>NC_138768.1:630681762-631281762 GCF_965119305.1 Pelophylax lessonae | reverse complement strand
TGTGTCCCTCTCTTGGCGGGGGAGGCGGAACCAAACCAACTCCTGGGTGTAACCCAGTGTATCATTGGAGATTGACTAAGGTTTTGATCCTTTGATTGTTATAAGTTTCATCTTGCAATATTTTTATTAATTGTTTTATTGGGGATTAACTCCTTCTCTACTTTAATTGTAGATAGACCCTCCTATTGGGAGTCTTTCTACTTCTGTAACCCCTCTACAGGCCTTTCTTTTTCTCTTTTTCCTTTGATCTCTAACACTCTTTATCCCCATGGATCTGGACCTTGAGCAATATACGTTCTGGTGATGCGGAGGCTGTGACTGGCTTTACAAGAGGAGGTGGTGAGTTTAATTTCATACTCCTCAGTGCACCATGGCAGGCACCTCTCCTAGGTTCCCCTTCAAATTTGTCACCCACAATGTGAAAGGTCTAAATTCCCCAATTAAAAGGAGGTCAGCTTTTTAACACTAAAAAATTTTGCACGCTGACGTGCTTCTCCTTCAGGAGACACATTTCCCACCGAATTATAATCCAAACTTCTTGCACCGTTCTTATCCAGATTTCTACCTAGCAAATGGACCAAGAAAGACAGGGGTGTGGCGATTTGCTTTTCTAAATGAGTGTCTTTCTCGTTGGAGAAGGAAATTAGTGACCCGGAGGAGCAATGTTTGCTACTAGTGGGACATCTGGAGGGCTCCCCGGTCTCCTTGCTCTCTTATGCCCCTAACACAAAACATCTCCCCCTTTACTGAGCTATGCTACATGCAGTGACACCCGAGTTGAGAGGGATGGTTCTTTTTGGGGGGGGGGGGGGAGGGGGGACTCTAATGTAGCGTTAGACTCTATTTTTGATAAAACTAGGAAACCATCATGCTCTTCTAGACACTATCCTAAAATTGGATCTAAATTGGCCAAAATGCTGCATTATCATCATTTGATTGATGTTTGGCGAGAACTTAACCCCTCCAGGAAGGATTTTACATTCTTTTCTAGTGTCCACCATACCTATTCCAGGATTGACCACTTTCTGACAGACCCAACCCCAGTTCCTCTTTTCAAAGCCAGTAAAATAGTGAATGTGGCATGATCGGACCATTCCTTGTTCAGGACGTCATGCGACACTTTATTAGTGAAAAGTGGGCTGACGCCCTGGAGGTTGAACAAATCCCTTTTGAGTAACCCCTCAGTATGTTTTGATATAGAACATCTTAGGGAGTACTTTGCTGTGAATACTCCTGAGGACACTTCCCCAGTAACTAACTGGGCAGCTCATAAGGCCACAAATAGGGGATATTTGATTCAAACAGCATCCCGCATCAAAAGAAACGCGGATTCCCTTTTACGTGAAAAAGAACGGGAATTGACTGACCTATTGGCTCGACATAAACAAAATCCAACTCTGGATCTCAGAGATAAAATTGATTCAATCCTACTGGAACTAAAGCCCCGTACACACGTACCGATCGGCCGTATTTTGTCCAGGGCTGTCCTGTCCGCTGAAAAGTGCAAAAGACTGCACACGAATTTTGTCGACCAACAACAGCCGACTGCAGAAGTGATGTCATGTGATGGTTAACTTTCCGTGTCTTTTTTCTTCTCTGAGCATGCCCAGTCTTGCAAATCTGCTGATTGTCGGCCGAAATCTGTACTGACTGACGCACAATCGGCCGTTCTGTTGACGGCCTACAAAAATTTTAATGCCTGCAGGACAGATTCTGTTCGCCGAAAATGCGCTGTCGGCTGTCGGAAGCATCATACTAACAAGCCTACAATCGGCCGATCGGTCGGCGGCCGAATATTTGCGGCCGACAATCGGGACGTGTGTACGGGGCATAAATCTCTGCTTAACAACTAGAGCCGAAAAAAGTCTTAGATGGTCACAGGCATCATTTTATACACTGAAGGATAAGCTGGGCACTATGTTAGCTCGCAAGCTGACGCCTCGCTTTCGGCAATTGGGTACTCCTAAGCTTAGGCAATCGAATGGTAACTTGACCCATAACCCACAGAAAGTTATGAAAATGTTTCATGATTCTTCTTCTTCCCTGTATAGTGCCACAACAGACCCCCCCCCCCCACGCGAGACCATGGATAGCTTCTTGGATGGCCTTGACCTTCCTTCTCTGTCGGCTTCTCACAGAGAGGTCTTGGAGAAGGGGATCTCCTTGGAGGAGGTACTAGAGGTTATTAAACAGGCTAGACCGACGATAGACATATAGAGGCCGGGTCATGTGCGAGTTACATTCCCTGGCTTTGAGGATGCTCTAAGGTGGATATTGCAAATTGGTTGGAGTTACTCACTGGAGACTGCACAACTACCCGGTCTACAATTTGTGAATCACAGCCTGAACTGACCCCCTATAATAAGGGGTCCGTTCGTTCTGGTAAGCATTTTTGTGCACCCCGGGTGGTTCTGTGTCTTGGTGGAGGTGCTGGAGATTCTAAGAAGTGCAACTACAAGATCTTTCAGAGACTCTATTTAATTATAGGACGGTGTTATTGGACTGAATATTTCTGTTTTTATGGTCCTATATACCACTATCTGATTGTTACCCTAATCTGCACATTGCACTTTATTCATTTACCTTGCACCTCAGGACCATATACCTATTGACACTTTATTGATTGAATAATTATATTTATTTTTTTTTACTGCACTTGATTATACCAGTTTATCTGTGTCATATATATATATATATATATATATATATATATATATATATATTTATTTAATTATATTTATTTACTTATTTATTTTTGCACATACCATTAATTGCATGTGCATGTTTATACGTGCACCTGGCAACTAGTTTGCATTGATTTATCATATGTTATTTATTGGAGAGTTAAATTTGCTATTTGCACACAAAGTGTAATAGATTGGTTAAGCACAGCCATTATATATCACTATATAATTTTCTTCACTTAGACCTTCGAAAACCCCGGGCCCTGACGACTTCTCCGTTTCATACTATAAAAACTTTGCGGTACAGTTAGCGCAACAACTACTCAACACTTTTAGGGCGATCCGAGATGGTGCACAACTAGATGCAGATTCTAACAGAGCCAATATATGCTTAATACCCAAACCAGATAAGGATCATACTGACGTGAACAATTATCGTCCAATATCGTCGATCAACAATGATTTAAAACTTCTCACTAAAATCTATGCAAACAGGCTTAATGTCTTGCTGACACAATATGTACACACTGACCAAGTCTTTGGTTTTGTCCCGGGAAGACAAGCAGCGGACCAGATAAGATGAGCAATAGATTTGATCACTGTTCTCCGGTCCAATTAGGATGGGGGGAGCTCGAGACAGGGTATGTTATTATCATTAAACCTACACAAGGCCTTCGACTCCTTATCCTGGCCTTTCCTTTTCCATATACTTGGAAAATGGAATTGTTGGTCGAAATTCCTCAATCTTCTACATGCTTTGTACTCAAATCCATCAGCTAACATTGTGGGTTGTGGAGCCGCTAAGTATCAATAGAGGAACTAGGCAGGGGTGCCCTCTCTCCCCATTCCTATTTGTGATGGCTATCGAGATGTTGGCGATAGCCATTAGAGCTGACCCTAATATTCATGGAGTGGAAAGTGGAGGCAGGGTCCATAAATGCGGCTTGTTCGCTGATGATATGCTCCTATTTATAACAGACCCTGTCACGACCCTACCCAATTTGTTTGCTCTGTTACATAATTTTGGAGATATTTCTGGGCTGACAGGTCAATCAACTTAAATCGGAGGCGTTGAATATAAATCTTCCGGACACAGTATTGAATGCCCTATGGCCATCCTTTTCCTTTAAATGGGGTCTCCAGACGCTCCCTTATCTTGGGGTGAAACTGACATCTGACGTTGCTATATCATTTCAGGCCAACTACCCACCCTTATACGACTCTACTGAACGTGACCTAAAAACCTGGCAGAATTATGATCTTTCCTGGTTGGAGAAAATTGAAGCAGTTAAAATGACGGTTCTTCCACGTATATTATACTATTTCAGATCCCTCCCGATTCTGGTGTCCTCCATTTTCTTCCGACAGCTACAGTCCTTAATTTTTACATTTATCCGGCATAAAAGGTGGCTCGGTCTGCTTTATATAGATGAAATTGGAGAGGGGGGTTGGGAGCCCCTCATTTTTTACGCTACTACAGAGCGGTACAACTAGTCCAGTTGTATCAAATCTTTAATGTGGATTACAAACCCGAGTGGTTACACTTGGAGGCAGGGGCTAGTCCGACTATCCCACTTGACCTATTGTTATGGCTATCCCCGTGGGACTGAAAGGCGGCTATGTGCCCGTCTTTGTCCCACTCGTTAGGACTTTGGGACATGGCATGTAAACTGTATCCTTTAAAATCCCCTTATACTCGAGTGGCCCCTCTTTTACATAATCCTCGCTTCCCTCCGGGCCAAAGGCCTAGTCAGTTCATCTGGTGGACTGACAAATGTCTTTATAGAACTGCTCACTTCCTGTACAACAAAGGGATTAGATCACACAGTTATTTTAGGGAGACGCTGAAGATGCCTCCTGGGGAGACATTTCTTCTATGTCAAATAACATATTTTCTACGAACATTACTGAAAGATGGGGTTGACATTACCTCTAGAACTCTTTTTGAGAACGTGTTTGCGTGGGTCGGAACCACGGGGGGGGGGGGAATAACAGCACTCTATGCCCTATTCAATGATCACAATCACCAACTTTCATACCAACGGGCATGGGAAGCAGACCTGGGAGAAACAATTGAGGAGGAGGAATGGATAAAATGGTCGACCATGGTGCACAGGGGAATACTTAACACCTCCTTGGTGGAAGCTAATTATAAAGAGTTATCTCGCTGGTATCTGGTTCCGTCAAAATTGGCAAAGCTATATCCTGGTGCCTCGTCCCTATGTTTTAGGGGTTGTGGGCAGGTAGGCGATATGCAACATGTCTGGTGGTCCTGTCCGAAGGTACGGCGCTTTTGAACCATTTGGATCACCAAATAGTTCAACCTGATCCATTTGGTGAGGGGACAAAATGTTCCCAGGGCTGCTAAGATGGCGCTGTTTGCTGACCTCATGGGGGAGATCCCCAGACATCTGCGTACCCTCATCTTCTTTATCCTCCTAGCGGCTAAAATAACCATAGCACGTTCCTGGAAGTCACCGGGATCATGGTTAACGAAAAATTGACTAGTATCCGTAGAGACAGATAAAGTTTGAAAAGGTGTGGAACCCATGGGTGGCATATCTTCAGGCTCCCTGAATATTAGGTGGCATGACATACTTGTAATAGGGCACAATCCTGGTGGGGACTTGTTCTTCTCTCCTTTTCTATCTTTCCTTTTTTTTTCTTTTTCTCTTCTGCTTTCATTGTTCTGCATTCTACTTCAATGGGATAATCCGATATGGCTTAGACGGTTTGCTTCCAGTTGATGTTTTCCCATGCTGCTATGTTACATGGATGGTGCTGGTCATTACTGCTTTAAATGCAACTATTTGACACATGTTGTTCTGTAATAGGATTTATATACATAATTTTCTGGAATCCTATGATTGTCACTGACATGATTGTATTCTGATGCCCTTAATTCTTTCTTGACAAATGTTCAAATTTTTATCTTTCATATGTTATCTTGAAAAAATGTTAATAAAAATGATTGAAAATTAAATAGTTTTTAGGTGGGAGATTTAAATGCAAGAGGGTCCATGCACCTACCTGAAGCCCAAGAGTAGAGACCTGTGAGTTGCTTAAAGAATTTCAAAAAGAGGTTCCCTGCAAAAGGAAACCTATAATACTCTCTGGCAGCCTCTGCTTCCTACCTTCCCTCCATTTCAGCACTGCAGCTTCTGTCAGACTCTTCAACATTCAGAACACAGCAATAGCCATTGGGGATCAGGCATCCAACACTTCTGCAAGTCTCAAATGATGAAAAGTCTGATGGAATTTGCAGCTCTGGAATGGAAAGTAGGGAAGACAGTGAAGAGGCAAATATAGTAACTCCTCTATTGCAGGGAACCTCTATTTGGATTTTTGGAAATTAGTGTTGCTAAAAAAAATCATTAATGATGCATTGGATATACAGTAACTGACCGTCAGTTTAGTATACTATTTATTTTTAAGCCTCAACCTCCTGCAGAGATCCAGTTCTTTAAAATGCCATCATTGACCAAACTGGGTTTGTTCTGGTAGCCTTTTCCAGAGGGAAATTTCCTGACAGTCTCCATGGCAGCCTACGTGTGGGTTAACCCCGCCTCCTCTCCAATGGTATAGGACCCCCCTCTATAAATTTCAGCTTGCAGGCACAGCCAGTGTTCCTTTTTTGTCCTCCTCCAAGGACCCTATTTGGATTATTTCCTGTTGAAATTTGGTCGGCTTACCTCAGAATGAAAGTCGGTGTCTATGTCCAGGGCCCAGCCACGGGCGGGTGAGTGACATTTAAAAATCTTTGGCTGATAACTGTGAGGTGCTTCGGATGGCCGACGGATATCCTGACAGGGTCTGAAGATTTATCTTCCTCCATGGCAGCGTATTTGTTATATTTGTGTGTCTCAAACTTACTTTCTTTGCTATACCTGGTGGCCCAATGGCGGCTGGAATGCTCCTTGCGTTCCAGCCATCTCCTTCCTGCTCCCCCTCCGTTCAGTCGCCGCGATCGGAAGTGAGGCCTGGTCAGCGCATGCGCACTTGCGATCGCGGCGGGTCATCGCTGACGTCATCCTGGCGCGAAAATTTAAACGCCTGTCAGCTCCAGTGCAAATGGGAAGCACTGTGGGCATAGCGACATCTTCCCGGTACCTTGTCCGTTGTGAATCCAGGTATGTGGGGCCGGATGCTGTATACCTTTTGGCGGTGTGCAGGGGGGGGGGGAGCGGTTGGATGCATATTAAGATGACACCTGAGTGTTCCTTATTACCTTGTAGTGAACCGCTGTATGCTCTCTATTTCCTTGTCAGTTTTGGATTTGCCTGAAACATGGATCCTGCTTCACTGCCCCCTTGTGGCCAGCCCTCTCACAACAGGTGAGTGCTGGTACATTCTAGGGGGATATGAAGGGAGGGATGCTGGCTCATGATTCATGGCTAAATCCTGTGTCTCCATGGATTTCTCTTTCTCCCAGCTATTCCAGGTCTGGTCAAGAAAGACACCCTGTCAGGCCATGAAGAGAATCTTCTTCAAGGTCAAGACGCTGTGAGTCTCCATCAGGGAGCAGGCATGAAAGGAGACACTCAAATTCCTCCTCCAGACACCGCACACACCGCCACAGTAGCCATACGGCCCAGAGAGCCTGCTGGGGTTGTGGGGCGCATGTCCCGGAGGACAAGTCCCTTTGCGAGCCCTGTTTTGCTCGTGCATCTGGTGAGAGAGAGTCTGAAGATCAGAGATTGGAATCCCTGGTGAAACGGATTGTCCAACAATCCATGAAGGAGTGGGGTGCTAGTCCCACACCTGGGCCTGCTACTCCCAGCTCTCCTGCTGAGGCTCCTGAAGAGCAAGGTCCCTCTCAACCAAGCTTCACTTCCGGAAAATCCTCAGAAAGTGATTCGGAAGAAGAGGAAGGTGCAGTTGGGGGCTTTGATTTCGCCCTTGTTTCACCTCTCATAAGAGCAGTCAAAGAGGCTCTGAAATGGGAAGATCCCATTACCCCACAAACGAAACAGAGAAGGTTTTTCAAAAACCTGGGGAAAGAACGGCTAAACTTTCCGCTCCTTTCAGAATTAAAGGATGTCATTCTGGAAGAATGGAGTAAAGGGGATAGCAAGGCCTCCTTATCCTCCAAATTGGCTAAGTTGTATCTCTTTAAACCAGAAGAGGTCAGTCATCTGGAATCGGCTCCTCTAGTCGATGCCGCGGTCTCCAGACTAGCAAAACATGTTACCCTACCGCTGGACAATGCGGTTTCCTTTAAAGACCCTCTGGATAGGAAAATGGATCTAGATTTAAAAAGAATCTATATCACGGCCGGTGCGGCTTGTAAACCTGTGCTAGCATTAGCAGCCATGTCTAAGGCCATGGAAACCTGGGTTTCTGATGTCGAACTGAAATTAAGGAGTGTGTCGGAAGATGCAGTAGAAAACTCTCCTGTTCAGGAATTGAAGTTAGCTTCTGTGTTTCTTGGAGAAGCATCCATTGATGTGTTACGTCTCTTATCCAGATCCATGTTGGCTTCTGTCACAGCCAAACGGGCCCTGTGGTTGCGTCCCTGGCTGGCAGTCCCAGCCTCCAAGCAGGCTTGGTGCAAAATCCCTTTTGAAGGATCTTCTTTATTCAGAAACAAATTGGATAATGCAATTACTAAAGTGACGGGTGGAAAGTCAGGTTTCCTTCCCCAAGATAGGTGCCTCTTTGGCCCTAAGAAGCAGCAACCAAGAAAGCAGTTTGCAGAGCGTTCAAGAGATGCCCGCTCATACAGGCCTGGGCGAGGTTATAGGAGAAATTGGAAAGGAAGCCAAACATCCTCTCGTAAGACGGTCAGAGGCTCAGCACCTTCCAGGCAAGAAACCTCAAAGTCTTTTTGAGATTGGGCCCGTTCAGACATGCCAGGTGGGGGCGCGCCTGCTCCACTTTCAGCGTGTCTGGGCGGCCTCAATCTCAGACTTCTGGACCATCAAGACAGTGTCCATAGGACACACATGGACTTTCTCGACAGATCCCGTTTCCAGGTTCATTCCCACTCGCTTGCCTTCTCAGGACGAGAAAAGAAGTGTTTTGCTCGACTATGTAAGCACTTTGGTGGCTCAGGGCGCAGTAGTTCCGGTGCCCATGCAGGAAAGATTCCAAGGCGTTTATTCGCCCCTCTTTCTAGTACAGAAAAAAGTATGGATCTTGGCGCCCTGTGATAGATCTCACCGTTCATAAAGAACGAAAAGTTCAAAATGGAGACCTTATCTACCATTCAGAAAGCAGTGCTTCCAGGAGACTGGCTGGTATCAATAGATCTCAAAGACGCGTATTTCCACGTGCCTATAGCAGTGAACTTCCACAAGTACCTTCGTTTCGCGATAGAACATCAACACTTCCAGTTCATCTGCCTTCCTTTTGGCCTGTCCACATCCCCAAGGGTGTTTTCCAAGGTCCTTCTGGCTGTGGTAGCTCTAATCAGAACAAAAGGTGTATGTCTACATCACTACTTAGACGATCTTCTACTGTTATCACAAAACAGGGATCAATTTTTGTCCCGCAGGGACCTGGTCACCACAACTCTCATGGAGTTCGGACGGTTGTTGAATCTACAAAAAAGTCATCTGGAGCCCTCTCAACATCTGGTCTTTCTAGGGGCTCAATTCAACACCGTTCAGAATACTCTTTCTCTGCCTCTAGAGAAAATCCCGGTGGTCCGGGAGAGGATCCTTCCAGCCCTCTCCTCCTCTTTTCTGACGGCATCCCAGTGTCTCAAGATCATCGGCACTATGGTCTCAACGGCCCCTATGGTCAAGTGGGCACTGTGGTGAATGCGGCCCTTTCAAAGGGGCTTCCTTCTGCAGTGGAATCCGGAGGAACGCGAGCAGCGTATCTTTATTTCCCACAGCATGAGAAGCAGCTTATTATGGTGGCTCCAACGCAAGAACCTGCTCAATTGCCATTCTCTAGTTCCCATCACTTGGGTCATCATTACAACCAACGCCAGCAACTCTGGTTGTGGAGCCCATTGCATGGCAGAGGTGGCTCAAGGGAGATGGCCTCCACAAGCCCACTCCCTGGTCTCCAACATCCTGGAGCTTCGTGCGGCTTTTCTAGCTCTTCAAGCTTTCCACCACCTAATAGAAGGCAAATCCGTGCTTCTTCGAATGGACAACACCACGGCAGTGGCTTATGTGAAGAGACAGGGCGGAACCAGAAGTCTCTCCCTTCTTCAGGAGATAGACCCAATCATGACATGGGCCCAAGCCCATCTGTCCAACATCTCGGCGGCCTACATTCCGGGGCCACAGAATGTCCAGGCAGATTTCCTTTCCAGAGTCCAGTTGAATCACAACGAGTGGTCTCTCCACATCGACTCATTCAAGTGGATTCTGTCACTAGGGGTCTCACCCGAAGTAGACCTGTTTGCATCTCCATGCAAACACAAGCTGGACCGGTACTTCACACGCAGCAGGTGTCACCAATCCTGCGGGACAGATGCTCTGACCGACAGATGGGAATTCAGCAGGGCATATGCTTTTCCCCCGTTTCCCATCATCCTCAGATTTCTTCAGAGAATCCAAGCAGAAGATGTGGAGATCGTCATGGTGGCCCCTCATTGGCCAAACAGGCCCTGGTTCCCACATCTCCTGCAGCTCAGTTATCGGAGCCCGATTCCCCTGCCCCTCAAACCAGACCTTCTCTCGCAGGGAACAACATTACACCCCTGCCCTGCTCTACTCAGGTTAACGGTCTGGTTCTTGAGAGGGAGAGGTTGGAGTCACTCGGATGCCCTCCTGGGGCAATCCCTACCTTAATGAACTCCAGAAGACCTAGCACGAACAGAGTTTACTGCAGAGTCTGGTCTAAATTCTTAGAATTCACGTACCCGCAGGGAAATCCTTCCTCGAATTTTGGAGTTCAAGAAGTTCTGAAGTTCCTTCAAGCAGGACTGGATAAATCTCTCTCAGTTGGGACTCTCAGGGTGCAAATATCAGCCTTATCGGTGTTCTCAGGGTTCCCCTGGGCCAAGCATGTACTCATACAGCAATTTTTCAAAGGTGCGGTCAGACTCAGACCTCAGAGGAAGCCAAGGTTTCCAAAATGGGACCTTCCTCTTGTCCTTAACGTCCTTTCAAGAACCAGTTTGACGGACTCCATCTCTATCAGAAAACTTACCATTAAGACAGCCTTTTTAGTGGCAATCACTTCAGCCAAAAGGGTCTCTGAGATCAGTTCCCTTGGTCATAAAGAACCTTTCCTCACGTTCTTTCCGGATCGAGTGGTCCTAATTCCGATGCTCAATTCCAATCCGAAGGTATCATCGGTTTTTCATGAAAACCAGGAGATTGTGCTTCCTACCTTTCGATCTTTCGAGGATAATGAACCTCATCCCTTGGATGTAGGGAAGACTCTAATGGAATATCTTCAGTCAACATCTTCCTTCAGACAATCGGATAACCTCTTCGTCCTCTTCTCAGGCAAAAATAGAGGAAAGCGGGCCTCGTCAAGGTCCAATGCAGCCTGGATTGTGTCTGCTATTCAACGAGCTTACTGTGTAGAGGGTTTGGCTCCTCCGGAGGCGGTGACAGCCCACTCGACGAGAAGCATCTCAACGTCCTGGGCGGCTTCACATCATGTTGCACCAGAAGTAGTCTGCAGAGCGGCTTCCTGGTCTTCTGTAAATACGTTTATGACACATTATTGTGTGGAGCCAGCCTCCTTATCTTCAGTTAATTTTGGCTTGACTGTTTTGTCTGCTAATAATTTGAAGTAAAATTTGATTTGAAACATTCCTACCCGTGTGGTTTGGGCTAGTTATTTCCCACACGTAGGCTGCCATGGAGACTGTCAGGAAAACGGAAAATTCCTATCATACTTACCGTAATTTTCCTTTCCTGATGGTCTCCATGGCAGCCGGAGGTCCCACCCTCTGGTCTTGGATTCGGCTAAGATATGGAACACTGGCTGTGCCTGCAAGCTGAAATTTATAGAGGGGGGTCCTATACCATTGGAGAGGAGGCGGGGTTAACCCACACGTAGGCTGCCATGGAGACCATCAGGAAAGGAAAATTACGGTAAGTATGATAGGAATTTTCCATTTTCAGTGCACAACTCCGTAGACCAAAAAGCAAGACAGTCTCTTTTTTTAGGGCTTTTATTTCTCCCAGAACTCTCTAGAAAACATTTAATCTCACTGTAGCCCATTCTCTCTACAGCAGTATGTCTCTTTCAAGAGCAATCTATATCTTTCTTCAGTGCAATCCCTCCCTCCAGGGTAGACAGTTTCAATAAAGTAGTTTCTCTCCACATGACAGTCTTTCCCGGATAATTCACTTCTTGACAGGTTCTCACCATGGCCCACATCACACGATGCCATAAACAACCAATTGGAGGGGTATTTGTAGTTATGACCCCGTAATGATCTATTTTTAAAACACTTTGTTTCAGTACATATTCCAAAATGTTTTATGTTAATGAGAATCCTGCTTCCTAGCATTACTAATGCCCATGTTTTACTACCATGATTTCCCTCCAACAACAAACCTGCATATTTAAAACAATGCTGCTGATATGGAGCAGTAAACAAAAAAAAAGCATGAAACTCAAAATACTTGCATTATGAAAAAACAGGTTTTATCAGTGATTTAGGGTATAACCAAGAACTATGTCCATCTGTGTTTCTCAGCAATTTATCTGCTTCCTCCCAATGCCGTTGATTTCTCCTATTGTTCTTTGATTAAACCATACTCATCCAATGCCCCTATCCACTCTTGTTGGGTACCGCTACGCTCACCTCAGGGGGATTGTGTTTGTGGGGAGCCTTTTCCCCTGATCTAGGTTTGTGGCAGTTTGGAATTTGGCCTCAATTTTATTTTATATACCTCAAAGCCCTCCTGAAGAAGCGTGTCCATCCAATTAAATGTGAAGAGGCATATAATAAAGCTGGGGAACACCCTATATACATTGTGCAAAGCTATGGCATATGTCATATGGATAACCCATAGTGAGGTCTGATACAAAAGAGAGGGTTTCTTTAAACAATGTAACCTTTATTTATTTTTATTTTTTTATTGTGAATATGTGTGTTATTAAACTGATGCAAAATAAAGTTTGTAAAAAAAAAAAAAAAGTTCTTAGGCTGTTTGTCCTTCAGCGCCTTCAAAGTCCACAGTGCAATTTTTGTTTCCTTATCATATCTAGGATGTGGTGTTTCATCTACTGATCCCTCTGTGTATTAGGTATTTCTATTAGCCAGTGAAGCTGTGAATCATAGTGATGAACTTACTGTCGCTTAGCGGCAAGCTCAGACACTATGATAAAGTGTTGTAACTTTGCCTGTCAGGCATTTGGCTATGACACAAAAGTTTTGGAGACCGCTTAAGGTATGTGCAGGAATCACTACCTGCAGCAGTTTTCTCTCCTCCACTCCCCAGAAAAAGAGAAAAGCAAAAATATGATCACAACTACTCTGTCACAATATTTTTAAAAGACAGGGAAACTGTAATGCTTGCTCCTTTATAAAGGTTCAGAGAATAAAGCTAGCTAGTATAGATTCATCTACAACAACCCCCGTTTCCTTGCAGCAAGTAGGCATACCGGCCATTGGTTTGCCTCCAGTGCTTTTTACAAAATGTTATATTCCGTGGCCTGGTAGAACAAGAGACTGAGCAATGGGAAAACAGCACCCATGGTATGGGAGATACTGATGTCCACAGTGGATGGCAGGAAACTGGTGCATCAGCAGAAGATTGCTGAGGGATCAGTCAAAAGCCCCAGGCAGAGATGTGGTCAGTAAACATTCAAGTGGCAGACAGAGATGAGGTCAGTAAACAAGCAAGGGTCAGTCTAGGCAGAAGGCAAAAGAGCTGGTCAAAAATAGGCAGGGGTCGGTCCAGGAAGCAGCCCAAGACATAGTTAAAAACAGGCTAAGGTCAGTACACAGAGCAGAAAAAAAGATTCAGACCGAGAACAGGTGCAAATTGAACACAGGCCCATGGAAGATACGCAGGGCGGAGGACTAAGCTGCAGGGTGTTGGCTTACAATAGGGCAGTGATGCTGCTAACCTCATACTCCTCATGATTGCCCACAGGAATGAGATGAGGGCAAGGAAGTGAAGAAGTATAGCGATTGCAAACCAGTGGCTTCAAAGGGGACACGTAAAAGACATTGGAGATTCGCATGCCAGGGGGAAGACCAAGGGTATAGGCCATCGCGTTCACCGCATGGAGGATGAAAAAAGGCCCAATAAAATGGGATGCCAGTTTTGGAGTGGGCACCCTGAGGTTGAGAATATGGGTCGACAACCACACCCCCTCCCCGACCTGGTACATAAGGAGCCGATAAACGTCTCTGGTCTGCCTGGAGATTTTGACGCAGTGCAGAGACCCGTAAAGACTCTTGAATCTGCACACAAGAGGAACAGAGGGCACAAAGATGATCCTCCACAGCCGGGATGTCCTGTGGCGAGAACGATTTAGGCAACACAGCGGGTTGGAACCCATAATTGGCCATGAATGGAGACATTCCGGAAGACGAGTTGATGGCAGAGTTCCTGGCAAACTCCACCCAGAGTAGCCGATCAACCCAATTGTCCTGATGGTCAAAAATATAGCAGCGGAGAAATTTCTCCAGAGCTTGGTTGGAATGTTCATTGGCACCAATGGACTGAGGATGGTAGGCTAAGGAGAAGGAGAGTCGAATACCCAACTGGGAGCAAAAGGCTTGCCAGAACCTGAAGATAAACTGGCTCCTACGGTCCGAGATAATCTCCTTAGGCATCCTGTGTAAACGGAAGACCTCACTGGCAAACACCGAGGCAAGCTCCTGAGCAGTAGGCAGCCACTTAAACAGAACACAGTGGCACAGTTTGGAGAACCGGTCGACAACCATGAGGATAACCGTGTAACCTCGAGTCGCGGGAAGTTCCACAATAAAATCCATGGCCAGGTGAAACCAGGGACGCTGGTAAAAGGATGCAATATGCAGCAACATCATCATGGAGAGATGTCCACCAGAACTGATGGGAAATAGCCCAGGACATCTGGTTCTTAACAGGATGACCAGCAGTCTTGGAGATGTCGTACGTGCGCAAAAGTCTGATGCGCAACCTTTCAGGTACAAAACATTTGCCAGCAGGTCTCTCAGTGGGAGCATCACGTTGGGCAGCCAAGATCTGTTCCCCAAGAGGAGAGGTTAAGTTGGTGCGGATGGCAGCCAGGATATGATCTGAAGGTATGACCGGTGTCAGCACGGAGTCCTCCCTGGACAACTCAGAATACTGGCGAGACAAGGCATCAGCCTTAACATTCTTGGAGCTGGGCAAATAGGAAACCACATAGTTAAAACGAGACAAGAATAAGGCCCATCTGGCCTGACGGGGTGTGAGATTCTTATGATCGATGATAATGAGAACTGGAACCACAGAACCTTCGAGCTGGTGTCTCCACTCTTTTAAAGCTAGGATAATGGCCAAAAGCTCTCTGTCTCCAATCTCGTAATTGCATTCAGCTGGAGACAGCTTCTTGGAGTAGAACCCACAAGGAAGTAAGGGTCCATCAGGAGTCTGAAGCTGAGACAGGAGGGCGCCTGCTCCTGTCTCAGATGCATCCACCTCTGGGACAAAGGGCAAACCAGGATTAGGATGAAACAGAATGGCAGCTAAAGTGAAAGCAGATTTGAGGGCCTCAAAAGCTTGGATGGCAGCAGGCATCCAATTGTTGGAATCGCTGCCCTTTCTTGGTCAGATCTGAGATAGGTTTGGCCAAAGAGGAAAAGTTCCTGATAGTAGTTGGCAAACCCATAGAAATGCTGAATGGAACGGAGAGCACTGAGGCGAGGCCATTGTAGAACAGCCAAAACCGTCTGAGGGTCCATGGAGAACCCTTCAGCAGTAATGATGTAGCCCAAGAAGGCAACCTGAGACAGGTGGAATTCACATTTATCAAGCTTACAGAAAAGCCCATTCTCACGTATCCGTTGCAGCATCCGTCTGACATCCAGGTAGTGTGATTCAATGGAGTCTGAGTAAATCAAGATGTCGTCCAAATAGACTACCATGCATTGCTGCAACATATCATGAAAAACATAATTGATGAACTCTTGGAATACAGCAGGGCGCATTGCACAAGCCAAAAGGCATCACCAGAGATTTGTAATGACCGGTTCTGGTATAAAACGCTATCTTTCACTCGTCTCCCTCCTTGATCCTTAGGAGGTTATACGCGGCCCTTAGGTCAAGCTTGGTAAAGATAGTTGCTCCCTTGAGGTGGTCAAACAAAACTGTAATCAACGGAATCGGGTATGCATTCTTGACCGTGATGTGATTGAGGCCCCTATAATCAATGCAAGGCCTCAACTTTTCTTTACGAAGAAAAAAACGGCACCCGCTGGAGAAGTGGAATTGCGAATGTGCCCCTGGGCAAGCGCATCTGCAACATACTCCTCCATGGCCTTATTCTCTGCAATGGAGAGAGGATAAACCCTGCAACGAGGGGGAATGGCAACAGGTTGAAAGTCTATGGCACAATCGTACGGATGAGGAGGAAGAGTGCCAACGCACACCTTGTTAAATACATCTTGATACTTACGATATTCAGTAGGCAACACTGAACCTGAGGAGGTACAAAGTACCTTAACAGGCCCATGGATACAAACAGCGCCACACTCTGAAGACCAAGAGAGGATCTCAACTGACTGCCAATCAAAGGTCGGATTGTGTTTCTGAAGCCAAGGGTACCCCAAAACAATCGAGTAGTGCGTGAACTAAATAACCTGGAAAAAGGTCGACGCCATGTGAACAACCCCTAATGCCATATCAACCAGGACAGTCTTGTGGGTATCCTGTGCCGGTTGCAGGGGTCTGCCATCAATCGCCTTGATAACTAGTGGATAAATGCGAGGCTGCAAGGGTATGGAATTCGCAGTAGCAAACGTAATGTCAATAAAATAACCGCCCAAAGCGGAGTCTACCAACGCCTGAGTAACCACTGAACCCGCTGCCCAGGAGTGGACAACTGTGATTAGCGGCTTATGTTTATGGGAAACCGGGGATGAGGAAATTCCACCTAAGATCTGCCCCAGACAGGACCTTAGGTGCGAGCGTTTCCCGAACGGGTCGGACAAGGTTTCAGGAAATGCCCACCAAGACCACAATACAGGCACTGGCCCACCCTCCCTCCTAAAAGCAAAGGTGAGTGAAACCCAGCTGTATGGGTTCACATCCAGACGCACCATCTCCAGGAGGCGTGGGAGGAATGAGTGGGAAAGAAAACGTAGGCGCCAATATGGTAAGAGGTCTCTGCGGGCGCTCCATAAACTATAGTCTCCCCCTGAGCCTGGTATGGATTAAAATCAGGAAGGAAATGAGAGCCTCAAGCTCGTTAGGGAGATCCTTGGCCGCAATCCCATCCGTCAATGCATCAGAGAGACCATGAAAGACAGCCACCAGAGCCACCTTATTCCAGTCCACCTCTGCTGCCAGGGTACTAAATTCGATGGCATACTCGGCAATGGTTCGTATACCCTGTTGAATGAACAGGAGCAGCTTAGCACCAGAGGCAGAGCAAGCAGGCACATTGACTACCTTACGAAAGAAGGCAACAAAACTTGGGTAATCGAGTATCACAGGATTATCGTTTTTCCATAAGGGATTCGCCCAGGCCAAGGCCTTCTCCGAGAGCAAGGAGATTAGGAAGCCCACCTTGGACCTGTCAGAAGGAAACGCCTAAGGAAGCCATGACACTGACTCAGTTCACCCCCATATCGCTGCGGGAGGGAGGCTGAACCAGTCATCCCTCTGGTAACAGCGACTCCAGCTGCAACTGCAGGAGCGGCAACAGGGGCAGCAGCAGGTGCAACAACAGGAGGAACCACTAGTCTAGCAGTTCCAGGAGTGAGGTGTACTGTGCATGCAAGCAACATCTGCAACCCCTGAGCGAACTGACTCAAAAGGTGATCTTGTTGATCAAGCTTGGTAACCAGCATTGGGAGAGTAAGGCCACCTACATTGTCAGGATTCATGGCCCTTATGTACTGTTAGAGTGGCAGAAAACCAGACCACACGGGATGCAGATAAAATAAAGTAGTTTATTGAAGCAAACAACATTAAACGCACAGCAAAAGTGAGGAAGTGGGAGGAGGGTCAAGTCCAGAAGTGGGTAGTCATCCAAGCTG
The DNA here is from genome assembly GCF_965119305.1 of Pelophylax lessonae. Taxonomy (NCBI): domain Eukaryota; kingdom Metazoa; phylum Chordata; class Amphibia; order Anura; family Ranidae; genus Pelophylax; species Pelophylax lessonae. The sequence continues at coordinate 631,263,969 of NC_138768.1, read as the reverse complement.
GGGTCGAGTGCAGAAGCGGGTAGTCTGCCGATGCCGGGTTGAGAGCCAGGAGAGTTATTAGCCAAGCCAGGTCATACACAGAGGAACATGGAAAACAGGAGACTACTAGCAGAGATGCACATTGGAGCACAAACACAAGGGCAAGGACTGCAACCCATTAGGTGATAGATATAGTCAGGTGTGCAGCATTATCACTGTGCACGCACAGGCAGCAGGCAAGTGATGATGCAATCAGAGTCTATAAGAGGCAGCAGTCTGCACATGTCCAAGATGGCTGCCAACAGGAGGGCAAGGTAGGAGCTTGGCAAGGACAGAAAACAAAATGGATAGATAGCATTATCGAAACAATTAACGTGGTGAAGTTAAGCAAGCCCAGGGAGGCAGTGGAGGACCGAAAAGCCTGGCGCGCTATGGTTCATGAGGTCGCGAAGAGTCGGACACGACAAAACGACTGAACAACAACAATATTTCTGAACCGTGTAGGGTCACTTCTGAACAAAACAACATAATGAGCAATGCTAAAAAAATAAAGGCCAATGTATTTCTTTATTGTTGCAGTGGCGGAATCGGGGTTACCATTCTGCGATTACAACTTCCAAATTCAAACATGAAGTAAGTGAACTTTAGGCACAGTGACTAGAATGGGTAAATGACCAATCTTACAAAACATCTTGTCCTATAGCAAATGATCTCTGCAGCTGTTGCTGAGATATACAAATGATGTCATCTCACATTCCCATACATTTCACAAACACAAATATGATATGAACGCAAGCAAGCAAAATGTTAAGAATTTGTGACGCATGAACAGGCTGACATCCGTTGTTTAGATATGTCCATGCTGTGCCAGAAACTTAAGACAAGCAATGCAGGATTTGAGTTTATGGAAAACAGAGCTTTTGGGCTTACTGCAATGCCGGATAAGAATGCAAGAAGAAATGTGGAGGGATTCTTTCAGCTTTCTCTTATGGATAACAGCATAAAAGGGTTTTTTTTTGGTGTCTCAAGCCAATGTGATGGGACTTTGTGGGCAAGTAATCATAAGTCAAAGAATAAAAAGGAATTTGGGTTTATTCCATAATTTGTATATTATTTATAATACATATTTACATATTCTATAGGAAGTGGTATTGGTGCTTGGGTTAAAGGCCCAAGTGTGAAGAAGAAGTAGGAAAAGATTCAAGTGAATCTGTGACATATGTGATTTAAGTGACAAAAATGTGGATGTTTTCCTCTGTGTCTCCTGAGCAAGTTCCAGGAAAAGATGGTTCACAGAGTTCATCCAAATTCTGACGCGTTTCGGCTGTTTTGTAGCCTTTTTCAAAGGTTTTGTCACCCAGTCTATAATGTATAAGCAATAACTATTTAGTTATTGGAAATAGATGCAGTTTTTAAATTACATGAAATAATAATTGGTGTTTGTACATACGTGTTTTTTTTTCCCTTTGTTACTGCAGACTTTGTCTGTGTCCTTGTAGACTGCAGCAAGGAGCTATGGTACACTTGATCTGGGGATGGTATATATATATATATATATATATATATACACACATCAATAAGATATATTTGTATTTGTATTATATAATGTTTCCACAATATCTTTATATTTACTTACAATTGTTTTGGGTATGAAGCGGTAACCAGGTAAACTGGAAACTGTCCTGGGGTAGTTCTTTCTATTATAGGAGAAATCCCATATTGGTATTGTGTTTTACATCAGGTAAATACTGATATATGCAGTAAAAGGTTTTCAATTGTGGATAGGTTTGAGGTCCTTTACCGACTTACTTGGTCAAGTGTAGAGGAGGGACAAGTTCTTCCAGATGTTGTGAGTCTCGTCTGTCCTGTTCCCTCTCCTCGAGGGAAGTGAGGAGAGACGCTAGCTCCCCGGCCTTTTGAAGCCGTTCGCGCATGCGCATAAAGCACCGCACGTAGGCTTGCTTCTCTGTCGGTGACGTGGTGTCTCTGTACTGCGCATGCGCCTGGGTGATGCGCGCGCAGTACGAGCCAGTCCGACTACAGCCACCGACACGGAAATGTGAGACCAAGAATCATCTGACCGCAGTCAGCGAAGGAAGATTTCTAACCCTTACTGGTCCAATTAAAGCCCTTGTCATGTACAAGGGCTTGCCGTGCCGGGTGCAGAATCAAGGAGAACAGAGATGTTTGCTTTGTAGAACAAAGGGTACAAGAAATATAGACATATATACATAAAGCAATCATTTTCAATTATAGAGATTATGTAGAAATTCTAGTTTTAACAGCAGTTAAGTATGGATATAGCCATAGATGTATGACTTTTTGGGAGATGTTTCAGGTATATCCCCTCATTTTAGACATGCCTAAGGTTTCAGATTTTGGGGGAGTTCAGTGTATTCGGTGGTTATGAAGCCTAATTCTTTTCAAAGAGGGGGATATATATGGAGGTCAAACTTTTGTGAATGAATGTGATGTCTCCAGTGCGTTTGTTTTTTATTATTATTATTAAGGATATACTTAGATGGTAATTCCTTACTACTTAAAGAAGATATGTGTTATTTTTGGATACTTTATAGTAACCAAGATTTTTGGTGAATGGATGAAGTTTCTTCTGGTCCATTCTTTATGTATTTTTCCGCTTGGGTTCCTTAGTATGTTAATTTTGGAGTTTTGTAGTAGTCATGCAATCGTCCTGGGTTAGTAGATTTTAGTCTGTTTCACTTAGTCTTTCATATACTTCACTTCATCCGTGCAGTTCATAAGACTTAAAAGGAACTGCACGGATGAAGACGAATTCCAGAAAGAAGTTGACCTCCTTACTGAAAGACTAAGTGAAAGAGGGTACACAAAAACTACACTTAGGAAGGCTTTTAACAAGGTCAAAAAAAGAGAAAGGCAAGAAATTCTATTCAAAAAGAAAGATACCCACAAGTAAACGGAAGAAGGAGAAAAGACCCGTGTGATTATGAGGTTTACAAACGAACACCAAAAAATCAAACAAATCCTGCAAAAACATTGGCCAATCCTCAATGAGGACCCTACAACAAAGAACTTTGTGTCGGATAACCCACAGATTACTTATAAAAAAGCCGGCTCTCTTAAGCAAAACCTTATTCACAGCGAATATAAAGAACATAGGAAGGATCCATGTAAGGACAAGGGCACATTCCCCTGCGGTACCTGCGCACAGTGCAGTGTTATAAAAAGATGCACAAACACTACACTCCCGAATGGAGAACACTTCAAACCTCGCCACTTTGTGAACTGCAAGACGAGAGGAATAGTGTATCTCATGAGGTGTGAGTGCGGATCATATTATGTGGGCAAAACAAGAAATGGGCAAACGCATCAGCAAGCATATTCATAGTATGGAAATATGTAATTTCCATCTACCTCTTGGTAGACACGTGAAATATGTGCATAAAAATAGAATGCCCAAAGTTACATTCATCGCCCTAGAAAGAATGCACATACCGCACCGAGGGGGCGATTGGAACAAAAGACTATTGCAAATGGAAATGAGATGGATCAGGCGCTTGAATGCAACAAAATTTCCGGGTCTAAACGAAACAGAAAGTTTCAGACCATTCCTCGAAGGTTTTTCCTCGGGTAAAACAACTAAAATCTACTAACCCAGGACGATTGCATGACTACTACAAAACTCCAAAATTAACATACTAAGGAACCCAAGCGAAAAAATACATAAAAAATGGACCAGAAGAAACTTCATCCATTCACCAAAAATCTTGGTTACTATAAAGTATCCAAAAATAACACATATCTTCTTTAAGTAGTAAGGAATTACCATCTAGGTATATCCTTAATAATAATAATAAAAAAACAAACGCACTGGAGACATCACATCCATTCACAAAAGTTTGACCTCCATATATATCCCCCTCTTTGAAAAGAATTAGGCTTCATAACCACCGAATACACTGAACTCCCCCAAAATCTGAAACCTTAGGCATGTCTAAAATGGGGGGATATACCTGAAACATCTCCCAAAAAGTCATACATCAATGGCTATATCCATACTTAACTGCTGTTAAAACTAGAATTTCTACATAATCTCTATAATTGAAAATTATTGTTTTATGTATATATGTCTATATTTCTTGTACCCTTTGTTCTACAAAGCAAACATCTCTGTTCTCCTTGATTCTGCACCCGGCACGGCAAGCCCTTGTACATGACAAGGGCTTTAATTGGACCAGTAAGGGTTAAAAATCTTCCTTCGCTGACTGCGGTCAGATGATTCTTGGTCTCACATTTCCGTGTCGGCGGCCATAGTCGGACTGGCTCGTACTGCGCGCGCATCACCCAGGCGCATGCGCAGTACAGAGACACCACGTCACCGACAGAGAAGCAAGCCTACGTGCGGCGCTTTATGCGCATGCGCAAACGGCTTCAAAAGGCCGGGGAGCTAGCGTCTCTCCTCACTTCCCTCGAGGAGAGGGAACAGGACAGACGAGACTCACAACATCTGGAAGAACTTGTCCCTCCTCTACACTTGACCAAGTAAGTCGGTAAAGGACCTCAAACCTATCCACAATTGAAAAACTTTTACTGCATATATCAGTATTTACCTGATGCAAAACACAATACCAATATGGGATTTCTCCTATAATAGAAAGAACTACCCCAGGACAGTTTCCAGTTTACCTGGTTACCGCTTCATACCCAAAACAATTTTAAGTAAATATAAAGATATTGTGGAAACATTATATAATACAAATACAAATATATCTTATTGATGTGTGTATATATATATATATACCATCCCCAGATCAAGTGTACCATAGCTCCTTGCTGCAGTCTACAAGGACACAGACAAAGTCTGCAGTAACAAAGGGAAAAAAAAACACGTATGTACAAACACCAATTATTATTTCATGTAATTTAAAAACTGCATCTATTTCCAATAACTAAATAGTTATTGCTTATACATTATAGACTGGGTGACAAAACCTTTGAAAAAGGCTACAAAACAGCCGAAACGCGTCAGAATTTGGATGAACTCTGTGAACCATCTTTTCCTGGAACTTGCTCAGGAGACACAGAAGAAAACATCCACATTTTTGTCACTTAAATCACATATGTCACAGATTCACTTGAATCTTTTCCTACTTCTTCTTCACACTTGGGCCTTTAACCCAAGCACCAATACCACTTCCTATAGAATATGTAAATATGTATTATAAATAATATACAAATTATGGAATAAACCCAAATTCCTTTTTATTCCTTGACTTATGATTACTTGCCCACAAAGTCCCATCACATTGGCTTGAGACACCAAAAAAAAAACCCTTTTCTACTTCAAAGGGACGGAGGCAAAACCCACTCAACCTCGAGATCGAAAAAAAATAACCCCCCCCCCCCCCTCATGGATAACAGCATGAACAGGTTTGCTGCCATTTGCTTCCTTGTATATGTATAGTTAAACATTGAAGAGCAATAGGTATGCTTTTTCCACTTGTATGGAATAAAATGAGTTTACCGCCAGTTCACCTATAGAACAAGAGCATGCTTTTTCTGAATGGCAATGAAGTGTCTGCCTAGATTTGTTGGATAATTGGATGGACTGCAGTCCCCATCTCTTGGAGTTCTCGGAGATAGATCAATATGTGTTTAGAGCTACCGGAAAACATACTTGAAAATACGTTCAATCACAAAGGGTGCCAAATGGAACAGTTCAAGTTTCCCTGTTAGACTGTTAGAACAAGAGACAGTGCTATCACTTATATATGATATATGGATATCTAAGAAAAAATACCACCCTTAACACAACCAGTATGATTATGGCTGATTCAAGAGGTAAATTCATGCATCATACAACCTAAACTGTCTCATGGTTGTAAATGGGCTGAAAGCTCTCTGTTATGCCCCCCACCCCAACTAATAAGGATGTGGAAAGACTTTAACGCAAACCATTAAGTATGTGGAAAAACTTAAATGCCTAAATGGTTAAAATGTTCACCTATTTATCAGGCCAAACTCATGCACAGCAATTTAACTGACATTCCACAATTGAGTCACATCTATGTAATGCTATATACGATGTAGGTACACTGATGTGATGTGTTTTTATTCTTTGTAACATGTTAAGTCAGAAAAAAAAAGGCAACAGCTTTATACTAGGAATGGAGAGGAGACCAGTGATGGGATTCAGCCGGTTCGCACCGGTTCCATAGAACCGGTTGCTAACTTTCTGCAAGTTCGCAGAGCCGGCTGAATCCCTCTGCGCGTCTGAGGACGCGCAGGACAATTGAATGTCCCGCGCTCGGGCAGACGTGGCGCCACGGCCCGCCCATTCTGTGACAATAGCGAATGAGAATTCGCTATTGTCACATGATCCTCCTCCTGGCCAATCAGGGAGCGGGTCCTCCCGCTTCCTGATTGGCCGAAAGGCAAACACCGTGCCATTGGACGAGAAGGAGGCTCGGCGGGAGGACTCGGAGACGCGGGGAGCCGACTGCGAGACCTTCCATGAGGTAAGTGCATGGGTCTCGCGGGGGGGGGGGGGATCGCTGGCACTCTGCAATTGGGGGCAATGCTGTGGCTGGCGCTCTGCAATTGGGGGCAATGTTGTGGCTGGCGTTATGCAATTGGGGGCAATGTTGTGGCTGGCACTATGCAATTGGGGGCAATGTTGTGGCTGGCACTCTGCAATTGGGGGCAATGCTGTGGCTGGCGCTCTGCAATTGGGGGCAATGCTGTGGCTGGCACTCTGCAATTGGGGGCAATGTTGTGGCTGGCGCTCTGCAATTGGGGGCAATGTTGTGGCTGGCGCTCTGCAATTGGGGGCAATGCTGTGGCTGGCACTCTGCAATCATTGGGGGCAATGCTGTGGCTGGCACTCTGCAATCATTGGGGGCAATGCTGTGGCTGGCACTTTGCAATCATTGGGGGCAATGCTGTGGCTGGCACTCTGCAATCATTAGGGGCAATGTTGTGGCTGGCACTCTGCAATCATTGGGGGCAATGCTGTGGCTGGCACTCTGCAATCATTAGGGGCAATGCTGTGGCTGGCACTCTGCAATCATTGGGGGCAATGCTGTGGCTGGCACTCTGCAATCATTGGGGGCAATGCTGTGGCTGGCACTCTGCAATCATTAGGGGCAATGTTGTGGCTGGCACTCTGCAATCATTGGGGGCAATGCTGTGGCTGGCACTCTGCAATCATTGGGGGCAATGCTGTGGCTGGCACTCTGCAATCATTGGGGGCAATGCTGTGGCTGGCACTTTGCAATCATTGGGGGCAATGCTGTGGCTGGCACTCTGCAATCATTAGGGGCAATGTTGTGGCTGGCACTCTGCAATCATTGGGGGCAATGCTGTGGCTGGCACTCTGCAATCATTAGGGGCAATGCTGTGGCTGGCACTCTGCAATCATTGGGGGCAATGCTGTGGCTGGCACTCTGCAATCATTAGGGGCAATGCTGTGGCTGGCACTCTGCAATCATTGGGGGCAATGCTGTGGCTGGCACTCTGCAATCATTGGGGGCAATGCTGTGGCTGGCACTCTGCAATCATTGGGGGCAATGCTGTGGCTGGCACTCTGCAATCATTGGGGGCAATGCTGTGGTCACTGTGCATTGAAAGGGGGGCACGCTGGTCTCTCTGTATTGAAAGGGGGGCACGCTGGTCACTGTGCATTGAAAGGGGGGCACGCAGCGCTGGTCACTGTGCATTGAAAGGGGGGCACGCAGCGCTGGTTACTGTGCATTGAAAGGGGGCATGCTGGTCACTGTGCATTGAAAGAGGGCACGCTGGTCTCTCTGCATTGAAAGGGGGGCACGCTGGTCACTGTGCATTGAAAGGGGGGCACGCTGGTCACTGTGCATTGAAAGGGGGCACGCTGGTCTCTCTGCATTGAAAGGGGGGCACGCTGGTCACTGTGCATTAAAGGGGGCATGTACACTGGTCACTGTGCATTGAAAGGGGGCACGCTGGTCACTGTGCATTGAAAAGGGGCACGCTGGTCAATGTGCATTGAAAGGGGGGCACGCTGGTCACTGTGCATTGAAAGGGGGGCACGCAGCGCTGGTCACTGTGCATTGAAAGGGGGGCACGCAGCGCTGGTTACTGTGCATTGAAAGGGGGCATGCTGGTCACTGTGCATTGAAAGAGGGCACGCTGGTCTCTCTGCATTGAAAGGGGGGCACGCTGGTCACTGTGCATTGAAAGGGGGGCACGCTGGTCACTGTGCATTGAAAGGGGGCACGCTGGTCTCTCTGCATTGAAAGGGGGGCACGCTGGTCACTGTGCATTAAAGGGGGCATGTACACTGGTCACTGTGCATTGAAAGGGGGCACGCTGGTCACTGTGCATTGAAAAGGGGCACGCTGGTCAATGTGCATTGAAAGGGGGCACGCTGGTCACTGTGCATTGAAAAGGGGCACGCTGGTCAATGTGCATTGAAAGGGGGGCACGCTGGTCACTGTGCATTGAAAGGGGGCACGCTGGTCTCTCTGCATTGAAAGGGGGGCACGCTGGTCACTGTGCATTAAAGGGGGCATGTACACTGGTCACTGTGCATTGAAAGGGGGCACGCTGGTCACTGTGCATTGAAAAGGGGCACGCTGGTCAATGTGCATTGAAAGGGGGGCACGCTGGTCACTGTGCATTGAAAGGGGGGCACGCAGCGCTGGTCACTGTGCATTGAAAGGGGGGCACGCAGCGCTGGTTACTGTGCATTGAAAGGGGGCATGCTGGTCACTGTGCATTGAAAGAGGGCACGCTGGTCTCTCTGCATTGAAAGGGGGGCACGCTGGTCACTGTGCATTGAAAGGGGGGCACGCTGGTCACTGTGCATTGAAAGGGGGCACGCTGGTCTCTCTGCATTGAAAGGGGGGCACGCTGGTCACTGTGCATTAAAGGGGGCATGTACACTGGTCACTGTGCATTGAAAGGGGGCACGCTGGTCACTGTGCATTGAAAAGGGGCACGCTGGTCAATGTGCATTGAAAGGGGGCACGCTGGTCACTGTGCATTGAAAAGGGGCACGCTGGTCAATGTGCATTGAAAGGGGGCACGCTGGTCTCTCTGCATTGAAAGGGGGAACGCTGGTCACTGTGCATTGAAAGGGGGCACGCTGGTCACTGTGCATTGAAAGGGGGAACGCTGGTCACTGTGCATTGAAAGGGGGCACGCTGGTCATTCTGCTGGGAAAGTCGGAACTGGTTACTAAAATTTTTGAATCCCACCACTGGAGGAGACCATATGTCAGGACCTGGATACCCTGTTGGTGGCACTGTTTCCCAGAAGGGAAGTTTGTAGTTTCAGTGTCCCACCAGCGAGTGTCTCCCAGCAGATCCCAGTAAACAACTCCACCTGGTGCTGCCTGGGAGGGTTTTTAGTCCCTCTTCTGATGTTACCCCCTGTTCCAGTATTTTGTTTGCTCCCAGATACTGCTAGCTGTTATCTTCTTCCTGCCCTCCGATTGTGCTCTCTGCCTAGTACCTTTACTCTGAACCCTGCTGCCTTGTTACTACTCCTTCTTGTTCCTGATCCCAGTTAGGGTTCCTCCTTCCAGTATGTTCCCTGCACCTCTAGTTTACCTTGCTTTCCTGTGTTCACCATTTGTATATATTATAAATAGTTTGATAGTTAGGATTTCTGTTATTCGGTTAGGTCATTTAGTTGGGTATTTTGTCACTGGATTTTGTCTGGTCCCAGTTTTCTAGTGTAGTGACGCAGATTTGGCCATTCTGGCTGCTGATTCTCGACACCATGGTCATTTCTTTTTTTTTAATTTCTAGGCTAATAGAATTACATAAAAATTCTCACTGAATTCTCAGACTGTTTGCATGTTATAAATAAAACATGTTAGTAGAAACTCCACAGGGTCACTACTATTCCTTTTTAATAATTTCTAACTATTTCTTTCTTATATGGAATGGGGGGGGGGGGGGGATTTAGTGGTTAAAATCCTCAAAGTTAAAGCATGATTCCCAATCATGATAATGCAGGAACTAGTGTAAAAAAACTGAACAGAAACACAGTGGAAGTGCTCCCTAATAAACAGTCCTGGCTTCGAAATGACAATACTTCTCTACCAGAGCTAGTTTCATTTGGAGTACAAGCCGTAGCTTTCAGGCATTTGTTTAATTTAAACATTTCTTGGACAATGTGGCTTGGTAAATTTGTGCCAAACGTGCTGAAAAACACATTTTTTCCCCTTGCTTCCTGATGTAATCATTTCGAGGCCCCGGGTGTACGAGGCCATTCCTGCCAGGGCCTAAGATTTCCATATTTCAAACTGAAAGGAATCTGGCATGAAGCACTTGACATTATTTCCTTTGCACATTCTTCACAAAGGCCAGCCAAGCTATTTTTTCATTTCATATCAATAGCATTTAAAAGAATAACAGATGCTACATTTAACCCATTTTCTCCTGAAAATGTCCATCCAAAGCAAAAGAATAATTAGAATTAAATAAAGCACAGGGAATGTATGGGGTTCTACACTTGTTTACTTTATTATGGCTATGACTAACTGAAACATATTTAAAAAATTGGATTTTTGACTTACCGTAAAATCCATTTCTATGATGTTCATTGAGGGATACAGCTCCTGATATTCTTAACCATTGGGCTATACTGTCCCCTACAGGACTAGGACACCAGGCAGAAAAAAAATCTGGCTAGGCCCATGGGCAGTCACAGTGGATATACTCCCTCTTTCTGCTATAGGTACTTGGTTTTGTTACAAGCAGTGTCAGAAGAATGCAACTCCACAGAGAGTGTCCATCAATGAACATCAGAGAAATTAATTTTACGGTAAGTCAAAAATCCCCTTTTCTCTTTCGTTCATTGACAGACACAGCTCATGATATTCTTAAGCATTGGGACGTCCCAAAGCAGTGTTAACCACTTGCCGACTGCTGCATGACTATTTACGTTGGCAGTCAGCCCCTCACAGGCAGAGCGACGTAGCTCCCGCGCGGTCACGGACCCCCCCGCGCATCTGACCGGCAGACCCGATGTCAGCCGGTCACTCGGCGATTGTCGGTGCAGAGGGAGAAAGGCAGGCGGCTGATGTAAACAAGCCGCTTGTCATTCTCCCCTGTGTATAAACAGTGATCATACGGTTCTACTATGTAGGACCGTTGATCACTGTTCCTACACCTCAAGCCACAGCCAATCACAGTTAGAATCACGCCCCTAGGGACATACATAACCCCTCCCTCTAAAAAATGGATTTTTGTAAAATCTTACCGTAAAATCCTTTTCTCTTAGCTCATTGACAGACGTAGTCCTCGGTGATTCAGCACCTTCGGGTTATGTTGCCTCCACAGGAGCAGGACTAGACAGGAAATTAAAAAGCTCTGGCCACACCCTAGGGGCAGTCCCAGAGGGTATATCCTCTCTCTCTCTGCCTCAGCAAATCAGTTATGTCAAAAAGCAGTCTTTAGAGATTTTAACCCAACCCAACTCAAAAACAGAGGGGCGGGTACTACGTCTGTCAATGAGCTAAGAGAAAAGGATTTTACGGTAAGATTTTACAAAAATCCATTTTTCTCTCTCGCTCATTGACAGACGTAGTCCTCGGTGATTCAGCACCTTCGGGAAGTCCCAGAGCAGTATCACCAATGAGGGGTGGGAAAATGGAAATCAAATCCAAATCTAGAAGGCCCAACCGGTGCCAACTAGAAGTTTACAATGCTCATCCTTAATGATGAGACTCAACAAAAAAGAAAATTTTTTTTTTTTTTTTTTCAAACAGAAAAAAACCCTCGAGGTAGACCACCGGTCTCCTCAAATTGCGGCCTGAAAAACCTTGCGGCCAAATGAGGCATCCGCCGATGCCGTCACATCAATTTTATAGAATTTTGTAAAGGTATGTACCGACGACCAGGTGGCCGCCTTACCTACCTGGACCACTGACGCCTGATGGCGAAAGGCCCAGGAAGTACTGAGCGCTCGAGTGGAGTGCGCCCTAACAGGGAACGGAGGACTCTGACCCTTAATAGAATAAGCCTGTACCACCGTCTGTCTAATCCATTTGGCAATGGTCGCGGCAGATGCAGGCAAACCCTTTCTGGGGCCATCCGTGATCACAAAAAGTGAATCCGTCTTACGGAATGATTCCGTAGCTTTCAGGTATGCCCTGATTGCCCGAACCACATCCAAGGAATGCAACGCATGTTCCCGATGATGCTTGGGCTGAGGACACAAGGAAGGTAGTACAATATCTTCATTCAGATGAAAATCTGAAACCACCTTAGGAAGAAAGGATGGCTTAGGATGAAGTACTACCTTATCCCTATGAATCACTAGGTATGGGGACTGGCATGATAATGCAGCCAGTTCTGACACCCTGCGAGCAGAAGTGATAGCCACCAAGAAGGCCACCTTCTGGGATAAAGTAAGCAAGGGAATCTCCCTGATGTTTTCAAAGGGAGATTTCTGTAGAACCGACAAAACTAACTTAAGATCCCAGGGCGGTAAGGGCGCGCGGACTGGTGGAGCCAGGTGCCGCACCCCCTGGATGAAATTCCGCACCAAGGACTTGGTAGCTAAAGGTTTCTGAAAGAAGATTGCTAATGCTGAAACTTGACCCTTGATGGTGCTCAAGGCTAGCTTCTGCTCAACCCCTTGTTGCAAAAAAGCCAATATTCGAGTCACCGAATAGGTACGTGGAGGAAATCCTAAAGATTCGCACCACGCAATATAAGTCTTCCATGTGTGATAATAGACCTTGCTGGAAGTCGCTTTCCTTGCTTTAATAAGGGTAGGAATGACTGAAGCAGACAAACCTCTGTCCTTCAGTACTTGGGTCTCAATGGCCAGGCCATTAAAACCAGCGACTGTAAAGCACGATGGTAAATTGGTCCTTGAGACCACAGACACTCCCTGAGACGAAGTTCCCACGGAACGTCTGCGACTAGCATGTCCAAGTCGGCCAGGCCGGCTTGACGAGGCCAGCCTAGAATTTCTAGGACCACTGACGCTGATTGGATCTGAACCAGGCGTCCCTAGAGGTATCTGGCCCCGCCATCCGAGGAAGTCTGGTCGTTTTCTGTTCCCACACATTTATCAGATACCTGATTCCTATCAGGAAGGGTGATCTTTTCTGGTTGAACCTCAGGGACCGAAGTCACCCGACTAGAGGCTTCTTGGCCTGTCTGGTCAACCAGATCCGATTCCTGTGGGGAATTGGGACTAATCTTAGGAAAAGGTAAAGGAAAAGATCTATTCAGGGAACGGTAACTACCGCTCCCTGTAGTACTAAAATGTTGGAAGGGAAGAATCGCACCGGTAGTAGTAGTTGATGCTCGATCTAATGTCCTGAATACCGGTGAAAACGTCCCCCCACCCTGAAACCGGGTGGGGGCGCACCTTCAGGCTGTGTACTCCTTTGCTTCGGGTTTGGCTGAGTTGGTCCTCTGTTTGTCCGACCAGCCCTTCTTGAACCCTCCTGGAGGAGTCTTGCCTTTCCCGCTTGTTCCAGCCGGGCGCCCTTTATGGGTGGTAAAGAAAGGTCCTCGCTTGTTGCGAGGTCCCTTAGCTTTAGCAGCCTGTGGCAAAAAAGTGCTCTTGCCCCCAGTGGCATCCTTAATGATTTCATCTAGGGTGGCCCCAAATAGACGATTCCCCTGAAAGGGGAGATTTGTCAAGGTCTTTTTGGAACCTAGGTCAGCTGACCAGCATTTTAACCACAGCACACGTCTGAGGATAACCGCTGACATAGATGCATGCCCTAATAGGGGAGTAGTGTCCAAGGCTGCGTCACAGATAAACTGTAGCCCTTGTATAATCTGTTCCATCAAATCAGATGTCTCCTGGGGAATATCTTTTCCCCTAAGGTCTTGGCGTACCATTCTCGCCCATTCCGTAAGTGTCTGGGAAACTAGACCAATAACAATTACTGGTCTAAATGCTGACCCTATCAGAGAGAAGATAGTGCGGGACTCTGCTTCCATCTTTCGATCCACCGGATCCTTAAAGGACGAAGTGTCCTCCACTGGGATAACCGTGGCTTTATTCAGCCTGGAAATAGGTGGATCCACCACTGGTGGTACCGTCCATTTCTTAATGATGGATTCCTCAAACGGATAGCGTCTAGCAATACGCTTTAATCTGATTACCAAAACACTTGGGTACAGGAAAAACCTTCACCGTTTTGATGGGCTTGTTAGTACCAAAAGGAATCTCTGTTTCAGTTGCTTCTGCTGGTAAAACCTCAATCTTTAAGGTTTCCTGCACTGCCACAACTAGTGCGTCCACCAATGCTTCTTCCTGAATTATAGCGGGAGAAGAAACGTCCTCCTCACTGTCTGAGGGAGCTTTACCTGAGGTAACAGCCCTTGCAGAGGGACCTGCAACTGCAGTGACCATCTCTGAATCTGAGTCAGAGGTGTCAGATAGTATAGGGGTAGGCGGGGGTCGTTTCCTTGACCCCCGTCCCTGACAGGCCGCCTCCACCCGAGCCACCATAGACTCCAAAATTGCTGTAAATGCCTCTACACTCTGTGCACCGGCGGGTCCCGTGGCCCCCTCGAGGGAAACAGGTGGGGGAATATGTGTGGCAGGGTCCATGATAATTCCAGTCACTTCCTGGATAATATAATTCAAAAATAAAAAACTTTTTTTTTTTTTTTCCGACCCCCAGCGCCACAAAAGCCCCTTAGTGTTACCTGCTAGGGATCCCTATCCATCGAGAGAGAGAGAGAGAGAGAGATAGACCCCCTGGCTCACCACTTGATGCTCAGAGTTTAACTGCAACAGGTTACAGCGCTGTCTTGACAAACAGGAAGTCTTTTGGCTGGCTGCCCAGGAAGAAAGGAGGCGGCTCCGCCCCTCTGCACACCTTCCGGCGCCTCCCCTAGCTCCACGAGGTGTTTGGATCACCTCAAACATGGCCGCCCCCATGCTGGAGACACGAGGCTACGCCAAAATGGCGGCTCGTGCAATCCAGCAAAAAAAATGGCGGCGGCCTGTACTGAATAGCGGTGTGCTGCAGGGCACACAATACTCTCTGCATGGGGATTTGGCGTGGTTGGCGGTACCGGTCCTGGCGGACCGCATGGCCGTTCGGAAGGCCTGCTTATAGCTGGAGATCTGATTTAGGAAGACAGTCTACATGTCCGTGGCTTCTGACTGGTAGGTACCTTATTCTTATCACAGTAAGATTCCCAGAATGCCACTGATTACAATCTTTTAAACATGTATACAAATAGATTGTTAGCTCCCAAACCAAGCCTCCTGGCTCTTTGCACATAAATCACACTCAAAGTAGGGGGATCTGTGTCATGTTATAGGATAGAGGGGGACTCTATCTTACCATACAGAGAGGGGCCCGCGTTCACCACAAGACCCGTCAGGGGAGAAGGGGGAACATACTACTCACCATACCGGAACCAGGCGGGCACCAACTCCTGACAGTACCCCTCTCCACCGGGGCGGGAGGGCTGTCGACCGATACGGACGCCGTGACTCATGGTCTTTGGCGTTTCAGTGAGACGTTTAACTCGCGGGGTCAGTCCCTTAATGGGACTTTGTCGCGGCCGACCCAGCGCGGAGCTATGGCCTGCACGCGCTCGTAGGCTGAACTGGGGTGACCACCGGATCTCAACATCCAGCCCGTCGCCCAGTTCAGCTTTCTTGCTTGAAGATCTCACAGGAACACTGGAGAAAAAAAGCTGTCTAAAAAATCTTTTAAGAAAAAAATCTTGCCAGGACCGAAGATCCCAGCAAGGTATCTAGGTCCTTACTCCTAACTAGACAGAAAATAACTGATTTGCTGAGGCAGAGAGAGAGAGGATATACCCTCTGGGACTGCCCCTAGGGTGTGGCCAGAGCTTTTTAATTTCCTGTCTAGTCCTGCTCCTGTGGAGGCAACATAACCCGAAGGTGCTGAATCACCGAGGACTACGTCTGTCAATGAGCGAGAGAGAAAAAAAGTTAACCCCTTCACTGCCAGTGTAATTTTACAGTAACAATGCATATGTATAGCACTGATTACTGTAGAAATGTCACTGGTAACCCCAAAAGTGTCAAAAATGTCAGTCAAGGGTCCGATCTGTCCGCCACAATGTCGCAGTACCGCAAAAAAAAAAACGCAGATCGCCACCATTACGCGTTAAAAAAAAACAACAAAAATTACAAAAATATTTCCCTTTGTTAGTAAATGCAATAACTTTTGCGCAAACCAATCAAAATACGCTTTTTGCAATTTTTTTTTACCAAACATATGTAGCAAAAACAAATTGGCCGAAAAAGTTTAACAATTTTGATTTTTACATTTTTTTTGGGGAATTTCATATAAAAAAATGTGAAAAATATTGTTATTTTTGCAAAATTGACGCTCTTTTTTTGGTTAATAGCGCATGATCAAAAAATCACACAGGTGATCAAATACCACCAAAATAAAGCTCTGTTTGTGGGAAAAAAAGGACGTCAATTTCATTTGGGTACAGCGTCGCACGACCGCGCAATTGTCCGCTAAAATCACGCAGTGCCGAATTGCAAAATAGGCCCTGGCCAGGAAGGGGGTAAAATCTTCTGGGGCTTAAGTGGTTAAACATGAGGGATGGGAACAGCAAAAAATTCCCATGGCTAAACAGTAGCTCAACCAAAACAACTGGAGCCCACCTGAAAAAAGCAATACACCCTCCAAGAGGATCAGGTCCTCTCAACAGCATCCTGAAAAACCGTGCGGCCAAAAGAAGCATCCACAGATGCCAACATACCCACTTTATAAAACTTTGTGAAATTGTGCACCTAGCGTTCAACAGCCAAGCCGCCAAAGCCAGCGACTGTAAAACAGGATGGAAGATTGGCCATGGAACCGCAGATCCTCCCTAAGAGGAAGCCTCCAAGGAACGTTGGCGACCAGCCGTACCAGATCGGCGTACCACTTCTGGATAAAGGGACCACTCCCCTTGGTCCAACGCCTGAGGACTGAGGTAATCCGCCTGCCATTTTTCCACCCCGGGAATGTGTATGGCGGAGAGGGCTGGAACGAACCATTCTGCCCACCTTAGAATGCCAGCTACCTCCAGAGCCGCCAGGACACTTGTTGTGCCCCCTTGGTGATTGACATAAGCCAAAGCCATGGCACTGTCCGACTGAATGTGCACTGGACATCCCTGAAATTGCAAACTCTGGTCTGGATCACATGGACCAGAGCCAGAAGCCTGGAGAACAGCAGACTGCTCCATGTGATCCAGACCAGAGTTTGTACGTGACTCCGCCTGGGATTACTGAGTGGAAAGTCAGCGGGGCAGTCCAGTGTGAGGAGGTAATCCAGTCCGTGGTTTGCCTGTGTTGGGTAGCGCTGTCCCATCTCTCAGTGCCATTCTGGTGAGTGGAGAGGAGTGTTCAAACGGGAGAGAGGTAAGTGTCAGCGCATGGTACAGACACCCTGCCAGCACTGCGCCCACACGGAGGATGTGGAGTGATCTATTGAATGGACGGCATTAATCTAGCTGCCTTCTAACTTGAGACCCCTAGAGGGTGAATTATGGAGGTGAGCAGACACTTCACCTGGTGACAGTAGCACATCACTTAAGGAGTGGACACACACGGAATTACTCACTGGCTGTTCTTTCAATAGAGACTTTTATCGGACTTTATATAGTGCACATTTGTACTGTCGGAGTATGGCAACATTTCATTTTTTGTGTGTTATTAGTTTAAGCAGACTGTGATTGTCTATTGTTGTGACTTAGATGATGATCAGATCACATTTTATGACCAATTTGTGCAGAAATCCTTATCATTCCAAAGGGTTCACATACTTTTTCTTGCAGCTGTATATGTACGGTATTTAATATATAGTAAAAATGGGACACACCGGGGCGTGGCCTGGCGCAGCATGAGGTGAGACGTGAGTAGCTGGAGCTCCGTCACCCACACATCCTAACCTTGATAATCCTGTACCCTCTCGGCTCGATCTGACCCGCCACCTACCTCTACACACTCCGGGCACCCCACGGGTCATGTCGCCGCCGAAGAAGCCCTCGGATGCAGCGGCCAAGCTCGAGAAGTTTCGCCGACAGGCTGGGGAGGCCCCGATCCAAGATGGCGCCGGGCCGTCCACGGCCGCGGGATCGAAGGGCGGCGCTGACACAGCGACGGTGCTGGAGGCAATCTCTGTATGCCAGGCATCCTTAACCTCTAAGATCGACGAGGTAAAGGTAGACATTTCTTTAATCCGGCAAGATATGAGGCAGTTGCGGGAGAGGGTCACGGAGGCGGAACACAGGATAGGGGGAATGGAAGACTCCCTCCCCCCGCTGCAGCACACCACCGCTCGCTTGCAGGACCAGGTGTCTCAAATCCTCGCCAAACAGGATGATATGGAGAACCGCCTGAGACGGTGTAACCTCCGCTTCATTGGGCTCCCTGAGGGATCGGAGGGTAGAGACCCCAACACATACCTGGAGAATCTCCTTGTTCAAACATATGGCCGGGACTCATTCTCCCCCACATTCGTAGTGGAGCGGGCACACCGCCTGTCAGGCCGACCTCCACCCCAGGGAGCTCCCCCCCGCACGTTTATCGCCAAATTCCTCAATTACCGAGACCGAGACACTATACTTCGTCTGGCTAGGGAGAAGGGGAACATCCCAATGGGAAACAACAGGGTGGCAATATTCCCGGACTACTCGGCTGAAGTACAGAGGAAGAGAAAGAACTTTATGGAGGCCAAACGCAGACTTAGGATTAAACATCTCAAATACGCAATGCTCTACCCGGCCAGACTCCGTGTTGAAGGAGAGGACCGGGTTCACTTCTTCGACGATCCGGAAGCGGCCATAGCGTGGCTGGAGCACCTTGAAACCCGCGACTGAATTGGGAAACCTTCTGACACTGGCATCTTGCTTCCTCAGGTTCTTCTCCCCCCTTATACATTCAATTGTACGTTTCCCCTTGTTTTTCTCCCTTCCCCCCCCCTTTTTTTTTTTCCATTTTTTTTTTTTTCTCAACATTCTACTCCAATTGCTGTGCCTCTGGCTCTGGTCCGTGCCTCGGCTGTCTCTCCCCCTCCAAATCACCAGCTGCTGAACTCTGTGCCTTGGCCGTGACCAGACGGAAACTGTATACATGCACTAGCCACCTGACACCGAACAGTACTGCTTCACCTCCCCTGGCTGAGAGGGTCCATTTCTAGGAGACGGGGCTAGCGAGCCCTGCTACGTTCCAACACGCCTCAAGCCCCGGGAGAGAATTGTGACATGCTGACCAGCGATATTTCGCCCCTGACACCTGCTGGGGCCAGGTGTGTGGCCCCCGTCTGGCCAAAACTCCCAATTTTTGCTTGCATGGTTTGGCTGACCCCCCTGTCTTTCCCTTCCCGCACCCTGCAATTGGTTCTCTGGACTGTCGCATATCTGGAGTTAACGTGGAGGACAACCTTCCATGCCGTGCACGAGATCTCCCTTTCCCCCCTTTGTTTTTGGCTGGCTATGGCGGGGGCCTTGTTGTTGTTGTTTTTGGGTTTTTTGGGACTACAGGCCCGCACAAGTTGGGGTGGGTGCAGGGCGGGGTGGGGGGTTGGGGGTTTTTCTTTTTTTTTGTTATGTTATACTGCAAATGTTTATTGGACCGTGCATAGATGTTTTCTGATACCATTGCTTTTCATTTACTGTATCCCCGGTGTCGGCCCGGGGGCTGTGTGGAGCGACTCGCCTTGTGGCCTGGTTCGCTGCTGCGCACGCGCCCGCAGCCGACGGGGGACATGGCATTTCCCGAGATCCCTGGGTGCACCTGATATCCTGCTACAACTGTCCCATGATGGCTAATATTAAACTAATGACGTGGAACGTCAGAGGACTGCGAGATAAGGTGAAGCGCTCCGCGGCCTTTGCCATCTTGAAAAAACATAAGCCTGATGTACTGATTCTTGTGGAGACGCATTTGGAGGGGCGCATGCACCTATCCCTTAAGCGTCCCTGGATAGGGTGGGTGTATCATTCTGCCCACACCTCCCACTCCCGGGGGGTGGCGGTGCTGGTATCCAAACATGTCCACTTCCAGCTCCAGGGATCTCGGGTTGACTCTCAGGGACGATTTATTTTCATGTCTGTGCTGATATTTGGTGAACCGTGGCTGCTACTGGCTTATTATGTACCTCCGCCATTCGCAATGGCTGTGATCACGGAGGGATTGACTTTTATGGCTCAAAACCCGGGAATTCCTGCGGTTTGGCTCGGGGACTTTAATACTGTGATGGACCCGAGCGTTGATAGGATGCAGGCGACTCCACACGCGAGCGGGACCCCCACCTCCACCCGGTTCGCACGCTTGATGGACAGTGTGGGCCTGGTGGACACGTGGAGGATCAGGTACCCAACCAGACGGGAATATTCTTGCTTCTCCACTACCCACCATTCGATGTCCCGTATTGATTTGATTCTACTCTCTAAAACTTTACTTCCCAGACTGTTGACAGTAGGGTTCCTCCCCAGGTCCTTGTCAGACCACTGCCCCTATTGGGTGTCGATCGGGCTGCCACACGACAGGTCGCCACCGGCCTGGCGTCTGCACCCGCTTTGGCTGTCACTGTTGCCGGCGGAGGCCTCGCTCGACACCCAGAGGGAACGATACTTTAGTGACAATGTGGGTACGGCGTCTCCCTTGGCGATATGGGAGGCCTTTAAGCTTCACGCCCGCGCTACCCTGATATCCCACATTAAGGCCTTCAAGGCTGGTTCGGCGGCGGCGCACGACAGTGCGATAGCCGACCTTCGGGGGGCGGAGGCTGCCTTCGTGGCCACTCCCTCCAGCGCTGGGGCCTCCCGCCTTAGGGAACTGACGAGAGCAGTTGCTCAAATTGAGCTCGAACAGGCTAATAACAGGATGTTTTTCCAACGCCAGAAGATCTTTGAGCATGGTGAGAGGGCCGGGAAACTACTGGCTTATCTGGTTCACTGTGAAGACAGGCCCCCAGTAGTCATCTCACTTCAGACCGAATCGGGTGACTTGGTGACTGACCCCGTGGTTGTTGCTGACAGGTTCCGATCATTCTTTGCAGATTTATACACGTCTCGGGCCCCTGATGACCTCACGGAAATGCATTTGCTACTGGATGAGGTTGAGTTCCCTAGGCTTACTGATGACCAGGTGTCTGAGTTGGAGGCTCCGATATCGGCAGGTGAGATTGCTGAGGCCGTGTCCAGGTTCCCCAGGTCTAAGTCCCCAGGGACGGACGGACTCCCCATTGAGTTTTATGCCCATTTCTCCGAACTTCTTCTGCCGCAGCTACTGAAGTTGTTTACTGCCATCTTTGAGGAAGATAGGTTACCCGCGTCCATGAAGGAGGCATTGATCGTGCTGATTCCTAAGCCGGGTAAGGACCCCCGATTCCCGGAGTCGTACCGCCCGATCTCCCTCCTTCAGGTGGACGTTAAAGTGCTTGCAAAAATTCTTTCCATCCGCTTAAATCGGGTCATCTTGTCACTGATACATGGGGATCAGACAGGCTTCATGCCCGAAAAAAACACATCTTTTAATCTTCGTAGGTTGCATATGAACTTACAGGCTCGGCATGAGAACTCGGGTAGTAGGGTTGTTGTGACACTGGACACGGCCAAAGCTTTCGATTCTGTGGAGTGGAGCTTTCTCTGGGCATGCCTTGAGAGGTTCGGGTTTGGCCCGCGGTTCATTAAGTGGATCCGCTTGATGTATAGTGCTCCGGTCGCCAAGGTTCTTGCGAATGGCAGGACCTCAGAATCGTTCCCGCTTACCAGGGGGACGAGACAGGGCTGCCCACTCTCTCCTTTACTGTACGCCTTGGCGGCCGAACCACTAGCCATTGCTATCCGTAACCACCCCGGTATTGAAGGACTGCGTATGGGATCCCTGACCGAAAAGCTTAGCATGTATGCGGACGACACGTTGCTGTACTTGGCGGACTCGGACGCCTCTCTTACCACGGCCTTGCAATTGATAGAACGATATGGCAGATACTCCGGTCTGCAGATGAACTGGGACAAGTCCCAGATCCTGCCTGTTGATCATCCCGCCCCGCCCCGGTCCCCCTCACCCTTACCCCTACAGCGAGTATCGAAGATCAAATATCTGGGAGTCATAGTCACGACTGACCCCCGCGATTACATCCGGGATAACGTCCAACCCCTTTATGACCTGATCAAAGCCAAAACCCAAATATGGGCAAGGCTCCCCCTAGGTGTTATGGGGAGGGTGAATCTTGTAAAAATGGTCCTGCTCCCGAAAATACTCTATATTCTCTGGCACTCCCCGATATACCTGCCGTTAAAATATTTCAAACAAATGGAATCCCTTCTTAAAGCTTTTGTATGGGGCCAGAGCAGGCACAAGCTTGCCTGGCGCAAACTTAAAAATCCCTCAAATCTGGGTGGCGTGGCCCTGCCGGATTTCAATCTCTACTACCTAGCCGCCCAATTGTCCCACCTGTTTCACATAGACAAAACCGACAGGACACGTTTTCTGCAGCTCCTGTGCCCCAGGTGGTCCCAAATGACTGACGAACCACTGACTGTTATTCTTCGGGGGGTGAGGGGCTCCGAGATTGCAGGTGAGACGGACTCCTTGCTGTATCATTATGGCAGGGTCTGGGAGGTGGTTATGACTAAGATGCAGTACCCAGCCCTACACACTCATACCCCCCTCTGGCACAACGCGACTCTGGCGGAGTTCGTGTCTGTGCCGGACCCTGAGCTCTGGTGTAGTAAAGGGATTCACTCCCTCTCACACTTGCTGCATGAGACGACCCTACGCACATTCGCTGACCTGAGCTCCACCTTTGACCTCCCAGCCTCCATGCTTTTCCGATACTGCCAGCTTAGACATGCGTTTAGGGCCCAATTCCCGACCCCTCCCCACCCTCTGGAGACCCCCTCTATGTTAGAATTCCTTAAGAGTACCGACCCCCACCACTTGATTTCCATCTTGTACGCTGAACTCCACACTCCTAGTTCCACGGCGCTCGCCTATGCAGCTAAAACCCCCTGGGAGGCAGATATAGGGACTATAGAAGATGATGAATGGGATGATGCTCTGGGGTCGTGCAAAACTGTGTCTCCCAGACTGTCGGATCGACTCACCCAACTTTTCATTCTCCACCGGGCATATCTAACCCCCATCGGCCTCCAGAGCTACAGGCCTGAAGTGTCACCCAGTTGCCCAATGTGCCGGTTGGCTGTGGGCACCTTTTTCCACCTCCTCTGGAGTTGTCCTCAGCTCCAGGGGTACTGGAAACAAATCGTTACTTTCCTTCACGACAAGATGGGCTCCCCGGTACAGCTGGTCCCCAAACAGTGCCTGCTGGGTATATACCCAGATGAGGATATGGACAAAAGCAAACTTATTTTTCTCCAGACCACATTGTTCATAGCTCGAAAGCTGATCGCCCGAAGGTGGATGCGGGATTCCCCGCCCACTTTCGGTGCCTGGAAGGCTGAAGTCAATGTGGTCCTACCGTACCATAAACTCATGTATAAGAACAGGGGAAATCCAGCCAAATTCACTAAGATATGGGATAGGTGGGTCCAGAGCCCGGACACGGGGAGCTGAGACGCCTCCTGCCCATGACTGTGACCCCCGCAAGTAGCAGATTCTACTTTATGTGTGCTCTGTGCAAGTAATGTTAACCACTGTGCCCAACTGAAGTGCCTTGCTTAAACTGTACCTACATGCATGGTCCTTGATGACATCTGTTGAATTTCTATGTTTATTGTTGTAAAACTTGTTTTAATTTTTTTTTTCTTTTTTTTTTCCAATAAACTCACTGATTTGTAAAAAAAAAAAAAATGGGACACACCAATCAATGAATTGATTAATTCATGTATCCACCCAGCGCCAAACACCATACCTAAAAAATGAATGTATTGCTTAGTTCCCAAAAAAAAACAAGCACATAACAAAAAGCAGCCACCATAGATAAAAATTACAATTAAAAGAATATGTTAGATGATAAATCAGTCCAACATTAGCAGTGCTTTGACGTAACAATATGCTATGCATCAATAATGAATGGAAGAAAAGTCTCAGTGGTGATAGTCCTTTCATCCACAATAATACCAGTGATCCGTGGTGATTTGAATTAAACAGGAGTGATCAGTGTGGCCAGAGAAAACCGTAATCACAGAGCTATACCGTCACCGCACCTCGTGAATAATCACCCCCAAAGGTAGAAAACTCACCACAAATATATGATATTGGGACCAATCAAATCAAATCTCCCAGCACTGTCTCCGATCCTTAGTAAAGTGTTCTCGTCACATCTCCTACAATTGAATACCATGAGACCAGAGAACCGGCATGATAGGAAGAAGAAATAACTCATAGTGTAGTCCGTTTAACCTTTTATTAGATATCACTCAAAACCCCCCTCACCCTATGCACTTACACAAAGCAAAAGAATCAAAGGCATTCAAATAATAAAACAGCCGAGATACGAGATGCCCTCAGGGCGTGACCATGCGGCTACGACACTACGTTCGCTGGCTACTGCTATCAGGCTTTTCCCGCCGCTGGAGACTGCAGGTCGGAGAATGGTGAGAAAAGCAGGAAGCTCGTATCCTGGCTGTTTTATTATTTAAATGCCTTTGATTCTTTTGCTTTGTGTAAGTGCATAGGGTGAAGGGGGTTTTGAGTGATATCTAATAAAAGGTTAAACGGACTACACTACGAGTTATTTTTTCTTCCTATAATGCCGGTTCTCTGGTCTCACGGTATTCAATTGGAGGAGATGTGACAAGAACATTTTACTAAGAATTGGAGACAGTGCTGGGAGATTTGATTTGATTGGTCCCATTATCATATATTTGTGGTGAGTTTTCTACCTTTGGGGATGATTATCCACGAGGTGCGGTGATGGTATAGCTCTGTGATTACGGTTTTCTCTGACCACACTGATCACTCCTGTTTAATTCAAATCACCACGGATCACTGGTATTATTGTGGATGAAAGGACTATGACCACTGAGACTTTTCTTTCATTCATTATGGATGCATAGCATATTGTTATGTCAAAGCGCTGCTAATGTTGGACTGATTTATCATCTAACATATTCTTTTAATTAGTATTCAATGCATGCCTTTTACACTGGTATTATTCTATATACTAATTTTGTAGTAGCGGTATCACAATTTGTTCCTCTTATTTAATTGTTTTTTTTTATTTTTTGGATTCATTTGTCTTGTTAGCACCCTATTTCATCAGATACTTACCTTAATTGGCACAGCAATTGTATGATTCTTATGTTTATACTGTTCACTTTATATATTTATTCTTTTTTTTAAGCAGCGCGACCACATGTTCTCATTTTATTTTTATTTATCTTCATATGTGGGAACACATTTAGGTGGTAGCAGCAGCTGGCATTTTATCTATCATAGTTTGGTTCTTACAAGGGTAGCGCACAATTATATTTGATTCCAATAAGAATATCAGGAGTTGTGTAAGAGAAATATAATTTTTTTAACAAAGTTAACATTAAAGCTGAAATTAACTGTATCTGGGCTCCATAAACTGAAAATGCTTTTTTTTTTTATTTTTTAAGATTCAAAGCAAACTCATTCATCCATGTCTCCATGCTTTATTTTTTGAGAAATCACTTTGAAAAACACCCCCCTAGAACTTCTGGTCATGGCCATCCTGAGTAAGGACAGATGATTCATATAGCATTTCTCTCCTGGAACCCATCCACCCTCAGTTCAGGCATGCAGGCAGGAGGGTGTGCTAAGCTGAGGAAGGCTGAGAAAGAACTGCCTGTCTGATTTCAACTGCAAGCCTGTGAACCGCTGAGAGAGCTTTTAGTGACCAGTATGAGAGAGTGAGAGCGATAACACCAAATTTAACACACCTGCTCCCCATTCAGCAAATGTACACTGTTATACAAGCTGTACACTCACTACTTTACATTGTAGCAAAGTGTAATTTCTTCAGTGTTGTCACATGAAAAGATATAAGAAAATATTTACAAAAAAAAAAAAAAAAAGTGAGGAGTGTACTCACATTTTGATCTACTGTATATGTATATATATATACAGTGGGTGCGGAAAGTATTCAGACCCCCTTAAATGTTTCACTCTTTGTTATATTGCAGCCATTTGCTAAAATCATTTAGGTTCATTCTTCTTCCTCATGAATGTACACATAGCACCCCATACTGACAGAAAAACACAGAATTGTTGACATTGTTGCAGATTTATTAAAAAAGAAAAACTGAAATATCACATGGTCCTAAGTATTCAGACCCTTTGCTGTGACACTCATATATTTAACTCAGGTGCTTTCCATTTCTTTTGATCATCCTTGAGATGGTTCTACACCTTCATTTGAGTCCAGCTGTGTTTGATTATACTGATTGGACTTGATTAGGAAAGCCACACACCTGTCTATATAAGACCTTCCAGATCACAATGCATGTCAGAGCATATGAGAATCATGAGGTCAAAGGAACTGCCTGAAGAGCTCAGAGACAGAATTGTGGCAAGGCACAGATCTGGCCAAGGTTACAAAAAGATTTCTGCTGCACTTAAGGTTCCTAAGAGCACAGTGGCCTCCATAATCCTCAAATGGAAGACGTTTGGGACGACCAGAACCCTTCCTAGAGCTGGCTGTCCGGCCAAACTGAGCTATCGGGGGAGAAGAGCCTTGGTGAGAGAGGTAAAGAAGAACCCAAAGATCACTGTGGCTAAGCTCCAGAGATGCAGTCAGGAGATGGGAGAAAGTTGTAGAAAGTCAACCATCACTGCAGCCCTCCACCAGTCAGGGCTTTATGGCAGAGTGGCCCGACGGAAGCCTCTCCTCAGTGTAAGACACATGAAAGCCCGCATGGAGTTTGCTAAAAAACACCTGAAGGACTCCAAGATGGTGAGAAATAAGATTCTCTGGTCTGATGAGACCAAAATAGAACTTTTTGGCCTTAATTCTAAGCGGTATGTGTGGAGAAAACCAGGCACTGCTCATCACCTGTCCAATACAGTCCCAACAGTGAAGCATGGTGGTGGCAGCATCATGCTGTGGGGGGGTTTTTCAGCTGCAGGGACAGGACGACTGGTTGCAATCGAGGGAAAGATGAATGCGGCCAAGTACAGGGATATCCTGGACAAAAACCTTCTCCAGAGTGCTCTGGACCTCAGACTGGGCCGAAGGTTTACCTTCCAACAAGACAATGACCCTAAGCACACAGCTAAAATAACGAAGGAGTGGCTTCACAACAACTCCGTGACTGTTCTTGAATGGCCCAGCCAGAGCCCTGACTTTAACCCAATTGAGCATCTCTGGAGAGACCTAAAAATGGCTGTCCACCAACGTTTACCATCCAACCTAACAGAACTGGAGAGGATCTGCAAGGAGGAATGGCAGAGGATCCCCAAATCCAGATGTGAAAGACTTGTTGCATCTTTCCCAAAAAGACTCCTGGCTGTATTAGATCAAAAGGGGGCTTCTACTAAATACTGAGCAAAGGGTCTGAATACTTAGGACCATGTGATATTTCAGTTTTTCTGTTTTTAATAAATCTGCAACAATGTCAACAATTCTGTGTTTTTCTGTCAGTATGGGGTGCTATGTGTACATTCATGAGGAAGAAGAATGAACTTAAATGACTTTAGCAAATGGCTGCAATATAACAAAGAGTGAAAAATTTAAGGGGGTCTGAATACTTTCCGTACCCACTGTATATATATATATATATATATATACACACACACACATATATATATATATATATATATATATATATATATATATATTATTGGTATATATATATATATATATATATATATATATATATATATATATTGTGGGAGATTAGCTCGGTGGCGGGCGTGGATGACCCCTTGGGGGGATTCGTTACACAGGGAGATAGCCGAGAAGTGGTTGCAAACAACAGTTTGGTTTATTCATGCAATTTTCTTCAAACAAGTGCATGCAGCAAAATAAAAATAAAACACAAAATAAATCCTTGCCTCTGTGGGCGGCTACCTTCTCACATACAGGAACCTACCTACGGAGTCTGTCTCCAACCTACTGTTGGGCAAACTTTGCTGATCCTACAGCAGACACTCAATAGTCCATTTATTTTCTCTTCTCCCAGCACATGTTCATTGGACTTTTCTTTCACATAGAAAACATCCCTTTGTTTGTCTCTTCACACTCTTCACATAGCAACCATTCCTTTGCTTGTCTCTTCACATAGCAAACAGTGCATTTATTTCTTTCCACATAGAAATAGTCCAAGACCTCACCTTGAGTAGTCTTTAGTCTTAATTCATTTCCCCTTCACACAGGAAATGTCCATTGGTTTCTTTTTCACATAGAAACGATCAAAGACCTCACCTCGAGTAGTCTTCACACTTGTTACCCTCCTCAGCGCACATCGCTTCAGGAGGTCTTCCCCATGCTCACACAGCTTTCAGGAGGCACACATCTGACTGTCCTCCTCTCCCCATGCCCACACAGCGTCAGGAGGCAGCAATCCTTCTCCCATGCTCACTCAGCGTTGGGAGGCACACATCTGACTGTCCTCCTCTACCCACACGGCGTCAGGAGGCAGCAATCCTTAGACTTCCTTTGGACAAATTATAGAGGCCTTCATTTCCTCATTCTGAACAGCTGAATGGTTTTCAACTTCCTGCTGGCTATCTCTGCAGCCGACACCCTATAGTAATTGGTGAATTTTCTAAACCAGGTGGAAATGTATCTCCTGTCTGTGACTACATCCACAGATTTACCTGACTTCCTGTCACAATATATATCTATATATATATACTGTACACATATATATTAATGTATATATCATAGCAGCAAAATGGTTGATGGAAGTATGTGTATGTATGAATGTGAGTTAGGCACCTAAGATTGTAAGCTCCTTGAGGGTAGGGACTGATGTGAATGTAAAATGTATATGTAAAAGTGCTGCGTAAATTGGCAGCGCTATATAAGTATCTGAAATAAGTACCTGTAAATAAATAAATAAAATAAAATGTAGCTAGAGCCTTCATTGAAAAAGTTTCCACTGTACCCTATCACTGATGATCATCCTAAATAAGAATTTATTTTTAAAAGCCCTCCAAACCTGGGTTAATTATGAGGAACCAGATTGATTAGACACAGCCATACCTGATGGATCCTGAAAAGTATCAGAAGTGGGTGGCTCCAAGGGGATACTACAATGGTCACAGTCAGAAAATGATAAACTTAATGGTGCATATAGCACATAAAACAGGCTGTGATGCTCTACCTGCATCAGAATGGAGACCCACCCTCTTTACAGTGTCAGGCATAAAGTTTTAGGTGGTCTCCATGCAATAGATGTTTAGAAACAAGAACTGAACGCAAGCTCCCCATGCAGTGGCAGAGGAGGTTAATCGAGTACACACTATCCCTTGTTGCCTGTGGGAAGGCAGTAGGATATCCCAGGAGTCTGTGTTTACACACCACATGCACTCATGGCTGTAAAACTAACACTTTTAGCTGTTACATACTGTTTTTCTCCAAACAAAAACAGGGCACATCAAAGACCTAACCTGCACTCTGGTGCACATAGTTGCAGCCAGCCCAAGGGAACCACGTACCACCATCACTGCCATCACTCGGCAGCCCCAAACATGGCCCCTCATAAACGGCCCTCACGACTGTAGGTAGACTCACCAACTCTCGCTGCAGGATCCCACCAATAAGGCAAAGGAATGAACCTTCTCCCATTACAGTGGGCAAAGTCTATAAGACCATTAGGGACTCAATCCCAATTACTCTTGGGGTCCCCTGCCCTGGACTTGTATAGAACCCTAATGGAAACACCTTGGTCAATAAAGGAACTGCACAGGGTTCCATATCTGCAGGGTCCAGTGCCAACCAGTCGCATAAAAGGCAAGTCCCACTAAAATGTATATTTGCACCGAAGGAGGGCCCAGGTACCATCCATCTTAGCATCCCAGCTGTAGGAATGGATCCAGACGCCCGATATCCTGATCCCTAATAGGTTCACTTGAGAATCTGGTATTTAGCATACAAAGCTGTACTTCAGTGACCATCACCTTTCAGACACTAGTAAAAAAACAGAGGAGCTTCCTGAGTAGGAAGGGCTATATAGGGGGACTTCCTGTGTAGATTTTGTGCCTGTGTCTATTCACCTATGGGTGCCACGTAGCCCAGATAGTCATGATTTACAGCCTGCTCTGTGTCCTGTGATGTACGAGAAAAAGGTTATTGGTGTTGGTCAATTTCTACTAACTTGCAGAGCTGTGCAGAAACATAATTTTACTCATCCAGATGGAGCTTATTGTACAGATTGTCCCCACAAACATTTTCCCTGGGACAAAGTCTATCCAGCATACTTCTCTTTGTCAACATTCACAATACATTTACTTGTTTGTTATATTTCTTGAGAAATCTAGTCATAAGATTTCTGTATTAAAGTTCCTGGCAATGCTCCTGACCCCCTTGCGCTGTTTAGTGTTTGTAACCACTTTTCCTGCATCTTCTTTTCTATTCTCCATTAACCAAAAAATATTAAGAATCCAGTGTTCCAGTGGAGAGTGGAACACTGGCATCCATGGCAGATGTGCAAACTTGGGATCAAAAACTCGGTTGCCTTTGATAAAAACCTTTCAAGTAATTTAACTCTCCTTGTACCCAACAAAAAACTAAAATTATGACTTTGTGGTGGACTACTTTTTTACTGGAATTTCCAGGTTAGATTATAGATCGTAGTTTGATCTTTGCTTCTAAATTACAGTCCAAACTTTCAGGTCTAGCAGGGCACACAGAACATCAATATTTCTGAATGAAAATAATGAGATCCCAGGTTTTCTTTGAAGGTTGCATTCCGGGAAATAAATGAAACAACAGTCCTTGAAAGTGTGTGATTCAACAATGAAATTAAAGTGATATTAAAGGCATTTATGAATAAAATGCCCAGTGCCCCCAGAGCATGCAGCTTAGTATGGAGGCACCCAAGCAGGCTGACTCCTAAGCTGCTGCTCTGCATGTCGATTCAGATACAACGTAGCTCGGCCCCTGCACCATCTCTATCCTTATTGGCTCACTGGCTGGGACAATGGCTCCTGATGAGGTCTCAGGCAATGAGGAGGGAGAGCCTCCAGAGAGCTGAGGCTCTCATGCACATCGTTAGATCGCAATGGGGCTCCAGGTAGGTATTGGGGGGCTAGGGGGGCTGCTACACACAGAATGTTTTTTACGTTTATGCATATAACTTTAAAATCCTGATCAACTACCTGGAAAATGTCTCCAGTATACTTATTGTTAATACTCAGAAAGCCCAGCAGCAAGTTTAATGTAAATCTGTCATGATAGAAATATGGTGCCTGTCATTTATGACCTAATTTTGAAACTGTTAGATTCTAGGCTGTCATACTAAGTGAATATTTTAACCAATTGAGCAAGCATACAAACCTGAAAAATCTGAGAAAAATAAGTCCTAGTCTGGAGTTTTGTTCTACTAAAAATTA
The DNA here is from genome assembly GCF_965119305.1 of Pelophylax lessonae. Classification (NCBI taxonomy): domain Eukaryota; kingdom Metazoa; phylum Chordata; class Amphibia; order Anura; family Ranidae; genus Pelophylax; species Pelophylax lessonae. The sequence continues at coordinate 631,232,565 of NC_138768.1, read as the reverse complement.
TTTCAGTAAGAAGGTCAGCATCACAGCTAGGTAGGTAAAATTGTTCATATGTTCATATTGTTCATAATATTGTTCACATCATCTATGGCAGTCTCCATGTTTTTCTCATTGCAGGTTTATTGTTATGGTAGACAAATGAGTATTATTTGCAATAGCTTTGCAACAATTGTTTCATCCAATTACAAGAAAAAAAAATACATATTAGTGAGGAGTATTTTGAGTATAAACACTAGCATGGACGTTAGCCATACCAAAAACCAACTATTAGCTAGAAATGTAGTGAGGAGAATTCAAAGAAAGCGTGCAGCATGAACAACAAATATAGTGATTAAGGAAACAACTCCTACATGTTTCATGCTTGAGAAAAGCTTAATCACAGAGTGCCGAGACTAAACACTTTCTGGTTATTTATAGCAAAAGTATTCGATAATTACAACAACTGTGGGGGAAACCTAAGGAAGCTTGTAAAAGAAGTCTGTAATTAAAGGATAAAATGGGCTAATTTATCTTCTTAAATAGAGTGATGTGAAAGTAATTTACAGGGGTACAGATAGACTGGAAAATATGGGAAGCTTTTAGGCAATTAAAAAACACTCATTATACATACAGCCAAGAGTATATGTCCTATGCCTGCATTGGCAATGCATGTATAAATATGTTTATACAACAAGTCTATCTTTGGTTTAGGCCTAGAAATTGTGCACTGTTGAAAATTTCCCAATGGAAATGATAATTTGGAGCTGAAATGGATTAACAAACTTGCCCACGGCACCGCGTACATATACTGCGGGGCGGCGGCTCTTCTGCGTAAAATCTCGAACAGGTACATCATCTCATGCTTCCGGGTCTGCGGCACGCACACGCGGTGCCGGCAACCTGCTCCTGCTTTGATTGGACACAGCAGGAGCCAATCAGTGCATCCGACGGTCCTGATGTCCGCCAGGATCCGCCGATCGTTCCTGAGAAATGCAGAACGGCGGTCTTCCTACGTAAACAAGGCAGATCGCTGTTCTGTGACAAAGGAACGTAAGAGATCCTGTGTTTCTGCAAGGGGCCTAACTATTAGGCCCCTTTCACACAGCTCCGTTCTGTCGACGGAGCCGTTCTGCTCAGCGGGGGATCGATCTGCTGATCCCCACTGAGCAGGCGGATAACAGCTCCATCTCCACTCTGTGTGGGGAGACAGCCTGTCCATTCTCATCCGATCCGCCAGACGGATGTAAAATAGGGTTTCCACCCATCCGGATTTGACGGACAGGATCGGATCGGATGTCAGCGGACATGTCTCCGCTGACATCCGCTGCCCCATAGAGATGCATGGGGCATCCATTCAGATCCGCCTGAAAAACTGTCAGGCGGATCTGAACGGACCGTATATGTGTGAAAGGGGCCTTACAGTGGGGAAAATAATTATTTGATTCCCTGCAGATTTTGTAAGTTTGGCCATTTACAAAGAAATGAAGGGTCTATAATTGTTATCATAGGTGTATTTTAAATGATAGAGACAGAGAATCGGCAAAAAATACCGAAAACACACTCTACAAATGTTATAAATTGAGTTGCAGTTCAATGAGTAAAAAGAGTATTTGATCCCCTACTAACAAAAAATAATTTTGGCTCCCACAAACTGGCTACAGGATGTGCTCATGTGGTACACAGATTTGTCCTGTCAATTTAGGAAGGTGCTCCTAACGAAAACTTGTTTGTGTGTATAATAAGGCACCTATCCACAGAATCTCTTTCTTCCATTCAAACCTCACCATCATGGGCAAGACCAAAGAGCTGTCAAAAGGATGTCAGAGAAAAGATTGTAGACCTGCACAAGGCTGGAATGGGCTACAAGACTATCAGCAAGAAGCTTGGTGAGAAGGAGACAACTGTTGGAACGATTATTCGCAAATGGAAGAAATACAAAAATAACCATTAATCGCCCTCAGTCTGCAGCTCTATGCAAGATTTTGCCTCATGGGGTAAGGCAAGTCTATAATTTTAATGGTAGGCTTATTTTAACAGTGAGAGACAGAATAACAACAAACAAATCCAGAAAAACGCATTTCAAAAAAGTTTAAATTGATTTGTATTTTAATGAGTGAAATAAGTATTTGATCCCCTATCAATCAGCAAGATTTCTGGCTCCCAGGTGTCTTCTATACAGGTAACGAGCTGAGATTAAGAGCACTCTCTTAAAGGGAGTGCTCCTAATCTCAGCTTGTTACCTGTAAAAAGACACCTGTCCACAGAAGCAATCAATCAATCAGATTTCAATCTCTCCACCATGGCCAAGACCAAAGAGCTGTCCAAGAATGTCAGGGACAAGATTGTAGACCTATACAAGGCTGGAATGGGCTACAAGATCATCGCAAAGCAGCTTGGTGAGAGAGTGACAACAGTTGATGCGATTATTCGCAAATGGAAGAAACACAAAACAACTGTCAATCTTCCCAGTCTGGGACTTCATGCAAGATCTTACCTTGTGGAGTTTCAATGTTCATGAGAACGGTGAGGAATGAGCCCAGGACTACACAGGAGAATTTTGTCAATGATCTCAAGGCAGCTGGGACCATAGTCACCAAGAAAACAATTGGTAACACACTATGCCATAAAGGACTGAAATCCTGCAGAACCTGCTAGGTCCCCCTGCTCAAGAAAGCACATGTACAGGCCTGTCCAAAGTTTGCGAATGAACATCTGAATGATTCAGAGAAGAACTGGCTGACAGTGTTGTGGTCAGATGAGATGCAAATCGAGATCTTTGGCATCAAATCAACTCGTCGTGTTTGGAGGAGGAGGAGGAATGCTGCCTATGACCCAAAGAGCACCATCCCCACCGTCAAACATGGAGGTGGAAACATTAGGCTTTGGGGGTGTTTTTCTGCTAAGGGGTCAGGACAACTTCACTGCATCAAAGGGGTGATGGACGGGGCCATGTACAGGTAAATCTTGGGTGAGATCCTCCTTCCTTCAGCCAGGGCATTGAAAATGGGTCATGGATGGGTATTCCAGTATGAGAATGTCCCAAAACACACGGCCCAGGCAACAAAGAAGTGGCTCAAGAAGAAGCATATTAAGGTCCTGGAGTGGCCTATCCAGTCCCCAGACCTTAATCCCATAGAAAATATGTGAAGGGAGCTGAAGGTTTGAGTTACCAAGTGTCAGCCTCGAAACCTTAATCACTTGGAGCGGATCTGCAAAGAGGAGTGGGGCAAAATCCCTCCCGAGATGTGTGCAAACCTGGTGGCCAACTACAAGAAATGTCTGGCCTCTGTGATTGCCAACAAGAGTTTTGCCACCAAGTACTAAGCCATGTTTTGCGAAGGGGTCAAATACTTATTTTACTCATTAAAATGCAAATCAATTTATATCTTTTTTGAAATGCCCTTTTCTGGGTATTTATGTTGTTATTTTGTCACTCACAGTTAAAATATACCTACCATTAAAACTATAGACTGATCATTTCTTTGTCAGTGGGCAAACCAACAAAATTAGCAAGGGATAAAATACTTTCTCCCACACTGTACAGGCCCATCTGAAGTTTGCCAATGAACATCTAAATGATTCAGAGACGAATTGGGAGAAAGTGCTGTTGTCAGATAAGACCAAATATGAGCTCTTTGGCATTAACTCGACTCGCCGTGTTTGGAGGAAGAAAAAGGCTGACTATGACCCTAAGAACACTATCCCTACAGTCAAGCATGGAGGTGGAAACATGCTTTGGGGCTGTTTCTCTGCTAAAGGTACAGGGCAACTTTGCTGCATTGAGGGGCCATACCACCAAGGCAACAAAGAAGTGTCTCAAAAAGAAGCACATTAAGGTCATGGAGTGGCCTAGCCAGTCTCCAGATCTTAATCCTATTGAAAATTTATGGATGGAGCCGAAACTTCGAGATGCCAAGCAGCAGCTAAGAAACGTTTAGAGAAGATCTGTAAAGAAAAGTGGACCAAAGTCCCTCCTGAGATGTATGCAAACCTAGTAACCGACTACAAGAAACGTCCTACCTCTGTGCTTTCCAACAAGGTTTTCTCAACCAAGTACGAAGTCATATTTTGCTTGGGGATCAAATACCTATTTTACTCACTGAACTGCAACTCATTTTCACAAACATTCATAACATTAGTTTGATGGATTTTTTCAGGATTTTTGGTTGATATTTTATCTCTATCATTTAAAATACACCTATGATACAAATTATAGACCCTTCATTTCTTTGTAAGTGGGTAAACTTGCAAAATCTGCAGGGGATCAAATAATTATTTTCCCTACTTTATGTGGATTATATTAATCTCTAAAGTTTAGATTGCTATTTGTATTATTTTCCTTAAACAGAACATTGTTATAGGCATATTATTGGCTAAAATACTGTATATATACATGTTTTTGCACAGAACGTGTCTGTTACTTTGAATAGGCACATGTATTGTTGATCTCAAATGTATGGATTTATAATTTACACTTCAAATCCTTTTAGCCATGTAGTCTGTTGATGGTGTGTTAATCACCATTGCACATTTTTTATCTCCAGGAAAGGGAAAACATTAAAGTAAAATAATGTAGTGTAATTATGTAACAAATGAATATATTTTTAAGATTTTGTAGAAGACTGGAGAATGCATACATTTGAAAACTGTCACATATATTTCTTAGCAATGCAAAATTCACTAAAATAAGTAACAGTGTACAGGTATGGTAAAACTTCTCGTTAACCCTCGGTGACTATAACCCTTATCTTGTTAACTGCTTCAGTGTATTTCTTTCCTTTCTTTGTGACTGGAGTGATTCTAGTTATAAGGTGTAAAGCCTTTAGCTTCTCAAGATGTGCATTACAAGCTGTAGCGAGCCAGATAGAGCCTCATAGAGCCAGATAGAGAGTATGTCTAGCATCACATATTCCCTTTTCTCCCCAGCCCAACTGCCCAGGGCCACCCATTTTCAATGAATGCCCACTCCTCCAGATGGACATCCAAACATTAGGAAATTTTGATATTTCCATAACTTCCACAAGGAGCCAGCCCACTGTGTGCCATAATGCTGAGGAATATTAAGGTGTACTAAGGAAGGGTGCCGTGATGTTTTCAAGAAGCTATGTACAGCACCATGCTGCCCCTCACATCAGCCATGGTCTGCCTGAAATGCATAAAGAAGCGCAGAGACCCATCTATGATGTCAGTGGGCCTACAATAACGGACGTAATAAAAACAGAAAAGTTTTATTTTAAAACTTCATTAGCATGTGGCTGAAGGAAAAAAGAGGAATCGGGGAATAGGAAAATAACAGGATTTCTGACTTACCTGTAAAATCTCTTTCTTGGAGTCCATCACAGAACATGGGAGAAATAATTCTTAAATTATTAGGTTATGCTCCACTTCCAGGTGATTGGATACTGGCAAGTAGCACAGCTTGACACTGCCAACATCATCCCTCCCACTCCCAGCATTGCCTCAATTTGTCAGCAAACAATATCGGATGGAAACCAAAGGGAGCGGGGGGAGAGCTGTGTCTTGTGATGTACTCCAAATAAAAGATTTTACAGGTCGGTCAAAAAAAACCTGTTTTCTTAATGAGGAAGTAAACTCCTTGTTTGTACCTAAAGGTAAGCCTATACTTAGGCTTATCTATAGGTACTGTCAATTTCTCCTAAGCTTGCACCGTTTAGGAGAAATTTACAGTATACCGTGCTGATTATGTCATCGATGCATGTGCTCTGAAGGAACGGCCACCTGTGCCATTTCTTCAGGGCTTGTGCGGGAGTGACGTCATTGCGTCTTCGGCCAATCACAATGCCGGAGCCCCAGAACACCGGGGAACATGTCAGCCATGTCAGCGGCGTGTGGGCGCCGCTGCAGGGCTTCGTTCTAAAGTAAGTCTTTCATAATGAGCTAGTATGCAATGCATACTAGCTCATTATGCCTTTGTGTTGCAGATTTTTTTTATTTTTTTTTAGTTTTCTTCATAAGGGTTTACAACCTCTTTAACCGTACATTACAGGGCACAGGAAAATTTGATCTTAGGCTATTGGGATGGCCAAAAAAAATTTATTGAGGTGCAGGCTACAGGAAAAAATGGCTAACAGACCTAACAGGAACAATCCTCTTAAAATAACAAGAAGAGGAATAACTGAGAAGGTCCTTACAAGGCTGCATAAAAGACTATTTAATCTAAGCCGGCATCCATTGAGGCATGAACATCCAACTGGTAAAACTTAGTAAATGCATGAGCAGAAGACCAGGTAGAAATCTTACAGACCTGCAAAATCGAGGCCCGATGTTAAAGAGCCTACAAAGCACTGAAACCTCTTGTGCAGTAGACCTTCACAGGAAAGGGAGGAACTCTGCCTTTCAGGTCATATGCCTGAGTGATGATCTGTTGAATCCAGCTAGTAATATTGGATCAAGAGGCAGTCTGCTCTTGTTGCCTGAAGGCTCCCTGTAGGGACACTCACTAGAGATCATTGTGAAGGAGACAGTGAAAGGCTTCTGTGCAGTGTTAATTTCGTCGACTAAAACCGACTAAAACTTTTTCGTCGACTAACATAATTCAGATGACTAAAATACGACTAAGACTAAAATACGACTAAAACTAAAAGGGCATTTTAGTCTTAAGACTAAAATACGACTAAAACTAAAATGGCATTTTAGTCAAAAGACTTAACTAAAACTAAATGAAAATTTAGATTTTGAATATTAGATTTTTCACTCCAGGACCAGCAGTAGTATATAATAAGTTTGGAAATTGTAGAGAAATGCTTAAATAATGCATTACAAATTACAATTGAACTACACCCATTCGATTATAGATGACTAAAATGAGCTTTAGTCGACTAAAATGTAAGACATTTAGTCGACTAAAATATATTGGAGTTTTAGTCGACTAAATACGACTAAAACTAAAACACTTGCAGAAGACTAATATGGGACTAAAACTAAAATGCCATTTTAGTCCTAAGACTAAGACTAAAACTAAATTGAAATTTGCTGCCAAAATTAACACTGCTTCTGTGTCCTCTTCAGGGGCATCTCAGAGGCAATCACCTCCTCTGATTCCGTCTCCTCATTCAACCCTACAAAAGGTGGTAGGGGGGAAATCACAAGGTAGCTCCTGTGGGAACAGTCCCTGAACCTACTTACGGCAATCTTACCACAAATCTTTACAGATATTCACCAGCTGTTCCAACGCAGTGGAACGCAGGTGCTACTTTTGTGCAATACAACGATATTTAGTGTCCCACAGACTTGACTGGAAAAGCATCAAATACACATGTAAAGGGCATGTACATGCATTGAAGGGTGTTTTTGGTAGAGTTTTGTATAGTCTCCTACAGAAAAACACATGAAAAACGCACTTAAAAATCACACTGAGAATCGGACCAAGTCGCAGCTGCAATAATGTGAAGTTGCTGAAGGTGCTAGAAAAAACTAAGATTAAAATCATTTAACTTAAAAACTACTTTATACATTTTTTTATTCCTGTGGGTGCAAAGTGTTTGTGCAGTGTAGCCTTCCATCCATCTCCTTCCCACATTGTTGGGAGGCATGATTTTATGCAACACAAAGCTTTTGCAGAAGTTTTTTATTTTAACCATCACATAGAAGTAATCACCTGGAAGTTGATTTGTTTTTTTTTCAGGACTTTGGCTCATGGCTGAAATTGCTTTATGATAGCAGGTTTCCAAAGTATATGAACATGTATGTAAATGCATACACATACTTAATAAAGCGGAACTTTACCCATACCAAAATGATAAAAGATCATTTTCTTTAGTAAGGAACATACGGTACATTCCACGTTAATTATGATACCAAAATGAGTGTGTGCGCTGTAAATTGCCTCCAGCATTGCTCCTGTTTCTTCTTGCTGGAGGTTGCCATTTTGCTGAAGCCCAGGGCACTCTGAGCAGCAGTAAATATTAGGCTGTTAGCAGATCGGCCTCTAGTGGCACTGATTTTTGGCACAGTGCCAAAAAAAGAGAGAGCAACTGAGCATGTGCGGAGCAGGGTGAGACAGTGTATTACTGGATATTAAACAGCAGAGTTCCTTATTTTTTCTGTTTTACATAAGTTATCTAGCAGGACTTAAAGCAGAGTTCCACCCATTTTTAATAGGTTGGATTACATAGATGTATGTAATCCCCTTTAAAACGGCTTTTACCAATGGAAACTTTTTTTTTTTTTTTGCTAGTAAATACCTTAATTTCTGCTTTATTCCTCCTCTCCTCACTTCCGGGTCCGATCGGCTATGACGTCATTCGGCGATTCGCAGTGTGTGCTGGGATGTATTCCATTCCAGAAATCTCGCAGGAGCTGAGCTGTACTGAGCCGTGCCTGCCCCGCCTCCGCCCCTCCTCCTCTCAGTGAATTGTACTGTATGCATTGTATTCAGGCCGTTCTCTGCCCTGCCTCCGCCCCGCCTCCTCTCAGTGAGTTGTACTGTATGCATTGTATTCAGGCCGTTCTCTGCCCCACCTCCCCCCGCCTCCTCTTAGTGAGCGAGGACTGAAAGCATTATATCCTTACTGAGCTCACTGAGAGGAGGCGGGGCGGAGGCGGGGCAGAGCACCTCCTGAATACAATGCATACAGTACAACTCGCGGGGCGGAGGCGGGGCAGGTCATGGCCTGAATACACACAGTACAAATCAGCTCCTGGGTAATACTGTGAGATTTCTGGAATGGAATACATCCCAACACACACTGCGAATCGCCGATTGACGTCATTGCCGATCGGACCCGAAAGTAAGGAGAGGAGGAATAAAGCAGAAATTAAGGTATTTACTAGCAAAAAAAAAAAAAAAAGTTTCCATTGGTAAAAGTCGTTTTAAAGGGGATTACATAGATCTAAAGTTACGAAAATGGGTGGAACTCCACTTTAAGCTTCTGACTAAAGTTCTAGTTTAACCACTTACCGCATACTAACGTAGGTCTACGTCAGTAAACTTTGCGGTAGTGTACCGGGATGATGCCTCTAGCTAGAGGCACCATCCCGGTACCGTGGTTTAGAGCCGACGGTTGGCTTTCCGTCGGTACCGACCGATGCGGCTCGGGAGCCGCTCGATCGGTACCCGGGGGGGCGGGAGGGGACGTCCCCCCCCCTCCCGCCGCCTTCCGTGGCTTTGCCCGGGGCTCCCGTTCCACCGGGAGCCCCGAGCACCCAGCCGGCACGTCTGCCGGCTGGATGGAGTCCCGATGAATGCCGGAAACGGCATCGATCGGGTCTCCGATGACGTAACCCGGAGGCGGCGTCCATGACGTCACTTCCGGGTTACTGTGCTGCAAAAGGCGGCAAATTTGAAAAACGGCTGTATGCAAAAATGCCGTTTTCGGCGTTTTGCATACAGGGAAGTGTAGTGGAGGGGTCTAGGGTCTTTTAGACCCTCGATCCCTCCATAAAGTGTACCTGTCACTACATATTGGTGTCACAAGGGATGTTTACATTGCTTGTGACAGCAATAAAAGTGATCAGATTTTTCTTTTTTTTTTTTTAAACTTTAATAAAGTTAAAAAAATAAATAAAATAAATGGGAAAAAAAAAAAAAAAAAAAATTTAGCCGCCCCGATCACCGTTAGCTCGCGCACAAAAAAAAACGTATACGGAAGTCGAGCCGCAAATGAAATCGCTGTTCAAACCACACATGTGAGGTATCGCCGCGATCGCCAGAGCGTGAGCAATAATTTAAAAAAAAGAGCTACACTCTAACTCAAAACTGGTAACCGTTAAATAAATTTAAAGCGTCGCAGATTGAGATCTCTTTTGACCGTAGTTTGTCGCGATCCCACGGGGGGGCGCAATTTTAAACCGTAACATGTTGGGTATCTATTTACTCGGCGTGACATGTTCTTTCACAATATACAAAAAAAATGGGCTAACTTTACTGTTTAGTATTTTTTAAAATTAGTGAAATGTGATTTTTCAAAAATTTTCCAAAAAAATGGCGCTTTAAAGACCGCTGCGCAAATACCGCGTGTTAAAAAATATTACAATGACCGACATTTTATTCTCCAGAGTCTTTGCTAAAAAAATATATATAATGTTTGGGGGTTCTAAGTAGTTTTCTAGGAAAAAATACTGATTTAAACTTGTAAACAAAAAGTGTCCGAAATAGGGCTGGGGCTTAAGTGGTTAAAGTGTCAAAAACTCAATATGTTTAGTATTAGCTACTATAAGAACATCAAACAATAGTATACATTTTCTCTGTCAATTTAACCCACGTATACCTGTTATTTGCATGACAACACATATTAAAAAAGAAACTGACAGCCCCTTCAAAATGCAAAAATTTGCTGGACTACAAGTGGGAGTGCTCAAACAACCTGCATCAGCACATACCTATTTGGTAAGAGCTTTATCTCATCCTAGACTTTCTTCTCCCATTCCCACACAGCTCCACACCTCCTACTCATCTCTTGTACTGTGAAACTGCGCACAATAACACAGTAGGAATTTTTAAAATAGTTTGGATTGATGTCTGCATGTTACAGGAAAAGTGAGGTGTGCGCGTTGCTGCAACCTACATACACAAACAACAAGTCCTATGGAAAATTTCACACTGCACTACCAGACACAATAATGATAATAATTATAATGATCAAATCGATAGCGCAGTATTCTTTTGAAAAGTCTCCTTAAACATTTACTGACATTACATATACCAAGTTATAAAAATAGTAAATGTTGGCAGTGAATGTGTGGCAGATGTGTGGTGCATGAATGCTGAATGTCAGTAAATCCATCATGGGAAACACAACATTTACCATTCTACAGTAAAAAGTGTCAAACAGCTCAAAACCTTCATACTTCGGTAAATGTAGGTTTTTTTTACTAACCATTTAATACTGAATTGCTTAACCACTTCAATACACCCCCTTCCTGCCCAGGCCAATTTTCTGCTTTTAGTGTTGTTGCATTTTGAATGACAATTGCGCGGTCATGCAACACTGTACCTAAACCATATTTATGTCCTTTTTTCCCACAAATAGAGCTTTCTTTTGGTGGGATTTGATCACCACAAGGTTTTTTTCTTTTTTTGCTAAACAAATAAAAAAAGACCGAAAAGTTTGAAAAAAAAAAAAAGTTTTTTGTTCATGTTATAAAATTTTGTAAATAAATATGTTTTTTTCTGCACTGACAGGCACTGATGAGGAGGCACTGATGGCGTGGCACTGATGATGAGGCACTAATATGCAGCAGTGATGGGCACTGATAGGTGCATTGATATGCAGCACTGATGGGCACTGATAGGTAGCACTGATAGTCAACACTGATGGACACTGATAGGCGGCACTGATGGATGGCAATGATGGGCGGCACTGATGAGGAGGGCACTGACAGGCTCCCTTAGCACTGATTGGCATCCGTGGCGGCATGGGCTCTTTACCGGGATCTGAGATGCGGTGTGTCAGAGTGATACACCGCACCACCGATCATCACTCTGAGATAGGACGTCCAGTCAGGATGAGGCAACCACTTTACAGCCGTCATTTTGCTATATGACAGGCAGAAAGTGGATAAAAAAGGGAAACTGATAAAACCACTCGTATAGTCTTTATAATCAGCACTTTGACACACTATCCATGCAGTTTCAAATATGGTATGATTATCTCCTCTATGACGCTGTAGCAGTATGCACAGCAGCAGAGCAGGGAAACGTCAACAGGATCATGAAAACCTTTTTTTGTTTTGTTTTTATACCGCAAATAAAAACAGCTATGACACATCAAGGAAAACCAGGAGTGGTAGTGCAAAGCTGGTAAACTTTCATTTGAAGTTGCTATTTCTATTTGCTTTTTGGCGATTTGTTCATGGTTTTCCCACCAAATATGCATGCACATATATTAATGTCAGAAATATGCAGGTGAGCTATTTTCCCAACATGCAGTAGCATATGCTTATGCTTTAATGCTTTCAACTGGTAACACTTCTATAAATAGGTTGTGTTTTCCTTTAAATCCAAACCTTGACAGGAAACATTTGACAGCAGATCTTATAATAGATTGCAAACATTTTGCCAAGTTGCATGCTGGCATACCAATCTGGTCTGTGTAAAAGTAGGGATGAAGGATCAGAACTATTTTAATAGTTTCCAAATGATTTTACATATAAAAAATAAGAATGTATTGGAATAGTTTTCCGAAAACCATTTAAAATGTATTTAAAGTCTCCAAGTATGCCATAAAGTATGGTATTTTGCATAACTGTCATAAGAATGTAACAGATAATTCTAAAAATGTTCTCTCTCTCTCTTTGTAAATAGGACATGGAGGGTTCTGACTAGTACTGTTGCGCTAAACACACCAGCGTTCAGTTTCAGCAGGGTTCGGCGAACATGAGTAAAGTTTGGGTGCCGAATCTGAACCCATTTGAAACAAAGGGGAGTCAGATGCTAAAAATCAGTTCTAGCCATTTTCTAGGCTAATGGAAAAAGGATTATCAAACAAATGGCATGTGGGCTGGACATTGCCCTGGGGAACATGGACCAAAGCAAAAAAAAAATGCCTTTACAAACAAAAAAAAAAAAACCTTCTGCATGCAGCTCCCCCCACAGCCCTTCCTAAATACATACCTGAGCCTACTCTCAATCCATCGATGTGCATGAGAGCCGAGGTTCTCCTGGGTCTCTTGCTCCAGACTGGCTCAGATACAGCAGGAGCCATTGGTTTCCGCTGCTGTGTATCAGAGCCAGTGAAGAGGAAGATCAGGGCTGTTCTATGAAAAACCATTGCCCAGAGCGTTATTAAAAAAAAAAAAAAGAAAAAAAAAGTTAGCCTTTAGAGCTACTTTAAGACTGGAATGTTTAGACTTCTGCCCCAAAAGACATTCTGCATTTTTATAAACTCATTGTAGGTTTTTTTTTTGTTTTCCCTCTTTAAAGATTTAAAACTGTTTAAAAAATTCAGTTTGTTTTTAAGGTGGTTGGAAAGTAAAAAAAATGGACATTTTGACTTATCCTAACATCCATTTCTCTGATGTTCACCGACGGCCACAGCTTCAGATCTTCATAATCGTTGGCTTATACTGCCCCCTACAGGAGTAGGACACTAGGCAGAACAAAACTCTGGCTACACCCATGGGCAGTCCCAGGGGGTATACTCCCCTCTCTGCGATAGACACTCAGTTTAGTTACCAGCAGTGTGAAAAGAATTACAACTCCACAGAGGGCTGGATGCTGTGTCCGTCAATGAACATGAGAGAAATGATTTTAAGATAAGTCAAAAATCCCATTTTCTCTTTCGCTCATTGACGGACACAGCTTCAGATCTCCATAACCGTTGGGACGTCCCAAAACAGTGTTAAATATGAGGGGTAAGAACAGCAAAAAAATTCCTAAGGCTAAACAGTAGCCAACCAGGCAACAGGAGCTCAAACCAAACAACTGGAGCCCACCTGAAAAAAACAATACACCCTCAAAGAGGATCAGGTCTTCTCAACAGTAGCCTCCAAATCCTTGCGGCCAAAACAGCATCCGCAGATGCCAACACATCCACTTTATAAAACTTTGTGAAAGTCTGCACCTAGGACCAAATGGCCGCCTTGCAAACCTGTGCCACTGACACCTGATGATGGAAAGCCCAGGAGGCACTAAGCGCCTTAGTAGAGTGCTCCTTCACAGGGAAAGGAGGAACCTGACCCCTGATGGAATAGGCCTGGCTCACTGTCTGTCTGATCCATCTGGAAATGGTCGCAGAGGAAGCGGAAAACCCTTTAGGAGGCGAATCCGTGAGCACAAAGAGAGAGTCTGACTTCTTGAAAGACTCCACAGCTGCAAGGTACATCCTAACTGCCCGGTTCACATCCAAGGCATGCAAGGCAATTTCCTTTTGATTAATCAATTCAGCCCAGCGCTCACTCCGAAGGGGAAGACCGATGTGCTGCTCTCCTCAGGCGGGGAACTCCAACTGGGATACATAAGGAAAGAGAAGGAGGCGCAACACCTAGTGCATTACCCGTGGTCACCACATTTATTAAAATGCCAAATGCATACTCACAGACAGGAAGAAAGTAAAATCGCATTAAAAGATTCCACCACACATGGAATGGAACACGTCCTGTAATGAGACCGCTAACGCGTTTCGGGAGTCAAGCTCCCTTCATCAGAGCTGGTCATATTAACAGAAAACCCAAATATATACTGATATCAGTTTAACCGGTTCCTCCCGCCTCCTACGGGTGGTGGGCGGAGCCATCCAGTGAAAAGTTGGGCCCCCTGTCCTCATTTGCCTCAAAACAACTACAAGAGTCTCATAATGACCACTGGTCTGTGGCCAATGACAGAACCAGACAAAAAAAAAAAAAAAAAGGTATGCAATTCTGAGTCCCAATGCTACATGCATATGCATCTTGTATATTCATTAGAACCTGAGAATCAAATGTAAAGGGCGGTGTATATTAGAAACTTACCCCACCTTATTCACCCCTCATGGTGCTGTGTGTCCACCATGGGGGCATGGACTTTGAATGCCCCCCGCCACGGATTCCCGGTCATCATAACCCCCATGTTTGTATAGGGTCCGTGTCGGCTGCCATTCCCTTGATGGAGTGTTACTTCCGGGTCCTGGAACGCACGCCATCCGCTCTGCGTTCCAGGACCCGAGCCACGTCACTTCCGCGGGCGGGAGAATAGCTCTGTGTGGAACCCGCCCTTCCTTGCTGCCATGGCCACCTTTGAAAACAACTCTGCTCGGTCTCCAGCCTGCTTCTCTGGCTACAATCAGCCGAAGGAGAGACAGACACTGGGCTGAACTGCATGAACTCTGCAGTTAGTGTATATATAATATTAATACGCCATTAACCTGCTCAATTATGGAATGAATGAAAATAAGGTGGAATAATATATTATGAAGTGAAGTGGTACAATAAATAAATGAATGAATAAATGAATAATATAAATGAAAATAGTATTGATGATAAAAATAAAAATAAGAAATAAATAAATAATAAAATAAATAAATAAATAATTTCCTTCTGATGTTTAGGTCTGGGACACAGCGGAAGCAACACAATGTCTTCATTCAAATGGAAATCAGAGACAACCTTTGGAAGGAACAATGGACAGGGGCCAAGAACCACCTTATCTCCGAAACCCTGCGCGCAGAGGTGATAGCCAAAAGAAAGGCCACCTTCTGGGACAGTGTAAGCAGGGGAATCTCCCAAAGGTTTGCAAAGGAAGGCTTCTGGAGAACCGAAAGCACCAAATTGAGGTCTGGCAACCGAGCCCGCATTGGAGGAAGCAAATGTCGGACACCCTGAAGGAAGGTGCGCACCAGGGAGTGAGTGGCCAAAGGTCACTGGAAAAAGAATGCAAAAGCCGATACCTGGCCCTTGATGGTACTCAAGGCCAATTTCTTTTCAACACCGCGTTGAAGGAAGGTCAAGATCTGAGCTACCGAGAAGGAGCGAGGATGAACCCCAAGAAACTCACACCATGCAATGTATATCTTCCACGTACAATGGTAGATCCTCCTAGAAGTAGATTTCCTAGCTTTTAACAGTGAAGGAATAACCAACTCAGATAAACTTCTATCCTTCAGCACCTGACGTTCAACAGCCAAGCCATCAAAGGCAGCGACTGCAAATCAGTATGGAAGATCAGACCTTGGGACAGCAGAACCTCCTTAAGAGGAAGCTTCCAAGGAACATCGGCGACCAGCCGAACCAGATAGACGTACCAAGCCCAGTGAGGCTAGTTCAGAGCCACTAAGATAACCAGAATCCCTTCTGCCTTGATCCTGCATAGAAGGCTTGGCAGAAGCTTGAGAGGAGGGAAGGTGTAAATCAGACGATACTGACCCCACGGGGCCACCAGCGCATCTGTCGCGTCCGCCAGAGGATCCCTTGACTGAGCCTCAAACCTCTGCACCGTTCTGTTGAGCCGAGACGCCAACAGATCCACCTCGGGGGTGCACTACCGGAGACACAACTCATGAAACACCTCCAGATGAAGGGACCACTCCCCTTGGTCCAAAACCAGCCGACTGAGGTAATCCGCCAGCCAGTTTTCCACCCCAGGAATGTGTAACGAAGCGTTCTGTCGACCTAAGAATGCCGGCTACCTCTAAAGCCGCCAGGACACTTCTTGTGCCCTCTTGGTGATTGACATAAGCCAAGGCTGTAGCATTGTCTGATTAAATATGCACTGGAAAACCCTGAAGACGATCCGTCCAATGGTGCACACAGTCTGATTGCTTGGAGTTCCAAGACATTGATCGGTAGTCTGGACTCTTCCAGTGTCCAGATCCCCTGAGCAGAAAGCTTGCAGAGGATGCCTCCCCAGCCGGACAGGCTGGGATCTGTGGTGACCACTGTCCAAGTCCAGGGGGAGGAAGGATTTGCCCAGCTGAAGCACCGGAGAACGAAGCCACCATATCAGGGACTCCTTCATTTCCCGACTCAGCCAGATCTGATTGTCCACAGAGTGCGGAGTCTTGTCCAATTTGCAGGGACCTAGTATGGAACTGTGCAAACGGAACCGCCTCAAAAGGTAGACACCATCCGGAACAGAACCTGCATGCAAGTCATCTGTTGGACAGCCGGAGATGAATTGCAGCCTGCAATTTCTGGAGTTTGTCCAGAGGAAGGAGCACTCTGGCTAAGGCCGAGTTTAGAGACAGGCCCAGATAGTCCAGCTTTGTGGACCGAACCAGGGCAGACTTCCGAAAATTCAGAATCCAGCCGAACTCTGACAAGAGTTCGTATTGGGACCTCCAGGTTTTCCACTAGAGCAGAAGGAGACTCCCCTCACAGAATGAGATCTGCCAAGTATTCCTGTTGGTGTAGCGAAGCTAGCACTAGGGCTAACACTTTTGTGAAGACCGGAGGAGCAGAGGCGAGACCAAAGGGTAAAGCTACAAATTGATAATGCTCCTCTCCCACGGCAAAGCAGAGGAAGTGCTGGTGTCTGGCACATATTGGAATGTGAAGACAAGCATCCTTGATGTCAATAGAGGTGAGGAAATCCCCCTGATGCACAGATGCCACAACCGTGTGAATGGAATCCATTCTGAACTTCTGCAACTGCACAAAGCAGTTCAGCGCCTTGAGGTCCAGGATTGGACTCACTTTGCCTTCCTTCCTGGGAACTGTAAACAAGTTTAAATAAAAAAACCCTGAAAACGCTCCGAAGCCGAAACAATCACCCCTTGATGTAACAGGTGTTGTACTGCCCCAAACAGACTCTGTAAGCGGTCCAGGGACAGGCGCAAGTTGAAAGGAAAGAACCTTGCCGGGAGACAAGAGCAAAAACTCTATCTTGTAGCAAGACCGAATGACATTGTGGACTCACTTGTTTTGCACCAGGGAAGTCCATGGTTCCTGAAGCCAGCGAAGACATCCCCCCACCCCTGATATGGGTAAAGGCGCATCTTCATGCTGAAGGAGCCTTGTCCGTGGGTCTGTAGAAGCCTGCTCTTTGCTTGCCAGACCAGGTTTGTTTGGATCCTCGAGAGGAGGCCCTGAAAGGCTTTGAGCCCTTTTCAGTCGAACCTGAGGGATGAAAAAACTTCTTCTATGAGCCGTAAAGGAAGGCCCACGTCTACGACCAGGTTCCTTGCCCTTAGTAGCCTGTGGAAAAAAGGTACTCCCCCCCCCCCCCCGTGAGACCTTTTATGATGTCATCCACGGTAGGTTCAAACAGGCGATCTCCTTGAAAGGAAAGATCAGTCAAGGCTCTTTTAGAAGTCTGGTCTGCAGACCAGCATTTGAGCCAAAATACACGCCGAAGGACCACTGCCAAAACTGAGAGCCGAGCCATTAGGGGAGCTGCATCCAAAGAGGCATCACTGAAAAATTGCAGCCCCTGGACCAGCTGGTCGGCCAGCTCAGAAAAGGCAGGGGGGAGGGGCGTGGCTTGGATGTAGAGCGGAACGGACGTCTGCCCTGAGAGCTCCTGCCATCCTGACTCAATCTATGCCATCCTGAGGAATCCGTTGGCTGCACCTGCCCAGGTTTTACACCTGATTTCTGAGGAACGGACTCCTGCCCTCATATGCCGTCCAAGGGGAAGAAATCGGCAACTCCGTGCAAGCCTGCCACGCGCCAGGCCCTGCCTGCGACCTGTCCGGACGCCATCTTGAAGGAGCGGCTCCGGGCCTTGCTGGCGGAGATGGAGGATGTGCGGTTCTCCAGCCCTGAGCCGGCTGCTCCGGGCAAGGACGTGGGGGCCGATATGGCGGTGATCCTACAAGCCATAGAGCACAGCAAGACCTCCCTTCTGGTCCGCATTGACCATCTCGCGGGAGAGTGCAACCTGATCCACAACGACCTCGACAAGATCCGCGGTCGTCTCACGGAGGTGGAGGACAGGGTGTCCACGACGGAAGACTCAACGGCCCGCCATTCTGGCCTATTGGACACCCTGCAGCAGAAGGTAGACGCGCTGATGGCCAAGGCGGACGATGCGGAGAACCGCATGAGGCGCAACAACGTCCAAGTCCTTGGCCTGCCTGAAGGATCGGAAGGCGAGTCCCCGGCGGAGTTTGCGGAGGGCTTCTTCAAACAACTACTGGACTTTCGGGAGGTGTCGCCCACATATGTGGTGGAGCGGGCACACCGCGTCCCTACCGGCAAAAAGATTCCTGGTGCCCCTCCGAGACCCTTCCTGGTTTGTTTCCTTAACTACCGGGACCAGGATCGCGTTCTGGGTGAGGCCCGGAAGCCTCCCCGAACTGAGATTCGAGAATGCCTCCATTCAGCTCTATGCGGACTTCTCGGCTGATCTCCAGAGGAAGAGAAAGTCCATCACCGATGTCAGGCGCAGGCTGCGAGAAAAAGGGGTCCAGTACGGCATGTTGTATCCGAGTCGGCTTCGAGTCACCCATGGGGGCACAGTGCGGTTCTTCAACACCCCGGACGATGCGGATGCCTGGCTGCTAACCATTCGTTGAGAGGCGTGAGTACTGGCTCCTGTCTGCACTGCTGTCCTCCCCCCATCCTGCCTGGATCCGAGATGCTGCACCTCTGTTTCTCCCCTTGCTTCCCTGGATGCATACTCTGTGCTTGTTTTTCCTCAGTCTGGATCCCTGTTGTGTCCTCACCCTATTTTTGCCTGTCCCCACTTTTGTTTTTTTTTGGCTGGGACCTTGGTCTCCCCCTAACTCACTGCTCCTTATACGGATGGCATCGATTCTCCTCTGTTGGGGAGCTCTCGGGCTCTACTGCTTGGATGTCCACCACTGAAATTTTCTCCGGTACTTTGATTTGACTGCCCTTTTTATTTTCCCTTTCCCTCTTCCATTGCCACTGACTGTGCAGTGGGGTGCCACCCGTCTTCCCTGTTTTTTTTTCGCGGGTGGATCACCCCTCGCACCCCATGTTTGCGGCCTGAAGTGACTGTTTCCCTCTTGTGGCCGCAAGAGGTAGCACATGTTTTGGGATGAAGCCGTGCCAGGATGTTGCTGTTTTCCTGGTCGGCAGGGACTACTTTTTTTTTTGGGGACTGTTCTGTTTTTTTTTTCTCTTGGTGCCTTATGCCGAGGGGTTTTTCTTATTTTTTTTTCTCTCATGGCTGCTAGCTCACTGTATTACATTTTGTGCTCAGGTATTACTTCCATAAGGCAACTTTACCGAGTAATGTTTGTTCCCTGGTCTGGCCTGTGTATGGCTAGTGGGGAGGAGTGTGTGGTGTGGGGACCTCCCCTCCTGGAGCCGCTGCGCTGCTCCCTCCCTGGGATCCTGCACTTGTTTTGTCTTGGATGCCATGGCGGGGAGTATTAGGCTGCTTTCGTGGAATGTGTGGGGCTTAAATAATAAAATTAAACGTTCCTTGATGTTCAAATACCTTCAATCTCATAAGCCGCATATTCTGTTTCTCCAGGAGACACATCTCATTGGCAGCTCTGTGCTGGCTCTGCGCCGGCGCTGGGTGGGGCACTCCTTTCACGCTACATACTCCTCCTATGCAAGGGGGGTCTCCATCCTTATCAACAAATCGTTCCCGTGCCATATAGAGCAGGTCGTCACCGATCCGCAGGGACGGTATATTATTCTTGCACTGCGTTTTGAGGCCAAACTTTATGTGTTTGTTAACGTATATGTACCCCCGCCCTTCTCTGGTGCTGTGTTGTATCAGATTTATGAGCGCCTGGCTGCATTCTCCACTCCGGGGATCTTCCTAGCAGGTGATTTCAATGCCATCTTGGACGGGGCGCTCGACACATCCAACCCGAGCAGGCAGGAGTGCCCTGAGTTTGTTCACTGGGCCTCCGCTTTGCAGTTGACTGAAATCTGGAGGTGGAAAAATCCTCCCCTCCGCCACTTCACGCATGTGTCGGCGCCCCATAGGTCTGGATCGCGTATTGACCTCGCCTTCTGTCCCCCTTCGGCTCTCCAGCTTGTGACTTCTGCCGTGTACCTGCCTTCTGGTATATCGGATCATTCCCCATTGGAGCTCATGCTGGAGCTGGGGGGGACGGAGGGGGCATGAGTGTTGGAGGCTGGGTACTAAATGGTTGCGGGATTCTGGAGTGGAGGAGGCAGTGCAGGGCAAGATCTCTCAGTACTGGGAATGTAATGAGGATTCGTCCTCACCTCTGATTTGCTGGGATGCTTTTAAGGCCACTATTCGGGGAGACTACATTAGTGCTATCAAGGCGGCCAGGGTGGATGGTGCTGCGGAACTGCTGGCGTTGGAAGAAGGGGTGTCCTTGGCTGAATCTCATTTTGCCTTGGATCCGACTCCTGAGGCACACTCCTCCCTGGCCCAGGCCCAGAGGGCGTTACATTTACTTGTGTCCTCGGCCGCCTTGGCTGAGGTTGGCTCACTCAGGGCTAAAGTGTTTGAGAGTGGTGACAAGAATGGGAGGCTCCTGGCTAACCTGGTGGCGGATTCTAAATCTCAGACAGTTGTTCCCCTTATCGGAACAGAGGCGGGGGACATCACTGCAGACCCTGCTACCATTCTTGATGAGTTTCGGAGTTATTAAAACGTTTGTATTCTGTGCCCTCCCCTCCGTGGGACGTGGTGGACCTGGGGGCCCTCGGGGATCTCTCCTTGCCGCACTTGGACGAGGATGAGGCCGCTTCCTTGGAGGCGGACTTGACCTTGGAGGAGGTGGAGGCAGCTATCCGCTCTCTCCCCCCCGAGAAGACCCCGGGTCCGGATGGCCTGCCGGGGGACTGGTACAAAATGTACATAGCAGATCTGGCTCCCAGATTGTGCAGTCTTTATCGAGCAAGCCTGGAGGCTGGCGCGCTTCCAGACTTGTTGGCTCAGGCCCACATTGTGTTGATCTTGAAACCTGGCAAAGACCCTACCCTTTGCTCGGCCTATCGGCCGATTTCCCTTTTTAATTATGATTTGAAGATTCTGACAAAAATCCTTGCCACCAGGTTGATGAAGGTCCTCCCGTTCTTGGTTGACATTGACCAAACGGGTTTCATGCCGGGGAAATCTACTGATATCAATATCCGCCGGGTTTATACACATTTGCAGGTCCCTGCGGAGGAAAGGAGCCAACGAGTCTTAGTGTCATTGGATCTGGAGAAGGCCTTTGACTCTGTAGCTTGGCCCTACCTTAGTGAGGTGCTCCGCTCGTTTGGTTTTGGTCCTACCTTCCGCAAGTGGATTGACATTCTTTACAGTAAGCCTCAGGCACAGATCAAGCTGGGCGGTAGGGTGTCGCCTGTATTTGATATCCGGCGCGGCACCCGTCAGGGGTGTCCACTGTCACCGGCGTTATTTTCGCTGGCGGTGGAGCCCCTGGCGAGGACTGTTCGGGGTTCCAGGGAGATCGGGGGGATTCGGGTGGGGTCCCTGGAGGAAAAACTGGCATTGTACGCGGACGATATTCTGTTCCTCCGGGACCCGGGCCCCTCCCTCTGGGCTGTCCTGGCCCTGCTGTCGCGCTTTACGGAACTGTCGGAGTATTTGTCCGAGTAAACTGGGAGAAATCTCTCTTGCTCCCGGTGGACGCGGACTCCCGGGCACGGGCGGACCCCTCTTTGCCCTTGTGCTGGGCGGACAGGGCAAGCCAGGGGTCTGGCTTGCCCAGATTTTTTCATGTATTTTATTGCCGGTCTGCTGACCCATGCCCACAATTGGCTGGTTTCGGACGACACGAACTCTGCGGTGGTGCTTGAGGCGGCGCTGCTGGGGTCTTACGAGGCACTGCGCAACGCCCTATTCCGTGGCGCCCGGGCTCCATACCCCCTTACCAACTCTATGAAGGCGGTGAACAGGGCTTGGGTGCTGGTCTCTCCCTATACTAAATCTGACCCCCACGGGCTCTCTCCTAATACCCCCTTATGGCGTAATCCGGAGTTGCCTGAGTTCTTGTCCATTCCTGACCCGTCTCTGTGGGCATATAGGGGTAGAAGATGGCTCTCACATATTTGTCATGGGGATGGTTTGCTGAGCTTTGATAGGCTTAAGGCCAAATTTGATCTGCCTAACTCATACCTTTTCAGGTTCCTGCAGCTCCGCCACGCCTTTCGGACTCAGTTTGGGGGCTCTCCCCCTGATATGACTCCGGCGGATCTGGAGCTCCTCCTTCGGGACAAAGATCTTTGGAAACCGCTGTCCTCAATCTACAGATCCTTGCTGCCAGGTGTGCATGTGGGTCTGGAGAGACTGCAGGAATTCTGGGCGGCGGAGGTGCAGGACCTGGATTCTGAGGATTGGGAGGATATCTGGGACTACCCGTTTAAATATTTAGTCTCCTCGAGGGACCAGCTGGTCCAATTTAAAATTGTACATAGGTTCCACCTTACGCCCTCCAGATTACACAAAGTGTCTACTGACATCCCGGATGCCTGTTGGCGCTGCGGTGCTGATTCCCCGTCCTATACCCATATGATCTGGCACTGTCCGTCCTTGCAGGGGTTTTGGTCTGAGGTCCGGGGTTTCATTACCAAACTGACTACTATTCCTATCCCGGCTGAGATTGAAACTTGTATTTTGGGGCTTGTGAACGCGCTGGCCCACACTGTTGCTACACGTACCCTCCTGGGGCTTCTGCTCTTCTATGCCAGGAAACTGGTGGTGATGCGTTGGAGAGCCCCTGGGGTCCCGACGTTATCACAATGGAAGACGCTGGTGAACTCCATGATACCTCTGTATAAAGCGGTGTACAAGTTCAGGGGATGCTCCAAGAAATTCCACAAAGTGTGGGATCTGTGGTTGGATGCTGCAGATACCGCAGAAGATTCCTCGGCTCCGGCCGTTGATGTGTCTCGACCAGCTACTTAAGTTTACTTGTATATATGCATTGTGCTATGTGACTTTTTGATTTACAGTATGTAATGGACCATGATTGGGAACACCAATGCTTAGTAGAATCGGTACTTACCTGTGATGCTCTGGACTACCTTTGAGCTGCAGCCACTGTTGGGGGGTTAGTGGGGAGGGGTTTTTCTTCCCCCTTTTTCTTTTTATGTTTATTTTTTCGTTTTCGTTGTTTTGGTTTGTTGAGCCAGGGTATGCCCAAATGGCTCTGTTTTGTATGTTGTTATAAAACTCAATAAAATTAAAAAAAAAAAGAAAAAGAAAAGGCAGGGGGAGCTGTTCTCTCTCCAGGTCACGGCGTAAAAGCTTAGCCCACTCGATTAGAGTTTGTGACACTAGGGCAATGGCGAATACCAGCCTCTGTGCTGAACCAGCCAGAGTGTACATATTGTGGGCTACAGCCTCCGCCATTCCCTTCTCCTATCCCCTTAACCACTTTACCATTGAGCCTATTTTTGACACTTTTTGTTTACAAGTTTAAATCAGTATTTTTTGCTAGAAAACTACTTAAAACCCCCAAACATTATATATCTATTTTTTGAAAAGACTCTGGAGAATAAAATGGCAGCCATTGCAAAATTTTTTGTCACGCGGTATTTGCGCAGCGGTCTTTCAAACGCCATTTCTTTGGGAAGAATTACGAAAAATCACATTTCACTGTATTCAAAAAAACTAAACTAGAACACGAGAGACATATAGCGGAGGAGAGTAAAAAGAACCCCAAGAAGTTCTTTAAGTATATAAACAGTAAGAAAGCGAGGCCAGAACACATTGGCCCCATAAAAGATGATAAAAAAAAAATGGCCACAGAGGACAGAGAAAAGGCGGAAGTGTTAAATAATTTCTTTTCTTCAGTCTTCACAAAGGAATCGGGGGGCTACACGAACCCCGCTTGTAAGGCCGAACTAAATAATACACCTCAGGAAGTGCCGCCATGGCTAACAGAGGATAGACTTAGAGCTAAACTAGAGAAACTTAACATAAATAAATCCCCGGGACCGGATGGCTTGCACCCAAGGGTTCTTAATGAGCTCAGCCAGGTGATTGCCAGACCATTATTCTTGATCTTTAAGGATAGTTTACAGACAGGTATGGTGCCAGCTGATTGGAAAAAAGCCAACGTGGTACCAATATTTAAAAAGGGGCCGAGATATATCCCGGGTAACTATAGGCCGGTCAGCCTAACATCAGTAGTCTGCAAAATTTTGGAGGGGATGATAAGGGACCACATACAAGACTTTAGTAATGAAAACGGTATTATAAGTAGTAATCAGCATGGATTCATGAAAAATCGTTCATGCCAAACCAATCTATTAACCTTCTACGATGAAGTGAGCTGCCACTTAGATAAAGGTAAGCCTGTGGATGTGGTGTATCTGGACTTTGCAAAGGCCTTTGACACCGTTCCCCACAAACGCTTACTGTACAAACTAAGGAAGGTAGGTATGGATCATAAGGTGAGTACCTGGATAGAGAACTGGCTCCAGGGGAGAGTCCAGAGGGTGGTGATTAATGGGGAGTACTCTGATTGGGCGGGTGTGGAAAGTGGGGTCCCCCAGGGTTCTGTCCTGGGACCAATCCTGTTTAATTTATTCATAAATGATCTAGAGGAGGGGATATCTAGTACAATCTCAGTATTTGCAGATGATACCAAATTAGGCATGCCAATATCTTCTATGCAGGATGTGGAAATCTTGCAAGCAGACCTGAACAAAATAACGGGGTGGGCAACTACATGGCAGATGAGATTTAATGTAGAAAAATGTAAAGTAATGCACTTGGGGGCCAGAAACCAGAAAGCAAGCTACTCACTAGGGGGGGAACCTCTGGGTGAGTCTAGGATGGAAAGGGACCTGGGGGTACTGGTAGACAACAGGCTTGGAAGTGGCATGCAATGCCAAGCCGCTGCAAGCAAAGCCAACAGAATACTGGGATGTATAAAAAAGGGGATTCACTCCAGAAATAAAGAGATTATTCTTCCACTCTACAAAACTCTGGTCCGGCCACATCTGGAGTATGCTGTCCAGTTCTGGGCACCGGTCCTCAGGAAGGATGTGCTGGAACTGGAGAAAGTCCAGAGAAGGGCAACAAAAATAATTAGGGGAATGGAGGACATCAGCTATGAGGAAAGACTACAAGCACTGAACTTATTCTCTCTGGAGAAGAGACGATTGAGGGGGGATATGATCTCAATGTACAAATACTGTACTGGCGACCCTAGCATAAGGAACAAACTATTCAGAGAAAGGAGATACAATAAGACACGTGGCCACTCACTAAAACTTGAGGAAAGGCGGTTTAACCTTAAAGTGCGTAAGGGGTTCTTCACTGTAAGAGCGGTAAGGATGTGGAATTCTCTTCCGCAAGCAGTCGTATCAGCGGGGAGCATTGATAGTTTCAAAAAACTATTGGATGGACACCTTAAAGACCACAACATACAGGGGTATACAATGTACGGTTAAAAGCAAACACACACACACATCATAGGTTGAACTGGATGGACTTGTGTCTTTTTTCAGCCTCACTAACTATGTAACTATGTAAACAGTAAAGTTAGCCCATTTTTTTGTATATTGTGAAAGATGATGTCACGCCGAGTAAATTGAACAAAGTAAACATGTTACGGTTTAAAATTGTGCACACCCGCGGAATGGCGACAAACTACGGTCAATAAAAATCTCCATAGAGGACGCTTTAAAAAATTTTAACGGTTACCAGTTTAGAGTTAGAGTGTAGCTCTTTTTTTTTAATTATTGCTCACGCCCTGGTGATCGCGGCGATACCTCACATGTGTGGTTTAAACAGCGATTTAATTTGCGGTGCGACTTCCATATACGTTTTCTTTCGTGTGCGAGCTAACGGTGACGGGGGCGGCTAAATTTTTTTTCTCCTATTTATTTATTTCTTTTTTTTTAATTTTAACACAGGTTTTTAAAAAAAAAAAAATCTGATCACTTTTATTGCTGTCACAAGCAATGTAAACTTCCCTTGTGACCGCAATATACAGTGACAGGTACTCTTTATGGAGGGATCCAGGGTCTAAAAGACCCTAGACCCCTCCACTACACTTCCATGTATTCAAAACGCCGAAAACTGCATTTTTGAATACAGTCACTATTTGAATCTGATGCCTCCCGGACGTCATGGACGCCGCCTCCGGGTTACGTCATCGGAGACCCGTTTGAAGCCGCTTCTGGCTTTGATCGGGACTCCATCCAGCCGGCGGATGTGCCGGCTGGGTGCTCGGGTCTCCCGGGCAGAGCCGCGGAAGGGGGGGGGGGACGTCCATTCCCGCTCGCCGGGGTAACGATCGAGCGGCTCCCGAGACGCATCGGTCATTACTGACGGAAAGCCAACCGCAGGCTCTAAAAAATGGTACCGGGGTGATGCCTCTAGCTAGAGGCATCACGCCGGTAGAACCACGCAAAGTCAGCCGACTTAGGTCTACGTGGCTAGACGTTAAGTGGTTAATTACAATAAAACAACAAAACAAAGATGCCGGAGTTGTCAATGTCTCAGTTCTCTGCATTAAAGCTCCAGCCAAGCTGTCTAATATAGAATGAGTCTCTGTGGTTAAGGTCTGGGGTGTGGTGGTAGATCGTGGACAAAAGGATCCTGAGGAGCTGGCAAGGGGTTTCTGGTAAAGCTCAGAATTTCCACCGAAAAAAATAGGAGAGGGAGGTGGGAGAGCCCTTAGGGTGTAGAAGATTAACTCAAAAACAAAAATGCAGTGCTTCCACAATAAAAGGAAAAAAGGTCAAAATGGACTTACAACTGCTGAGGCTGTGTTTATCCAACTATGGGGGAACGCGTGCCCTTCCTAGTACACGGGTGGAAAAAAGCTGTCTCCCCGCAGGGTCAATGTGGTCGCTATGCCTTGGGCATTTCCATTCTGGTTGCTCTTTGGTTGTTCTCAGGTGGGGGAAAAAAGTAGTAGAAAGTGTCAACGCAAAAAAGGCCGGTAGGCAGTTCGAGCGGCAGAGGCGCCCGATGTGATTGTTCTTGTGGCAATGATGTCATCTATATGAATCATATGTAGCTAGTATATACACATAACACACAGTATCTCAGAAAAGTGAATACACCCCTCACATTTGTGTAAATATTTTATCATATCTTTTCAAGTGACAACACTGAAGAAATTACCCTTTGCTACAATTTAAAGTAGTAAGTGTACAGCTTGTATAACAGTGTAAATTTGCCGTCCCCCCCAAAATAACTTAACACACAGGCATTAATGTCTAAACCGCTGGCAACAAAAGCGAGTAGACCTCGCAGTTAAAATGTCCAAATTGGACACAAAGTGTCAATATTTTGTGTAGCCACCCTTATTTTCCAGCACTGCCTTAAACCTCTTGGACATAGAGTTCACCAGAGCTTCACAGGTTGCCACTGAAGCCCCCTTCCCCTCCTCCATGACAACATCACGGAACTGGTAGAGGTTAGAGACCTTGAGCTCCACCACCTTCTGTTTGAGCATGCCCCACAAATGCTCAATAGGGTTTAGATCTGGAGAAATGCTTGGCCAGTCTCCTTTACCCTCAGCTTCTTTAGCAAGGCAGTGGTCGTCTTGGAGGTGTGTTTGGAGTTATGTTGGAATACTGCCCTGCAGCCCAGTCTCCAAAAGGAGGGGATCAGGCTCTGCTTCAGTGTGTTACAGTACATGTTGGCATTCATGATTCTCTCAATGAACTGTAGCTTCCCAGTGACGGCAGCACTCATGCAGCCCCAAACCATGACACCCACCACCATGCCGTAGGCAAGACACATTTGTCTTTGTACTCCTCAACTGGTTCCCGCCACACACGCTTGACACCATCTGAACTAAATAAGTTTATCTTGGTCTCATCAGACCACAGGACATGATTCCAGTAATCCATGTCCTTAGTCTTCTTGTCTTCAGCAAACTGTTTGCAGGCTTTCTTGTGCATAGAAGAGACTTCCTTCTGAGATGACAGCCATGCAGACTAATTTGATGCAGTCTGCGGCATATGGTCTGAGCACTGACAGGCTGACCCCCCACCCCTTCAACCTTTGCAGTAATGCTGGCAGCACTCATACATCTATTTCCCAAAGAATCTCTGGATAGGACGCTGAGCACGTGCACTCAACTTCTTTGGTCGACCATGGTTGAGGCCTGTTCTGAGTGGAACCTGTCCTGTTAAACCACTGTATAGTCTTAGCCATCGTGCTGCAGCTCAGTTTCAGGGTCTTGGCAATCTTCTTAAAGCCTAGGCCATCTTTATGTAGAGCAACAATTCTGTTTTTGAGATCCTCAGAGAGTTCTTTGCCATGAGGTCCCATGTTGAACTTCCAGTGACCAATATGAGAGTGAGAGTGATAACACCAAATTTAACACACCTGCTCCCCATTCACACCTGAGACCTTGAAACACTAACGAGTCACATTACAACGGGGAGGGGAAATGGCTAATTGCGCCCAATTTGGACATTTTAACTTAGGGGTGTACTCAGTTTTGTTGCCAGCAGTTTAGACATTAAAGGCTGTGTGTAGAGTTTTTTTTGAGGGGACAGCAAATTTACACTGGTATACAAGCTGTACACTCACTACTTTACATTATAACAAAGTGTAATTTCTTCAGTGATGTCACATGAAAAGTTATAATAAAATATTTACAAAAATGTGAGGGGTGTACTCACTTTTGTGAGATACTGTATATACAGTGGGTACGGAAAGTATTCAGACCCCCTTAAATTTTTCACTCTTTGTTATATTGCAGCCATTTGCTAAAATCATTTAAGTTCATTCTTCTTCCTCATGAATGTACACATAGCACCCCATACTGACAGAAAAACACAGAATTGTTGACATTGTTGCAGATTTATTAAAAAAGAAAAACTGAAATATCACATGGTCCTAAGTATTCAGACCCTTTGCTGTGACACTCATATATTTAACTCAGGTGCTTTCCATTTCTTCTGATCATCCTTGAGATGGTTCTACACCTTCATTTGAGTCCAGCTGTGTTTGATTATACTGATTGGACTTGATTAGGAAAGCCATACACCTGTCTATATAAGACCTTCCAGATCACAATGCATGTCAGAGCAAATGAGAATCATGAGGTCAAAGGAACTGCCTGAAGAGCTCAGAGACAGAATTGTGGCAAGGCACACATCTGGCCAAAGTTACAAAAAGATTTCTGCTGCACTTAAGGTTCCTAAGAGCACAGTGGCCTCCATAATCCTCAAATGGAAGACGTTTGGGACGACCAGAACCCTTCCTAGAGCTGGCCGTCTGGCCAAACTGAGCTATAGGGGAAGAAGAGCCTTGGTGAGAGAGGTAAAGAAGAACCCAAAGATCACTGTGGCTGAGCTCCAGAGATGCAGTCAGGAGATGGGAGAAAGTTGTAGAAAGTCAACCATCACTGCAGCCCTCCACCAGTCGGGGCTTTATGGCAGAGTGGCCCGACGGAAGCCTCTCCTCAGTGTATGACACATGAAAGCCCGCATGGAGTTTGCTAAAAAACACCTGAAGGACTCCAAGATGGTGAGAAATAAGATTCTCTGGTCTGATGAGACCAAAATAGAACTTTTTGGCCTTAATTCTAAGCGGTATGTGTGGAGAAAACCAGGCACTGCTCATCACCTGTCCAATACAGTCCCAACAGTGAAGCATGGTGGTGGCAGCATCATGCTGTGGGGGTGTTTTTCAGCTTCAGGGACAGGATGACTGGTTGCAATCGAGGGAAAGATGAATGCGGCCAAGTACAGGGATATCCTGGACAAAAACCTTCTCCAGAGTGCTCTGGACCTCAGACTGGGCCGAAGGTTTACCTTCCAACAAGACAATGACCCTAAGCACACAGCTAAAATAACGAAGGAGTGGCTTCACAACAACTCCGTGACTGTTCTTGAATGGCCCAGCCAGAGCCCTGACTTAAAGCGGAGTTCCACCTTCGTTATACATTTTTTTATAAAAATACCCCCGGGACAGTCAGGGTTAGTACATTCCACAATGGCTAGCCTCTGATCTGTCCCGGGTTGCACTTACCTTTCAGGAGAAATACTTACCTTGAAATTGTCTTGTCCAGCGCTGCCATCTCAGGTGTGGGCAGCTTGAAGCCAGCGCGATCCTCTTCCGCGTCCTCTTCGGTCCTCTTCCTTCTTCTTTGGTCCCACGATGCACTGCACCGGCCCCGACGTCATTTCCGGGTCTCGCGCGTCATCCCTCCACAGCTTCTGGGCATGCCCAGAAGCTGTTTAGAAGGGAATGACGCGCGAGCCCCCGGAACTGACGTCGGGGCCAGTGCAGGCGCAATGATTCCTGGGAGCGATGACGTTCAGCTCCCAGGAATCATTGCAAAAGCCAGGAAGTGACGAATCGTCGTGGCCGCCGAGGGGAGGAAGAAGGAAGTAAGGTGAGTATATTTTCTCTAAAAGGTAAGTGAAAAAAAAAAAAATTGCGATTATCCATTTGTTTTTCAGGTGACCGGGAGCGAGAAGATGGAGGTAAGTATAAATTTCGGGTGGAACTCCACTTTAAACCCAATTGAGCATCTCTGGAGAGACCTAAAAATGGCTGTCCACCAACGTTTACCATCCAACCTGACAGAACTGGAGAGGCTCTGCAAGGAGGAATGGCAGAGGATCCCCAAATCCAGGTGTGAAAGACTTGTTGCATCTTTCCCAAAAAGACTCCTGGCTGTATTAGATCAAAAGGGGGCTTCTACTAAATACTGAGCAAAGGGTCTGAATACTTAGGACCATGTGATATTTCAGTTTTTCTTTTTTAATAAATCTGCAACAATGTCAACAATTCTGTGTTTTTCTGTCAGTATGGGGTGCTATGTGTACATTCATGAGGAAGAAGAATGAACTTAAATGATTTTAGCAAATGGCTGCAATATAACAAAGAGTGAAAAATTTAAGGGGGTCTGAATACTTTCCGTACCCACTGTATATATATATATTTAAAAGTTTTCAAAACCATTATAAATGCCTATTGATCTGCTTACGAAAAAACTGCATTAAACTGATTTCCCTTCTGCCTATTTTTAGTAGCAGCATACCTTTGTGCTGTCTTTGTGTCCAAATAAGCCTAGCAATGTTCTATCAATTCAGAAGCCAGGAGAATCGGTTCTGTAGTTTTTATATAAGAATCCTTTTTCTTTTTGTTTAATAGTGTTTCAGTTGAATGCACTTCTATTGTGTCAGATAATTCCCTACATATTGCAGCAGACTTGTTTAAGGCCTGAAAACCTATTTCACAACAGAGAGTAGCAGGAGGCATGAGAGAAGGAATGGCAGAGACTAAACAGGCAGGTGTTTCCCTAAAAGCTTCAGCATGGCTAGCTCTAACACTACAGGAAATTGATCTCCAGAGGCAGCAAATTATTAGTATCTCTAATGCATTTTCAAATTCCTACTGTGCAAAATCAGATTGTAAAAACAGGCATCTACTAACAAGTGCCTTGTCTAGGCTCCTGTACAATTTTATTTCAGATGAATCTAAAGGCTTGTACACACTATAAAAAAATTGGGCAAGAAGTTTCGTTCAAATAACTTTTGTACGATTTTCATATAGTGTGTACACAAGTTTCAACAGCCAATTCCGACTTTTCGTACGGAAATTCCCAAAGGGACAAACTCCAAAATTTTTCTCGTATGGGAAAAGAAAAAATTATTTTCTTTTAATACGTACCGTTTTCGCATGATTTGTGTACAAGAAAAATCAGAATAGAAAGACTGCGCATGATCAGAAACAATAAAAAAAAAAAGCCTTTATCGTACGAGAATTTTTTTATATGATAGATAGGGGATATGATAGAAACTTTTAAATACATAAAGGGAATCAACTCGGTAAAGGAGGAGAGCATATTTAAAAGGAGAAAAACTACCACAAGAGGACACAGTTTTAAATTAGAGGGGCAAAGGTTTAAAAGTAATATGATGAAGTATTACTTTACTGAGAGAGTAGTGGATGCATGGAATAACCTTCCTGCAGAAGTGGTAGCTGCAAATACAGTGAAGGAGTTTAAGCATGCATGGGATAGGCATAAGGCTATCCTTCATATAAGATAGGGCCAGGGACTATTCATAGGATTCAGATATATTGGGCAGACTAGATGGGCCAAATGGTTCTTATCTGCCGACACATTCTATGTTTCTATGTTTACTAATTTCCATTCACCGGTTTCGATTTGCTGTAAAACAACGAAGAAAATCGGACGATCATTCGCCCCATTGTGTGTACCTCACACAAAGTGGGAAACACTTCAGACAAACTGAGCTGCACTTGAGCACCATGAGCAGACCTCACTAGCAGATCCTGCTCTCTGGTAGGCAGAGAGCAATATAAATTTACCTGGCAATCTTTCTGGTAAGCAGAAAAGATCCAAAAAACATATTCTCTCTTCTAGCACCTACCTAGGAGGGTGCTACATCTACATCCGATCAAAGTACCAAATTTATAAAGCTTGTCAGAGCTGCAAGAAAGAAGGCGTGGAGAGCTGAAGTCACACTCTGCAGAGCTCAGTGAGGAGAGCTCCGACAGCTGATTGGCAGAAAGGGATACGCTTTCCCACACTACAGAGGACCAGAGCTGAGGCCGTCAATCACCTGAAGGTCCCTCCCCTGTCACCTTTTTTCTCTTGGTGTCAGGAAAACTTGTCAGAAGTGAGTCATAGTAGAGGAACAAAGCAGCAGACAGAAATTATACTTAGAGGGAGATTTACTAAAATTGGTGCACACAGAATCTGGTGCAACTGTGCATAGAAATCAGCTTCTAGGTTTTTTTATCAAAAGCTTAACTTAACAAGATGAAGTTAGAAGCTTATTGGATACTATGCACAGCTGTACAAGATTCTGGGTGCACCAGTTTTAGTAAATCTCCTCATTAGCGCTCTTAATTGAGATAAGCGCACACTATGAAGGGATATGCTTTGTTCTTATTCGATGTCTGAGGTTTACAACCACTTTAATAGCCAAGTAGATCATGTAGTAAAAGTTATTAGTGTAAGCATCTTATTTGTTATTTTGTTATACTTATCGTGTGCACTTCATAACTTCACTTTGCAAAAAAGAATAACTATAGATATATAGAATAACACATTTTTTATTCTAATATTATTTGATATTTTTAAATATTTCAATAAGAATCTTGGAGTGCATGTTGTTTTATGTAGACTAATAAAAAGTATAATAACATATTTTTAGTAAAGATCTGTTTTGATAAACATTTACCCAACTAAAATGGAAGGTACAAACTGATATTGCCACTTTTTAATTCTATAGGCTGTGCATTTTCAGATAAACAATTGTATAGAAGTTAGGGGCAGGTCTTTTGCATAGAGTCAACTCAGAGTCAACCTTGAAGCCAGCAAAAAATAAAACAAATTAGTAGTGCATTGAAACTTAGAAGGTGCCCTTTGAGGTTACAACAAATGCCTAAATTACTTACATTGACAGGGCCTGTAGCTTATGCATGTATTTGCAAATGTGTGCAGACTAAACCCCTGTTCTTAATGCATATGGTTAAACAGGTCAATTTGGTTGGTCGCTGGCTGGCTGGTGTGTTTGAGCTTGGAAATCTCTTTGTATTTGTTTGACATACGTCACCCTTCTAGTGCTCCTTGCTGCATAGACCAGTTATAGGTGGTGGCAGTAGCCATTTGTTTGTAACTTGATTATATTGTTTAGGCAACGCACTAACTTTGCTGCCATAGTGCTATGTGCCGGGTGTTCAGTGTGCCCCTGTACCTTTAAGTGTTGGGCTCCTTCCAGGTCCACCTGGCCTCTGCCTATCCATTAAAATGCATGTGCTCTCATCGTGGAGACTTACAGAAGTTCAAGCTAGGGACTGCAGAAAACAAGGTGCCTTGACAGGCCTGTAGCTTACACATGTATTTGCAATTGTGTGCAGACTAAACCCCTGTTCTTAATGCATATTGTTAGACAGGTCAATTTGGTTGGTCGCTGGTTGGCTGGTAAGTTTGAACTTGGAAATCTCTTTGAATCTGTCTAAATTACTAACATTCCTGATTTGTGAGTGTTTTAGGTCATACATTTCCATTATTCAGTAGACGATATCTTACCTCCCTCTCTCAACAGCCAAAGCATCAATTTCATCGAAAAAAAGAACGGATGGTGAGACAGCTCTTGCTTTTCTGAATATCTATGAAAAAAACACAAAGCATTGCATTAGAAATTGAGCTAGGAACAATTCCAGGCAATAGCTAAAATTATTCACTGAGCTACCCTTGCTATCCTGTAAACAAAGCAACTGAGCTAAAGACAGAACGTTCATTCAATTTACCAAGTTATGGTGCCATTCATCTGAATATTTACAGACATACAGTGCCTTGCAAAAGTATTCACCCCCTTTGGCATTTTTCGTGTTTTGTTGCCTCACAACCTGGAATTAAAATGGATTGTTTGAGGATTTGCATCATTTAATTTACAGAAGGCGCTCACAACTTTGAAGATGTTTTTTTTTTTTTTTTTTTTTTTTTATTGTGAAGCAAACAACAAATAGGACCAAATAACAGAAAAGGTCAATGTGCATAACTATTAACCCCCCTAAAGTCAATACTTTGTAGAGCCACCTTTTGCGGCAATCACAGCTCTAAGTCGCTTTGGATGAGTTTTTATGAGCTTGCCACATCTTACCACTGGGATTTTTGCCCATTCCTCTTTGCAAAACTGCTCCAGCTCCTTTAAGTTGGATGGTTTGCGCTTGTGAACAGCAAAAGTATGACAACTCTGGGCTTTGACTAGGCCATTCCAACACATTTACATGTTTCCCCTTAAAGTGTTGCTTTAGCAGTGTGTTTGGGGCCATTGTCCTGCTAAAAGGTGAACCTCCATCCTAGCCTTTAAATCATGCACAGAGTGGTACAGGTTTTGCTCAAGAATATCCCTGTATTTAGCACCATCCATCTTTCCCTCAACTCCAGTTTTCCAGTCCTGGCTGCTAAAAAAACATCCCCACAGCATGATGCTGCCACCACCATGTTTCACTGTGTGGATGGTGTTCTTTGGGTGATGTGATGTGTTGGGTTTGCGCCAGACATATAGTTTTCTTTGATGGCTGAAAAGTAAAATTTTAGTCTCATCAGACCTGAGCACCTTCCTTCGTACATTTTGGGAGTCTCCCACATGCCTTTTCGACGTGCCATTTTGTTTTTTGCTGAAAGTAATGGCTATCTTCTGGCCACTCTGCCATAAAGCCCAACTCTATGGAGCGTACATCTTATTGTCATCCTAACTACAAATACTCCAGTCTCTGCTGTGGAACTCTGCAGCTCCTCCAGGGTTACCTTAGGTCTCTGTGTTGCCTCTCTGATTAATGCCCTCCTTGCCCAGTCCGTGAGTTTTGGTGGACGGTCGTCTCTTGGCAGGTTTGCTGTTGTGCCATGTTCTTTCCATTTGGTTATAATAGATTTGATGGTGCTCCTGGGCATCATCAAATATTTGGATATTTTTTTCATAACCTAACCCTGACATACTTCTCAACAAAATCGTCCCTTACTTGTTTGGAGAGTTCTATGGTCTTGATGGCAGTGTTTGGTTAGTGGTTCCTCTTGCTTAGGTGTTGCAGCCTATGGGGCCCTTCAAAAAAGGTGTGTATATGTAATGACAGATCATGTGACACTTAGATTGCACACAGGTGGACATTATTTCACTCATTATGTGACTTCTGAAGGTAATTGATTTTAATTGGTTTATGGGATTCATAACAAAGGGGGTGAATACATACGCACATGCCAATTTTCTGTTTTCTATTTCTAAAAAATAGTTTTATGTATATATTTTCCTCATTTCACTTCACCAACTTAGACTATTGTGTTCTGATCCATCACATACAATTCAGATTAACAAAACATTGAACTTAAAGCTGTAATGTAACAAAATAGGTAAAAAGTCAAGGGGGGTGAATACTTTTTCAAGGCACTGTACATTGCAGAGCATCTCAATGCGTTAATGTGTGTTGTGACGTGGGCCATGCACCATTTTCTGGCAGAGCACTACGATGCATGCCAGTGTGTTGTTGGCCAGGGCAGTGTGCAGCAACACACATCCAGTGGCAAGGTACATTAGGGTTGAATGGCACCGAATTGCACAGATGCATTTAATGTGCGTTGCTGTGCAGTAACATGAGCAGTGCGACTTATGGTTGTTGGTGTAAACAAGCTCAGTCAGTAACTTCACACAAGGAATATACTTCCCAAGGGTTCTCTCTGCTAGTTTTTTTATCCAGGGCAGGTTTAAAACTAATCAGACTTGTGGCATGAGAAATTATTATTATTTTACATCAGTCTTTTAGTGTGATCTGAGCTGTTGAGCGAAGTACTAGAACATCTACAATGTTCCGGCTATAAAATTTGGGGATGAATTGCTTTACAGTGTCTGCAACATTAGTAGTCATTTACTTGTTAAATATGTTACTTAACTGAACATCCAAAGTCTGGCCACAGGTTACCTTCAAAGAAATGTATGCACCAACGTGGTTAAAACTTTAGATTTTTGTACTTTTATCCTATTTTACATTTTTTCTTGCCCCACTTATGTTAAGAAAAAACTGCCTCAAATAATGAGACCAAACTTCAGTACAAATTGCAAATGAATATATAAAGCAGAGCTAAAAAATTGAACTCAATGTTGTGAAAACACAGAAATGAATCAATAAAATGACATCAAACTTATTAGGTGAAAAACGTGTAAAAAGAAATCACACCAAATATATAAATAGGGTCCATAAGGGCCCATACACATGGGCTGAAAAGAAAAAATAGGTTTGTTTATATATGTATAGAAGTCCAAAGGGAACAAATTGTTCACAATCCACTTTCTCCACCAGTGTCCCCACAATCCCAATTCTTAGTGCTTCCACCACCAGGTGACACCAAGTATTAAAGCCTCTTACCAGATCCTGTGGACCATCATATAGTATAGTCAAATGCGCGTGTTACATCTCCTTATAAAGGGGAACTCCAAAGCGCCAAACGTGATTGGGTTGGTTCATCAGCAAGATGAAAAAAATGGATTTTTGTAAAATCTTACCGTAAAATCCTTTTCTCTTAGCTCATTGACAGACGTAGTCCTCGGTGATTCAACACCCTCGGGTTATGCTGCCCTCTACAGGAGTAGGACTAGACAGGAAAGAAAACGTTCTGGACACACCCTAGGGGCAGTCCCAGAGGGTATATCCTCTCACTTCCTGCTCTAGCAAATCAGT
This sequence comes from Pelophylax lessonae, assembly GCF_965119305.1. Lineage (NCBI taxonomy): Eukaryota > Metazoa > Chordata > Amphibia > Anura > Ranidae > Pelophylax > Pelophylax lessonae. Next base: position 631,195,163 of record NC_138768.1, on the reverse strand, counting down.
TATGTCACAAAGCAGTGTTTAGAGAATTTAACCCAACCCAACTCAAAAACAGAGGGGCGGGTACTACGTCTGTCAATGAGCTAAGAGAAAAGGATTTTACGGTAAGATTTTACAAAAATCCATTTTTCTCTATCGCTCATTGACAGACGTAGTCCTCGGTGATTCAACACCCTCGGGACGTCCCAAAGCAGTACCACAAATGAGGGGTGGGAAAATGGAAATCAAATCCAATCTAGAAGGCCCAACCGGTGCCAACTAGAAGTTTACAATGCTCATCCTCAATGATGAGACTCAACAGAAATTTTTCAACAGAAAAAAACCCCCGAGGTAGACCACCGGTCTCCTCAAATTGCGGCCTGCAAAACCTTGCGGCCAAATGAGGCATCCGCCGATGCCATCACATCAATCTTATAAAATTTTGTAAAGGTATGTACCGACGACCAGGTGGCCGCCTTACATACCTGGACCACTGACGCCTGAGGGCGATAGGCCCAGGAAGTACTGAGCGCTCGAGTGAAGTGCGCCCTAACAGGGAACGGAGGATTCCGACCCTTAATAGAATAAGCCTGTACCACCGTCTGACTGATCCATGTAGATATGGTCGCGGCAGACACAGGCAACCCCCTTCAAGGGCTATCCGTGATCACAAAAAGTGAGTCCGTCTTAAGAAAACAAGTTCGTAGTAGTCAAAAGTGTATCCTTCTGAACCCCATCCAAGGAGTGTAATGCAAACTCCCAAGGATGGCTAGTCTTAGGACACGGGGAAGGTAACACAATACTTTTATTCAGATGAAAAACTCTGAAAACCACTTTAGGAAGGAAGGATGGATTCGGAAGAAGAACCACCTTATCCCTATGAACCTCCAGATATGGGGGAACGACAAGATAATGCGGCCAGTTCTGACACCCTGCGTGCAGAAGTAATGGCCACAAAGAAGGCCACCTTCTGGGATAATGTAAGCAAGGGAATCTCCCTAATATCTTCAAAGAGAAGTTTCTGAAGAACCGACCACACTAAATTAAGATCCCAGGCGGTAAGGGTGCGCGCACTGGCGGAGCCAGATGTCGCACCCCCTGGATGAAATTCCGCACCAAGGAATGATTAGCCAAAGGTTTCTTGAAAGAAGATTGCTAACGCCGAAAACCTGACCCTTGATCGTGCTCACGGATAGTTTCTGCTCAACCCCTTGTTGCAGACAGACCAAAATTCGGGTCACCGAATAGGTATGTGGGGGAAATCCAATAGATTCACACCATGCAATATAAGACTTCCATGTGCTGGAAGTCGCTTTCCTTGCTTTAACTGGAGGTAGGAATAACTGAAGCTGACACTCCCTTGTCTTTCAGTACCTGGGTCTCAATGGCCAGGCCATTAAGCCAGCGACTGTAAAGCAAGATGGAAGATCGGTCCCTGAGACCGAAAATCCTCCCTGAGAGGAAGTCTCCAAGGAGCGTCCGCGACTAGCCTCACCAAGTCGGCGTACCAGGCTCGACGAGGTCAGTCCGGAATTTCCAGAATAACTGGAATTCCCTCCACCTCTATCCTGCGAAGAAGTTCCCGCAGCATGGAAGGCATGCCGTAGCTGATACTGCCCCCACGGGGCGATCAGCGTTTCTGCTGCGTCCGCTAGAGGATCGCGGCGCGAGCTACAAACCTCCGCACCTTCCTGTTAAGCCAAGGTGCCAACAGATCCACATCCGGGATGTCCCAATGAAGGGACAGCTAGTGAAAAACCTCTGGATGAAGAGGCCATATGCGATTGGATCCGAATCGGGCTGCTCTAGAGCTGCTCGATCCAGTAAATCAGACAAAATCTGATCGCTCTCAGTTCCGATACCCTTATTGGTAATCTGGATACTATCGGAAGAAATGACTTCCCCTGGTTGAGCATCGGAGACTTCCTGGTCCGCTCGCTCAACCGGATCCGATTGTCCAGGGAATCGGAATTCTGATTCCATTAAAAAAGAATCTCCTTCAGGAGAATTCGGGTATGAGACTGGGTATACGGTACTGCCTCTAAGAAGGCCACCATCAGTCCCAGCCAATTGACGGACAGCAACATCCGAATCGTTGACTGAACCTTCTGGAGTTTCTCCGCAAGGAGAAACTCTCTTGCCCAGGATGTATCCAACCTTAGGCCCAGATAGTTCAGTCTCCTGGTGGGAACCAGGGATGATCTTTGGGAAAGCGAAAAAACGCTGATGTCCTGCGATGATGGGGATATAAAGATAGGCCTCCTAAATGTCTATGGACGCCAGGAAATCCCCCTGATGCAGGGAGGCCACCACTGTACGGATGGACTCTATTTCTTCCCAAGTCCAGATTTGGACGCACCTTGCCCTCTTTCCTGGGCATTGTGAATAGGTTCGAATAGAACCCCTGAAACCGTTCAATGTTAGAAGGGAAGAATCGCACCGGTGGAAGTGATCGAAACTCGATCCTGTGTCCTCCAGAAACCGGTGAAGACATCCCCCCCACCCCAGAGATGGGTAGGGGCGCATCAGGCTGTATCTTCAGGCTTGGCTGAGCCGGACTTTTTGTTTAGCCGACCAGCGCCCTTTGAAACCCCTCTAAAGGGGCTTTGGAGGGTTTCGCCTTATCGCCCGCCCTCGCGGAACGAACAACTCTTTATGAGCAGAAAAGGAAGGTCCTCGTTAGTTATGAGGTCCTTTTATCCTAACAGTCTGTGGCAAGACAGTAGGTGGTACCGTCTATCCTATAAAGAGGAATTCCTCAAACGGATAGCACCTAGCCATGCGTTTGGAAATAACAGGGGTTCGTTTCAAAACGACCCCATTTGGGTAAAGGAAAATCCTTCGCCCTTTTGGTAGGCTAACAAGTACCAAAAAGGAATCTCAGTCTCAGCTACCTCTGCCGGTGTAACCTCAAGACTAAAGGTTTCCCGGATGGACACAACTAGTGCATATACCACTCTTGTGCTATGGCGGAGGCAGAAACGTGCTCCTCACTGCTGAGGAGATATTACCTGAGACAACAGCCCCTGAAGTATCTGATAAACAATAGGGGTAGGCGGGGGTCGCTTCTTGACCCCCGTCCCTGACAGGCCACCTCCACCCGGGATACCAAAGACTCCAAAACTGCCGATAATGCATTAAAAACAAGTGGGGTACTGGAGGATCCTGCGGCCACCTTGAGGGGATCAGGTGGGGATACCTATGCGGCAGGGTCAATGATTATACAAGACACTTGCCAGCGACAAAAAATGACAAAGTAAAAAACTTTTTTCTTTTTTTTTTGTGTCCCCCAGTCGCAACAGCGCCCCTCAGTGTTACCTGCCTTTTTGGACCCGAGAGAGAGAGAGAGAGACCCCAAGGCTCATCCCTGATGCACAGAAGTTTTCATCAGCTTGCTCAGTGCTTGTCTTGTTACAGACAGGAAGTCTTTGGCCCTATTTCCTGGGTAAAGGAGGCGGCTCCGCCCCTTAACACGCCTGCCGGCGCCTCCCCCTGGCTCCATGAGGTGTTTGAGTCACCTCAAACATGGCCGCCCCCATGCTGGAGACACGAGGCTACACCAAAATGGCGGCCTCGTGCGATCTACCAGACAATGGCGGTGGCCTGCACAGAATAGCGGCATGTCTGCAGAAGGATCTCGGCCTCACAACCCTTCACCCTCATGGTGGTCAGCGTGGTCGGCGGTACCGGACCCTGGCGGGCCGTATGCGGTCCGTGGCCGCCGGGAGGCATCTGCTTAGCTGGAGGAATGATCTGGAATGCAGTATACATGTATAGACATCGCCCTGTGGCTTCTGACAGGTAGGATACCTTATACTATCACAGTAAAGTTCTAGTACTGCCACTGACTACAATCATTTTCACATTTTTACAATTAGATTGTCAGCTCCCAAACCAAGCCTCCTGGCTTCTTGTACACAAAAATCACACTCAATTAGGGGGATCTGTGACATGTTATAGGATAGAGGGGAACCCATCCTTACCATTACAGAGAGGGGCCCGCGTTCACCACAAGACCCGTCAGGGGGAAAAGGGGGAATATACTACTCACCATACCGGAACCAGGCGGGCGCCAACTCCTGACAGTACCCCTCTCCACCGAGGTAGGAGGGCTGTCGACCAATACGGACGCCGTGACTCATGGTCTTTGGCGTTTCAGCGAGACGTTTAACTCGCAGGGTCAGTCCCCGTCCAGTGGGACTATGTCGCGGCCGACCCAGCGCGGAGCTATGGCCTGCACGCGCTCGTAGGCTGAACTGGGGTGACCACTGGATCTCAACATCCAGCCCGTCGCCCAGTTCAGCTTTCTTGCTTGAAGATCTCACAGGAACACTGGAGAAAAAAAGCTGTCTAAAAAATCTTTTCTAAGAAAAAAATCCTGCCAGGACCGAAGATCCCAGCAAGGTATCTAGGTCCTTACTCCTAACTAGACAGAAAAAAACTGATTTGCTAGAGCAGGAAGTGAGAGGATATACCCTCTGGGACTGCCCCTAGGGTGTGGCCAGAACGTTTTCTTTCCTGTCTAGTCCTACTCCTGTAGAGGGCAGCATAACCCGAGGGTGTTGAATCACCGAGGACTACGTCTGTCAATGAGCGATAGAGAAATAAAAAGCATATACTGTACGCCCATAGTGTAAGCAATAAAAAACATTTAAACAAAAATGAACAAGTGAAACTTGCAAAGGGAATCACACTAAGCAAATCCTTTGGCAATAGGTTTAAAAAACTTGCATATACAGTGTTTCCCAGAAAATAAGACCTACCCTGAAAAAAAGACCAACTGTTATTTTTGGGGAGGGCTGCAATATAAGCCCTACCCTGAAAATAAGACCTAGTTTGTAAAATCCTAGAATCCACTTTTATACTGTTTTATATAATGTCCAGTGTGTGTTTCTGTAATCTAATTGCGGGAGATCAGCTGAGGGGCGCTGTACCGAAGGTATTTCACACTGTTATAATATAATGCTTGGCGTTTGTTACCCGCTCTGAGGGGAGGGGCTGAGATTCCCTATTGACAGCTATGAGAAGAGAAGGCAAGGACAGCAGAGCGAGAGATTAGCTGAGTGGCGCTGTACTGGTATTTCACACTATTAGATTACAGAAACACACAGGACATTAGGGCTGAACGATAGTCGATATGATATATTTACATCGCCGAGGTCACGATATTTTGCATAGGCAGGGGGAAGGGACTCGGAGGAAGACTCACAGACTTCCGTTAGGCAGGGACTCGGAGGAAGACTCACAGACTTCCGTTAGGCAGGGACTCGGAGGAGAACTCGCACATCCATCCCACTGCAGCCCGCCCCACACGTTCAGTGAGTCTCACTCTCCACCCTAGTTTTCTCAATGGCACATTCAGGGAACCAATCACGCCGTGAGCAGCTGCACAGCTAACCAATCACGCGTGCCTGCACACCTGATTGGTTCGCTGTGCCGCTACTCACGGCGTGATTGGTTCCCTGAACGTGCCATTGAGAAAACTAGGGCGGAGAGTGAGACTCACTGAACGTGTGGGGCGGGCTGCAGTGCACGAGTAAGTGTATGCAGCTGTGCTGTGATCCTTTCCCGGCTCCTAGTCCACCGCTCCAGCCTCCTACCACCACTATGAGAAAGACTGAATAATCCCAATGATTCCACACTGTCACTGAGACTGAGCAATTGATTTGAGAGTACCATTATTAACCCTGACCTGCCCAGTGCCCTGTATCTGCAATTAAAATTTAGAAGGCTGCCTGCATGCTTCATGATTTCCATTCCCAGCATCCTTCCCAATCCCTTGTTGACTTTAGCCTGGATTGACGTGTCCCTCAATATCACAATATATATCGTTGAAAAAAAAAATACCACAATATATTTTTTTTCCAATATCGTGCAGGCCTACAGGACATTATATAAAACAGGCATAAAGTGGATTCTAGGATTTTACAAACAATAAACTAGGTTCACACAGGGGTATCCTGACAGGCAGGGAGGGAGAGAAGACAGCACATTACACATAGCACCTACCCCGAAAATAAGTCCTACTGTGTCTTTTGGTGCCAAAATGAATATAAGACCTGGGCTTATTTTCGGGGAAATACAGTAGCAAAAAAACAGATACAATTGCTCTCTCAAAAAAGCCTCTCCCCCGACATCATCTCTTTGACGAAACGAGTTGGGCGTGGCTACGACGCTTCATCGTTATGCACGCTTGTTGACCGGCGGGAGAGTCCAGTGCAGCCACACAGTCTTCTTCTTTTTTTGGAGAGCAATTGTTTGATGTCATTATATTGATTTATTTCAGTGTTTTCACAACATTGAGTTAAATTTTTTAGCGCTGCTTCATATATCTATTTATCACAATTCCTGCATCTAGTGTCACAGATTGCTTAAGCAGCTGCTTATTTTTAATTTATATGTTTTAGCGCGGATATCCTATATGATTTTTAAATTGCAAATTAAGCCTTAAAGAGGTTGTCATTTTTACCTGATCTGTACAATGATTTTTCACACAGCAGCCCGATTATCCTCCCCTGGGGTCCCCCACTGGCGCTCTGGGCTCCTCCTCTTCTCCATGTGCCACCAAAGGAAGCCGCTCTTCCTATAGTGGAACATGTGTGTGCTCGATCCAGAGCCGAGCTGTGTGTGTCTACAGCCCAGGTCAATTTACCGATCTTGCAAAGTGTTGTATGAGGCCAGGCAGAAACTAGTAAATCTCCAACCTAATAGTTCTTTCGGAACTAAGCTTGCACAGCTGTAATATGTTATAATATATACAAGTGATAATATATAATTAGGACTACAAGTTTAAATCCTTGCAACTCAATCTTGACTGGATCTATTTAATACTTACTGGTTTAATAAGGTAGTACAATGTATTATTGTAAAGTTCAATAACTTATAGACACCAATAAAATTTAACTTTTCATCAGTTAGAGCAGTTAAAACACTAAAATATGATTGACCATTGGTAGTTCCTGGCTTACAGCACGTAAGACCTGTTCACATTACATGCAGCCCAGTGTGTTTTTTCTGCATCAAAAACCCATGGAAAGCAGGTTATATGGTTTCCAATGTCACAGTTCACACCAGTGTGGTCAGTTCCAGAGCGTTCCAGTTCCAGAAGTAGAACATGCTGTATTTTTCCTGCACTGGACTGTACTGGAACACGGTAAAACGTATCACAAAATGCACTGGAACACATCAAAAATGCACCAGACCCCAGTACAGTAAAAAGAAAAACAGTACAAATAAAAAAAAGCACCTAGAATGCTTTCAGAAACAAATTAAAAATGCATCAAAAACACATCAAAATGCGTTAAAACACGCATGCAGAAATGCATCCGGAACGCATCTGGAGTGAGTTTTTGTGGTGTGAACCAGCCTTTACAGTCTTTTCTATATCAGCTACAGAGCAGTATTTATTTAAAAGGAATGTACAGGACCTTTATAAGTGGAAATCGCTTATTGAATGAAAAGTTGTATACTATTTTGGGTATGACATTTTTGGGGTCTCAGAACAGTGGCAAATTCACCTAATGATGTACAGTAATACCTTGGTTTGCGAGCCTAATTCATTCCAGGAATATGTTTGCAAATCAAAGCGCTTATATATCAAAGCTAATTTCCCCATAAGACATAATGGAAACTCAGATGATTCGTTCCACAACCATTTATTCATATAAAAATGATTACGGTAATACAAAATACAGCATGTAGTGTACTGTAAAAATGAAATAAATTTACCTGCACTTTGCGGCACCCCTCCATACACCATTATGATCAGGCTCCCAATTCACAGTTCCTTTTGTATAAAAAAAAGAATTACAGTACATTCACAATGTTAAGGAGTCTGGTGCAATTCCAAAGCCGCTGGTGTATATGTACTGTACTGTACAGTAAAGCCTCTGTTGTACAGTATACAGTACTGGGGCCCGGGGGCACTGGTGTTTCCAGCACTTCCTGCAGAACTCGGAGACACTCAGGAACTGTTGATGTCACTTCCGGGTGATCCGAACGCGCGTTACGTCCGCCCACACAGCTGGCAGTGTTTCCTGAGTGTCTCTGAGTTCTGCAGGAAGCGCTCCTGGACCTCTGGCTATATACAACTGTATACTGTACACCAGCAGCTTTACTGTACAGTGTAGGATGAATATACTTGAAGTATATCCTCGTGCCAAATGGACCAGGGTGATAATTTAGGATGATTGGCCAATTATGTATATGTAAAAATGCAGCTGCTATAGTAAAGGTAGGAAGTGTAGTATATATAGCCACAAGTGGAGGGCTACCTATAGAGCTTGCTGTGGGTGTGCAATATTGATGATAATATTTAAAGTGCCAACAGTGCATCAAAACTATAAATATTTTTCCAAAAAAAAGATATGATATCAAATGGGATGGGCTAACAGTGCATCAAGATAATAAATAATATATGCAAAATGAATTATAATGGGCACACCTATAGTGCTTACTTGGGATAATATACAGTAGTGTACTGGTTAAATCAAAGTGCTGATAAACGTAAAACAGCAATTAAATACAGTAAAATGATTCAAAATTAAATATCGGTGCACTAGTATATGTGATAGCTAAAGTTCTATATGTGCTCAGAAAAAGTTCATAGAAATTGTCATAAGAAAATCAAAACAAAAACAAAGTTCATAGGTGACTTGTGGTGCGAATCATTCAAATAATTCCTAAGTGCAATAAAAGTGCAGGTGCTCTGTGCTCAGCTTCCAACTGGTCTCGTGATGGTACTCCCGTGGGAGATAGTAAGAAAACACACTCACCAGAAAGAATGGGTCTTATATACCTTATAGTATTAAGATCGGGCAACGCTTGTTTGGCCACCTGGGCCAGGGTAGATCCCTCATTGGGGTGCTGTGCCTCAATCCTCAATACTGGCAGCTTTTATGGCGCTTTTCCACTGCATGGAACCGAACGGTTCGGCTCGCTTTTGTGCTTTTCCACTGCTGGTACCGCATGGTATGGTGTAGGAACGGTTCGGTACGGTACGGCGGCGTTTTTTCACTGCATGGAACCGAACGGTACGGCTCTCAAAAACAGTACCACCTCGATTGAGGTTCCAAGAGGTACCATACCCGGTACCATATCCCACAATCCTTTGCATGCAGTCACTACTAGCCACTGATTGGTCAGAGAATCCTACCCACCCCGTTGTTATCCCACCCACTTAACTTTAGTACTACTTTAGTGGAAAAGCAAACCATACCGTACCGAACCGTTCCAACACCGTACCATGCGGTACCAGCAGTGGAAAAGCAAACCGGCCCAAGCAGGGCCAAGTAGAGCCGAGCCGGTACTTGCAGTGGATAAGTGCCATTAGTTCACCTCCATCCATGTATCCAAGCAGGTTATAGAATAAAAAAGGGGCTCCAGATGGTGTGATAACGTTTAAAACATTTTATTTATCTTACACGATACAATAAAAAAAATAAATAAAAAAGCAGTAAAAACGTCAGCAAATGGAGCCCAGGAGTGGAGAGTGGTAATCACCATGCTGCGTTTCACCTGGCTCCCGTGCGTTCCACCTTACGTGCGTTTCGTCATAACGTTGACGTCTTCTTCTCCTGGGCTCCATTTGCTGATGTTTTTACTGCTTTTTTTTTTCCGTTTTTTATTGTAACTGTTTTTGTTTTGATTTTTTATGAAGATTTCTATAAACTTTTTCTGAGCACATATGGAACTTTAGCTATCACATATACTAGTGCACCGATATTTCATTTTGAATCATTTTATTGTATTTATTTGCTGTTTTACGTTTACCAGCACTTTGATTTACCCAGTACACTACTGTATATTATCTGAAGTAAGCACTATAGGTGTGCCCATTATAATTCATTTTGCATATATTGTTTATTATCTTGATGCACTGATAGCACTTTAACTTTTCAATTATCCAATAAGCACTACATGTGTACCCATCCCATTTGATATCATATCTTGTTTTGCAAAAATATTCATGGTTTTGATGCACTGTTATCACTTTATTTATTATCATCAATACTGCACACTCACAATAAGCGCTATAGGTAGCCCCTCCACTTGTGGCTATATATATACTTTACTGTACAGTAAATATACACCAAGGGCTTTGGAACCGCACCAGAATATTGTGAGTGTAATTCTTTTTTTTTAACATTAAAACTACTGCTGGTATTTCAAGACAGCACTCGCAAATCTGGGCAACATTTTAAAAAAATGTTGCCTGTCTTTCAAAACGCTCGTAAACAGCGTTACTTGTAAACCAAGGTTTTACTGTATTATTTCTAGACTCCCAAAAACACCAATGGAAGAAGCAAGAAACCCCTCTCTAAGAGTACCAGTACTTAGACGGAAAGAGTGAAGTTAATCATGCAGCATATCGCATTGGACCATACTTTTCCCTTTTCTGTATCCAATGCTTGTGTGCTTTATAGGACTCTTTGGAAATGTAATAAAAGTCATTAGTTAAACCTTTCCCCTGCAGCTGCTACTTGTATGACAAGTTCCTCCATCCCCAAGGCTGCTTCAAAAAGGAAGGCAAGATGGCAGAATCTCTGTTAGCTTTTAACTGGTTTAGCAGTGTACCCACAGACAACTGCGTGATACTATTTAAATCTGTAGACAAACAGCTAAATTACCACTTTAATGCCTCTTGCACACTGCAGCTTGAAAAAGCTCAGTACAGCTATTTTTTTTTACTGAGCTAAAATACAGCCCATTAATTGTAATGTGCCTATGCACACAGGCACGTAAACAGGTGTGTATTCTTCAGTAAAAACAAAATAGAAAAATCTGCATTTTTGGTCAGTAATTTACACCTCATGCACAAATGTGCGCAAATGGGCAGTTACAAAATGTGCAGAATAACAGCGTGAGAATACGTTTCTGCGCATTTGCGCAGAAACTGCCGGGCCATTTCATGTGGCCCTCGCACCCAGGGATTTTTTCAGCTGGAATGTGGTGGAACTCCATTCCGCTACCTCCGGCCTATGCAGATCCCTGCCTAACCTGCATGCACTCACGGTGGGGCACAGCAGTATGTATGTAGTGCACTCATGAACTCTATAGACACTCTAGATACTGCAAATTCATAGGTATCGAAGTAGATAGATAGTCTTATAGATAAAATAGGCCCTTTGAGGACAACCCTATTGCTGATGTGGCCCACAATGAAATTGAGTTTGACACTCCTGGTGTAGGTCATTTACGTACCTCATGAAGACTAAATGAATACTTTCAGGACCTTGCCTGGACCTTACTAAGAGAGGCCCAGCTATTACTGTTCACCTTCATCATCACAAGAGTGAGCTGTTAGACACTGAGCTCAGAGCCCCTGCATCAGCATCAGGGGAGAGAAAGCACATGTGAGGGGTCTGAATCAGAGAAAGAGCTTGCTCTGGTGATAGTGAAGGTGAGCAGTAATAGCTTGGCCACGCTTAGGAGTTTTCAGGTCAGGCTTTATGATGTACTGTATGTAAATTGCCTTCACCTATAACCTGGCATTATTTAATTTTGGTTAAAGTGGCACAGCTTGTTTTCATCTACAGACATCCCTTATTTGCATAGGCAGCTTTTTTTGTAAAAGTGAACTAACCCTCTAACCACAGCACACATTGCAGTGCCATTCTTTGTCAATAGCACCCAAGCACATTAACTCAATGCACCTAAGACACATGTTTTGAAGCTACAATGCATTTTGATGCACTGCCTACGAAAAAATAAATCTGATTTTAGTCCATTCTGGTGCCCTTAAAAGCTCCATTCTTTCCTTTAACCACCTCCCTACCGGCCAATGTATATATACGTCCTGCTTTTAAACCTAAATACCGGTGTTATGGCAGCAGATAGCTGCCATAACCCTGGTATTTTTTTAAACTGCAGGCGATCGGCTTTCCGATAAGGGTGGTCCCAGCGGCGGATTCGCCGCGGGATCACCCTTCCGGGATGGCGGAAGAGGTGCCCCCCCCCCCTCCCGCCGCGTCCCGGTCCTTTTCCCCGCTTACCGGACCCGCCGGCAGTGGGGAAAACGATCGGGTCCCGGATCCTCACAGACAGGATGTCCCTTTTTTTTTTTTCATTTTATTTTATTTATTTTTTTCCTATCTTTGTACTTGTGAGATCTGAGGAATTTTTGACCCCAGATCTCACAAAAAAGAGGTCCTGTCGTGCCTATTTCTATTACAAGGAATGTTTACATTCCTTGTAATAGAAATAAAAATAATATATATTTATTTTTTTTTAAAACGGTGTAAAAAAAAAAAAATTAAAGTGCCCTGTCCTCGTTAGCTCGCGCGCAGAAGCGAATGCATACGGAAACCCCGCCCACATATGTAAACGGTGTTCAAACCACACATGTGAGGTATCGATAGAGCAAGAGCAATAATTTGAGCCCTAGACCTCCTCTGTAACTCTAAGATGGCAACCTGTAGAAATTTTTAAAGTGTCGCCTATGGGGATTTTTAAGTACCAAAGTTTGTCGCCATTCCGTGAGCGTGCGCAATTTTGAAGCATGACATGTTGGGTATCTATTTACTTGGCGTAACATTACCTTTCACATTATGGAAAAAAAATTGGACTAACTTTACTGGTTTATTATTTTTTAATTCAAAAAAGTGAATTTTTTCCAAAAAAATTGCGTTTGGAAGACCGCTGCGCAAATACAGTGTGATAAAAAATATTGCAATAATCTCCATTTTATTCTCTAGGGTCTCTGCTAAAAAAAAATATATAATGTTTGGGGGTTCTAAGTATTTTTCTAGCAAAAACAACTGATTTTAGCTTGTAAACACCAAATGTCAAAAATAGGCCTAGTAGGTAAGTGGTTAAAAAAAAAAAACTATTATCCTCGCAAACCATGAATCATTTTAAGCTATTTACAAAAATGTTCCAATGTCTTGCAGTAATAAGTCTAATAAAATGTTCTCGGATTATAGCAAAAACAGAAACAAGCATGATCTAAATTAATTCTTGAATCCTTTTTCATGACAATAGCCCAACAGTATTTTAGTTTTGCATATCAAAGAGCAATTAATGCCATTTTTTATAATAGGCATATTAAAAACACATATTTTAAAAGGTCGTAATGAGAGAAACCGTAAAGAGAAGCTTAAGATGTTTCTCATTGTTATAGAGTGTTTAACATTTTGGAAAGCTGAGTGTGGTACACATGATTTTGAAATGCTCAGATTTAGTCATTCATTAGTGCAAAATGGTATACTCCTCCAACTCACGTTACAGAATGCTGGGCCGGCAAGGATCTGTACATAGCTTTCCCACCCAGAAATTGATTGTGGAGTAGATCATGGGACCTAGAACTTGCTTGGATGGGAATTTAGGGTGGTTGTAAACTTCAGACATGAAAAATGAACAAAGCCTATCCCTCTAGTATTGGTGCTCAACCTGTGGCCCTCCAGCTAGTGGTGGGCTACAAGTCCCATTAAGGCAGTGCAAGCTGCTGACAGTTACAAGGATGACTCCCAAAGGCAGAGGCATGATGGGATTCTCTCTCATCCCCTCTATGAGCCATAGTTTTTGGCAAGGACCCATAGGAATTTCACCTGGTCTCACTTACCAGTTAAGCCTGCAAGACCCACATGCCGTATGGCTAAGTGGTCCACGAGATCTGGTAAATGTGTTTTCCGCTGGGGAGAGGAACACTGAGCACTACACAAGATATTCTACAATTTCAACACTTTTGCACCGACAGCACTTTATTTTGAGGAACATCAAGGAGTCTTCACTGGCCACATGCTTGTCACTTTATGAACTCAGGTTGCACCGATAGCACTTTATTTTGAGGAACATTAAGGAGTCTTCACTGGCCACACGCTTGTCACTTTATGAACTCAGGTTGCACCGATAGCACTTTATTTTGAGGAACATTAAGGAGTCTTCACTGGCCACATGCTTATCACTTTATGAATTTTTTAGCACGCAAGCACTTTTTTTTTTTTTAATTGAGGACTTTCACTATTTTGCACATTGAAGGTATATGTTTTTGCACCATATGCATCTATGTTAGGGGGATTCATTTTATTTTATTTAGTCACGCACTCTAGGATGTTCAGACATTTTTAGTGATCTTTGTATTCATCTTTGAAGTTCAAGTATTGATTTTAGGTTTGCGCTGTGGTTCTCAAATTTTACAGATTTTTTTCACATTGTGATGAACAGCTGCAACCATTTATTGGTGTAAATATAGATCTTTTAGTGCAAGTTTATCCCCGCCATTTGTTATGATTGGATTTGTAGTTCCCCTACAGCTTGAGGGCCAAAGGTTGAGCACCCATGCTCTATAGTGTATATTTGTCTTAATTAAGAGGTGGTTGTTTTACTACAACTGGAGAGTGCAAAATCTGGTGCAGCTGTGTATAGAAACCAGTCAGCTTCCAGTTTTTTTTGTCATAGCTTAATTGTATAAGATTAATATAGAAGCGGATTGGCTACCATGCACAGCTGCACAAGATTTTTCACTCTCTAGTTTTAGTAAATGAACCCCTAAGTGTCATTTCTGTCTGTTTCTTATTCTTCTGCTATAAGCATGAGTCACTTCTGACAAGTTTTCCTGACACCAAGAGGGAAAAAAAAGTGACAGGGAAGGGACCTCCAGCTGATTAACAGCCTCAGCTCTGTTCCTGTGTGCGAAGGGGGGGGTGTGTCTGTCCCCTCCAATAAGCTCTCAGAGCTCTCCTCACTGAGCTCTGCAGAGTAATAATTTGAGCTCCTCGCCCTCTTTTCTTCTGATAGTTTAGACAAGCTTTATAAATTCTGTACTTTGAATGTATGTAGAGAAGAGAAGACTACAGATAAGCAGATAAAACCTATGTAGGAGGATTTGCATTACTTGAGGCCAGTTATTTTACTGGGTATACGTAATGGTTTACAACCACTTTTAAGAAGTAACTGAAACAACTATGCAAGGAAATTAGGGTAATTTACAAACTACCTAATATCCACACAAAACATATGATGTCCAGTTTTAAGTATAGTGTTGAGCTGAACTCTTCACTATGCTGGACTACTACTATCGAAAGATCACTAAAATAACTTTTCGGAAAAGCTTATAATGGTAATTTTGTAAACCATTTGTTTTGTCCGACTTTTTTTGGAATTTTGACTATGTTTGATACTATGTATTGATAACATTACATATACAGTAAAACCTTGGATTGCGAGCATAATTCGTTCCGGAAGCATGCTTGTAATCCAAAGCACTCTTATATCAAAGCGAATTTTCCCATAAGAAATAATGGAAACTCAGATGATTCGTTCCACAACCATTTATTCATAAATCCTTCAATTTATAGTCCATATAAAAAGATTATAGCATTGCGATAGGTTGTGTAACCATAAAATTGCCATCCACAAATAGCCGCTTCCACAAGGAGATTGGAAGCAAAATCCAGCAGGAGCTACAGAGTATCAAAGAGAAGAGAGGTGCCTCTAAGTGTAGCAATATGGTTCAATTTAATAAAGGTACAACATTTAGCAACTCACATGGTTGATGAATAAAACAGGCACATCTAAGTATGCAGGCATCCGGGGTAAAGCTGTCCACATAGACCATCTTCTGCACCGCCGCTGCTAGTCTGTAATCCCGACCGGGAAGACCACCCTGCAGTAAAGCGATCTGAAAGTGAGGGGCAGCATGGAAAGGATGATGTAGATGACGGTCCGGAGGATGGTCCTATGTGGACAGCTTTACCCCTGATGCCTGCATCCTTAGATGTGCCTGTTCCAATCATCAACCATGTGAGTTGCTAAATGTTGTACCTTCATTAAATTTAACCATATTGCCACACTTAGAGGCGCCTCTCTTCTCTTTTATACTCAGCTGTAACTTGAGGCTACTTGTATATCAAGACATCGCTTGTATATCAAGTCAAAATTTATTTGAAAATTTTGCTTGTCTTGCAAAGCGCTCTTAAACCAAGTTACTCTCAAACCAAGGTTTTACTGTATTAATATATTCATATATATTTATATTGCAGAGAAGAGATTTACTGATGTTTTAACACTACCTGGGTTTTTGGAGTGTTTTTTTTAATGTGCATGTGTACATGCATTTTTTGGGGCGTTTTCAGGCTTCAGCATTTTTTTTTATTAACCACGTGGCCTCAAGGTTTTACCCCCTTCATGACCAGGCCATTTTTTGTGATATGACACTGTGTTACTTTAACTGACATTTGCATGGTCGTGCGACACTGTACCCAAATAAAATTTATGTCCTTTTTTTCCCACAAATAGAGCTTTTTTTTGGTGGTATTTGATCACCTCTGCGGTTTTTAATTTTTGAGCTTTAAACAAAAAAAGACTAACAATTTCTAAAAAAAAAAATTTACTTTCTGCTTTAAAACACATCCAATAAAGAATGTAAAAAAAAAAATTGGATTTCTTCATCAGTTTAGGCCAAAATGTATTCTGCTACATATTTTTGGTAAAATAAAAATGCTGGAAAAGATTTGTAAGTATTAATTACTCACGTGATCGCGCCTAGGTATTTTCAAATGTAAATTACTTTTGTGTATATACAATAAAGAAAAGAAATTTGAGCAGCTAGTCTAAACAACAATAGTTTGTGTAAAATGTGGTAAATGTGAGACAGCGCTCAATACTGTGAATGAAATTTGAATATGTAAATAAATTTGTGAATAAATTAAATACACAAATCAAAAAAATCACAAAAAACACAATCAGTGAGAAAAAAAAAAAAAGGGGGATTTTATCCCCAAAGTGCCCAAATATTAAAGTGATTGTGCATATATTGGCAGTCTTTGTAATTCCAAAGTGCAGGTGCAAAAACATGCAGCAAAAATAATTATGTGCTCATTCTTAAAGTGCTTCATGTGCAGCAAAATTGCATTTCTTCATGCAAATGGGGAATCCTTCACCTGATACTCAGCTCACTTACCAGGCGACCCCTTGGGGTCTAACATAGGTAAATGGAATCTCTTACTCCTAGTGTTTCCTATCTCCCCGCTGGAAAATATCCAGGATCTCCTACGGCTTGTTACAAGGGCTGGCTCTGGATCCAAATTTCCGTCAATTTGAGTTTCATAGAATCAGCTGAAAAACAGCACCGCGGCCGGTTTGCGTTCCGGCAGTGTTCCAGAAACCAGAAGTGACGTAGGGCGTAGCACGGGATCCGACGCGTTTCGTCATCAAGCATATGACGTCATCAGGGATTCGATTGGTTTGCACAAAAATTGGATTTTTGTCTTAACGTAAAATGCTTTTCTCTGAAGTTCATTGAGGGACGCAGTCTCTGTTCTTCATAACA
Organism: Pelophylax lessonae; assembly: GCF_965119305.1. Taxonomy (NCBI): domain Eukaryota; kingdom Metazoa; phylum Chordata; class Amphibia; order Anura; family Ranidae; genus Pelophylax; species Pelophylax lessonae. Next base: position 631,177,918 of record NC_138768.1, on the reverse strand, counting down.
GTAGGATTATGGCTCCTACAGGAGTAGGACACTAGGCAGAAAAAAAGTTCTGGCTACGTCTATGGGCAGTCCCAGGGTGTATCTCCCTGTTATAGGATGTCAGTTTTGTATCAAAGCAGTGTCAGAGAAAACAATACCAACCCAACTCAAAATAGAGAGGTGGGTACTGCATCCGTCAATGAACTTAAGGGAAAAGGATTTTACGGTAAGAGAAAAAATTAAATTTTTGTAAAATCTTACCGTAAAATTCCTTTCTCCGAGTCCTCCGACAGTCGTCGCCCACTCATACAGTCTTCACCAATGGGGTATTGACTTCCTCTCCTTAGGAGTAGCTAGGCAAAAGACTTGTTAAAACAAAAGCATTTCCATAGACACACCCATGGGGGCTGTCCCATTGGTCCAATACCCCTCCTGCAATAGCCATCCCAACTCAGTTTGGTATCAAAGCAGTTAAGTGTATAAGAACCCCAAAAGAGGGGCGGGGGCGGCGACTATCGGAGGACTCAGAGAAAGGAATTTTACGGTAAGATTTTACAAAAATTCAGTTTTCTCTTACGTCCTCAGACAGTCGCCGCCCACTCATACAGTCTTCACCAATGGCGATGTCCCAAAGCAGTGTAGACATGAGGGGTGGGAAACGCAACCAACAGAAGAAAAGGCAACGCAGTACCCATATCAGAGAAAGGAACCTTACATGAACAGAAAGGTAACCCTCTGGGTAACAAAAAAGGCTCAACAGGAGCAACAACCCAGGAAAGCAAATAACCAAGGGATAAAAAACCCCAACGGCCAGGGACCCGAAATAAAACCTGGGTCCCCTACTGGACTGCCGCACAGAGAACTTTGCGGCCAAAGGAGGCATCAGCTGATGCCAGAACATCAATTTTGTAGAATTTGGAAAAGGTGTGCACTGACGACCAAGTCGCAGCCTTGCACATGGGCCACCGAGGCCTGATGCCGGAAAGCCCAGGACGCACTCACCGACCTGGTAGAGTGCGCCTTGACAGGGAAGGGTAGTACCCTTTCCTTCAATGAATAGGCCTGAACAATTGTCTGATCCATTTTGCAATGGTCGCCGCAGACGCAGCCATAACCTTCCGAGGTCCCTCAGGAAGGACAAAGAGAGAATCCGATTTCCGAAAGGATTCAATCGATGACAGGTAAACCCTGATCGCCCTGACAACATCCAAAGAATGCAACGCAATCTCCTTAGGATGCTTAGGATTCGCACAGAGCGAAGGTAAGACAATGTCCTCATTGAGTAGAAAATCCGAAACCACCTTTGGAAGAAAGGACAGGTTTGGTCGCAAGACCACCTTATCCCTATGAACCACCAGGTAAGGGGAGTGGCAAGACAACGCCGCCAACTCCGACACTCTGCGAGCAGAAGTGATCGCCACCAGAAAAGCAACCTTTTTAGATAGCAGAGGTAATGAAATTTCCCTGATGTTTTCAAACGGGGAACGTTGTAACATGGACAGAACCAAGTTCAAGTCCCATGGAGGTAAAGGCTCCCTTCTAGGAGGGGCCAAGTTCCGCACACCTTGAATGAAGGTGCGAATCAAAGAATTAGACGCCACAGGGCGCTGAAAAAGAACAGCCAGTGCAGAAACCTGGCCCTTAATCATAGCCAACGCAAGGCGCTGGTCCACACCAGATTGGAGGAAGGCCAACACTCGCCACCGAGTATGAACGAGGAGAGAAACCCCTGGACTCACACCAGGCAAAATAAGCTTTCCAAGTTCGGCAATAAATCTTACCAGATGAGGCTTTTCTAGCCTTGATAAAGGTAGGAATGACCTCCGAAGAGAGACCCCTGTCTCTCAGGACCTGGCTTTCAACAGCCATGCCGTTAAAGCCAGCGACTGTAAAGCAGGATGGAAGATCGGACCCTGAGACAGCAGATCTTCCCGCATTGGCAGCCGCCAAGGAGGCTCGACGGCCAGGTGAACGATGTCCGCGTACCAGGACCGGCGTGGCCAGTCCGGCGCCACCAGAATCACCAGTGTTTGTTCCGAGGCCAACCTGCGAAGGAACCTGGACAACAACTGAATCGGAGGAAAGGCATAGATCAGACGATACTGATGCCAAGGCACCACCAGCGCATCCGAGACGTCTGCCAGAGGATCGCGCGTTCTTGCCACGAACCTTTCCACCTTGTGGTTTAGCCGAGACGCGAACAGATCCACATCCGGGGATCCCCACTTCGCACACAGCATCTGAAATACCTCCGGGTGCAGGGACCATTCCCCCTGGTCCAGGGTCTGGCGGCTCAGATAATCAGCCTGCCAATTCTCCACACCCGGAATGTGAACTGCCGAGATCGCCGGGACAGGAGTCTCGGCCCAAGACAAAATTCTGGTCACTTCCTGGGTCACCCCGGCACTCCTGGTGCCCCCTTGGTGGTTGATGTACGCCACCGCAGTGGCATTGTCCGTCTGCACCCGCACAGGAGGGCCCTGAAGACGATCCAACCAATGGAGCAGGCACAGCCTGATTGCTCTCAATTCCAAAATGTTGATCGGAAGAGAGGATTCCTCTTCCGACCAAGTGCCCTGGGCAGATAGATTGTCCAGGACGCCATCCCAGCCTGATAGGCTGGCATCCGTGGTAATCACCGTCCATAGTAACGGCCGGAAAGGATTTTCCTTCCGACACAGCCGGGGACTGAAGCCACCACAAGAGATCCATTCTGGTTTGGCGGCTCAGAGACACTCTCACTTCCAAGGACTGAGGTAGTCTGTCCCACCTGGCCAGGATCTCAGCTTGGAGAGACTGCGTGTGAAACTGTGCAAATGGTATCGCCTCGAAGGCCGATACCATCAACCCCAGAGACCGCATACAGGTCCTGAGTGACGAGGATTCGTTGTCCCTGAGGGACCTGACCTCGGACTGTAGGGTCCGGAGCTTGTCCTCCGGCAAGAACACCTTTGCTTGAGCAGAGTCCAGAACCATCTCCAAATACGGGTGACTAACCGAAGGAGACAAGGTCGACTTCTGAACGTTGATCGTCCAACCAAACTCCTGGAGCGTCTGGATCGTAGTGGACAGATCGCGAAGCAGGCTCTGACTGGCACTCGATCTTACCAGGAGATCGTCCAGATAACCCAAGACCTCAATGCCCTGCGCCTGCAGCAGTCCCAGAACAGGCGCCAACACTTTGGTAAAGACCCTTGGAGCCGAAGCGAGGCCGAAAGGTAACGCCACGAACTGATAGTGTTCCTCCGCGATAGCGAATCGGAGGTATCTCTGATGACCCTCGAATATGGGGATGTGTAGATACACATCCTTCAGGTCGATAGAAGCCAGGAATTCTCCCAGGCTCAGAGAGGCCACCACCGAGCGGAGCGATTCCATGCGGAATTTTCGAACGCGCACGAAGCGGTTCAGAGCTTTCAAGTCCAGAATCGGAAGCACTTTGCCCTCCTTTCTGGGCACAGTGAACAGATTTGAGTAAAACCCCAGAAACCTGTCCCGATGAGGCACCGGGACAATTACCCCCTGAGCGAGGAGATCCTGCACCAATTGATGCAGGTCTTGTAACCGCCCTGGGGTCTAATGAAGATTTGAGGGAAAGAATCTGTCCGCCGGCTGTGAAAGAAATTCGATCTTGCACCCCGATCAAACGATTTCCTGAACCCACCTGTCCTGAACTCGGAGCAGCCAAGGTTGGAGGAAACCGCGCAAACGTTCCCCCACCCCTGAAATGGGTGAGGGCGCCCCTTCAGGCAGAGGCGGACTGAGCCGCCGCACCAGCTTGGCAGGATTTTTGTTTGCCGGCCCAGGGCTTTCTCTGGCCACCCTGGCCCTTGAAGGGTTTCCCCTTGTACTGTGACTTGAAGGCACGAAAGGAACCCTGATTAGGTTTAAAGGCGGGACCCCGCTTGCCGCATAAAAACTTGCCCTTAGGATTCTGGGGCAGCAGAGTGCTCTTGCCCCCAGTGACTCCCTTAACCAATTCATCCAGGGATTCCCCAAAAAGGCGAGACCCCGCATAGGGAATGTCAGCCACCGCCTTCCTAGATTTCTGGTCAGCCGACCAGCTCTTCAACCATATCAGCCGACGGTTAAGCAGCGCGACATTGGATAGGCGCACAGCTAAAGGGGCCTCATTTAAGGCCGCATCGCACAAATACATAACCCCTTGATAAATCTGGTCCACCGTCTCCACGGTAGTGGGGGGGGGGGGCAGAATCAGCCAAGAGTGTGCGTCTGAGCACCTTGGTCCAGTCCACCACAGCCTGAGCCGCCATGACAGAGGCGAAAATAGGCCTGAGCATGGAACCCGCCACCACATAAGTGTGGCGGGCAAGCGATTCCAGCCTCCTATCCGTAGGATCCCTAAATACCGGAGAATCTTCGGTAGGAACCAGTGTAGCCTTGTTCAATCTGGCTACAGTGTGATCCACTTGAGGAGCCACACACCAGCGTGCAACCGTAGTAGACGCAAAAGGATAGAGAAGTTGAAACCTCTTAGGCACCGTGAAGGTGTGTTTTAAATTGCACCATTGTTCATTCACAGTGTGATGAAACTCAGCGGGGCAGGGAAAAACCTGCGCCGTCTTACGGGTCCTGTGTGTACCAAAAGATGACACAATGCCCGGAGGATTGGGCTCATCCTCTAAATGTAGTGTTCCTTTAAAGGCAGAATCAGCGCATCCATAGCCGCACGTTCCTCCAGCGTCCCAGGGGGTAATCATCCACCCCTGTAACCTCCGCCTCCCCCTCAGACTATTGCGGGTCCTGAGAAGAGCAAGACCCTGAAAGGGGCACGCTACCTACAGCAACCATGTCACATTCAGAATCAGAAGAAAAATAAATCCTAGGCCTATTTCTAGCAGCACGTTCAGACATCAGCACATCCATTTTGGACACCAAAGTCGCCACAACAGCAGCCAAATTAGTCAGAGTAGAGGATTCAGAAGAACTTGAATCCCCCACCAAAGCTGGAGGGAATTTGCTGTCCTGAGATTCCATTGCAAAAAATTTTTTTTTTTTGTTTTTTGAGGTACTGGCCCTTTAAGGATGCCGCGGACCCCCGCAGCACACCGCTACAATGGCTGTGGAACACAGACCCCCCGCAGGGACAAACTAAGCCAGGAAGATTGCACAATGGAGGAAAAGAAAGGACAGCAGGACAGAGCCCCAGAAGTGTGTAACCAGCTCCTTCGGTCACTCCTGAGTAAAGGAAGGAAGTGATGTCACCGCAGAGACTGAACAGAGGCTGCAGGCTAAGGAAACATGGATGCCTATGCAAAGCAATGGGAGGCTTCGGCAAAATGTCCGCCGACATGCGCTCGGAACGATCGTTTGCCACACACAAGATGGCGTCGTAAGGCACCAAAATACACTACACACAATGCTATACAAGCGCCCACAGTGAAGCCAGACATGCTGCCCATAGCAGCGGTCGCCACACTAGTCTGTACCTCCAAGCACCTTAGTGACACAGGAGAGGGATCCCCCAAACCCCACACAGCGCAGGCTGTGAGAGAAAAAACCCCTGCAGGGACCAGGATCAGGGAGCCAAAAAACGCACAGACATAGGGGACACCACAGACACAGAGGACTGCCGACCCCAGACAGAGGCCCCACACAGAGTGTACTTACCTGTACCCGATGGCATGGGGTGCCTCATAATAAACGGAAAACCGCCCACCCCCAGATGGCAGGGGAGTGCCCTCAGCCAAAAACGCAGGACACCAGGAGTGCACGGACGAACCGTGCATGTGTCCGGTGAGGTAGCCACCTCACAAGGCTGCATCCCTTGGCAAGGATGGGTCGTTTGTGAGGCCAGGGCGAACACATAGCCTGCGAAACGCTCAATGGCGGGCTGGAATTCCATCTGATCCTCTGTCCTGGAGAACCAGGACGACCAGTCCGATTCCCAGCTCCGCAAACTCCATCTTCATCCGAAGATCCGACTAACTAAAAGCTGACAAAATAAACAGCTAGCAATGCAAAGAAAAAAAGACATCTTTAGAAAATAAAATCATAAAATAGAAGAAGAAGGCTGAGACTGTAGCCCCAGCACAGGGAAGCCTGACTACTCCTGAACTAGGCAGAAGACAAACTGAGTTGGGATGGCTATTGCAGGAGGGGTATTGGACCAGTGGGACAGCCCCCATGGGTGTGTCTATGGAAATGCTTTTGTTTTAACAAGTCTTTTGCCTAGCTACTCCTAAGGAGAGGAAGTCAATACCCCATTGGTGAAGACTGTATGAGTGGGTGGCGACTGTCGGAGGACGTAAGAGAAATCCAATTTTCTCTATAGGTCATTGACAAACGCAATCTCTGTTTTCCATAACAGTAGGGACGTCCCAAAGCAGTGCCTTAAAGATGAGGGGTGGGAACAGCAAAAAATAATTCCCCAAGGCTGAAACATAGCCAACCAGGCAACATAGGACTCCTCAGAACAACAAGATGAGACCCGCCTGAAAAAAACATTAAACACCCTCAAGGGAGACTGAAAACACCCTTAAACAGCAGCCTGCAAAACTTTGCGGCCAAAGGAGGCATCTGCAGAGGCCAGCACATCCACCTTATAAAACTTTGTAAAGGTATGAACAGATGACCAGGTAGCCGCCTTGCAAACCTGAACCACAGATGCCTGATGGGGAAAGGAAGCACTAAGCGCCTGAGTAGAATGTGCCCTAACAGGGAAAGGTGGAACCTGACCCTTATTGAATAAACCTGCACAACCCTCTGATCCATCTGGAAATAGTTGCAGCAGATGCAGGTAGCCCTTTCCTTGGTCCATCCATGAGTACAAAAAGCGAATCCAACTTCCGAAAAGATTCAGTAGTCACCAAGTACACCCTGATTGCCCGAACCACATCCAAAGTATGTAGTGCAAAATCCTTTGGAGGTTGAGGCTTAGGCTACAAGGAGGGCAACACAATGTCCTCAATAAAAAGGAAACTGGAAACCACATTCGGAAGAAAGGACGGATAGGGAGAACGACAGGACAACGCCGCCAGTTCCGACACCCTGCACGCAGAAGTAATAGCCACCAAGAAGGCTACCTTCTGGGATAAGGTAAGCAGGGGAATCTCAATATTTTCAAAGGGAGGCTTCTGGAGAACCGACAGCACCAAATTAAGGTCCCAAGGTGGTAACGGAGGTCGCATCGGTGGTTCCAAGTGTCACACCCCCTGGATAAAGTTACGCACCAGGGAATGGATGGCCAGTGGCCTCTGGAAGAAAATTGCCAAGGCCGAGACCTGACCCTTGACAGTACTCAAGGCCAATTTTTGATCAACTCCCCATTGAAGGAAGGCCAAGATCTGAGCCACCAAGTAAGAGCGAGGGGGAACCCCAGTAGACTCACACCACGCAATATACGACTTCCATATACGATGATAGATCTTCCTAGGAGGTCGCTTTTCTCGCTTTAAGCAGAGTGGGAACCACTGAAGCAGACAATCCCCCTGTACTTCAGCACCTGGCTTTCAACAGCCAAGCTGTCAAAGCCAGTGATTGTAAAGTAGGATGGAAGATCGGCCATAGAGACAGTAGATCCTCCCTGAGAGGAAGTCGCCAAGGAACATCTGCGACTAGCCTGACCAGGTAGGCGTATCAAGCTCGGTGAGGCCAGTCTGGAGCCACAAGGATGACCGGAATCCCTTCCGCCTCGATCATGCGAAGAATGTTTTTCAGCAACTTGATAGGGGGAAAAGCATAAATCAGCTGATACTGACCCCACAGAGCCACCGTCTGCCAGAGGGTCCCAAATCCGGCCATAAACCTATGCACTTTCCTGTTGATCCGAGACACCAATAGATCTACTTCTGGAGTGCCCCAATGGAATTTGGATCTTTGTTCCATTGGAGAAGGATTTCCTTCTGGAAGATTCTCATGTGGAATTGAGCGAAAGGGACCACCTCGAAGGGCGACACAATCAGTTCCAGAACTCTCATACAAGTCCAAAGGGAAGACCATTTGCTGGACAGCAATAGCTGAATCGCAGTCTGGAGCTTTAGAAGTTTTTCTGGAGGAAGAAACACCCTGGCTGAGGACGAATCCAAAGTCAGGCCCAGATAGTCCAGTCTCATTAAAGGAACCAGGGACGACTTCTGAAGGTTCAGTTATTCAGTTATTATGGTGATCTGTAAGTTTGTCACCAGCACCGTGGGAGACTCTGCATGGAGAAGCAGATCGTCCAGGTAACCCAAGACCGATATCCCCCACTGGCGTAACAATGCCAGGACCGAAGCCAAAACCTTTGTGAAGACCCGAGGAGCAAAACCGAGACCAAAGGAAAACGCCACAAACTGATACTGATCCTCTCCCACGGCAAAACTGAGAAACTGTTGATGTCCTGCACATATTGGAATGTGAAGGTAGGCATCTTTTATGTCTATGGAGGTCAGGAAATCCCCCTGATGTAGAGAAGCCACCACCGTGCGAATACAGGTACAGTATGCGTTCGCTAAAAATCGATAGACAAAGACCATGCATGATCAGAAACACAAAAATATCCCGGAAAAAGCCTGGCTGCCATTGTTTTTTGTTTTGCACTCTGATACGTAGCTACGCATCCAAGAAGCTTTTTCAGAATCGTACGGAAAAAAAAAATCATACGTTTAGTACGCATTGTTGAATTCGATACTAGTATCATGCAACAAAATGCGAACGATAGGTCTTTAGATTATCTGATCATGTGTACGAGGCATTATACAGTGATCAGTGCTAAAAAATATGCACTGTCACTGTACTAATGACACTGGCAGGGAAGGGGTTAACATCTAGGGCGAACAAGGGGTAAATGTCTTGCTGACATGTGTTCCTGTGTCTGCTGTTTTTTCTAAGCAATGTGTTGTTGTTTTACATCCTGCTTTGCTGTATATGGTCGGCAAGCGGTTAAAGTAATATTAAAGTCATTTTTTTTTGTTTAAAAATATCAAACATGTTATACTTAGCTGCTCTGTGTAATGGTTTTGCACAGAGCAGCCCAGATACTCTGCTTCTCGGATCCCCCACTGGTGCTTATGGCCCCACCCTCCTTCCGAGTGCCCCCACAGCAAGCAGCTTGCTATGGGGGCACCCGAGCTGTGCCGCTGCTCTGTGTGTTTGTTCAGACAAAAAGCTGCGGCTTGGTCCCCTCTCCTCACTGATTTTGATTGACAGCAGCAGGAGCCAATGGTAGGTATTAAAGTGGTTATAAAGGCACAAGGTTTTTTTTTTTTTTATATACCTTCCTGCATTCTATGCTGTCAATCACAACCAGTAAGCCAATCAAAAGATAGAAGGGGCGGGGCCAAGCTGTGGCCCCGTATGTGAATGGACACACAGAGCAACGACTCGGCTTAGGCGCCCCCATAGGAAAGCCGTGGTGGCACCTGGCAGGAGGAGCCCGAAGTGCCGGTGTGGGACGAGAGAAGAGGAGGATCCAGGCCACTGTGCAAAACCAACTGCACAGAGCATGTATGTATAACATGTTTGTTATTTTAATGAAAAAAAATTGAAAGCTTTGCAATTACTTTAAGGGGCTGAGGGGGGCAACTGTAGAAGGTTTTTTTTTTTTTTTTTTATGTTAACCACTTCCCGCCCGCCCTATAACAGAATGACGGCAGGAATGTGGTTGTGTTATCTTGACCGGACGTCATATGACGGCGGCAGGATAACACAGCTCTGGGCGCCCCCCGGGGGCGCGCAGAGCGGCGATCGGTGATGCGAGGTGTCAGTCTGACACCCTGCATCTCCGATCTCGGTAAAGAGACTACTGACGTAGCTCTTTACCATGTGATCAGCCGTGTCCAATCACGGCTGGTCACATCATAAACAGGAACAGCCGTTGATCGGCTTTCCTTAGTTCGTGCCTGACAGGCACGAGTAAAGGAGCACCGATCGGCGGCTCCCCTGACAGGGGGGGGGGTCGGCACTGGTAAATCAGATCATTGATTATCAGTGCAGACCCTCGGGGGGGGGATGCCACTAGATCCACCAGGGATGCCCACTATGACCCCAGGGATGCCCACCATGACCCCAGGGATGCCCACTATGGCCACCAGGGATGGCAATCAGGGCTCAGGGAGCCCCCCATTGCCCTCCCCATCAGTGCTGCCCGCCAGTGTCCTCCCTATCAGTGCTGCCCACAAGTGCCCATCATTGCCATCCTTTAGTGTCGCCCACCAGTATTGCCCACCAATGCCGCCTATCAGTGCCCATTAGTGCCCATCAGTGCCACCCGTCAGTGCCGATCAGTGCTGCTCCATCAGTGCCCATCATTGCCCACCAGTGCCGCCTATCAGTGCCCGTCAGTGCCACCTATCAGTGCCCATCAGTGCCACCTATCAGTGTCCATCAATGCCGCCTATCAGTGCCCAGCAGTGCCGCCTATCAGTGCCCACCAATTCTGAATATCTCTGCTACCTATCAGTGCCACATATCAGTGCCTATCAGTGCCGCATATCAGTGCTGCCTCATCAGTGCCACCCCATCAGTGCCACCCCATCAGTGCCTCCTCATCAGTGCCTCCTCATCAGTGCAGTCTCATCAGTGCTCATCAGTGCAGGAAAAAACATATTTATTTACAGAATTGTATAACATAAACAAAAAAAACTTTTTTTTTTTTCAAACTTTTCGGTCTTTTTTTATTTGTTTAGCAAAAAGGAAAAAACCCACAGGTGATCAAATACCACCAAAAGAAAGCTCTATGGAATGACATAAATTTGGTGTAGGTACAGTGTTGCATGACCCCGCAATTGTCATTCAAAATGCAACAGCGCTAAAAGGGGAAAATTGGCCTGGGCAGGAAGGGAGGGAAGTGCCCTGTATTAAAGTGGTTAATGCATATAACGCATTAAAATAAAAAAACCTTCTGCCTTTAGAACCACTTTAAGCCAATGGAAAGCTTTATATGACATTTAGGTGCGACTGGGCCCCAGTGAATATAAAGGGAATTTTGATGTTGATCATCGAAATGCTTCAGGAAACACACTGCAAAATGCTCAGGTGTAAAGCATATTGATGATTAAACAGCAGACGACACAGAGGATATTAAAAATATAAGAATGCAAAGAAAAATCTAAACGTATTGCTAGTAATCAATTTCAGTGACAGAAAAGGAGAAGCTGAACACCAATGATGTCATTTTGATCAGTAAATTTGTTGTCAGTCATACAAGCAACACAACTCCCTGCTCGGAGACTGCTCCTCTCTGACTTGTTTCACCCTTACGGGCTTAGTCATACAGATGGAAAAGGTCAGAAGGAGGAGTGATTAAATACTTTGTATTTAACCACTTTACCACCGGAGGATTTTGCTGTCTTCCGTCCAGGCCACTTTTTGCGATTCGGCGCTGTGCGACTTCAACTGACAATTGCGCGGTCGTGCGACGCCGTACCCAAACGAAATTTACGTCCTTTTTTTCCCACAAACAGAGCTTTCTTTTGGTGGTATTTGATCACCTGTGCGATTTTTACTTTTTGCGCTATAAACAAAAAAAGAGCGTTTATTTTGAAAAAATAACAATATTTTTAACATTTTTTTATATGAAATTCCCCCCAAAAAAGATGTAAAAACCAATTTTTTTAAAAAATTTTGGCCAATTTGTTTTATGCTACATATGTTTGGTAAAAAAAATCGCAATAAGCGTATTTTGATTGGTTTGCGCAAAAGTTATTGCGTTTACTAACAAAGGGAAAGATTTCTGTCATTTTTGGTGTTTTTTTTTTTAACGCGTAATGGCGGCGATCTGCGATTTTTTTTGCGGGACTGCGACATTGCGGCGGACAGATCGGACCCTTGACTGACATTTTTGACACTTTTGGGGGTACCAGTGACATTACTGCAGTAATCAGTGCTATAAATATGCACTGTTACTGTAAAAATGACACTGGCAGGGAAGGGGTTAATTTTATTGGAGAGGGAGGGGTTAATGTATGCCTGGTGCTTACTGACGTGTAGGGGGGGAGGTGACTGTGTGAGTCATGGACAGATCGGATGTCCAGCTATGCTGAACAGTCCGATCTGTCACTCCCTGTCACTATGGAGATCCGTCCGCTGTGTTTACACACAGCGGGCGGATCTCCAGACTCGATCCCCGACGATCGGGTAAGAGCAGCGGCGATCGCCGCTGCTCCTCCCCTGGCCCGACTCCCGCTGTGAATGAAAACAGCGGGAGCGAGCCTCCGGCGGCGCGCAGAAGGGGGAGTGTCCAACTACGTTAATACTACGTCGCTGGACGATAACGAACCACTCTGCCACAGTAGTATTACTGTGAGCGGTTCTAGAGTGGTTAAAATACATACAATGTATTTTAAATAACAATGTGCATAACATAACTGGATAGTAACATTTATAGGTAAAGTTGATCCAGGGAATATCCTCTCGGGCGATCAGGAAGAAATCTTTTCCCCTGCTGGAGCAAATTGGATCATGCTTTGCTGGGTTTTTTTTTTTTTGCCTTCCTCTGGATCAACTGTGGGTATAGGATTGTGTATATGCGATTGTATCACTTTTTCCTCCTTTTGTTGGTTGAACTAAATGGACTTGTGTCTTTTTTCAACCAGACTATCTATGTAACTAACACTATGGTGACTGCAGCAGTGCAAATTTTAGTTGTTATTTACTTCAATCTAGAAATTGAGAGATAACATCTGATTGGCTACCTTACGGAACATATTCTCCTAGATTGTAAGCTCTAACAAGCAGGGCCCTCTGATTCCTACTGTATTAAAGTGTATTGTATTTGTACTGTCTACCCTCAAGTTGTAAAGCGCTGTGTAAACTGTCGGCACTATATAAATCCTATATAATAATAATAATATTAGGTTATCATTATGTACAGTTCATAAGTGTCCTTATAAAATATATACAATAACGGTAACCCCCATGACGCCACCCCACTAATGTGTTGAATACTGTCAATGAGTCCAAGAAGATTAATCTAATGTCAGATCATTACCTGCAATGTTAGTAGATATAGCTGAAAGATTGTTTTCAGCATACACAGGTGTAATTATGTATACGAGGGCCAAACCTCAAGGAAATAACATAAATGATTGCAAATCGAACCATGAGTCCACTACAATCAACACTTTACCAATGTTTACACTTACCTCCCGTACTGCCCTTTCAGATTCACCGACATATTTATTCATGAGCTCTGGCCCCTACAAAAAAAAAAAAATGTAAAACGTTATGCAAATAATTGCAAAATCACAAAAGGAAGATTTTGAAAAAACTGATATGAATTTTAAATGCCTCCCTGATTCGGTCAAGCATGTGGAAGGTTTTCCTACCCACTTTCTTTAACAAGTGCAACCAGATGTGAGCTCTGAAATGCTAAAAATTGTGAACAAATGTTAACCTTTAGGGCCCAATTAGGCCTCTGCATTCTTGGGCATTGCATTAACGCACATGAATTAACACACATTTATTCATGCGTTTATTTGCTTGTAACCCTCAGACATGAAAAATAAACAAAGAACATCCTTCTATAATGTGTACTAGCCTGAATCCAAAGCACTAAGTGTGGTTCTTCTCTGATCACGCCTCTCTGCATGAATCACTTCTTTTTCTCTTTCCTCCAATTAACGTCAGATATCAGGGAACACTGTGCTCTATGTATGCCAGCCTTTTTAAACCAGGCTGGGGTGCCTTCAGGATTCTTCAGGGCTGCCTTGGCAAAATGCCTAAAGATGGCCTCACATTGTACACAAGCCAGTGGGTGAATCAAGCCTGCCTTTTAGGTACACTAAGACACAACCTTCTAGCCACTAGTGTCCTAACAACTAAGGACATCATCGGTTGATTAAAAGGACATTGGGTGCCTGCACAGCATCCTTGTTTGTTCCTCCACTGCACCTTTCCATCAGCACTGGGATCACATCAGCTGAGTGAGGGAGAGAAACTGAGGGAGAAGAGAAACATTGGAATACTGGCCAGTACCACTGTGCAAAGGTGTATTTGCATTGGAAGTAGAAATCCCCCCTAATGTTGAGTGTCCTACATGTGTGGATGTTGCTGCATTATTTAAAACTTTTATTTTAGAATGGGGTGCCTTGAGAGTGTGCATAATTTTAAAATGTACCTTGACTGAAAAAAAGTTTGAGAAAAACTACTCTATGCTCTGCATTGTTTTTGTGACATCAGATCCCCACCCCCTGCTTCTAGAGATGAGACAACCCCCCCCCCCCCAACACTCACATGAGCCCCCTCTCGATCAAGCAATGTGCACGAGAACTGAGCTTCTACTGGGTTTCTCATTACTCATTGGCTGAGACAGCCAGTGAGCCAATGAGGAGAGAGTGGGGGAGCAGGGGTGAGCCATGGCTCTGTGTGTCTTTTCGGGAGCGAACATGCACCAGTGCCCCCAGAGCAAGCAGCTTGCTATTGGGGGGCACTGGCTGAAGAGAAGAAGCCAGGAGCACCAGGGGAACCAAAAAGAGGCAGACCGGGGCTTCTCTGTGCAAAATCACTGCACAAAGCAGGTAAGTATAACATGTTTGTTTGTTTTTTTTAACTAACCTTTAATGTCACTTTAAGGAACCCCATTTAAATATTGGGATGGCAATGCACCAAAACATTCTAAAAAATGGGTACGCACGCTTTTGGTAACAAAGAGCATCCAAACGAAAGGTAGTATGTTACTGTGAATTGTGCATTGTAGTACACTCAATGCTTCTGCGTTGAACCTGTATTGCCTTAGTGCATTGTGGTGGCAATAAAAATAAATAGCACTGCAACATGCAAATGCACATAATGTGTGTTGAGCTACAAAGCAAGTTACCACAACATACCGCAGCGCAAAAATGTGTTTTGGCCCTAGATTTTAAGCCTGTACTGCTCCTAATTTGCTACAAAGGCTTGAATGGGAATTCCAAGGAATGGTGTAACCCACATGGTCCAAACATGGGAAGAACTTTCTCACTCAAAGCTGAGGCCCAATCATCACAGCCTTCCTGAGCACAAGAATGATCAGTCCTAATGAGATCTTTGCTGAAGAACAACAGTGGAGTATCTTCTTCATCCTCCAGCAACACTGAAAAACATTCTAGCCTCAAAGTGATTCTAAAAGGTAAACTTTTTATTTTTAAAAAATAACAAACATGTTATACTTACCTGCCCTGTGCAATAATTTTGCACAAAGCAGCCCCGATCCTCCTTTTCTGGGATCCTCCGCCGATGCTCCTGGCCCCTCTCCCTTGCTGAGTGCCCGATAGCAAGACGCTTGCTTTGAGATACTTTTCCAATAGTTGTTTATAAGATATAAGGCCCTTTTTTTCCAGAGTTAGACTCCAGAGAGGTTATTAGCAGCATAGCCTGCAAAGTGAGGTAAGTTTTCTTAGCTTCAGACACCAGGGCGTGTCTTAATTGAAGATATTGGAAAAACCAAAAGCAGGTAATTGATACAGTATGTCTCCTATAGCTTCTGGTAGGAACTTTTAATATGGTGGGTATACATCTGAACATTTCTTACACCTTTAAGATACCAATAATGGAACCCAAATGAAATACATTTTAAATGTAATAGGAAGCTGAAAGAGGGCACTTTCTGAACATTAAATGTTCTTATCCTATTCTCCATGAAATGTGCAACAAAACTGCTAAATACATACAGGACTATTTTTAATAAACATCAAAATACATATTTTGCCTCTTTTTATGGCAAGCATTTAAAATAAAATCTACCACACATCTCTTGGCCAAGTTGGCTTGGATTTACATAATGCAGCACACTGATTCTCACAAAGCGAGGACCAATAGAAAATTCTGAACCTCCAATCAACAGACGCTGAAAAGGTAATCTGTATTAAAAACTGCTTTTACCTAGAATGCAAGACCCAGTGGGCTTAAAATAGGCATTCTTATTCACATTCTTAAAGATAAACAAGGTCAACTTTGCTCTAATCCTAAAGACATTGTAAATCTTTCAGAAGTATTAGGCTCCGTTCACATGTAGGCGTTTTGGGGCGTTTTTGAGGAGTTTTTCTGCTCTAGGATCAGCTCTCAAAACTCCCAACAAGACAAATCCTATTCATTTCAATGGCCCCTGTTCACATCTGAGTGTTTTGACGCTGTGAGAAAAACGCCCAACGCTCAAAAAAGTACATGAGCTTCTTTTTGGGCAGATTACAGGCGTTTTCCATGGTCTCTATTCAATCTAAAAACGCCTGCACAAAAAACGCCTGTAAAAACGCCTGTAAATCGCGGTAAAAAACGCTCAGGTGTGAATGTAGCCTTACTCCTCTTGGAACAATCAATCCTGCAGTGCATATGACAATGAATATTGGCAGGTTCTTGTAAACTGTAACCTCCTATCTCTGACCTTAGAACAGGTAGTGAGTTTATTTAATCCTATTTTCAAAGAATACATTTTTCAAACCATTACAATGCTATAAATAACACTTCACCTGGCTCAGGTCTACTAATTAAAAAAAAATAAAAATCTCTATTTACATAGTTTCATAGGGTTCTCCTATCTCAGAGGGCCCATGGGTATACGGCTTTCACAGTGCAAGAAGCACAGGCCAAAATATTGATTTAATGCTTGAATACATCTCCTTTATTCAGTCCAGTTCAAATAACATTTATTTCGGGTCATTCAACAGTTAATATTTGCAATGTATGGTATATCATGCTAATACCACTATGGCTCCTGTAATAGCTTTACGTTTGACCAGATAAGATATCTGTCATAATGCAATATCCTTATCGTTTTCAGATGCTCCTTTAGCTAGTATCTTGAGCTCAGTGCTTTTAATCAAAGCTTTTGTACAGGCATATACTTTATGTACCCTCACTTTACGTACACTCGCGAGTACAGACACATTGGCGTCTATGGGAAATCTTGGTCAGCTTGACATGGCACTGCCCGGGTTTTTTTAACATTGGTGTCTATGGGAAATCTTGGTGAGCTTGAAAAATGGATTTTTGTAAAATCTTACCGTAAAATCCTTTTCTCTTAAGCTCATTGACAGACGCAGTCCTCTTTGATTAATATCAAATTGGGTTATACTGCCCTCTACAGGAGTAGGACACTAGGCAGAAGAAAACGTTCTGGCCACACCTTAGGGGCAGTCCCAGAGGGTATATCCTCTCTCCCTCTGCTACAGGATGTCAGTTATGTCACAAAGCAGTGTCAGAGAATTTAACCCAACCCAACTCAATAATAGAGGGGCGGGTACTGCGTCTGTCAATGAGCTTAAGAGAAAAGGATTTTACGGTAAGATTTTACAAAAATCCATTTTTCTCTGTCGCTCATTGACAGACGCAGTCCTCTTTGATTAATATCAAATTGGGACGTCCCAAAGCAGTGCTACAAATGAGGGGTGGGATAATGGAAATCAAAATCCAATCTAGAAGGCCCAACCGGTGCCGACTAGAAATCTTAAAGGCTCATCAGACAAAAGGATGAGACTCAACTGAAAACCCAACAGAAAAAAACCCTCGAGGTAGACCAACGGTCTCCTCAAATTGCGGCCTGCAGAACCTTGCGGCCAAAAGAGGCATCCGACGATGCCATCACATCAACTTTATAAAATTTTGTAAAGGTATGAACCGACGACCAGGTAGCCGCCTTGCAAACCTGGACCACTGACGCCTGATGGCGGAAGGCCCAGGAAGCACTAAGCGCCCGAGTGGAGTGCGCCTTAACAGGGAACGGAGGATTCCGACCCTTAATAGAATAAGCCTGTACCACCGTCTGTCTGATCCATCTGGAGATAGTCGCGGCAGATGCAGGCAACCCCTTTTTGGGGCCATCCGTGATCACAAAAAGAGAATCCGTCTTACGAAACGAGTCCGTAGTTTTCAAGTATACCCTGATTGCCCGAACCACATCCAAGGAATGTAACGCAAACTCCCGAGGATGACTGGGCTTAGGACACAGGGAAGGTAACACAATATCTTCATTCAGATGAAACTCTGAAACCACTTTAGGAAGGAAGGATGGATTCGGACGAAGAACCACCTTATCCCTATGAACCACCAGATATGGGGAACGACAAGATAATGCGGCCAGTTCTGACACCCTGCGTGCAGAAGTGATGGCCACCAAGAAGGCCACCTTCTGGGATAACGTAAGCAAGGGAATTCTCAGTAATATCTTCAAAGGGAGGTTTCTGAAGAACCGACAACACCAAATTAAGATCCCAGGGCGGTAAAGGCGCACGCACTGGCGGAGCCAGGTGCTGCACCCCCTGGATGAAATTCCGCACCAAGGAATGAGTAGCCAAAGGCTTCTGAAAGAAGATTGCTAACGCTGAAACCTGACCCTTGATAGTACTCAAGGCCAGCTTCTGCTCAACCCCCTGTTGCAGAAAAGCCAAGATTCGGGTCACCGAATAGGCACGTGGAGGAACTCCAAGGGATTCACACCACGCAATATAAGACTTCCATGTGCGATGATAGACTTTTCTGGAAGTCGCTTTCCTTGCTTTAATTAGAGTAGGAATAACTGAAGTTGACAATCCCTTGTCCTTCAGCACCTGGGTCTCAATAGCCAGGCCGTTAAAGCCAGCGATTGTAAAGCAGGATGGAAGATCGGTCCCTGAGACAGCAGATCCTCCTTGAGAGGAAGTCCCCAAGGAGCGTCCGCGACCAGTCTGACCAAGTCAGCGTACCAGGCTCGACGAGGCCAGTCCGGAGCTACCAGGATAACTGGAATTCCCTCCACCTCTATCCTACGCAGAAGTTTCGGCAGTAACTTGAGAGGAGGGAAAGCATACAGTAACTGATACTGCCCCCACGGGGCGACCAGCGCGTCTGCTACGTCCACTAGAGGATCTCGGGAGCGGGCTACAAACCTCCGCACCTTCCTGTTGAGCCGAGATGCCAACAGGTCCACATCCGGGGTGCCCCAATAAAGGCACAGCTGGTGAAATACCTCTGGATGAAGAGACCATTCCCCTTGATCCAGAATCTGACGGCTGAGATAATCTGCCTGCCAATTTTCCACCCCGGAATGAATACCGCGGAGAGAGCCGGAACAAACCGTTCCGCCCAATGAAGAATGCTGGTCACTTCTATGGCCGCCAGGGCACTCTTGGTGCCCCCTTGGTGATTGACATAAGCCACGGCCGTGGCCTTGTCCAACTGGATCCGAACCGGGCTGCCCTGGAGCTGCTCGGTCCAGTAAATCAGACAAAGTCTGATCGCTCTCAGTTCCAATACATTTATCGGTAACCTGGATTCTATCGGAAGAAATGACTTCCCCTGGCTGAGCATCGGAGACCGAAGCCACCAGACCAGAGACTCTCTGGTCCGCTCGCTCAACCGGATCCGACTGTTCAGGGAATCGGGATTCCGATTCCATCTGAGAAGAATCTCCTTTTGGAGAATTCGGGTATGAGACTGGGCAAACGGTACTGCCTCGAAGGAGGCCACCATCAGTCCCAGGACCCTTATGCAAGTCCGAATGGAAGGCCAATTGACGGACATCAACATCCGAATCGTTGACGGAATCTTCTGGAGTTTCTCCGCAGGGAGAAACACTCTTGCCAAGGATGTATCCAAAGTTAGGCCCAGATAGTTCAGTCTCCTGGTGGGAACCAGGGATGATTTTTGCCGGTTCACCAGCCATCCGAACTCTTCCAAAGAGATCATCGTGATCTCCAAGTTTAGCAACAGAGCCTGCGGAGACTCCGCACGGAGAAGAAGATCGTCTAGGAACCTAGAATCGATATGCCCCGCTGTCGCAACAGCGCCAAAACTGGGGCTAACACCTTTGTGAAGACCCGGGGAGCAGAGGCGAGACCAAAGGGTAACGCCGCAACTGATAATGGTTCTCTCCCACGGAAAAGCGAAGGAAACTCTGATGTCCTGCGAAGATGGGGATACGAAGATAGGCATCCTTGATGTCTATGGACGCCAGGAAATCCCCCTGATGCAGGGAGGCCACCACTGTTCGGATGGACTCCATCTTGAATTTTTGTACCCGGACAAAACACTTGAGTGCTCTCAAGTCCAGAATTGGACGCACCTTGCCCTCTTTCCTGGGTATTGTGGACAGGTTCGAATAGAACCCCTGAAAATGTTCTGTCCAAGGAATGGGAACTACCACTCCTTGTTGCATCAAGTCCATTACTGCCCCCCGCAAAGGCTTTTAAGCGATCCGGGGATAGTCGAATATTGGAAGGGAAGAATCGCACCGGTGGAAGTGATCGAAACTCGATCTTGTATCCTGACCGTATGACCTCGCGAACCCATTTTTCCGAGATTCTGGAAAGCCATGGATCCGGAAACCGGTGAAGACGTCCCCCCACCCCAGAGATGGGTGGGGGCGCACCTTCAGGCTGTATTGGTCTTATCTTCAGGTTTGGCTAAGCCGGACTTTCTTAGGACCACTGCTGAAACCAATGCACGCCCCAACAATGGAGTGGCGTCCAGGGCGGCGTCACAGATGAACTGTAGCCCTTGTATCATCTGCTCCAGCAAATCTGATACTGCCGGGGGGATACTTCTCCCCTCTAGGTCACGGAGTAACAACTTGGTCCATTCTGTCAAAGTTTGTGAAACTAAACCAATGGCAACCACTGGCCTAAAGGCTGACCCTATCAGGGAAAAAATGGAGCGGGATTCCGCTTCCACCTTACGATCCACCGGATCCCTAAAGGACGGAGCGTCCTCCAACGGGATAACAGTGGCTTTATTTAGTCTAGAAATCGGTGAGTCCACCAATGGTGGTACCGTCCATTTTTTAAGGAGGGATTCCTCAAACGGATAGCGCCTAGCAATGCGTTTGGAAATAGCAGGGGTTCGTTTCGGACGACCCCATTCTTCTTTAATTAGATTACCAAAACATTTGGGCAAGGGAAAAACCTTCGCCATTTTGGTAGGCTTGCTAGTACCAAAAGGAATTTCAGTATCAGCTACCTCTGCCGGTGTAACCTCAAGACTTAAGGTTTCCCGGACAGACACAACTAGTGCATCCACCAACGCTTCTTCTTGTGCTATGGTGGAGGCAGAAACGTCCTCCTCACTGTCTGAGGAGACCGTACCTGAGACAGCAGCCCCAGAAGAGGGACCTGCAGCTGCAGTGACAAGCTCAGAATCCGTATCTGAAGTGTCAGATGAAATAGGGGTAGGCAGGGGTCGCTTTCTTGCCCCCCGTCCCTGACAGGCCACCTCCACCAGGGATACAAAAGACTCCAAAACCGCTGACAATGCATCAATCATAAGTGGGGCACTGGAGGGTGCTGCGGCCACCTCGAGGAGATCAGGTGGGGATACATGTGTGGCAGGGTCCATGATTAATCCAAGACACTTGCCAGCAAACAAAAATTGCAAAAGAAAAAAACTTTTTTTTTTTTTTGTAATCCCCCAGCGCAACAGCGCCCCTCAGTGTTACCTGTATCGGACCCCCACAGAGAGAGAGAGAGAGACCCCAAGGGCTCACCACCTGATGCACCGAAGCTTCTATCGAACTGCTCTCAGCGCTGTCCTTTACAGAACAGTAAGTTTGTGGATCGTTTTCCCGGGTAAAGGAGGCGGCTCCGCCCCTTTACGCGCCTTCCGGCGCTGCCCCTGCTACTCCTCGAGGTAGCTGGGCGTCTCCAAAATGGCCGCCCCATGCAGGAGACACGAGGCTACGCCAAAATGGCGGCCCCGCGCGACCTGCGGAAGGATGGCGGCGGCCTGCGCCTATGGAAAGATGGCGGCGGCCTGCTAAAACGTGCGGCCTGCGGGAGGTGTGCGGCCTGCGGGAGGATGGCGGCGGCGGATGGCGGTAGTCCAGGTAACTGCAACCTTATGCATAAGGTAGGATCATATCACCCTCTTACCTGGCCATCCTAAATAGTAATGCCAGCCCCTGACCTCCCTTTACAGTGCCCACTCTTTACAGTGACTATCCGATAGTCAGCTCCCAAACCAAGCCTCCTGGTTCTTATTCACCAAATCACACTCAAGAGGGAGATCTGTGACATGTTATAGGATAGAGGGGGGACCCAGGATCAAGAGGGTCCGACCATCCACAGAGGGGCCCGTGTCTATTCCCAAAACCCGACAGGGGAGAGGGGGAACATACTACTCACCATACCGGAACCGGTGGTCTACTGGTCTCGGGGATTGAAGCCAAGAGTATTGAAAGAAAATCTCTTCGGCCTTAGAGGAAAAGGGGGAATCTTCCCAACTTGAGGCCCAGGCTTCTTCAGAGCAAAAAAGTGCTCTTACCCTCCGTAAAACCCAAGGCTGTTCTAAAGAATCCTTCCCCCCTAAAGAGCATACAAAGCAGATGCTTTGTAAGCATTTTTAACCAAATAGCTTCCTGCATATTATTTCATAGTAGTCGTAGGGTTTCTCTCAATTAAAGCACTAGTAGAAGTCATAAGTCGCTCTTCCATTTGTAAGGTGGTATGCACCACACAAATAAGAACCAGGATTGTTCCCTTAAATTTTGGAGCTATGGCAGCTGACAAAACCATCCTCAATAGGAGTGGTCAGTGCTTTATAAGAGATTCCTCAATCAGATATTGCTCTTCAAAACATTTGGGAGGTGTGGATAGTTTAGCAGGAGGTTCCTAGTCTCCATAAATGATCTCTTGAAGAAGCATATGTACCAGAAAGATTTTGATACTCTTAGGGTTTTTCAGGAATCTCAGACTAATATAAGCACTATTAGAAACCAGAGGCAGCTTTTCCATTAAAGGTGGTATGTACCACATCAAAAAGAACTGGGATGTTTTCGTTAATACTGGGAGCTATGGCATTTGCCTGCGACTCCTCAAGGACAAAATCATCCTGCAAGGATTTGTGCAACTTTTATTCAGACAGAGCATCTGCAACAGAAGGTTCAGAGGCCACTACAGTTGTGCATATATCAGACAATGATTATGGAGGGCGCTGGAGGAAGTTTACATCCTCTGCATTCAGAATAAGCAAACAAAGTCATGAATCATAACTGGAGAACTTTTACCAGGGTAATGCTGAGGAGGTAGCCACATCTGAAAGCACTAAGGAAGGCTCTAGGTAATGTAGAAGTTCAGACAGAGAACACTGGTCCTGGCTGTCGATGTCAGGCCCAAAAAACAGAGCACTGCAGATTGACACTAGGTACTCATGAAACATCTGCTGAGAGTAGATTCAAATGGCTGGAGATGACCAGGTCACTATAGATGGCAACAAGCACTCAATTACTCAGTGTTTAGACCCTATCCATCAAGATAAACAGAAAACAATGGGGTAATAATCGTGCCCAAAAGTCCACAGTCCTAATAATATAGTATTTAGTAATATAACAGTAATATTATAACAGGAAGTGAGGGAAAATCTTCCTATTGGTAACGCAGGGGAAAAAAAAAACACTTATTTTTGACAGAGAATGGGTTAGAATTTCTTCCAGTATTTGTTCAGTGTTGTCTGTGTTTCCATCACTTCTCTCACTTCCTGTGTAATCCCTGAAACAGTAAGGGCTCGTTTACGCTTGTGGTAGCTCTCTGTAGAGCAATTCGCCTTGCCACCACCTGTTTTAGCCCCTAAAAGCCTGCACCACCACTGTGTACATTGCACGTGGTTGCAGGACAGTTGGGTTGCAGCCCCATTTCCTTGAATAGGTGGCCTTCGGATGGCAGCACTGCCCGTTGAACACAACAAAGCTAATAGCCTTTGTTGTGCAGCTAAGAAAAGCATCATGGCCATGGCGTGTGTAGGCTGGGCAATAAAAACAGGGCTCATCATCCTGCTTTTACCAACCCCCAACTGCAAGTGTAAATTAGGCCGAAATGATAAGAAATCTCTCAATCTGGAACATACAAAGCAATAAAAGTATCTGTTTGGCAGAGTGGAAAGTTGATTTCTTATTGTCACAATCAGGAAAATTACTCTTTTTTTCCCTGTGGTGACACCAGGAAACGATGCAGACTCTAACTGAAAAAAAAAAAAAAACAATTAAAGAACCCTGGAAGAGGTTCTAACACCCTCGCCCCTGCACTATATTAGGCTTTAATATTTGATTGACTTAACTATGCAGAAACTCGCTAGACACACATGTGAAATTTTATTATATAACACAGTCCAGTAATATGCACTAGTCTTGTCATTCATGTGTTTAGTTATATTAGGCAGTATTGTTGAGGAACCCAGACCTCTGTCTTTTGTGGTGAAACTGAATATAAAATCCAAGTTTATGATGTCACTTTAACAGCAAAGAGGAGAGTGCTAGATTGTTTACAAGTTTTCAAGGATAAATTTATACCATTTTGATCATTTATTCAAAGAATCTGATTAACGTATGACATACCACTCAATAATACCAGCCCAAACCCTTTTATGTAACCCTCTAGAAATAAAAAACAATTCAGAAACAAGTCTCATTAGCCATAACAAGCTCACGTAGAGCAAGATATCCCAGATTCTCTCTTGCTTGTTCTCACATAACAATCTATACCTTTGACACGTCCACACATTCTTGTTTTTTAACTCTCTACGAGGTTAGAGGGAACAAGACCATTGCCACCAGGCCTGAAACTTGACTGAAGCCATGTTCAAAATTCCTCAACAACTGTGGTGAAACAGAAATTATTTCTCCAGCACTAGTATAAAGTTACTGAAATGCTGATCGGAGTTGAAATTGTGGCTTCATTGCAGTTTGATCACCAAATGAGAAAATTGTAGGGCTCTCCTTTCATCCAGTTCCTCCCTGCCTATTGCCTTAGGGGTTAATTGTAACAATGATCAGGCCGCAGACAAACAGCAGAGGGAATCTGTTGTTACTGCACATTACTCTTTCTGTGATTGTCAGGTCTCAACTGCTGATTTATTTACAGTATTAAAAAAGAGGTTACAGCTGAGGTGCTGAGAAAATCTGCAACACAAGAGAGCTTCTAGTACTGGTACAATGTATTTTATACAAAGGCAAGCGATATCAGACTTTTTGAGGTTTAAAATGGCTTAAAGCTGAAGTCTAGGTATGATGTTTTTTGCATGATTACAGTACATTGGTCCAGCTTGGAGCAATAGAAGAATGCATGTATCATACCTGAGTGATCACAGTGGAAGGCGCAATCACTGTAGAAGTCACCACTACTACAGCGATTGCTGCTATTTTCTGGGTCTTAAATCAAGTGGCTGCCTTTCTTCATATGGCACTTTTCCACTGCAAGTATCAGCTCGGCTCCACTCGGCCCTGCTTGGTCCTGCTTGGCTCTGTTTGCTTTTCCACTGCATGTTACCGCATGGTACGGTGTTGGAACGGTTCGGTTTGGTACGGTTTGTTTTTCCACTAAAGTAAAGTGGGTGGGATAACAACGATTCTCTGACCAATCAGTGGCTAGTAGTGACAAACAGTCAAGGCTGCATGCAAAGGATTGTGGGATATGGTACCGGTACGGCCCTCTTGGAACCACAACTGAGGTGGTATTGTTTAAGCAAGCCGTACCATTCGGTTCCATGTAGTGGAAAAGTGCCGCCGTACTGTACCGTACCGAACCGTTCCAACACCGTACCATGCGGTACCATGCAGTGGAAAAGCGCAAAAGCGAGCCGAACCGTTCTGTTCCATGCAGTGGAAAAGCGCCAATAGTAAACACGAGAGTTCTCGCATAGCAATGCCACTATTCACAGAATGCCTTGTATTTTATTTAATGAATACAAGACGATCTCTGATTGAACAAGGCGAAGAGGCGGAGCACTGACCCCACAATTTCCACCTCATCCAATAAGAAAATACAGTGCCTTGCGAAAGTATTCGGCCCCCTTGAACTTATCGACCTTTTGCCACATTTCAGGCTTCAAACATAAAGATATAAAACTGTAATTTTTTGTGAAGAATCAACAACAAGTGGGACACAATCATGAAGTGGAACTAAATTTATTGGATATTTCAAACTTTGTTAACAAATAAAAAACTGAAAAATTGGGCGTGCAAAATTATTCAGCCCCTTTACTTTCAGTGAAGCAAACTCTCTCCAGAAGTTCAGTGAGGATCTCTGAATGATCCAATGTTGACCTAAATGACTAATGATGATAAATAGAATCCACCTGTGTGCAATCAAGTCTCCGTATAAAATGCACCTGCACTGTGATAGTCTCAGAGGTCCATTTAAAGCGCAGAGAGCATCATGAAGAACAAGGAACACACCAGGCAGGTCCGATATACTGTTGTGGAGAAGTTTAAAGCCGCATTTGGATACAAAAAGATTTCCCAAGCTTTAAACATCCCAAGGAGCACTGTGCTAGCGATAATATTGAAATGGAAGGAGTATCAGACCACTGCAAATCTACTAAGACCTGGCCGTCCCTCTAAACTTTCAGCTCATACAAGGAGAAGACTGATCAGAGATGCAGCCAAGAGGCCCATGATCACTCTGGATGAACTGCAGAGATCTACAGCTGAGGTGGGAGACTCTGTGCATAGGACAACAATCAGTCGTATACTGCACAAATCTGGCCTTTATGGAAGAGTGACAAGAAGAAAGCCATTTCTTAAAGATATCCATAAAAAGTGTTGTTTAAAGTTTGCCACAAGCCACCTGGGAGACACACCAAACATGTGGAAGAAGGTGCTCTGGTCAGATGAAACCAAAATCAAACTTTTTGGCAACAATGCAAAACGTTATGTTTGGCGTAAAAGCAACACAGCTCATCACCCTGAACACACCATCCCCACTGTCAAACATGGTGGTGGCAGCATCATGGTTTGGGCCTGCTTTTCTTCAGCAGGGACAGGGAAGAGGGTTAAAATGGATGGGAAGATGGATGGAGCCAAATACAGGACCATTCTAGAAGAAAACCTGATGGAGTCTGCAAAAGACCTGAGACTGGGATGGAGATTTGTCTTCCAACAAGACAATGATCCAAAACATAAAGCAAAATCTACAATGGAATGGTTCACAAATAAACATATCCAGGTGTTAGAATGGCCAAGTCAAAGTCCAGACCTGAATCCAATCGAGAATCTGTGGAAAGAACAGAAAACTGCTGTTCACAAACGCTCTCCATCCAACCTCACTGAGCTCGAGCTGTTTTGCAAGGAGGAATGGGCAAAAATTTCAGTCTCTCGATGTGCAAAACTGATAGAGACATACCCCAAGCGACTTATAGCTGTAATCGCAGCAAAAGGTGGCGCTACAAAGTATTAACTTAAGGGGGCTGAATAATTTTGCACGCCCAATTTTTCAGTTTTTTATTTGTTAAAAAAGTTTGAAATATCCAATAAATTTAGTTCCACTTCATGATTGTGTCCCACTTGTTGATTCTTCACAAAAAAATTACAGTTTTATCTTTATGTTTGAAGCCTGAAATGTGGCAAAAGGTCGAAAAGTTCAATGGGGCCGAATACTTTCGCAAGGCACTGTACCTTTCATTCACTGAAAATAATACATGACCTTGTGTTACTTCCAGTGGTTACAATGCAGGTTAGCCCACTCAGCACAACACTCGTATGATAGTGGTGATCACTGTAGCAGCAACAACAACTACTATGAGATTTGCATACTTACATCCATGCTGGACCAATATAACTATTTAATAAAAATCATGCTCAGACTTCAGTTTTAAAGCTGAAGTTTAGTCAAAAATGATTTTTCTCTTAAAGCTGCAGATACATAACTGAGCTGTAATAAAGTATGTCCCATGTGCAGGCTGCTACTTTGTGTAGAAATCTTCTATGCAGAAGACTGGTCCTAAAATGCAGTTGTTCACCACGAAGACTGAAACTTTTAGCCCTTGCTTTGCCTGAAGTGTAGTGCCAGGAAAAGGACCAGGCACCCTGCAGAGAAAATTTCCACACAAAGCACACAGCCTGCTTCCAACATGGAACATACTTTATTACAGATAAGTGATGTGAATGTAACTATAGAGGAAAAAAATAAACTTGTACTAAACTTTAGCTTTAAAGCTTGTTTTCATATCTAAATATTTAGTCAGCTGACAGAGAACTTCTAAATCTTTAACCACTTCTGAACCAGAAGATTTTCCCCCTTAATGACCAGGCCATTTCTTTTTCGATTCGGAGCTGCGTTACTTTAACTGACAATTGCACAATGCTGTACCCAAATAAAATTGATGTCCTTGTTTTCCCACAAATAGAGCTTTCTTTTGGTGGCATTTGATCACCTGTGCAATTTTTATTTTTTGCTCTATAAACAAAAAAATAGAGACAATTCTGAAAAAAATATATATTTTTTTCACATTCTGCTATATAACATTCCCAATGAAAAAAAAAATGTAAAATCTAATTTTTTCATCATTTTAGGCCAATTTGTAATCTGCTACATATTTTTGGTAAAAAAAAAAAATCCCAATAAGCGTATTTTGATTGGTTTGCGCAAAAGTTATCGTGTCTACAAACTAGGGGAAAGATTTATGTCATTTCTATTTATTTATTTTACTTGTAATTGCAGCGATCAGTGATTTTTAGCAGGACTGCGACATTGCAACGGACAGATCGAACACCTAACTGACAATTTTGACACTTTTGGGGGGGACCAGTGACATTACTACAGCAATCAATGCTAAAAATATGCACTGTTACTGTACTAATGACACTGGCAGGGAAGGGGTAAACCCAGAGGAGATCAAATGGTTACGCCTAGGGGGTGTTTTCTAACTGGGGGGGGTGGGTGTATGGAATTAACACAGGGACCTGTGTTCCTAAATAGGAGGAACACAGGAGCCCTGTGATGATTGCTGAGAGAACAATGGTCTTCTATGTTTACAACAGCAGACCACCGTTCTCTCTCCACGGGGGAGTGATCGCGCGTGCAATCGCGGCCGCCGGCCCTGTGGATCAGCTTCCCCACTGGCGAATGGGCACGCTCGTCCCCCCCACGATTGCTACCGCTAAGCGCTGTACAGGTACGGTGATTCGCGGGAACCTGCTGACCTGCAAACGTATATCAGCAGGGGCTGGTTGGCAAGTAGGTTAAACAGATAGACATAGCGGCTGCACCTTCTTCTATGGGATAGATTGTTGAGCACCTTCCATATCAACACATAACTAGAAAACTATGATATCTGAAAAAAAGTGGTCATGCCAAGAGTCCTATGTTCCCTGAATGCCAAAATAAAACAGCAGTATGAATGGAAGACCATGACCTCATTATACTGTTCAATGTAATTTATTCATGCACTTATTTTGCAAGAGGGTCCCACATTTTGCAGTTTCAGTTACTGTCATCCAAAGTCATATGGCTATTTACTGGACAGACGTTAGGACTGTTAACATACCATCAAGTAAGACAATATAATAAAAGTGCAGGTAATTGAATGCCCAGACTCCCTTTCATTACAAATTGTTTAAATTAAAGGAAGGTGTCAGATAGCACAACTCCAATGTCAACATCAAACCAATCCATTTCTCTTCCTTTAGGTCTTGCAAATTGTTTGGTCTTTTTATCAATGTCTCATACATCGGGAGCTTACAAAAAATGTCAAAACAAAGTTTCATAGTTAGACAATATTTGTGCAGCTGTTCTGAATATCTGGCATGGGGCTGGAGTCTGCTTCTTATCTTTTCCGCTATGCAATGTTTTACTTATTATCTTTATCAACCCCCCAGTTCAAAATGTAAAATCTGGGTTAGTTTGGAAAGGCTTTGATGGCTATCTTGTTTAATACACATCTATTTTAGAAGATATTTTAAAACCTCAAAGCAAAGGGAAGTGTTCTTTGGACAGCGCCTTCAGCATGTTCCACCAGGTCACTATGAAAGGGGCGTACAACCGGCCATAATTCTAAAGAAAGTTATCACCATAACTCTTTCTATTGGCAGAAGATATGGCCTTTTCTTGCTTTTAAGTATTATTTACATTTGTAACAGTTTAGAACAGAATGTTAACAATATCATATGCATGTGCATGTCTATTTACTTCTCAAAGACAAAGAGTGCAGAGGCTGAAACATCAATGAACAGAGAGAAACAAACTCTAAATCCGGCCATACACGGTTCAAATTTTGGCAGGGTCAGCAGAAAGTGGCTGAGATTCGAACCATGTCTGGGCAGGCTGATTGTATGATCAACTTGGGTACAACCAACATGATGAATTTTTAGGATACGCTTATTGCCAGCAGTTATATTCGCTAGCAATAATCACTGTGTTCTCCCGGCAGGAATCAGGCGATTTTCTTTCCTGCAACCAAAACCGTAACATTTATGGCCAGCTTTAGTAAATAATTCTGCTAGCAAAACACCTGATTCAACCTAAAATCCGGGCCATGGTGGATTCGTTGATAGATACAGCGCCTTGCCAAAGTATTTGGCCCCCTTGAACTTTGCAACCTTTTGCCACATTTCAGGCTTCAAACATAAAGATATAAAACTGTAATTTTTTGTGAAGAATCAACAAGTGGGACACAATCATGAAGTGGAATGACATTTATTGGATATTTCAAACTTTGTTAACAAATAAAAAACAGAAAAATTGGGCGTGCAAAATTATTCAGCCCCTTTACTTTCAGTCCAGCAAACTCTCTCCAGGAGTTCAGCGAGGATCTCTGAATGATCCAATGTTGACCTAAATGACTAATGATGATAAATAGAATCCACCTGTGTGTAATCAAGTCTCTGTATAAATGCACCTGCACTGTGATAGTCTCAGAGGTCCGTTTAAAGTGCAGAGAGCATCATGAAGAACAAGGAACACACCAGGCAGGTCCGAGATACTGTTGTGGAGAAGTTTAAAGCCGGATTTGGATACAAAAAGATTTCCCAAGCTTTAAACATCCCAAGTAGCACTATGCAAGCGATAATATTGAAATGGAAGGAGTATCAGACCACTGCAAATCTGCGAAGACCTGGCCGTTCCTCCAAACTTTCAGCTCATACAAAGAGAAGACTGATCAGAGATGCAGCCAAGAGGCCCATGATCACTCTGGATGAACTGCAGAGATCTACAGCTGAGGTAGGAGACTCTGTCCATAGGACAACAATCAGTCGTATACTGCACAAATATGGCCTTTATGGAAGAGTGGCAAGAAGAAAGCCATTTCTTAAAGATATCCATAAAAAATGTCGTTTAACGTTTGCCACAAGCCACCTGGGAGACACACCAAACATGTGGAAGAAGGTGCTCTGGTCAGATGAAACCAAAATCAAACTTTTTGGCAACAATGCAAAATGTTTGGCGTAAAAGCAACACAGCTCATCACCCTGAATACACCATCCCCACTGTCAAACATGGTGGTGGCAGCATCATGGTTTGGGCCTGCTTTTCTTCAGCAGGGACAGGGAAGATGGTTAAAATTGATGGGAAGATGGATGGAGCCAAATACAGGACCATTCTGGAAGAAAACCTGATGGAGTCTGCCAAAGACCTGAGACTGGGACGGAGATTTGTCTTCCAACAAGACAATGATCCAAAACATAAAGCAAAATCTACAAGGGAATGGTTCACAAATAAACATATCCAGGTGTTAGAATGGCCAAGTCAAAGTCCAGACCTGAATCCAAACGAGAACCTGTGGAAAGAACTGAAAACCGCTGTTCACAAACGCTCTCCATCCAACCTCACTGAGCTTGAGCTGTTTTGCAGGGAGGAATGGGCAAAAATTTCAGTCTCTCGATGTGCAAAACTGATAGAGACATACCCCAAGCGACTTACAGCTGTAATCGCAGGAAAAGGTGGCGCTACAAAGTATTAACTTAAGGGGGCTGAATAATTTTGCACGCCCAATTTTTCAGTTTTTTATTTGTTAAAAAAGTTTGAAATATCCAATTAATTTCGTTCCACTTCATGATTGTGTCCCACTTGTTGTTGATTCTTCACAAAAAAATTACAGTTTTATATCTTTATGTTTGAAGCCTGAAATGTGGCAAAAGGTCAAAAAGTTCAAGGGGGCCGAATACTTTCGCAAGGCACTGTATGTCTTGTGGACTTGAACGAAAATACTATAAAACTATTTGGAGGATTCGTTGTACTTTGCTAGGGTGTACAACTGAGAGGAGTGAAACCATTGTCCTCTTTTTCAAAGTACAATTAAAGACTCCTGTATGACAGTTTAAACAAGTACCAAATCCCGTTACTGCACAATTTCAAGCTTACAGTGTCTAGAAAATGTATTCATACCCCTTGAAATGTTCCACATTTTGTCATGTTACAACCAAAAATGTAAATATATTTTATCCACTTCCGGACCGTGCCCCGGGTATTTAGGTCACTACTTTGACATTAAATATCAGGGTTATGGCACCAGATAGCTGCCATAACCCCAGTATTTTCATACAAGGTGGGTGGTCCGCTTTAGCATAAAAGTGATCCTAGCAGGTGATTCGCCACGGGATCATTTTTAAGAGTGGCAGGAGAGAGGTGCTCACCCCCCTCCCACTGCTTCCCTGTTGTTTTCCCCGCTTTACTTGGAGTAAGAAATAGGCCTCGTCCTTAAGTGGTTATTGGGCTTTCATGTGATAGATCAACACAAAGTGGCACATAATTGTGAAGTGGAAGGAAAATAAGTGGTTTTCAAAGTTTTTTTTACAAATATTTATCTGAAAAGTGTGGCATACATTTGTATTCAGCCCCCTTTACTCTGATACCTCCAACTAAAATCTAGCGGAACCAATTGCCTTCAAAAGTCACCTAATTAGTAAATAGAGTCCACCTGTGTGTAGTTTAATCTCAGTATAAATACAGCTGTTCTGTGAAGCCCTCAGAGGTTTGTTAGAGAACCCTAGAAAACAAACTGCATCATGAAAGTTAAGGAACACATCAGACAGGTCAGGGATAAATTTGTGGAGAAGTTTAAAGCAGGGTTAGGTTATAAAAAAGGGTTAGGTTATAAAAAAAATATCCCAAGCTAGACATCTCACAGTTGTTCCCAGTTCAACTTATCATATGAAAATGGAAAGAGTATGGCACAACTGCAAGCCTCCCAAGACATGGCCGTCCACCTAAACTGATAGCCTGGGTAAGGAGAGCATTAATCAGAGAAGCAGCCAAAAGGCCCGTAGTAACTCTGGAGGAGCTTCAAAGAGCCACAGCTCAGGTAGGGGAATCTGTACACAGGACAACTATTAGTTGTGCACTCCACAAAGCTGGCCTTCATGGAAGGGTGGCAAGAAGAAAACCATTGTTGAAAGAAAGCCATAAAAAGTCCCATTTGCAGTTTGTGAGAAGCCATGTGGGGGATTTAGCAAACATGTGGAAGAAGATGCTCTGGTCAGATGAGACCAAAATTGAATTAACACCGCACATCACCCTGAACACACCATCCCCACTGTGAAACATGGTGGTAGCAGCATCATGTTGTGGGATGCATGGAAGCTGGTCAGAGTGATGGGAAGATGGATGGAGCCAAATACAGGGCAATCTTGGAA
Source organism: Pelophylax lessonae (assembly GCF_965119305.1). Classification (NCBI taxonomy): domain Eukaryota; kingdom Metazoa; phylum Chordata; class Amphibia; order Anura; family Ranidae; genus Pelophylax; species Pelophylax lessonae. The sequence continues at coordinate 631,144,719 of NC_138768.1, read as the reverse complement.
GAAAACCTGTTAGAGTCTGCAAAAAACTTGAGACTGTGGCTGTGGTTCATCTTCCAGCAGGACAATGACTCTAAACATACATCCAGAGCTACAATTGAATGGTTTAAAATGGCCCAGTCAAAGTCCAGATCTAAATCCAATTGAGAATTTGTGGCAAGACTTGAAAATTGCTGTTCAGACGCTCTCCATCCAATCTGACATAGCTGGAGCTATTTTGCAAAGTAGAATGGGCAAAAATGTCACTCTCTGGATGTGCAAAGCTGCTAGAGACATACCTAAAAAGACTTGCAGCTGTAATTGCAGCGAACTTTCTACAAAGTATTGACTCAGAGAGGCTGAATTACAAATGCACGCCACACTTTTCAGATATTTATTTGTAAATAATTGTGAAAACCATTTATCATTTTCCTTCCACTTCACAATTATGTGCCACTTTATTTTGGTCTATCACATAAAATCCCAATAAAATACATTTACATTTTTTGGTTGTAACATGACAAAATGTGGAAAATGTCAAGGGGTATAAATACTTTTTCAAGGCACTGTATTGGGAATTTTATGATACACAGTCCAGAGCGAAGACAATGAGCTAAAAGAGAACAGGAGGAGGAAGTGCTTTCTATGTAAATCTTTATTTCCAGAAGATCAGAACTGGTCACTCATTAAAGCACCAAAAATTAGATCTATGTGTGCATTTTTAACTAACGGTGAGCACTCTCCAGTGTCTTCTTCACACAAACATGCCAGTTTGAATGACTATACATATGAGCATTCAGCAAAATGGTCATCTATTACTCTGAAATGTGTTCTCCAAATATCCTATAGAATTGGGACACTGAAATACAGCTCTGTACAATCATCATTACTAGGGGTAAATATAGTCTAACAGGTGGATAAAAACCAAGCTGGCTTGCGAAGTTCCAGGTGTAACACGATGAAACGTTTCTATAATTACTGGCCTGGTCATTGTAGGAGGATACCTGCAGAGATATCATTGTAGGACCAGATGTGGACACTGATATCCAGAAGTACTTTGATTTAATGCCAGTACAGCTTTTATGAAATTGCAGCTAAAAATCATTGCAGGAAACATACAACTAAACATCAAGATGAAAACAGTTCAAAAACAGAAAAAATCAACATATTTTTATTTTAGTTGGTTAAATTGTGTGAAAACAAGGACTGTGTTATATCGGTAATGTCTATGGACACAAATTTAAAACTTAGAAAAACATCCCTGTTACTACAAAATTCAACTTTTCAGAATTGTTTTTAACATAATTAACATATTTTGCAGTCATACTTTAAAGAGAAATATAATAGCTTGGGTAATATTTATTATTGATAAATTTTGATCAATAAAAATCTCCAAGGATGAACAAAACACATTTTAGTAAAGTGAAGAAGAGTTAGAACTTCTGGCTGTTTTTAATTCCAACCAAGCCTTCCAGTCCCAGTGACAACTACACCCCATATTTTTTGTAGGGGCTTTAATGGGACAGTAAGTAAGGAAATATTTCCTTAGTAGTGTCACAGACAGAAATTATATATTTAATGACAAAGGATTATGGATTATTTGTAAGTACTGAGCTCTGCCAACAAAGGAGTTGTTAAGAATTGCCTACTAAACACACAAAAAGAAAGATTTTTTCAGCTTCACCAATGGGTTGGAAGTAAAAATATGAAATATTGATATGTGATTTTCAGATTTACCTGATGAAAATACATTTTTATTGTATTTTTTTTAAACCTGATAATAATTAGACTATTTTCCAAATTGTATGCACCTTCACTTTACAAAGAAGTGTAAGTGGCATCTTTCCATTCATCAGAGATCAAAAAGGGAATACAGTATCTTTTGCAGAACACCAAAAGTTTAGCCACGAGAGAAGTTTGAGATTCAAGGAGAGAGATAATTGTGAGAAATTGTTTTAATACCTATGAATGTCTGCTTTTCAGACATATGTACTGCAGTTGGTCCGACAGAAGTCGTCCGTTAGGTCTGCTAATCGGCTCCCGATGGCTAAGAGCACTGACCGGAGTGTTCTGGCGTGGGGGCAATCCCCTCTGTCAGAACACATTAGCAAAGCAGCGGAGATCGCCGTACTAACGTCAGACGGTTGGTACAGCAGTTCCTTCTGAGCTGTCAGTTTGTACTAGGCTTAACAGTAATCAGCATAATCCTGATCGTAATCCTTGACGATCATACACTATCTGTACAATTTACTTTCGATTTATCAAAATCAGGTAATTTGAAGGCAAGCTTAAACAAGCTTGAACAAGCCATTCAATTTGTATCCAATAGGGTGCACCCTTGCATGACACGCATGTTGGTAGATCTAAAGTAGGTTATACAATCCAACTATGTCAAGATTGCTTCTTTACCTTTCTCCGGATCAACAGTGGGTATAGGATTTCGTACATGGAGATTTTCTATTTGTTTATTTTTTTTCTACTGGTTGAACTAGATGGTCTATGTAACTTTCAAAGAAACTTGAGGCCAAACTCCTGAAGACTGGCATCTGGCTTACAGACCACCACCATGGTCTGGCTTACAGACCACCACCCCTGATTAAACACGGCTACTGGCAATATGAAAACTAAACAGTACTAACATGGAGAACTGTACGTAGCCCTTACCTTTACTGTCAAGAAATTCAAGCCGCTTTCATTTGCTAATGCTTTTGCAATCATGGTTTTGGAGCAGCCTGGAGGACCATAGAGTAAAACGCCTTTCGGTGGCTGTATTCCCATACGAATAAAAGAGTCAGGATGCTTAAGAGGCCACTCTACTGCTTGCTTTAACTTAAGCTTAACATGTTCTAGCCCTCCAATGTCAGACCATGATACCTAGAAGTGAAGATGAAAAGATAACAAAAATTAATATCACAAAAATGTATTTGGTGAAATAATTTCTCATTCTTCTTTCCTGGTAGAGGAAGCTAAAAACTTTAGGAAACCTGAATGTAATACCACTCCCCCACCCTGGTTTTGGTGGACCAATTCTGATACTTAAACCTAAATGGCAAATGTGCTCAAATTATGGACATTCAGTTATATACATATGTTTAAAGCAGAGTTCCACCCACATTTTACATTGTCCTCCATGCAGCACTTGTGCGCATCCTAAAAATAAATTGGCAAGTATTTTTTTTTCCGGTTTACTTACCTTATTTATGGAGCAATATCTTTTCACTCCCTCCTTATGTGGCCGTGGCAAACTACATAATTTCCGGCTTTGCATTGGCTCCTGGGAGATGAGTGTCCTCGATCCCAGGAGTCAATGGGCTATGGAAACCCAGCCTACAAGCTGTGGGACTCGCATGCAATGCACTGCGCATGCGCAAAATCCCGGAAGAGGGAAACTGCGGCTTCAGGAGCCCACACTGCAGATGGCCGCGCTGTACAGGAACTGCACAAAGTAATTCATGCTTCATGTACACAAAACAGGGTACAGTTTACAGGATACCTTTATATAAATGCACGAGCCCTGACTATTCTATGGGTATTTTTGGCTAAAAAAAATAAATAAATTTTGTCCGGAACTCTGCTTTAACAAGCAGTAAAAGGCTTGAAAACAAGCGATTCCTCACCTCTCTAACAGTTTGTATTGTGCATTAATTTATTCTGATACATCTGCAGAGATCATAACAAGGACTCTAAAATCATGTTTTAGTCACTTTCTAACATTTTAGAAATACCTGCTGTGTGTTTACAGAGGATGACTGGCAGGCTGTCAAGATTCTGGTGTAATAAATAATAATAGGAATTAAAAATTTGAGTGTTTCTGTTTTGAAATTTGAAGACAAATTCCTCCACAATACTTTTACCTAAAGAAGCCTAAGAGCGATTTTTTCAAAATGATTTTACTGTGTTCAGATTAAATGTAAATACTTTAGTGCCCAAATTCTGGACATGCCAAGTAAAGGTTTACCTAAACATAACGGCCCCAGTTTTGCACAAAAGTCATCAAATGTGTATAGTTTGAGCAGAAAAGGACTGGGATTAAGGGTACAATGCAGTAAAAACTTTTTGTGTTCATAAACTCACTCAGTGCCCAAACCCTTATTGCTATGAGTGGTGTTCATTTTCATCTTGGAATGCTGTAAATGATACCATAGTTGCTGACATTTCGCAAAGACCCACAGAAGTGCAGAATATTGTTACTGCTAAACGGAGTATTTTTTTTTTTAGGTTTCTTTTAGTTTCTTTACACTAAGCTAACATCTCTACTGGTCCTTCCTAGACTGAGGTATATTCCGTTCTACATACACAGGGGAGGAACCACAGCCTATGCTGTCCAGCCAATGGGACCACAAAGTATTGTACATGCAATAAAATGTCTGCCTGCTTGCAAATTTTTTTTGGTGGGGGGAGGGGAAGGGAGGGAAACCCCATTTAGGTTGTTATAATAGTACACCTTACCTCTTTGGTTAGGTGTGTACTAAGATCAGTGTCAGGCTGTAAGGCTACCTGGGAGACTGACCTGTCTGCTACTGAAAGGAGTTGTAAAGTCAGGAAGGTTTTTTTATATTAATGCATTCTATGCATTAAAACAAAAAGCCTTCTGTGTGTAGCAGCCCCCCCCCCCCCCCAGCACCCCTAGTACCTACCTGTGCCCCCTCTCTGTCCAGTGATGTCCACGAGTCCCTCGGCCATCCAGGGATTCTCCCTTCTGATTGACTGAGATACAGCCATGGCGCCATTGGCTCCCACGGCTGTCAATCAAAGTCAGTGAGCCTATCAGGAGAGAGAGAGTGCAGAGCCGAATAGCAGCTCTGTGTCGGAATGGACACACAGAGCTTCAGCTCGGCTGCACACATACCAAGCTGCTGGCTGTGGGGGCACTCGACAGGAGGGAAGGGCCAGGAGCAGGACTGAGGGACCCAAGAAGAGCAGGATCCGGGCTACTCTGTGCAAAACCAACTGTACAGAGGAAGTAAGTATAACAGGTTTGTTTTTATTTTTATTTTTTTAAATGAGACTTTACAAATCACTTTAAGCTTGAAGCTGAGATTTGATAATCTGTCCAGGCTGCTGGAAGAGTGTGAACATGTCACCTACACCAGAGCTAAAGTCTGCAATACTTATCTCCATGGCTTGAGCAGTCAATGTTCATAAAACCACAACAGAATGCACGAAGAGACCTGTGTTAAGGCTTGATGATGTCTAGCATCTCCTGATGGCACTAAAGACCGACTGCCTATAGAGCCATCAGGAGACCCTAGTCTTCATCAAGCCTTGCAACATGTTCCTTTTTTTCGGCGTGGGACTCCCCTCAAAATCCATACCACACCCGAAGGGCCTAATTTGGAACCTGGGGGAGACCCCTACGCCTTTTTTTTTCTCATTTTGGCATGGAGTCCCCCTCAAGATCCTCAGAGTGCAAGTCGCACCAAAAGTCGGATCATCCTGATCCAACTTGGATGCGACTTCTATTCAAATGAATGGGCTGAAAGCCGTATCAAAGACGGCTCATAGGCAACCGTTGATTTTGAATGGAGGCAGAAAAACGCTGCCAAAAGCCAACGTGGCCAAACGTGCATTAACGCCAATGGAAAAAGCTACTAAAAGCACGTTTTTACAGCTGCTTTTTTCTGGCGTTAGCAGTGGCTCTGCAGCTCGTTTTTTTTAATGCCCTGTGTGCATGAGGCCTACATTTTCCAAAAAGTCCTTAAAGTGAGATGAACTTTTGCAGCAAGCACTCCTCTATACCCATCCAAGGGTTCAGAATCTTTGGCCATCTTGACTGGCCGGCAACACTGCATGTACTCAAGGCATGCGAAGACTTTATACTGAGCAAGGCATTCACAATGTAAAATCTAAAGCAATTTACAGGCAGACATAGAAGCATTTATTACAAAAGATACTTAAAGGTTGATTTACTAAAACTGGAGAGTGCAAAATCTGGTGTAGCTGTGTATGATAGCCAATCAGCTACTAAGTTCAGCTTGTCCGATTAGGCGTTGACAGAAAAAAAAACTAGAAGCTGATTGGTTTCTATGCAGAGCTGCACCAGATTTTGTACTCACCGGTTATAGTGAATCAGCACCATATTATGTCTCTTCTGCAATAAAAAGCCTTCTTGCTTGCATTTTATAATGTAAGCTCAACATTAACATAATCCTTGACAGCACTTGTGTTTGGTCGTTTTTGTCACCCTGCTCTGTCACTTCTACTCTGAGGAGAAAGAAATATAAACACATTACAAAAAAATCAAGTAATCCTTAATAGCTAAGGCTGCACTGTTAAAAAAATTCAACAGTGGAGATTGTGATCATCACAGATGCACACTGTTGACAAGTTCTCTACTGTTATGCTGATTAAAGTGCAAGAGAACAGCTGAAATGTAGGTCTTACAGTTAGCAAATAGGAAAACAATCAGCCTAACTGGCAGCATACTAATATCAGCCAAAATAGCTTAGCAATTATTCAAAAACCAATGCCTACACAAGACCCCACCATCAAGTATGCACAACAAGAGAAGCATCAATGTCGTAGGTTCCTAGGTAGCTGATTTGCTATAGACCATGAATTAGATGCATGACCCATTTTAACTAAACTCTACTTTGTTTTGTCTTTTTTATGCATAGCGCTTCAACATATTAAGTAATATCCTTTAAAAATCTATGAACCAGAGCTATGAAAACAGATGATCAGCAAAGGCAAAGTAATCACAAACTTCTTTTAAAATCTTGTGCAGATGTGCAATAATTGTCCACATGCTCCTTCTTCTAATCTTACAACTCTTAACCATGAAGACTTTACACTGAGATTGATTTCCCCTGATGCTATGTATCTGGTATATAACCAATGCAAGACCAACTGTGGACCTGTAATGAGCACACAGCTCCGGTAATGTCAAACTTCGAGACCATATGTGATCTCGTGTGGTATTTTTAGACTGGGTGTTTCATGTGTCAAACAGAATAGCACACACACTTCCACAAAGGAAATCTAATCCTACTTTTACCAAAAGGCAACACATAAGGATCACCTGCTTATTTAACTAGCTTTAAAAGTCTTTCCTGAACAGGAGTTTACGGGAGAAAAGTCTACATGGATTAATTGCTCAGAAATGACTAGACATGCAACAGCATCTCCAGATGTGCAGGTTGGAAAGCCAAGTAGTTTAAGTTTGCGGAGTCCAGTTACTGGAATCTGAAACTATACAGGAAAGGAGAATTTATTCCAGAGGAGGAAATTATTTTTCCCTTTTGTAAAAACTGCAGACTGATAGCAGTGGTCTACATATGGTGGTTATATCACTATCTTTCCAGATTGCAGCACACAACTCAGCAAAGAGCCAATGATTTTTAAATATGTGTACCCATGGACAGCAATCATCACACTATATACAATGTTTGAAAGAATCACTCCAATCAAACATAAATTTGCCGACAAAAGCCACATTCTGCCTGCTAAGTTTCTCTAGTTTTCATCCAAGCATTCTGTTATCTCATCTTTTAAATAGCCCTGAGAGTCAAGGCCCGTACACACGATACAAAAATCGGACGGAAAATTTTGTCAGACGAACAATCTGCCGATTTTCGGATTGTTAGTATAGTGCTTTCGACAACCGATTACGAATTTTCAGACCACAAAAACTGGATGTGCAGGCTATAAAATTGTTATCGCACGTCAACACAACGTCCGATTTTCGTTTCATTAGTACAGTTTTCATCTGAAAAAAATCGTAAGAGCAAGACTAGGCATGCTCAGAAACTAAAGAAGACATACAAAACAATTCAACACATGACATCACTTCTGAAGTTGAATTCTGTCGTACGAGAATGTTCATATGAAAGTAACCTCTTCACTTTCGACATGAGACTAGCATGCAACAAAAAACGGACGACAGATCATTCGATAATCTGATCGTGTGTACGAGGTGTGTACGAGGCTTTGTGCAAACACAGGCAAGTGTGTTCCCTGATTGCAGCACTAAAGCCTAGTACACGCTATTAGTTTTTTTCCATTCAACCCAGCGGGTCGGAGCTGCTGTACTAAAGTTCCAATGTTAGTACAGCGATCTCCCCCGCTGAGCTGTTGTGTCCCCCGCCAGAACACTCCAATCAGCGCTCTCTGCCATTGAGAACGATGATCAGGTTTTCCAGCATGCTCATCCGACAGAAGCAGGCCAAATGATCAGCTTCTGTTGGACCGAGTGCCTTACACACGAGCCGAATGTTGACTGTTTTTTATTGAACAAGCCAATGTCGGCCGGCATTCTGCCTGTGTGTACAGGGCTTTATGAAGGAATGAGGCAACTTTTTGCTTACAGTATCAGATAATATGTAAGAGCCCTGCTAGAACACACCAGTCGGCCGGCACTCGGCCTGTATGCACAGGCTTTACTCTTCTTACGCTTACTCTTCTCTAAATTCCCTGCAGCATTGCCCACAAGCAACTTACCATACCATACTACTGCCTCTTTAAGAGTAAGGTACACACAATTCATTATTTCAGATATAATGAGGAAATATAGAGTTACCCATTTATAACTGTTGACCCTAATAACATTCCCCATCATGAGAAAACAAAAAGTGAGTATGAGTATATAAAAGCATAATCGCAATGTAACTGTTAGAGCCGGTTCACACTACTCCGACTTGGGACGCGACTTGTGTGCCCTCAAGTCGCCCCTAGTCTCTTGTCATCACAAATTCAATGTAAATTAATGAGAGCCGTCTTAATATGCACTACTGAAGTCGCTCCGACTACAGAAAAGGTTCCTGTACTACTTCAAGGCGACCTCTATCCGACTTGTGCACATAGACTTCAATAGGAGTTGCCTCTAAGTCAGATCCTTATCTTATTTCAAGCGACTTGTTATCAGACTTTCCAGGAAGAAGAAAAAGATTAACCAGGCATTCCCCACAGACAAAGTCTCCTATCATTTAAGTCTCTTCAAAGTAGTGCACAAGTCTCTTCCAAGTCGCTTACAAGTCTCTAGACAAGTTTCTTCAAAGTCACACTAAAAAGTCGCTCCTTCGTGGGGCGACTTTCTGGTCGCGGTAGTGTGAACCGGCTATTACATCTCCCCCATTAGGTGACACATTTTAGCTATCTGATTTTCTTTTCTCCATCTTTTCCATGCTGGTAAAGCAGAAGCACTGTGAATATTGTCTGTGTCAGTAAACTGGCTGCAGCATCAAGTGAATATATTTTAAGGCTCCATTCACATCTATGTGAGTGCAAAAGATTGTGCATGCGTTTGTTTGCACATTTCCACACGCTGCATTTAGAGCAGCGTATTATTTCAATGGGCTGCCTTACATGTGAAAAATGTACTAAAGAAGTCCATGATCTCTTTTAAAAATCATGCTGCACCAGAACATATGGTACTTTGTTGCCATCCGGTTTGGTACACCAAAACTTGCATGCGCTGTTAGATGTATGGAGCGCCATTATGAATAAATGGCACCGCTGTGTGTCTGCAAAGAGGGCTGTGCATTTTTGGTTGTTGTGGAAAAATGTGATCCTAGTCTAAAAAAAAATAATTTCCTCAAAGTTTACAAGTTGCTACACATGTGCTTGCGAAATTAATGAGTATATAACAAACTGTTACTATTATTATACATGATGTATATGATGTATATAGCACCAGCAGTTCGTGTAGTGCTGTACAAAATAAAGAGACAGTACAGTTATTGTACAATTCAATGCAAGAGGGTTAGGAGGGCCCAGCTTGTGAGAGCTTACAATCTGAATGGAGAGGCAGCTGATACAAAAAAGTATGGACTATGGGGGATAAGTTGATGGTGAAAGTAAAGTCCCAGTTGTTAGAGGTAGGATAGGCTTCCCTATGGGCCCCTTTCACATGAGATGTCCGATCGGGTCAACCTGTCCCTTGTTTAGGCGGACCTGCTCGGACCCTCCATTATCCTCTTTTGGCAGTCAGATGTAAATGGGCTTGTGTCTGTTTACACCTGACTACCTCTGACCTGGCAAAAACAAATGGAAGGGGATCTGTCCCCTTCAATCTGGCCGGATCAGAGGGCAGTCGGGTAAGGTATAAGCGACAAGCCGGTCCATTTGCATCTGAAGAGCAAAGTAGGCTGTGTCTGTTCTGTGTCCACTTAAGCATAAGCGGAGCAGACAAGGACCTGTCGTCCGGCCGCTCTGCTAAGCAGGGGATCAGCTGACGGATCCCCTGCTGAGAAAAACTAGATTCGTACTGTTTAAAAGGGGCCAAAGAGATACGTTTTTTTTAGGATCTCCTAAAGGCAGACAAAGTAGGAGATAGCTGTTATGCAACCTTTGTTGCTGGCTGGAGCCCAGTCCTAATCAGCTGTAGGGTGATGAATCTGGACACACTGCTGCTTTCTTCAGTTGTGCGGTAATAACTATGGCCACATGACTCTAGGGCTGGTATAGGGCTATGACTCTGGAAGCTCCCTATTTTAAAGGGGTATTAAACCCAAAACCAAATATGTAATTCACTGCAGTTTACCAATCATTAGATGTGGTGGCTGAATCAGTTTTCTTTTTTTAGGCTTTTTTACCTCTGTTTTTAACCTGGTGATCTGGTCAGTAACACACCGCCTCTTTTACAGTGCCCCAACTGTAGTCGATGAAGGAGCACTGGGAGCACCTTTGGACAGAAGCATTTTCAGTCTGGGAGGAGGTGAATGTTAGATGTACTAAAAGATTTATATACACTTAAATATTTAAGACAAACTCCAGCTAATACTTTATCAGCAGTTACATCAAACTGTTTTTTTTATTTCCGTGATAAAGGTTTTATATAAATAAATAAACGCTGATCATTGTAAGGACTCCAGCTAGTTTTAAATGGTTTGTTTCATCTCTGTAACTGATACATTCTGCAGAGTATGATCTTTTGAAAAACAACAGACTTACTGGCTGGATTACCAGATTTACTATAGTTTTGACACGCAAGTGAAGATCTGTTTAATTTATTATGTGCATTAAAAAGAAATACAAATATAAATATATATATATATTTTTTCTTTATTTCTTTTGAATAGAGTAGCGAAGGATTAGTTAGAACCAGTGTCAAGTTTGAATTGCGCTCTCTCATTTTATCCCTGTGAAAACTGTCACTAAAACAGAAAGGTGTATATAAAAAAGGGGTGTATTAAATAAAAACTAACATAACTGTTAGTCCCCTGGTACCCAACACAGCGCCAGTTAGACACTAGAGCAGCAGCAGTGTTCCAGGTGCTGGAACTATTTCTGTATTCCAGCACCTGGCACTAAAAGAAAGACTGTACTGAAGGCAGTTATCTCTGCCCACAGCACTCGTAAAGTCCCGGTCTGGGTAGAGATAGAGAGGCAAGGGAGAGTGTGATCAGGTAAGTGATCAGGGGGTTAACTTTTTTTTTGCCTTGACCACTAATGCAGGGCAGGTTAACTTTCACTGCCATGACCACCAATACAGGTAAGGGGAATGGGGGAGCTAACTTTTACTGCCATGACCACTAATGCGGGGGGGGGGGGGTGGTTTGGTGGTCTGCACTTTCCCTGCCACAAATTGATCTACAATGCAGAGCGGGGGGGGGGGAGTTAAAGTAAATGTGAGCCCTTACCCCTTGAAAAACTAACCCTTACCCCTTGAAAATCGGTACCAACATTTTTAGGCAGCAGTGGCTTTCTTGTGGAAGTATTTTGAGCAGCTCTACAGTTGCCCAATCACTTCTACAGGGCACTGAAGGAGCTACCCTATGTAAGAAACTGGCTTGTAAAGCATCTGAGCAAGCCAATCTGGGTTTGATCAGATGCTTTTTGGGGACAAAAGAGAAATCTGGGGTCTAATAGACCCCAGACCTCTCAGTAAAGTGTATCTGTCACTGTCCATGCTAACACAAGGGGTGTTGTTCATCCCTTGTGATAGCAATTCAGTTGATCCAAAAAAATTGAAATAGTGTTAAAAAAATGTTTCAAATAAAATAATAACATTTAAAAAATAAATGTAGTTTCCCCATCCCCCTATGCTCATGCACAAATGGTGGTCAATAAACATAATGTTCACTGGGCCAGAGTAAAAAAAAAAAAAAAAATTAGACAACTGCAAGAAGTGCTAAAACCTAGTATACCCTAATTCTTGACTTCAAGAAAAGGAAGCTTGGATAGCATAATTCCATGGGAAAAAAACAACTGGTCAACAGCCGTAGGATTATTCCTGACCCTTGATTCAGAGAAAGAGAAGTCCAAAAACACCCAGGTGAAAAACTACAATTATCCTGTGCTTATGCTACTACTGTGGTATCCATACTCATCGGAGGCTGCTATCACTGTAAACCATATAATCCCCCATCTAAGTGGATAACAGTTATTTTGTGAAGAATAGAAAAAGTGCTGCACTCCCTTATTTACATAAATACTGTGATTTTGTAACTAAAGTAAAACATGTGAAAAAAATATGTGATAAATAATCAACCTTTTTAATGTGGTAAGTATCCAGCGAAAAACCATAAAGTGAATTCAAGTCCATCTAGTGCGTTCTTTATACTTTTATAAATTATATAAAAATATAAATACTTTTATAAATTATATACCACAAATAAATGTCTCTACAAAGTCCAGTGCTTCTTTATCCAAATCTCAATATACAGGTGCATCTCGCAAAATTAGAATATCAAAAAATTGGACTTTTGTCTTACCGTAAATCATTTTCTGTGATGTTCATTGACAGACACAGCTCCAGATCTTCTTGACCATTGGCTTATGCTGCCCCCTACAGGAGTAGGACATTAGGCAGGAAAAAAAACTTTACCACGCCTAAGGGGCAGTCCCAGGGGGTATACTCTTACTTCCTGCTATAGGCAAGCAGTGTCAGAAGAAATATACCTCCAACTCAATAGAGGGGTGGGTGCTGTGTCTATCAATGAACATCAGAGAAAAGGATTGTACAGTAAGACAAAAATCTAATTTTCTCTTTCGTTCATTGACAAACACAGCTCCAGATCTTCTTGACCACTGGGACGTCCCAAAGCAGTGTTAAACATGAGGGGTGGGAAAAAACACAGCAGAAAAAATTCCCAAAAAGGCTAAACCTAGTTCAACTAGGAACAACTGGAGCTCACCTGAAAAATACACCCACAAAGAGGATTAGTCCTCTCAAACAGCAGCCTGAAAAACCTTGCGGCCAAAGTCAGCGTCCGCAGATGCCGACACATCCACCTTGTAAAATTTAGTGAAAGTGTGCACAGACGACCAGCTGGCCGCCTTGCAAACCTGCACCACGGATGCCTGATGACGAAAAGCCCAAGAGGCACTAAGCGCCCTTGTAGAATTTGCCTTAACAGGGAAAGGAGGATCCTGACCCTTATGGAATAGGCCTTCACCACTGTCTGCCTGATCCATCTGGAAATGGTCGCAACAGACGCAGCCAGCCCTTTACGAAGTCTATCCGTCAGGACAAATAATGAGTCCGATTTCCTAAATTACTCAGTCACCGCCAGATACACCCTGATTGCCCAAACCACATCCAAAGAATGTAAGGAAATCTCCTTAGAGTCCAATAACAGAAAAAAGAGCAATAACCGAAAAAAGAGCAATGAAAATGCAAATCTCCTTCGAGTGTTTAGGCTTAGGGCAATGTATGAAATCAAATGGAAACCAGAAACGACCTTAGAAAGGAACGACAGAGGGACGAAGTATCACTTTGTCCCTGTGGACCACCAGATAAGATGAATGACAAGACAACGCAGCCAACTCCTACACCCTGCATGCAGAAGTAAAAGCAACCAAAGCAGAGGAATCTCACAAATATTTTCAAAAGGCAGTTTCTGAAGAACCGACAGCACAAAATTGAGGTCCCGCGGAGGCAACGGAGAACTCACCGGGGGAGCAAAGTGACGGACCCTCTGTATAAAAGTATGAATCAAGGAGTGTTTAGCCAAAGGGCGTTGAAAGAAAATCGCCAAAGCCGAAACTTGGCCCTTGATGGTTCCCAAGGCCAAGGGGTGATCTACCCCTTTTTGGAGAAACTCCAAAATTCTAGCCAACGCAAAGGAACGGGGGGTAGACCCCCCGAGCCTCACACCACGCAATATATGCCTTCCAGACACGATGATAAATCCTCCTAGAAGTATATTTTCTAGCTTTTAACAGCGTGGGAATCACAGATTCCGACACCCCTCTATCTTCAGCACCTGGCTTTCAATAGCCACGCCGGTAAAACCAGCGACTGTAAAGCAGGATGGAAGATCGGCCTATCAGGTATCAAGTGCTGGAGGCCAATGGAGAGAGGGCTTCCCTTGCAGCTAAGTTCCAAACTCCCCTGGAGATGAGACAGGAGGAGTTAGGCCCGAAGTCGCATAGGTCGCCTGCAGAGTTGCTTGCAGAAAGGGTTCAGGGATACCGCTGTTGTGCTACAGGGTTACTGCAGGCAGGTGGCACCTGTGAGATGAAGCAGGTATTTAGGATTGCTGAGACAGAGGGTGGTTGATTCAAGCCAAGGTTCGATACCAGGTGGGTAGCGGAGAAGACAAGGTCAAGTGGTAGCCAAGGACTGGACAGGTAGCAGGCAGAGGAGATCCGTTAAACAAGCCGAGGTCAAAGTCAGGAAGCAAGCCGGAGACGGAGGTGTAACAAGCCGAGTCAGTAACCAGGAATCACAGGAAACACAGGACGTTGGTAGAAGCTGAAGATCAAACAGCACTTAGAGAAGGGCTGGCTCCCTTATAAAGGCCCAGGTGAGGGGCTGATGGAGATGCTGGGTCCTAGAGCCCTTCTCCTGTTCTGATGGATACTGGGTCCTAGAGCCCTCCTGCTATTGGTGCCCTGACACGGCCCTTGAGCCAGAAGATCTTCTCTAAGAGGGAGTCTCCAAGGGACGGCGGCGACCAGCTGTACTAGATCCGAGAACCAAGACTGGCGAGGTCAGTCTGGGGCCACTAGGATGACCGTAAACCCTTCTGCCTCGATTCTTCGCAGGAGTCTTGGCAGAAGTTTTAGCGGGGGAAAAGCTTATATCAGATGATAAGGGCCCCAAGGGGCAACCAGAGCGTCTGTGGCGTCGGCCAGAGGATCCTGAGACCTTGCTACAAACCTCTGTACCTTCCTGTTGAGACGAGAGGCCAACTGGTCCACTTCCAGAGTTCCCCACTAGAGACACAGTTGATGAAACACCTCCGGATGAAGAGACCATTCTCCCTGGTCCAACGCCTGCCGACTGAGGTAGTCCACCTGCCAATTTTCCACCCCTGGAATATGCATGGCAGAGAGGGCTGGAACAGAGCGTTATGCCCATTTTAGAATGCCGGCAACTTCCCGGGCCGCTAGAACACTTTTTGTACCCCTTGGTGATTGACATATGCCACGGCTGTGGCATTGTACGATTGAATCCTGACCAGGTGCCCCTGCAGACAATCTGTCCAATGGGCCAGGCATAGCCTGATCGCCCGAAGTTCCAGGATATTGATCGGCAGTCTGGACTCCTCCAGAGTCCCCCTGAGCACAATCCGTGCCCAAAATGCCTCCCTACCCAGACAGGCTGGCATCCGTGGTGACCACCGTCCAGCACAGGGGAAGAAAGGATTTTCCCTGTCAAAGAGCCAGCGAGCAAAGCCACCAAATCAGGGACCCTCTCGTACCCCGGCTCAACAGGATCACATTGTCTGTGGATTCTTGTCCCACTTGGCAAGAATCTCCCTTTGCAGAGGTCTCGTATAAAACTGTGCAAATGGCATCTCGAAGGTGGAGACCATCAGGCCCAGCACTCGCATACAAGTCCTGAGAGATGACCTCCTGTTGGACAACAGGAGCCAAATTGGATCCTGCAGCTTCTGGAGTTTTTCTCCCAGAAGAAACACCCAGGCAGAGGCGGAGTCCAAGGTCAGGCCCAGGTATTCCAGCTTGGTGGACAGAACCAGAGCAGATTTTTGGAGATTCAGTTTCCATCAGAACTCTTGAAGGGTTCTCACAGTGATGTCCAGGTTGTCCTTCAAGAGGGGGGGAGACTTTGCTCGCAGAAGCAGGTCGTCCAGG
Source organism: Pelophylax lessonae (assembly GCF_965119305.1). Classification (NCBI taxonomy): domain Eukaryota; kingdom Metazoa; phylum Chordata; class Amphibia; order Anura; family Ranidae; genus Pelophylax; species Pelophylax lessonae. Next base: position 631,128,759 of record NC_138768.1, on the reverse strand, counting down.
TACCCCAGTACCGCAATCCCCCGCTGACGGAACAATGCTAACACCGAGACCAAAACTTTTGTGAATACCCAAGGAGCTGAGGCTAGACCAAAGGGTAATGCCATGAATTGATAATGCTCCTCGCCCAAGGGCAAAGCGAAGAAAGCACTGATGTCCGACATATATTGGGATATGAAGGTAAGCGTCCTTCATATCTATAGAGGCTAAAAGATCCCCTTGATGAAGGGATGCCACTACCGTGCGAATGGACGGAATTTTTGTTCCCGCACAAAGCAGTTCAAGGTCTTGAGGTCCAGGATTGGGTGAACTTTTCCCTCCTTCCTGGGAACAGTAAATAGGTTTGAGTAAAACCCCTGAAAATGTTCTGAATTCTGAATGGGTACAATGACCCCTTGTAGAAGTAAATCTTGCACCGCCCCAAGAAGACCTCGCAGGCGATCTGGGGACAAACGCAGGTTGGAAGGGAAGAACCTTGCTGGAGGCGAAGACCAAAACTCTATCTTGTAACCCTGACCGGATCAGCTTGTGGACCCACCTGTCTTGAATTAAGGAGGTCCACGGTTCCAGAAAAAAGCAAAGATGTCCCCCCACCCCAGATACGGATGAGGGCACCCCTTCAGGCAGAATATCACCAGTGAAAGGGGGGACACTACTTACCGCACCATGGAAACCGTGTGGGCACCGCTCCAGGCAGACCACCGCACCATCTTGGAATGGGGGTGCTGCGGGTAAGGGGTACGTTGCTGCGGGTAAGGGGGCCGTGACCAGGTCTGAGTGTCCTAGTGCAGAGCTGAGATCGGGTGCCCTCGCTGGCCAGCTGGGGAGACCATAAGGATCTAAAATATCCAGTGCGTCACCCAGTCCGGCAGTTGATTGTAGTTCTCACAGGAACAGAAAATTTAAAAAAATAAATAAATAAAAAAATCAGTTTAAAAAAAGAAAAAAAAATGCTAGGACCAGAGATCCCAGCAAGGAGCTAGGTCCTTACTCCTGACTAGGCAAAAAAACTGAGTGCCTGTAGCAGGAAGTGGGAGTATACCCCCTGGGACTGCCCCATAGGTGTGGTAACGTTTTTTTCCTGCCTAGTGTCCTACTCCTGTAGGGGGCAGCGTAACCCAATGGTCAAGAAGATCTGGAGCTGTGACAGTCAATAAACGAAAGAGAAAATAAATGTATTTCAGTAATTCAATTCAAAAAGTGAAACTCATATTTTACACATATAATACATTTCATAGAATGCTTTAAGGTGAAAAATCTTAAGGCTTTAGTTTAGAGCCACTTTAAGTTAAATTAAAAGGGGTGACATTTGTTACGTATAAGTTGGTAATTTTTTATTTCATGTAAGCCTACAAAATTGAAGCAATTCAAACTGACTATTCCATTTTCAGAGTACACCTAGCCTAGTACTCTTTAAGAGAGTGCTAAATATGACTTACCTTTGGCACATCCACTGCAACCTCTCTCATTGCACTGGGCCTGACATCACTCATCGCTTGCAGGAAATCATTGAGAGTGATTAACACCAAGCCAGCCACTTCACCGTCTGATGGATTATTTAGTTCTCCTAATTTTCTCCGCAGAGCATTCAACCCTGTGAACAAAGCCAAAAGATTTACTAATACTGCTATCAGAATCAATATAAGGAAAAAACAGCAAACTACATAAATATCTGATGCTCTAATAAACAAAAAACGCTGACTTGCGCTAAAAGTAATCAAAAAGAAATGATCTACAGTACATACTAAATCCACTACCCTAAAATGAGGAATAAAAAATCTTTGATTTTTGGTGGAAATGAGACATGCAGATAACTTATTAAAAAAAAAAAAAAAAAAAAAAAAAAAAAGCTTTACTTTACTATTACAAAATATACTACACTATATATATTATTTTAATTAAGATATAATTGTGGAATAGGTTGTCCAAAAGTTAAAGGTGAAGTTCACTTTTAAAAAAAATATTAAAGAGGTTGTAAACCCATTCAAATGTTTTTTTTTTCAACCTGAAAGAGAAACACATAATGAGCTAGTATGCATCGCATACTAGCTCAATATGAAATACTTACCTTAGAACGAGCCCCCGCCGTGCCGTCCGCTTACCTGTATGATGGATGACATGTTCAGTCGCCCGTCTTCAGGGATCGGGGCATCCGGCCATCTGCTTGGTCAAAGCCGCGGTGACGTCACTCCCGCGCGCGGGAGCCGACAGTCACGGCACGGGGCTCTGAAGGAACGGCACCATCGGCCATTCCTTCAGATCGCATGCGCCAGTGATGTCACTGGCTCCATGTAAGGTAAATATCTCCTAAACGGTACATGTTTAGGAGATATTTACAGTACCTATAGGTAAGCCTTATCATAGGCTTACCTATAGGTAAAAGTTACAGAGGAGGGTTTACTTCCTCTTTAAATGCCAATATTTTGCAGGAAAAAATTGCATAAAATATTTTTTTAATAGCGCTATAAAAAGTATGTATCGTGGGTGCAATGTCAGGCCTGCAAACACTTAATCACACACCGCCGGGGCAGCCGCAGTCCGCACTGGAAAAGGGTCCTGTGTGTCTTTGGCTCAGTTTCAGGTCTGAATTCAGGCAAAGATTTGCAACTGAAACAGAACAGGGACGCCCTGGACCCCCTGCTGCGAGCCACGCCTAAAACTAGTGTGAACCCAGCCTCAGATTCCAAGTCTGTCTGCCACCATGGAACTTGCAGTTTATTCACTCAAAATTTAAAACTGACAGCGCTGTCACAGGGTAGGCAGGGGCTGACATTTGCACCATGTTACATGTTATACTCACAAGTGCTAGTGTAACATGTAACATGGTGCAAAAGTAGCCTTTGTGGTGGCCAACCTGTGGCCCTTCGGTACTTTCTGTGCAGCCATTGGACCCCAGCAGTCTGTAGTGGGAGCAGGTAAAGAAGTAATAGCAGTAATCTCTACTAGTCTCATGTAATATATCCCCATGGTACCGTAGGCAGAACATATATACTATAAAATAAATAATAAAATCAATAAACATGGACTCTGTGGATACAATAGGCCGTGGCCCTTTTATTATAGGTATCATAAATTATTGAATTAGACCATAACCAATAACCAAATATACAGTTAGCTCAGCCATAAAAATTTTGAGCTAATATCACAACTTAATCCCCTTTCACTCTGAAAGGGACAAAACCTCATAATCTGAGCTGCGACAAGGGTGGGAGGGCGGTATGCTACTTCTTCCTCTGATCCCCGCTGACTGACTCTGTGTGACATCTTCTCTCTTCTTTTATAGGCAGCTGCTCGTGCCAATATAGACGTTTTTCAACAGGACCAATCACAGGTAAGTACTCTAACTGATGTATTTTAATTTTTTTTTAACAGCAGTTAACTGAATGTCTTGCCATGGCCCCATACATAGAGGGCGGGTACATTTCATGCTCCTCCCTCCATTTTCAATCTCTCATTGTCTTCTGCAGCATGTTTTCCATCTCCATCCAAACCCGTAGCAAGCTCATGACTCCATGCTGCCTGTAATTTAGCAGTTTAGTGGGTCCAACCTTAGCTAAGGGTTTAGAGGCGCAGCTTTTTTACAAACCAAAAAAACAGTATCCGACTTACAGGTTTATACACAAAATATAAGAGAACGCTAAACAACTACAAAAGGTTATGGGTTACACAGGGTACAGTCTTATTTGGGATAACCAAACCTACCCCGAATTGGCTAGGAGCTACAGCATGCGGCTAGGAGGCGAGGGTATGTGGTGACGCAAAACCTGTATGACCAACATTTTATCTAGTATGTCTGTAGTCTCTGACAGTCCTCTCTAGTATTACATATACTGAAAAATAGATTTTCCCTTTGGTGATGTCAGTTGATAACCACTGCTCTAACAGATCAGGATACATGCAAGAGGGTAGGGGAACTACCTTTTCCACTCACCACTATTTACTCAAATGCCAGAACTGTCTGCAAGCGATCCTCTCTCTACCTTTTACCCTAAACAGGTGCACTTGTGTCACTAAAGAACTCCTGTTTATGTGACAGGGTGAGACTGTTGGATCATGCATGCACATCTGACCGTTCTTTAATGTCTATGACCAGTTCAAATATCAGTGCACTATGTAGCATCTGGTGCCTACAGAGAAAGACATGAGAGCTATAAAAGGGCATGAACACCTGCCTTCACTCCCCAGGCTCTGTAACAGAATCACAAATATTTGCAATACAGACTTCCTGTAATGTGGCACATTCATAATGAACAGGATACAGTACAATATCAATAAAAACATTCCAGGAGGCCAGCTGGAGAAGAAGGAGAGTGCTACAGGCTGCAGGCAAAGGAAATGCTACAAATATCTTCCCTATTGTGACCGCAGATCATATTTTTAAGCTAATTATCCAGAGAAGCCCAATGGCAACGACAGGCGAGTTGTAACAGTACACACACCATCAAACCTCACTAGATGAATCCAAAGCAATAACAAGTGTGCAACTAAAAGTGTATCCAAACTGCTTCAACTATACACTGAAACCTTATTTCAACTTCTTTGTGACAATTTTTTCAGCTTTTGAAAGGATGGCATGCTGTCTTTCAAAAAGGCTTCATTTTGGCCAGTTAATAAGTAGTAGAAAGATGGTAAAATAAGCATTCAAGTCAGCTGACTCTTGTGAAACACGTGTTATCCTTTAACCAGTTCTTCACTTCAAGGTTTTCCATCCTTGACCAGAGCATTGTATGTTTTAGAGATGCAAAGGGTGCACAAGGAGCAAACTACTGCTATTTTTGAAGAGATCCTTTTACAATTAAGCTTTTATAGGAAATAAGTATTTACCCTTTAATTACTATAACTGTACAGGCTTAAAGTGTTACTAAACCCAGGACCTTGCATTCACTATATTTGGTCTCCCCCAGTACCCAGAACATGGAAAAGCAATTATTTTAGCAAATATAAATGGATACTTACCTTTTCTATTCAGCAGTTAGAGCAGTCTTGTGACTTGGATCAGTTCCTAATTAAGCTTGTAGGAGGAGTTTTCATTCTCCCCTGATCCTCTGTCTGGACATGTCTGGACGGTGCTGATTGGCCCTGTGCTGATCACATCCACCCTCCCAAGAAAAAAAAGAAAAACTCTCTAGCAAAACAGACAAAAATGAGCATGTGCAGCCTGACTATCACCAGATGGGTTGGAGTCAGTTAAAGAAGAGGAGGATCAGAGAGAAAGGATCACAGCCTATATACACAATGCAGAGGATTAACCCCTTAGGTTCCACAGTGAGTATAACAAGCATGCTTAACTGAAAACACGCTGATTTTATTGTTGTGGGCTTAGTAACACTTTAAAATGTTACTAAACCCAGGACCCTGCATTCACTATATCTGGGCTCATACAGTAGACCGAGCAGAAATGCAATTATTTTAGTAAATATAAACTGCTAAATACTTTTTCTCATCAGTGATATATAGCAGTCCTGTGACTTCTATCATTGTCTGGCAGAGCACTGGTTAAAGCTTGTAGGAGGAGTTTTCATTCTCTTCTGACTGTCCTATGAGGCTGCATGGCCCCTGACCCACTGCCTGGACAGTGCCGATTGGCCCTGTGTCGATCACATGCACCCTCCCCAAAAGAAAAAAAAAAATCTCTCTAGCAAGACACACCAAACTGAGCATGTACAGAGTGTCTCCTAGAGCTCTGTACTATCAGCAGATGGATTGGGGACAGTAAAAGAAGGGGAGGATCAGAGAAGACAGAATCAAACAGCCTTTTTACACAATGCGGAGGATTAACCCCTTAGGTTCCACAGTAAGTACAACAAGCATGCTTTACTACATCTACACACTGATTTTACTGCTGTGGGTTTAGTAACACGTTTTTTCACACAAGCAGAGCTTTCTTTTGGTGGTATTTAATCATAATTGGGTTTTTTATTTTTTGTGCTATAAATGAAAAAAGACCGAAAATTTTGTAAAAAAATGCATTTTTCTTCGTTTTGGTTTTAAATTTTGCAAATTTAGTCATTTTTCTTCATAAATTTTCACTAAAATTTATACTGCTACATATCTTTAGTAAAAATAACTCAAATAAGTATACATTTTTTGGTCTTTGTGAAGGTTATAGAGTCTACAAGCTAAGGTGCTAATCATTGAAAATTGATCACACCTAAAGTACTGACGGCCTATCTCATTTCTTGAGACCCTAACAAGTCAGGACAGTACAAATACCCCCCAAATTACCCCTTTTTGGAAAGTAGACGTTCCAAGATATTTAGTAAGAGGCATTTAAAAGAAAAAAAAAAAAAAACGGAATTTTTGTAAAATCTTACCTGTAAAATTCCTTTCTCTGAGTCCTCCGACAGTCGCTGCCCCTTCATATTCGTCACAATAGGGTTATTGACCTTTGCTCCGTAGGAGTGGCTAGACAACAGAATATGTTAATATCAAAGCTTTTAGCATACCCCACCCCCAGGGGGTGGTCCCCTCAGTCAATACCCTCCTGCTTCCTGCATTCCTACCTCAGTTTCAGTAGCATAGCAGTAGAGTACATAAACAAAACCCCAAAAGAGGGGCGGGGGCGGCGACTGTCGGAGGACTCAGAGAAAGGAATTTTACAGGTAAGATTTTACAAAAATTCCGTTTTCTCTTACGTCCTCCGACAGTCGCCGCCCCTTCATATTCGTCACAATAGGGACGTCCCAAAGCAGTGTAGACATAAAGGGGTGGGGAAAAAAGCAGCCACGCCCAAGGCAACGCAATACCCACATCAGAGAAAGGAACCTTACCAAAAGGAAAGAAACCAACTGGGCAACATGAAAAAAACTTGCTCAACAGGAGCAACAACCCAGGAAAGAACAAGTAACCCAGGGGTAAAAATACCCCAACAGCCAAGGACCCAAACCAGGGACCCTAAGGCACTGCCGCACTAAGAACTTTGCGGCCAAAGGAAGCATCTGCCGAAGCCTGAACATCCACCTTGTAGAATTTTGAGAAGGTGTGAACGGACGACCAAGTCGCCGCCTTACACACCTGGGCCACAGAAGCCCGACGATGACAGGCCCAAGACGTACTCAGAGATCTTGTAGAGTGCGCCTTCACAGGCATAGGGGGAACTTTCCCCTTCAAAGCATAGGCCTGCTCAATGGTCTGTCTGATCCATTTGGCGATGGTAGAAGCCAACGCCGCCATGCCCTTCCGAGGTCCCTCTGGAAGGACAAATAGAGAATCCGTCTTGCGAAAGGATTCAGTCGATGACAGGTAAACCCTGATCGCCCGAACAACATCCAAGGAATGCAAAGCCACTTCCTTTGGATGTTTAGGCTTTGCGCAAAGCGAAGGCAAGACAATGTCCTCATTGAGGTGAAATTCCGAAATCCTTTTCGGAAGGAAAGACGGGTTAGGACGCAAGACCACCTTATCCAAATGAACCACCAAATACGGAGATCTGAAGGACAAGGCAGCCAGCTCCGACACCCTACGAGCCGAGGTGATCGCCACCAAAAAGGCGACCTTCTTGGACAACATAGGCAACGAGATCTCCCTGATTTTTTTAAAGGGAGCATGTTGCAACACGGACAGAACAAGATTCAAGTCCCATGGAGGCAAAGGCTCCCTCCTAGGAGGGACCAGATGCCGCACCCCTTGAACAAAGGTGCCAACTAAAGAATTAGACGCCACAGGGCGCTGAAAGAGAACGGCCAGAGCAGAAATCTGACCCTTAATCGTGGCCAACGCCAAACGCTGGTCCACGCCCGTTTGAAGAAAAGGCAACACCCTTGATACCGAGTATGAACGAGGGGAATACCCCCTGGACTCACACCAGGCAAAATAGGCCTTCCAAGTACGGTAGTAAACCTTCCCCGAAGAGGACTTTCTAGCCTAAATCAAGGTGTGAGTGACCTCAGGGGATAGACCCCTATCCTTCAGGATCTGGGTTTCAACAGCCAGGCCGTCAAAGCCAGCGACTGTAAAGCAGGATGAAATATCGGCCCTTGAGACAGGAGATTGTCTCGAAGAGGCAGACGCCACGGAGCGTCGACCGCCAGATTCACGAGGTCTGCGTACCAAGACCGGCGAGGCCAGTCTGGAGCCACCAGAATCACCGTTTTCGGTTCCGAGGCCAACCTCCGAAGGAACCTGGACAGCAGCTGAATCGGTGGAAAGGCATACATCAGACGATACTGGTCTGCAAATAAGGTCTGCAGGTATCGACAGCAGAGTTTGCTCTTGGATACGGAATTGGCTTAAAGGGCGTGTCCAAAGGGTGGTAATAAACAGCGCATACTCAGACTGGTCTGAGGTTGTAAGCGGGGTGCCCCAAGGCTCAGTCCTGGGACCAACCTTGTTCAATTTATTCATAAACAGCATTGAGGACGGGATCAGTAGTGCGTTATCAGTTTTTGCAGATGACACAAAATTGGCCAGGGCAATAACTGCACAGCATGAAGCAGATATCCTACAGAATGACCTGGACAAAATTAGAGTGGGCAACGACATGGCAAATGAGGTTTAACGTGGAGAAGTGTAAGGTTTTGCACTTGGGGACTAAAAACATAAAAACACAATACACGTTAGGAGGGGAACCCTTGGGGGAATCAAAAATGGAGAAGGATCTGGGAGTCTTGGTTGATGATAGATTAGGCAACAGCATGCCAAAGCCAGCAGAATATTAGCATGCATAAAGAAAGGGATGTATTCCAGAGATAAGACTATAATCCTTCCACTTTATAAAACTCTGGTCCGACCGCATCTGGAGTATTCTGTCCAGTTCTGGTCGCCAGTCCTCAGGAGGGATGTGTTGGAGCTGGAGAGAGTCCAGAGAAGGGCAACTAAACTAATTAGGGGATTGGAGGACCTTGACTATGAAGAGCGTCTACAATCGCTCGATTTATTCTCCCTGGAGAAGAGACGTCTGAGGGGGGACATGATAGCAATTTATAAATATCTTAATGGGGATCCCAGCTTAGAAAAAAAGCTGTTCATTCGAAGGGATTGCATGAGGACTCGAGGGCATACAATGCGATTAGAGGAGAAGCGTTTTAACCACAGGCAACGTGGGGGGTTCTTTACTGTTAGGGCTACAAGATTGTGGAATTCTCTACCACAAGAGGTGGTTTCTGCGGGTAGTATGGTGGCTTTCAAAAGACTCTTAGACGTACATCTCAAGGATCAGAACATTCAGGGGTATGTGAGATGAGTACATCCACACACACCTACACAGGTTGAACTGGATGGACTATTGTCTTTATTCAACCTCACCTACTATGTAACTATGTAATATGATGCCAGGGCGTCACCAACGCGTCTGAGGCATCTGCCCGAGGATCGCGCGTTCTTGCCACGAACCTTTCCACCTTGTTGTTCAGACGAGACGCGAACAGGTCCACATCTGGGGACCCCCACTTCTCGCACAACATCAGAAAGACATCCGGGTGAAGGGACCATTCTCCCTGGTCCAGGGTCTGGCGGCTCAGATAATCCGCCTGCCAGTTTTCCACCCCCGGAATGTGAACAGCAGATATCGCCGGGACGTGCGTCTCGGCCCAAGACAGAACGTCGGCCACTTCCCGAGCCGCTCGGGCACTCCTGGTGCCCCCTTGGTGGTTGATGTAGGCCACCGCTGTGGCATTGTCCATCTGCACCCGAACCGGACGGCCCTGCAGCCTGTCCGACCAACGCCGAAGGCAGAGATTTATTGCTCGCAATTCCAGAATGTTGATCGGAAGGGAGGACTCCTCCTCCGACCAAGTTACCTGGGCAGACAGAACGCCCAGAACACCACCCCAGCCCGACAGGCTGGCATCCGTGGTGATCACTGTCCACGAGCAAGGGCGAAAGGACTTGCCCCCCGACACCGCCGGGGACTGGAGCCACCACAGAAGGTCCCTTCTGGTGCGATGACTCAACGAAATCTGGAGATCCCGAGATTGCGGTCGTCCGTCCCACCTGGCCAGAATCTCCCTTTGGAGACCCCGCGTGTGAAACTGGGCAAAGGGTATCGCCTCGAAAGCCGAGACCATCAGTCCCAGACACCTCATGCACGTCCGGAGGGACGAGCACTGAACGTCCCTGAGGGACCCGACTTCCTCTTGAAGCTTCCGGAGCTTGTCTTCCGGCAGGAAGACCTTCGCCTGGACAGAGTCCAGGATCATTCCCAGGTAAGGAAGACGAACCGACGGACACAGCGTCTTTGGAAAATTTGGAAAATTTATCGTCCAACCGAACTCTTGCAGAGTCTGCATCGTGACGGACAGATCGTTCACCAGGCCCTGACTGGTCGCAGACCGAACCAGAATGTCGTCCAGATACCCCAGGATCGAGATGCCCTGGGCTCTCAACAAAGCCAGAACCGGCGCAAGCACCTTGGTGAAAACCCGCGGAGCCGAGGCGAGACCAAAGGGCAACGCCACGAATTGGTAGTGATCCTCCGCAATGGCGAATCGAAGGTACTGCTGGTGACCCTCGAAAATGGGGATGTGAAGGTACGCATCCTTCAAGTCGATGGAGGCCATGAATTCCCCCGGAACCAGAGCAGCCACCACCGAGTGCAGAGATTCCATGCGGTACTTGCGAACCCGCACAAAGCGGTTCAGAGCTTTCAAGTCCAGAATCGGACGTACCTTGCCCTCCTTTCTGGGCACAGTGAACAGATTTCAATAGAATCCCCGAAATCTGTCCCGATGAGGCACCGGAACCACCACTCCCTGAGCCTGCAGGTCCCGCACCGCCAGGTGCAGATCCCGCAAGCGCTCCGGAGACAGCTGAAGATTTGAGGGAAAAAATCTGCTCGCCGGCCGAGAGAGAAACTCGATCTTGTATCCAGATCAAACGATTTCCTGAACCCACCTGTCCCGAACGCGGGCCAGCCAGGGTTGAAGAAAACCGAGCAAACGTCCCCCCACCCCAGAACTGGGTGAGGGAGCCCCTTCAGGCCGCATTGTTATGGGCAGCGGACCCGGACTGGCCGGACTTCTGCTTACCTGCCCACGGCTTTTTCTGGGAGCCTTGTCCCTTGAAGGGCTTACCCTTATAGTGCGACCGAAAGGCACGAAAGGACCCCTGAGAGGGTCTAAACGAAGCATTCTTCTTACCGCGAACAAACTTAGACTTGTGAGTCTGGGGCAAAAGAGTACTCTTACCCCCAGAAACACCCTTGATCAGAGTATCCAAGGATTCGCCAAAAAGGCGAGAACCCGCGTAGGGCAAATTAGCCAAAGTCTTGCGAGAAGATTGGTCAACAGACCAACATTTCAGCCAGATCAGGCGACGGTTCAACACCGCCACACTCTGCAGACGCGCAGCCAAAGGGACCATATCTAGGTCCGCATCACACAAATACATGACACCCTGATGAATCTGATCCACCATAGCCAATGTTGTCGGCGAAACAGAGTCAGCCACCAGAGTGCGCCTGAGCACCTGCATCCAATCGGCAATAGCCTGGGCTGCCATAATGGAAGCAAAAATAGGCTTCAGCATAGAGCCCGCAACCGAATGAGAGTGACGGGCCAGAGACTCCAATCTCCTGTCCTTAGGGTCCCGGAACACCGGGGTATCCTCAGCAGGAATCGCAGTGGACTTATTCAAAATCGCCATCGCGTGATCCACCTGTGGCGGCACACACCACCGCTCATCAGTAGCTGGTGTAAAAGGATAACGCAGCTTGAATCTACTCGGCAAAGCAAAAGGTTTCTTAATGTTGCGCCATTGCTCCTCAACAGCGCACTGAAATTCCGTAGAGCAAGGAAAAACCTGCGACATTTTGCGTTTTCTCTGCGTCCCATAAGAGGACATCAAAGCAGGAGGACATGGTTCATCCTCCAAATGCAGCGTTTGTTTGATAAAAGCAACAAACTCTTCCATGATTGCAAGCTCTTCAGACGAGCAAGGGGGAGAATCATCAACCCCTTCCACCTCAGCCTCCCTTTCAGACCCCGCAAGGTCTAGAGAAGAACGAGACACTGAGAAGGGCACACCAGCCATAGCATCCCCATCGCCCTCTGAATCAGAGGAAATGGACACCCTGGGCCTTTTTGTGGATCGATCAGCCACCAGCATCTGCACCTGAGCAGCAAGGTTAGCCACAATAGCAGCCAGATCAGCCCCCTCAGGGGAAGCAGCAGCAGCCCCCTGGCCCCCTACCAAGGAGGGAGGAAACTTGCTTTCCTGAGAATCCATGCCCCAGTAACTCAGAAAAAAAGGAGTATTGCCCCTTTAAGGCCGCGGCGATCGTTCACCGCACCCACAACACACACTGACCCACCGGGCTAGGAATACAAAGGCAAGGAATACAGGAATGGAAGGTAAAAACCTGGAGAGGTCACACAGGCTGCTGCTTCATCGATCGCTGTCCTCAGAGCAAAAGGAAGTGATGCAAGACTGACCGCCCATACAGCCTATGTAAGGCTACACAAACATGGCCGCCGGCCGAGACTATAGAGGCAGAAAACACTGACATGTGGCCCGCGCGATCGCCGCCAAAATGGCGGCGTTTGGCGCCAAAAACGGCGCTCTCACCACACAGGATCGGTCACCACAAAACTGTCACAAAAAAATGGCGGACCGCAGCAGCGGCCGCCGCACAGTATGCCCACAACATGTCTCACAAACACGTCCTTCACAGCACACAGCATGTCACACAGCCTGTTACACAGAGCAGAGCATGAGAGCCCCCCCCCCCCTTGCAGCCCACAGAGAGCAGCTATACTGACAGGGAGCTCAGCATTATGCACAGACATGCAGGGTCCCACAGTCCCAGACTGACATCCAAGACAGACAGGTCCCCACACAGAAATATACTTACCATCCGGATGGCGTGGGGAGCCTGCACAAGCGATCAAACTGCTGCACTGGGACAGGGAGAGTCGCAGCCAGGACGCAGTGGAATTGCGGTGCGAAACCGCATTCCGTCCAGTGAGGTAGCCACCTCACCGCAGCATCCCTGCAGCGGACAGGGATGGGTCGTTCATATTTGCCAGGGAAACCTAGCTGAACGCTCGATGGCAGGCTGGGAAGCCACCGGCCCTGAAACCCCGGATAACCAGGGAGGCCAGCCCGAGACCCAGCACCGCACGATCATCTTAATCAGAAGATCTGACTAGAGCTGAAAAGAAACAGCTAAGTAAAGAAAGAGAAAAAAACTCCAAATAAAATCTAAAAGAGAGAAGAAGCTGAGGCTGAAAAGCCCCAGCACAGGAAACGTCTAACCTACTCCTGAGCTAGACAAATGAAACTGAGGTAGGAATGCAGGAAGCAGGAGGGTATTGACTGAGGGGACCACCCCCTGGGGGTGGGGTATGCTAAAAGCTTTGATATTAACATATTCTGTTGTCTAGCCACTCCTACAGAGCAAAGGTCAATAACCCTATTGTGACGAATATGAAGGGGCGGCGACTGTCGGAGGACGTAAGAGAAAAATGATTTTTCACAAAATGGTCATATTACGAAGTTATTTCTTACACACTGTATAGGCATACTTGCAACTACACCCCAAAATACATTCTGCTACTTCTCCTGAGTATGGCGATACCACATGTGTGACACTTTTCCACAGCCTGACCACATACAGAGGCCCAACATCCAAGGAGCACCGTCAGGCGTTCTAGAAGCAAGAATGACACAAATCATTTTCTGACGACTTATCACACTTTTGAAAGTCCTGGAGCACCTGGACAATGGAATTACCCACAAAATGACCCCGTTTTGGAAAGAAAATACCCCAACACATGATCTAGGAGGCATAATGAGTCTTTTGAACATGTCATTTTTTTCCACAAGTTTTTGGAAAATGTGGAAAGAAAACCAAAACGCATTTTGTTTTACACAAAGTTGTCAATTTATTAGACATTTCTAACACATAGCATGTACATAGCAAAAATCACACCCCAAAATACATTTTGCCACTCCTCCTGAGTATGGCGATACCACATATGTGACACTTTTCCACAGCCTGGCCACATACAGAGGCCCAACATGCAGGGAGCACCGTCATTTCCTGACTTCCCATTACAATTTTGTGAGACACTGTAGGGCACTGATAAGCATTGTAGTGGCACTGATGTGGCATGGATGTGGCCTGGATGAGCACTGACGTGCCATGGATGTGGCACTGATGAGCACTGACGTGGAATGGATGTGGCACTGATGAGCACTGACGTGGCATGGATGTGGCACTGATGAGCACTGACGTGGGATGGATGTGGCACTGATGAGCACTGATATGGCATGGATTAGCCCTGACGTGGCATTGATGTGGCACGGATGAGCACTGACGTGGCATGGATGAGGCACAGATGAGCACCCTGACGTGGCATGGATGTGACACAGATAAGCAGTGACATGGCATGGATGTGGCATTGATGTGGCACAGATGAGCACTGATGTGGCATGGATGTGGCACGGATGAGCACTGACGTGGCATGGATGTGGCACGGATGAGCACTGAGGTGGCATGGATGAGGCACGGATGAGCACTGACATGGCATGGATGAGCACTGACGTGGCATGGATGTGGCACGGATGAGCACTGAAGTGGCATGGGTGTGGCACGGATGAGCACTGATGTGGCATGGATGTGGCATGGATGAGCACTGACGTGGCATTGATGTGGCACGGACGTGGCACTGACGTGGCACAGATGAGCACTGACGTGGCATTGATGTGGCACGGATGAGCACTGACGTGGCATGGATGAGCACTGACATGGCATGGATGTGGCATGGATGAGCACTGACGTGACACGGATGAGCACTGAAGTGGCATGGATGTGGCACAGATGAGCACTGACGTGGCATGGATGTGGCACAGATGAGCACTGACGTGGCTTTTATGTGGCACGGATGTGCACTGATGTGGCATAGATGAGCACTGACATGGCATGGATGAGCACTGACGCCACATTGATGTGGCACGGATGACCACTGACGTGGCACGGATGACCACTGAAGTGGCATGGATGTGGCACGGATGAGCACTGAGGTGGCATGGATGTGGCACGGATGAGCACTGACGTGGGATTGATGAGCACTGAGGTGGCATGGGCGGGTACAGATGTGGGATGGATGAGCATGGATGTGGCATGGATGAGCACTGAGAGAGCATGGGCAGGCACAGATGTCACACAGATGAGGCACGGATGAGGCATGGATGAGCACGGATGAGGCATGGATGAGCACGGATGTGGCACGGATGAGCATGGATGTGGCATGGATGAGCACTGAGGTGGCATGGGTGGGCATGGATGTGGCATTGATGAGCACTGAGGTGGCATGGGTGGGCTAGGATGTGACACGGATAATGCATGGATGAGGCACGGATGATGCATGGATGGGGCACGAATGAGGCACTGATGGGGCACGAATGAGGCACTGATGGGGCACGGATGAGGCACTGATGGGGCACGGATGAGGCACTGATGGGGCACAGTTGAGGCAGAGGAGGCGTGCAGCTGCAGTTTCTCTCCTCTCCTCGCACGCTGTACCGATTGCTGTGTACAGCGTCCGAGGAGAGGAGAGAAATTAACCGGACATGCCCTGGTTTGTTGTGAGGCGATCGCTCCGTCATTGGACGGAGCGATCACGTGGTGGAAAAGGACCGCTCTCATTGGCCCTTTACCATGATCCGTGATGCGCCGGCTCCCCGGGACCCCCGGCGAGCACGGACACTCCCATGTGCACGCCCCAGGGGGCGCGCGGGAGCACAATTCTGGGAGGACATCCATGTACGCCCTCCCAGAGCTATACAACCACTTTGCGGCCGTATTTTTACATTGGGCCGGTCGGAAAGTGGTTAGACCTCTAATTGCCGAACTACCATGTCACCGTTGCGTGCATTTCACAGCACTCATGGGTTTAAATCAGGTGGTGAGGAGGCAACATATTGGCCTCCTCACCACCTGTTAAACACACTCAAATTGTTTTTTTAGAGAAGCAGCAGTGCCTGCTGCACTTGTGAATGAGCCCTTAGTTGCATTCTGCAGCATCACTCTTAGGGTTCATTTACATGTAAAGTTGGAGGGTGGAAAACCTTGTGGTTGAATCTCAGTTTTACTGCCCCCAAACACAACCCTACCCTCCTTTAGCTGCTGAGGTAGCAGCAAAAAGTGTGCACAGGCTGCAGCAGGAAGCCAGCCCCCTGTTATTTTTGGTGAGTGCTACCACCTGCCAATCATAACTCATTCAAGTAAAGGGGGCCACTCTGCAAGTGCGCCCTCAACTGCATGCTTCTGTGGGGTCTAAGGGGATAAAGCAGGTGGTTTGAAAGCAACACAACGATGCCTGCTTTAACCCCTTGTTTGCTGTACTGCACAAGGTTGCAGGGCACTTGCAGAGTGGCTTCATTCACTTGAATGGGTCATGTTTGGCACTGGCAGGTGCTACACCCACCAACCATGACAGAGCATAGAACATCTTCTGGGGCTGCAACATGTGTACACCCCTGGCTACTACAGCTAAAGGGGGAGCAATTAAGGAGGGGATGATAAAAACACATCTTAGCTATGGGTTTTACCTCCCCCCAAACTGTATATGTAAATGAACCCCTATTGTTCCGAGCTCCCTGTAAGGCTGCTTTCACACTGATGTGCTGCAGTTTACTTGCACCACAGGTTCAGGGCAGTACATCTGCAACTTTCCTGGGTTAGCTGCACTTTGCCATAGACTTTTATTATATCCTGCAGATGTAGTGCACTTTCAGAAAGTGCACCAAAACTCCCGCATTCAGAAAGTGCACCAAACTCTCAGGATATAATAGAAATCTATGGCTAAGCTCCGCAATACCCACAGGAAAGCAGTAGGTACCCTGCACTACACCCATGGTGTGGGTAAACCGCAGCGCATCAGTGTGAAAGCAGCCATTTACTATTATGCTCAGTGTATTGCTTCACACTGACCTGAAGATCTCTTTCCTGCTGCTGCAACCACTCTGGAGACCGCTAGTCAGGATAAGAGATGGAGTGCAGTTGGTATCACTCTGCATGGGACAGGGGCCAGCACTCCGGATGAAGGGACCATTCCCCTTGATCCAACACCTGATGACTTAGGTAATCCGCCTGCCAATTCTCTACACCCGGGATTTGGACTGCGGAGAGAGCCGGAGCATTGTGTTCCGCCCACACCAGAATCTCGGCCACCTCGTTGGCTGCCAGTGCACTCCTGGTGCCACCTTGGTGATTGATGTAAGCCACGGCCGTGGCATTGTCTGACTGAACCCAAACCGAAGAGCTGCGTAGCTGACTCGTCCAGTGAAGCAGGCAGAGCCTGATCGCTCTCTTCTCCAAAATATTGATCGGAAAGGAAGACTCTTTCGTCGTCCAAGTTCCCTGGGCAAAGAGCTTCCCCAGCACTCCACCCCAGCCTGACAGGCTGGCGACCGTGGTGACCACCGTCCAAAACACCGGCAGGAAGGACATGCCTTGGCACAGGACAGGTGACTGGAGCCACCAAGAGAGCCGACTTCGTGAGATGGCTCAACCGAATCGTCAGGTCCAAGGACTGAGGATCTGTTAAATTTTGCCAGAATCTCTTTCTGCAACTGTCTCGCGTTAGAGCAAAAGGGCCCGCTTCGAAGGTCGAGCCCATCAGACACAGGGCCCTCATGCAAGCCCACAATGATGACTGATCGGTCTCCATCAGCAACCGAACTGCCCTTTGCAGCTTCTGAAGCTTGTCCAAGCGAAGGAAGACCCTCGCCAGAGCAGAGTAGAGGATCAGCCCCAGAAAAGTGACCCGCACGGACGGTGTCAGGGCAGATTTGTGGAAATTGATCGTCCAGCCGAATTCCTGAAGGGCCTGAATGGTGATGGAGACGTTGTCCAGCAGATCCGAATGGGAGACCGCTTGCAACAGGAGATCGTCCAGATATCCCCCAATGGAGATACCTCGTCAACGTAACAAAGCAGGCACAGAGGCTAGGACCTTGGTAAAAACTCTGGGAACCGAGGCGAAACCAAAGGGTAATGCCACAAATTGAAAGTGCTCCTCTGCCACCGCAAAGTGGAGGAATTGCTGGTGTCCCTCGAATATGGGTACGTGGAGATACCCATTTTTGATATCGATGGAAGTCAGAAAATCCCCCTGATTCAAAGATGTCATCACCGACCAAATCAAAACTTCCGCACCCACACAAAGCAGTTCAGAGCCTTGAGGTCCAGGATTGGACACACTTTGCTCTCCTTTCTGGGCACTGTGAACAGGTTTGAATTGAGAAACCTTGAGAGCGTTCCTGCGGAGGAACTGGCACAATCACCCCTTGAGCCAGGAGATCTCCCAGAGCCTCCCGCAGATCCTTTAAACGCTCCAGAGACAGGTGAAGATTCGACTGAAAGAACCTGTCCCCTGCCGGGACCAGAATTCAAACTTGTACCCGGAGCAAATCAGTTTGCGAACCCAATTGTCCTGAATGAAGGAAGTCCAGGGTTCCTGAAAGAAGCGCAGACATTTCCCCGCCCTCACCTGAGAAGGGTGAGGGCGCCCCTTCATGTTGAAGAGATTTGTCTGCAGCACCAGACTGACCGACCTTGGGCTTGCCCCAAGGCTTCTTAGTTCCCCCAGAAGTTCTGAACGGCTTACCTTGCTCCCCGGAGGCACGAAAAAAACGTTTATGAGCAGAAAAAGAGGGACCCCACTTAGTACGGGGTGTCTTACCCTTGGAGGATTGAGGAAGAAGAGTACTATTCCCGCCAGTCAGGCCCTTGATTATCTCATCTAATAAGTCGCCAAACAACCGTTCTCCCAGAAAGGGGAGATCAGCTAGGGCTTTCTTAGAAACTTGGTCAGCTGACCAGCTCTTCAACCAAACCATGCGTCTTAAAACGATGCCCACGGCCGAAACCCTGGCCACCAGGGGAGCCGCACTCATAGACGCATCACAGAGGAACACCAGAGCCTGGATCACCTGGTCCAACAGCTCCAGCTGTTCCGGAGGAACAGTCTCGAGGTCCAAAGACTCCCACAAACCCCTTATTCATTCAGTCACCGTCTGTGAGACTAACACAGACACAAAAACCGGTTTCCAAATGGAACCCACCAGCACGTGAAGATGGGGGGAAATGGATTCCACCCGCCTGTCCACTGGATCGGTAAAAACCGTGGAATCCTCCACAGGCACAAGGGTAGATTTGTTTAATCTGGAAACAGGATAGTCCACCTTAGACGGCACCGTCCAACGGTTGGAGACCTTTTCAGAGTTTTGGCACCACTTAACACGTGCTTAACGCGCCGCCGTTGGTCATTCACAATATCGTGAAAAGTGTCGGGACAAGGGAAAACCCTGTCAGCTTTTGTAGACTTCTGAGAGTCAAAAGCCACCCGCGTCCCTGCCAGCATGGGCTCATCAGCCAATTTTAAAGTATCTTGTGTACTGAAATAATCAGGAGTTCCACTAATGCGCATTCCCGCGCTGCAGTTGATGAGGACAGGTCCTCTTCACCATCTGACTGCAAGGACAGTGACCCCTCAGGTAGGGGGGCATTCAGGGCGACCCCATCAGCTACTGAATCAGAGGACACCTCCATAGATGGAGAAGGCAGTGGCCGTTTTCCGCTATCAACCTTTTCCATGACTAAATCAACTTTAGTCACCAGGCTTTCTGGGGCTGCTGAAATCGTGGCCAGCGACTGCGATCCGGACTGTCCGGGAGTCGTATGGAGTGGGTCTGAGGGCGATTGCACAGTTTGGGACACCATACTGCAATTTGCAAAAAATGGAGTACTGTCGATTTAAGGGCGCCGATCGCGGTATCCACCACCGATCACAGCGGTCTGCAGGGAACCCCTTTAAACTAAACTGACAGCAGAAAGTGCAAGACTATGCCCGTAAGGACCCCAAGTAGGAGAGAGGCACAAATCCCATTATCCCCAGGAGAAGGCCCTACAACCCCCCAAGGCCAGCAGGGGCAAGGGGGGCACATTTACTCACCATACCATGGACCGGGTGGGCTCCGCTCCGGGCAGACTGCCTCCCACCCGAAGTCGGGGTGCTGCCAACCGAGGGGTACGTTGCGACTCGGGCCTTTCAAGTCGTCACGTCACGGTGAGGCATCCGCTCGCAGGCTTGTCCCCATCCAGGAAAAGGGGCACCGTCGTGGCTAGGCCTAGGGCGGGACTATAACCTGCTCACACTCGTAGGCCAGACTGGGGGGGACCATAAGGATCTAGATTATCCAGTGCGAAGCCTCAGCCATCATCGTTGCTTGTAGATCACCAGGAAAATTTTGTGTGTGCTAATGAGGTCAGCTGGGAAACTGCTTCCTGTGCCCTACTGGTTTTCACATCCCAAATCTACATACAAGGAAGTCATTTATATGCAACACAGCAAGGGCTAAGGTAAGGCATTGTTCAAAAAATGTATTTTTCTGCAACCGATGTACATTAATGGTATATTGCTAAATTGGAGACGGATTTTTTTTTAAAAAATGGTGAACTTTAAGAGTCGGCTCACACTAGCGCGACTTGTCAGCCTGACAAGTCGCGCTCCCTCGCGGTCCATTGACCGCTACAAGACCCGTTCTAATAGTAGCGACACAAGTCGCTCCAACTTAAAAAAAGGGTCCTGTACTACTTCGAGGCGACCTCGGAGCGACTTGCATAGACTTCCATTATGTGAAGTCCCTGCAAGTCGCTCCGAAGTCGTGGTGCACAGGACTGCACAAGTCGCCCCCGAAGTAGTAAGGAGTCGTGTCGCCTCAGTGTGAACCGGCTCTAATTCTAAAAAGAAAACACTAGTGATACAACTGTATTTATACAAACATAAATGCAAACTAATCTGGGGAGCGAGTATCATTAACTTTGTATTATACACTAAAAAAAAACAATGTGCTACCAGTGAAGTATATGTGAAGGAATAGAACTATATAAATTATAACGCGAAAGCAGCCAACCTCTGTAGTATCACCACATACAAATAATAAAAAAAATATATTTATATAGATCGGTGCTAATACAAACAATTAATGTGAATAAAGGTGCAGCAATTAAATCACACATCCATATGTAACCAATAATAAAAAATTACATAGAAAAAGTTGATCAACTTCCAATAAGTGAAAAGGTGAGTATGATCATTGAAAAACAAAGGACTAAAAAGTAAAAAGAAAGTCCATCAAAAAAAGTCCATATAGCAGTGAATCAAAAAAATTAAAAATAAACCATAACTGATGATCCAAGCAAACGTGAATAATAATGTCCAATCCAAAGGTGTCACCAATGTGGAATCCCAACACAGAATTGTGTTTCCCTTGATAAAGACAAGGGTTATTGTGACGGAACACATCGGGAGGAGGCGGGTGACGTCATTTCCAGTCTGCGGCCGAGACCGGAAGTTCCGTGTTTTTCACTCCGCTCAGTGCGGGGACCCCTTGGTCCGAGTGTATTATCCACATCGTCAAAATCCTACTTCTGTGTAAATTATCTATGCTTTATAGCATGAAATGTTATTACTTATTACCCTATGGAGCCTCCATTTTTCTTTTCTTTTGTTGTTTCCTTGTGCTGTTTTCATAATGATTCTGTCCTCCCACTTTACCCTAGGCCTGAAACCTGACCACACAAATCTTAATAGGAGGCACTGGGTTGTACGACATATCACACAAACCCACAACAGATCTCAGATGTGCATGCAAATTTTTTTTTTCAGAAAGCCACTGCAAGCAATATCACTAAGATCTCTAACCCTAACATACACGCAAAGCTGAGTGTGACCTAAATCTGTGGCCGGTTTAAGACAAAACACGATTGAATAGTTACAAAACACTTGACTTTGTTTTTACTATACCATTTTTTTTATTATTATTTAAAGGCGGGCTAATCTTCTAATGCATTTTAAAAAATACATTTTCAGAAGCACAAATGCAACATACTATAAGTGAAGAAGGCGCGCATAGATGTCTCAGATTTAACCACGCTAGCGGTAAACCCGAGCGTGACTCGGGGTAGGAGTCATAAATAAATAAAAAGCCCACTAAAAGAGAAAAAATGCTCTCCTTCAATCCAGAGCTATCAGTTGCAGTACATTTTTCACCCTAAGATGTCTTAAGTTTTCTGGGTTGAATAATGGCCAGTATCATTTAACCCACTTCCTCGTCGGAACCAGTCATTTACCCACCCCCAGCCTTTTAGTGAATGGTAAAGAAAAAGCAGCACTGTAATGAGGTAATCTTTCTGTCAATCTGTTTTCTCCTCCTGTCAGCACGCTGCTTGTCAGTACAAGAACTTATTGGATTCTTATGACGCTTCTTCCTCTCCCACTCTGAGCTCTGCTGTACAGTCAGGGGAGGGCTGGCAGCCTTAGGCCTAGGGGGCAAGTCCAGTCAAGTGGCCTATTGAACCATCGAATCAGCTCACCATCCATGCCCACCTGGTTTTATAATGAGTATTGATGTTATGAAGCAAGACAAACATGATGCAAAGTAGTAACATAATTGAATGTTAATAGCAACAAAGGAGGTATAACAAAAATACATGACATTTCGCATTACGGGCGGAGATCAATCTGCCTGACAGGGAAGTGACTGTGTTTTATTATTGTGCCGGCCGGGTGCAGGAGCGTACTCTGTACACTCATACCGCTCCGCTGCAGCTCTGCAAATATAACATCGTGTAGCGGCGACCAGCAGCTGTATACAGTGTCTGGCCCCTACATTAATCCAGCCCTGAGTGCGGCCTTTTTACCCAGCATCAGAGCGGCCCAGGGGGCAATTACCACCCTGCCCCCCTTCCCAGTCCTCCCCTGTGTACAGTACGGTAACTGAAAGAGGCTTAAGTCCACACAATGAACACAGAATTGCAATCATTTGTGTCTTTTTTATCTGTCTAGAGTTCAACTTTGACTTGTTGGGAACTGGTTAAAGTTTAAGCCCTTGTTCACACTGAACACGGCTTTAGAATCGTGCAAGTTCATCTGAAACTCGCACAATTTCAAAGCCGCATTTCAGTCTGACTTCGGGGGAGGACTTTAAAGACATCTGTGCAGCTTCATGCACAGATGTCTATTAAAATCGCCCCCAAAGTCGGCAAAAGTAGTGCAGAGCCTACTTTTGGAAATCGATGTGGCGCCACAAAGTCGGAGTCGCCCCAATTGGAACTCTCATATTGCCAGCAATAAGCTGCAATTTAACATGCTATTTGACCTGTCAAATCGCACCGATGTGAACAGGGGCTTATTGAACAAGTTGAAGTTAGAAGCCGATTGGCTCAATGCACAGCTGCACCAGATTTTGCACTCTTCAGTTTTACTAAATTAACCTCAGCATGTCTTCAGGAAATGAAGCGTGATTAAACATGATAAGAAATGGAATACATAAGGCCCCGTTCACATTGCAGCGACCCGACTTTGCCGGGCGACCTCATAGTTCGCGGCGCGCTGCTCGCCCCGTGACCTCGGAGCGGCCGGCACGGACTTCATAACATTGAAGTCTATGCAGGTCGCTCCGGGTCGCCCCAAAGAAGCTCCGGACCCTTTTTCTAAGTCGGAGCGACTTGTGTCGCTCCTATTAGAACGGGTCCATAGCTTCTGTATGGCAGGCGACCTACGGCGACCTGTGAGGCGACCAAGTCGCCTCACAGGTCGCCCCAGTGTGAACAGGGGCTAATAGTACTATTAGTAATTAAAAAAAATAAAAACAGAAGGTCAAAGATTCAAAGATGTAAGCAGGTTCAAATATGCAACAATGCAAAATTCAAACTGGACAAAATTCAAACTGGACTTGGTCCTTCTTTTCACAACGATTTCTAAGCTTGAGATGAGTGACTCTACTTCCTGCTCTTTGAGCAGTTTTGTCCGCCACTCCTCCAGATATCACCAATCAGATTAAAGCATTCATCGTAAACGTAAACTGATTGGTGGCTGTAAAAAAAAAAACCTTAGTGTACTGGCACCTTGATATATTAGGCTTTATGCTTTTCGGACAGCACACAGCCATGTTGGTTGTGTAGCATCCATGTTTCTGAATAGTTCTCCTACATAACATATAGACAAGCAAAGGGGATTCCTGGATTTCACTTTTACAGAAAAGTTTTTTTTTACTTATTCTGGCCAGGACTACAATTTTATATATATAGTAGTTTTCTATCCAGCCAGCAGATGGAGCTATAGTTGTAACAAAAATGAAAGCATGTTGCTGCAGCACACCCACAGCAGCCAACTAAAAGGTTACTTTGATGACACATGTGGCATCTACTCACTGTTTATCCAAAAAATAATGTATTAAATATTTAAAAATAAAGGCATTACAATTTATCAAAAATAATGCCCTTTACCAATAAAACGACAACGTCAAAAACCTCACACACTACCTTTGGAGAATCAAAAGGCTACCACAACCGAACTTTAATGACACATGTGGCATCCACTTACTATGTATTCAAAAAGTACACATGTATTAAAATAGTTTAAATGAAGGCAATGCAATTTATCAAGAATTAAAAAATAACCCTTTACCAATAAAATGACAATGTCAAAAGCCTTTCACACTACGTCTGGAGATCAAATGGCCACCACAACAAAACTGCTAAGCTCGTAGGTATGACTAAACTGGCTAGTATAGTTTAAAGTAAACCCAATCAGATTGTAAACAATGACTACAGGTATCGTGGAAACCCACTTTGGACTCCTGAGGTATTGATATCCCTTAAAGACGGATTAATCCCATTCATGAGAAGGTCCCCAAAAAAAAAATGAAGACAACTCTAGTCTTACATGTCTATATATATATATATATATATATATATATATATATATATATATATATATATATATATATATATATATATATATATATATATATATATATATATATATATATACACAGTGCCTTGCGAAAGTATTAGGCCCCCTTGAACTTTGCGACCTTTTGCCACATTTCAGGCTTCAAACATAAAGATATAAAACTGTAATTTTTTGTGAAGAATCAACAAGTGGGACACAATCATGCAGTGGAACGAAATTTATTGGATATTTCAAACTTTTTTAACAAATAAAAAACTGAAAAATTGGGCGTGCAAAATTATTCAGCCCCCTTAAGTTAATACTTTGTAGCGCCACCTTTTGCTGCGATTACAGCTGTAAGTCGCTTGGGGTATGTCAGTTTTGCACATTGAGAGACTGAAATTGTTGCCCATTCCTCCTTGCAAAACAGCTCGAGCTAAGTGAGGTTGGATGGAGAGCGTTTGTGAACAGCAGTTTTCAGTTCTTTCAACAGATTCTCAATTGGATTCAGGTCTGGTCTTTGACTTGGCCATTCTAACACCTGGATATGTTTATTTGTGAACCATTCCATTGTAGATTTTGCTTTATGTTTTGGATCATTGTCTTGTTGGAAGACAAATCTGTGTCCCAGTCTCAGGTCTTTTGCAGACTCCATCAGGTTTTCTTCCAGAATGGTCCTGTATTTGCCTCCATCCATCTTCCCATCAATTTTAACCATCTTCCCTGTCCCTGCTGAGGAAAAGCAGGCCCAAACCATGATGCTGCCACCACCATGTTTGACAGTGAGGATGGTGTGTTCAGGGTGATGAGCTGTGTTGCTTTTACGCCAAACATAACGTTTTGCATTGTTGCCAAAAAGTTCGATTTTGGTTTCATCTGACCAGAGCACCTTCTTCTACATGTTTGGTGTGTCTCCCAGGTGGCTTGTGGCGAACTTTAAACAACACTTTTTATGAATATCTTTAAGAAATGGCTTTCCTCTTGCTACTCTTCCATAAAAGGCCAGATTTGTGCAGTATACGACTGATTGTTGTCCTATGGACAGAGTCTCCCACCTCAGCTGTAGATCTCTGCAGTTCATCCAGAGTGATCACAACCTCTTGGCTGTATGTCTGATCAGTCTTCTCCTTGTATGAGCTGAAAGTTTAGAGGGACAGCCAGGTCTTTGTAGATTTGCAGTGGTCTGATACTCCTTCCATTTCAATATTATCGCTTGCACAGTGCTCCTTGGGATGTTTAAAGCTTGGGAAATCTTTTTGTATCCAAATCCGGCTTTAAACTTTTCCACAACAGTATCTCGGACCTGCCTGGTGTGTTCCTTGTTCTTTATGATGCTCTCTGCGCTTTAAACGGACCTCTGAGACTATCGCAGTGCAGGTGCATTTATACGGAGACTTGATTACACACAGGTGGATTCATTTTATCATCATTAGTCATTTAGGTCTACACTGGATCATTCAGAGATCCTCACTGAACTTCTGGAGAGAGTTTGCTGCACTGAAAGTAAAGGGGCAGAATAATTTTGCACGCCCAATTTTTCAGTTTTTTACTTGTTAAAAAAGTTTGAAATATCCAATAAATTTCGTTCCACTGCATGATTGTGTCCCACTTGTGGTTGATTCTTCACAAAAAATTACAGTTTTATATCTTTATGTTTGAAGCCTGAAATGTGGCAAAGTTCAAGGGGGCCGAATACTTTCGCAATGCACTGTCAATATATATATATATATATATATATATATATATATATATATATATATATATATATAGACGATATTCAATAGCTCCTTGATGGCTATTATAAAAATAGGTAATCCCCCTCCTTAGTTTCAGATTGAAATTCAGGTTTAATGGTCAATTCCATAGGATAAGCATTAGGTTAGTTGTTCAGAGGTAAATCATATTTTAACCATAGAATTTGAAATCGTTACTATATAATGTTTTCACTTTTGGACTTTTCAAATATGGCATAAAGACGCTACTGCGCATGCTTGGGATCTCATCACCATATTTCTGACATTACAAACACAATATGGTTGCTCCATGCATGTGTGATAGTGACCGATCTGTGTTAAAATTACTACACCTGTGCACTCCCCATGCCAAAACCCCGTTAGAATAGATAGAGATTGCCAATAAGTATGGCAGCTATATGTTGTACATGTGCAGGAACAAAAAACTGGATTTTTGACTTACCATAAATTCTTTTTCTCTGAAGTCCATTGACAAATGCAGCTTTATATCTTCTTAGCCATTGGGTTATGCTCCTCCCATCAGGAATAGGACACTAGGCAGGAAAAAGCTTTCACCACAACTATGGGGCTGTCCCTGCAGGCATAACCCCACACACTCTGCTACAGCCCTTAGTTTCATTGCAAGCAGTGTTTAGAAGACAACAACCCCATTCCACTCATAATTGGATGGGCGGGTGATGCGTCTGTCAATTAACATCTATCGTTCATTGACAGACACAGTTTCATATCTTCTTAGCCATTGGGACGTCCCAAAGCAGTATTTTCATCAGGGGTGGGAAAAACAACGCAAAGAAGAACGTAATTTCCCAAAGGCTAAACGTAGCCAACCAGGTAACAAGCAGCTCAACCAAGAACAACTGGAGCTCACCTAGAAAAAACATACACCCTCAAAAGAGAAAAAAGATCTCTTTTTTTTTTTTTTTTTTTGAAAAGCAGAGATTTTATTGAGAAAAAAAAAAAAAGGGATAAACCAACATGGTACAGGTAGAAATCCAAATTCGAACAAGAACTTTCGGTAAAGTGCAATCACAAATTAACAGGAGAACAGGTTTACATACATGCAGAGGGATGGAGCAGTACAGACAATGAAGCACTACAGGGTGCAGTCTACATGCCAGCAGAGCAGTGCAGAGAATGAAACAAAATAAATAAGTAAAATAAAATATTAGGTACATGTGGCCGAATTCTGGAGCCATCTGTCCCAAATCTTGTTGTATTTAGTGGGGCATCCCCGGTTCTTATACATAATTCTATGGTACGGCAGGACAGAGTTTACTTCCCTCAGCCAATGTTGGAAATCTGGAGGGCTCTCCCTCATCCACCGTCTAGCCACCAGCTTCCTCGCTATAAAGAGCATGTGCTGCAGAAAGGTTTTCGTGCATTTATTCATGTCTTCATCTGGGTAAATACCCAGTAAGCACTGTTTGGGGTCTAGCTGGAGGGGGGATCCCATAGTATCGTGCAGGAAGGCCACTATCTGTTTCCAGTAGGCCTGTATGCGGGGACAGTGCCAGAATAGATGGAAAAACGTACCCGGGGATGCGTGACACATGGGGCAGTCCCGGGAGAGGCCAGGCCTGTATCTAGCCAGCCTGATCGGGGTGAGGTAAGTACGGTGGACTATGAACAGTTGGGTTAGCCTGTCAGACAACCTGGGTGACACTTTCTGGCAGGTCTCAAGGGCCTCACACCAATCCTCATCCTCCATTTCGCCCACCTCCGGTTCCCAGCCAGCCTTAACAGCATACGCAATGGCAGTGGAGGAAGGCAAGTGTAGTAAAAAAAAAAAAAAAAAAAGATCTCTTTTAAACAGCAGCCAACAAAACCTTGCGGCCAAAAGAGGCATCCGAAGATGCCAACACATCTACCTTGTAAAATGTTGTAAACGTGTGCACTGACGACCAAGTTGCCGCCTTGCAAACTTGCATCACTGACGCCTGATGGCGAAAAACCCAAGAGGCACTCAGCGCTCTGGTATAATGCCCCTTCACCGGGAAAGGAGGAACCTGACCCTTCAGTGAATAAGCCTGAACCACCCTCTGCCTGATCCATCTGGATATGGTCACAGCAGACGCAGCCAATCCCTTTCGAGGTCCTTCGGTAAGGACAAAAAGAGTCGGATTTCCTGAAAGATTCAGTAGCCGCCAGGTAAACTCTAATTGCCCCAACCACATTCAAAGAATGCAAAGGAATTTCCTTGGGATGCTTGGGCATAGGACAGAGTGAAGGCAGCAAAATGTCTTCATTTAAATGGAAATCATAAAAACCACTTTAGGAAGAAACGACTGATTAGGACGAAGTACCACTTTGTCTTTGTGGACCACTAGATAAGGTGAATGGCAAAACAACGCCACCAGTTCAGACAGCCTGCAGGCAGAAATGATAGCCACCAAAAAGGCAACCTTCTGAGATAATGCAAGCAGGGGAATCTCCCTAATGTTCTCAAAAGGAGGTTTTTGAAGCACCGATAACACCAAATTCAGATCCCATGGAGGTAACGGGGATAGCCTCGGATGCGCCATATGACGCACCCCCTCCCCCTGAATAAAAGTGTGAATCAGGGCATGCGTAGCTTAAGGACGTTGGAAAAATACAGCCAAAGCCGACACTTGGCCTTTGATAGTGCCCAAAGCCAAATGCTGTTCAACCCTTTTTTGAAGAAAAGTCAAAACCCTAGAAAACGAAAACAAGTAACAAGTGAGGGTACACTTTCAACGATTCACACCATGAAATTTATGCTTTCCACATACGATGATAGATCTTCCTGGAAGTAGCCTTCCTAGCCTTCAACAGTGTAGGAATCACCAAGTCAGAAAGACCTCTATCCTTCAATACCTGGCTTTCAACAGCCACGCCATTAACTTCCATGGGGCATTGGCGACCAACCTTACCAGGTCTGCATACCAAGACCGGAGAGGCCAGTCTGGGGCCACTAGAATGACCAGAATCCCTTCCACCTCTATTCTGCGCAGCAGCTTCGGCAGGAGTTTCAGCGGACGGAACGCATAGATCAGCCGATACTGACCCCAAGGAGCCAACCAGTGCGTCTATGGCGTCGACCAGAGGATCCCTTGACCTTGCCACAAACCTCTGACCCCCACCAGACAGACACACAGGAGGTCAAACACCACTGGGTGCAGGGACCACTCCCCCTGATCCAACACCTGATGGCTCAGGTAATCTGCCTGCCAGTTCTCACCCCCTGGGATGTGCACAGCAGAAAGCGCTGGGACAAACTTGTCCGCCCAATCCAGAATCTTGGCCACCTCCTGGGCCACCAAGACACTCTTGTTGCCCCCTTGATTGATGTACACCACAGCCGTGGCATTGTCCTATTGAATCCGGACCGGGCAACCTTGCAGACGAGCCGTCCAATGCCCCAGGCAAAGCTTTATTGCTCTGAGCTCCAAAATATTTATCGGCAGCTTGGACTCTTCCACTGTCCAGGATTCCTGGGCGCAGAGTTTCCCCAGCACTCCTCCCCAACCTGACAGGCTGGCGTCCGTGGTAACCACTGTCCAATAAAATGGCAGGAAAGACTTGCCTTGGCGAAGTGCTGACGAGTGAAGCCACCACAGAAGAGCAGCCTTGTGTTGCGACTCAACCGAATCAAAGTATCCAAGGATTTTGGATCCCTGTTCCATGTTACGGGAATCTCCTTTTCTAAGAATCTCGTGTGGAAATGAGCAAACGGAACCGCCTCGAAGGTTGATACCATCAGACCCAAGGCCTGCATGCAAGTCCGCAGAGAGGACAGATTGTTTGCTAACAGCAAACAGATCACCCCTTGCAATTTTTGCAACTTGTCCGAGGGAAGAAAGACCCTCACTAAAGCGGAGTCCAGAGTCAGTCCCAGATAATCCAGTCTCATTGAAGGTATCTGGGCAGATTTTTTTTAAATTGATGTTATAACCGAACTCTTGCAGAGTTTGGACAGTGACAGTAAAGTCGTCCAACAGGGCTGAGTGAGAGTTCACCCTCAATAGGAGATCATCAAGGTACCCCAGTACCGAAATCCCCCATTGGTGCATCTAAGAGCTCAATCAGCCCCGGGGAGAGCTGTTCCATTTCCAGAGACCCCTTTTAGCAACTTCACCCATTCAGTGACGGGCTGCGACACCAGGATGGTCACAAAAATTGGTTTCAATATGGAGCCCGCTATCACATGTAATATTTATCTATCAACTATCAACGGGGTTCGAAAAGGCCGGGGATTCTTCCACCGGGCCCACAGTAGACTTATTCAGTCTGGAAACTGGATGATCTCCCTTTGGTGGCACGGTCCACCGTGTGGAAACCTTATCCGCGAAGGGATAACCGTGTTTAAAACGCTTGGACATGACGAGCAAGGCCCACGTTCACCCGAGACCGCCAGAGAAATGGGGGGACCCTTACTCCCCATACCACGGATCAGGTGGACTACCTCCCACCCAGGACGGGGGCGCTGCCAGCCAAGGGGTACGCTGCGACTCAGGGCGTTCAAGATTGTTTGCATCCAAGCGAGACAGTCCACATGCGGGCTCGTCCCCAGCCATCGGGGCTCTGTCGTGGCGAGGCCTAGTGCTGGACTATAACCTGGGCATGCTCGCTGGCCAGGCTGGGAGACCTTAAGGATCTAGAATATCATGTCTGAAACCCAGCCAGCTGTTGCTTGTATTTCTCCAGGAATTCTACTTAAAGATTAAGTACAAAAGAAAAACAGGTTCCCAAAAAAAACAAAAACAGCTAAGACCAAAGTCCCAGCAAGGAACTAGGTTCTACTCCTAAACTAGGCAGAAACAAACTAAGGGCTGTAGCAGAGTGTGTGGGGTTATGTCTGCAGGGTCAGCCCCATAGATGTGGAGAAAGCTTTTTCCTGCCTAGTGTCCTATTTATGATGGAAGGAGCATAACCCAACGGCTAAGAAGATATGAAGCTGTGTCTGTCAATGAAAGATAAAGAAAATGCATCTGATGCATCATCAGGTTTCAGTTGTGCCTATGGGCACAAGTTTTCTACTGATGCTGTAGAGGGGCTGCTGCCAAAGTGGTCAGCGCATAGAGGATTGTTAATAATGCACACTTAACACTAGTGACACAGAAAGGTGTGTTGTGGGAGTTGGGGGGGGGGGGGGCACATACAAAACTCCTGCCACAATTTATGTATCAGCCTTCTCTCCCACCCTGCTGCTGTATTGAAGGAGCAGAAGGGCAAGCATAGCAAGAAGTGCTGGCATCAAGAAGTGTATCCCATACTTGGTCCGGGAATTCTGCCACTCCCCAGACTACAACTCTGCTGAATGCCCACTGCCTCCTTCTTACCATTCACTCCTTCCTTCTAATTCTAAGGCACACCAACTATGCCCCCTTTATTCACCACTCTGCCACACCCACCCTCCTCGATACCACCACTTTTTGGTCCCCATACTCTCATCATTTTACCAGCACTATTTCAAACCATCTGCCTCCAGCGCATGACTGTGCCTGCACTTCCTACCCTATGCAAACCTACTGAATTGTTGCTTTACATAAAGATGTATAATATGTGTGTGGAAGATTCAGCGCTGAATAAATTAACTTGCAATGAGACCAGCAGCTGACACTCAAGGGCAATCCAACTCCTTCAATGAAATAAATAATAAATAGTGTAGCGCAGTCTATGATAGATTATTGGGATTCAATCATTGGATAAAACATTTTAAACCAATAATAAATATATTAAATATATTAAAACATGTCTAAAAAGGAGATAGTCCATATAAGAGGCGATAACAGTCGGTAGAGGTAAAAAGTCCACTTGTGATATGGTGAAATAATAACAGGTGTGACTCTGGTGCTCAAATCCCTCCACCAAGCAATATCTGCCTCTCACCTCCAAACCATGACCCTGCAGGGCCAGAAAGCATAAACAATCTCCACAGGTAACCAACTCGTGTTGCTCCGATACAAGCAAGACCAAGACTCCAGCACTTGTCAGCACAAATATGGATATCGCTGCAGCAGGTACAACTCACACTCGATTCCAAGTTTCCCAAGATATATAAATAAAAGAGGGGAAGATCTAGTGCTCTCTGTTGTAATACTGAAAGCTTTAATTCACTCAAAACATATTGCACTTACATTGTATCCGACCATAATAGGCATAGTAGTTGCAGAGTGTGCAGCGTGCTGGATGGTGCCTGGTTACTTCCTGGTTAACAGCCGTAGGACCGATTGACCAATCCCCCGTACGCGTTACGTCAGGTGGGCGTAGACTTCTTCAGCGGGGATGGTGATAGGTCGAAGGTCCGGCTTTTTATATTATCCCTAAGCTCCGCCGACTATGTCACTTCCGGCGTTTCACCATCGCCATGAGACAGAGAGATAGAGGGGCGGGCTAAAAGTAATGATATTCATTCGGCCGTGTTTACAATTACATTTGTCACTAAGGATACATACATATATCTCGGAGATCGGCCGAAGGATCACTTATAACAGCAGACTAATATTGTATGTCTTTCTTTACAGGAAGAACCATTTAGAAACTGCTCAAAGTTTTTTAATATTATTAAAAAACGAACTTATACTCAATCATTGATTTGTGCTGTGTTGATCTTATAGGTCGTACGGCTATATTAGCAACCAGACACCAGATGGCAGCACTTTTGCTCACTTACATAGGGAACAGTGTTAAATACAATAATATACATAAAACACATTATAACCACATAAAAACATATAAAATCGTACATAAACCCCAATAAAATAGTATAAAATTTACTAAATAAGTATTTAAAATTTAAATATCATAAAAAGAAAAAACAATGACCATAAAAAATTATCTGTCTGAAATAAAACAATTCAGATCAAAGTCGACATTCAATCCTAGGGGCGTTAAGACTTTAGCCTCGTAAATCCAAAAGGATTCGCGACGACTTAATTGTCTGATGAAATTACCACCCCTCCAATGGTAGCTTACTTTTTCAATCCCCCAGAATTTTAAGGTGCTTGGATTTTTATGATGATAATTTTTAAAGTGCCTAGATACACTGTGGGTAATAAGCCCCTTCCGTATGTTGTTGACATGTTCCCCAACACGTACGTGTAGAGCCCGCGAGGTGCGTCCAATGTATTGTAACCCACAGTCACACTCTAACATGTAAACCACACCTTGTGTGGCACATGTTATTACATTTTTTATTAAATAGCTTTTTTGTGTGACCGTGGATACAAATTCCTTGCGTTTTTTGATATTTTTCCTGCAACTTTTACAAGTAGCACACTTCCCGCACGCATAAAAACCTGCCAGGAAAGGGAATATACCATTGCTCTTCACCTGGGGTGGATCAACTACTCCCGGGGCAACTTTGTCTCTGAGGGATGGAGCTTTCCTGTAAACAAATTTGGGCTGCTCTGATAAGACAGGGCCCAATACCCTATCCTCTCTCAGAATGGCCCAATGCTTACGGATGATTTTTTCAACTTTTTTATGTTGGATATTATAATCTAAGACCATTCGGAATTGCGTATCCACTTCTCTAGATCTGGAATTATCCAAAAGACAATCCCGACTTGTGTTTTTAACCCATTCAAGCTCATTTTTCACATTCGTTTTATCGTATAACTTTTCTAAAAACCTTCCTGTTAAAACCTCTGACTGTGTAATAAAATCCTCCTCAGTGGTACAGTTACGCCTTAAGCGTGTAAACTGTCCACGAGGGATATTACACAGCCACTGTCTGTGATGGCAACTGTCAAGGGGGATAAAAGAATTTCTGTCTGTGGGTTTAAAATAATTACGGGTTTTAAAAACACCATCTGCTTTGTACACTTCCAAGTCTAAAAAAATTATACTCTCATATTGCAAATTCCATGTAAGAACAATATTCTTTTCATTGTTGTTTAATTTGTTCATAAACGCTTCCAAACTCACCATGTCCCCCCGCCATACCATGAATAAATCATCGATATAGCGACGGTAACATATGAGCTGTGGGGGCAAATCTTCAAACACAGTTTCTTCCTCCCAGTGGGCCATAAATAAGTTGGCCACACTGGGAGCAAACTTAGCCCCCATCGCAACTCCTTTGACTTGCAAATAAAAGCTCATCATGTCCCTATACCAGCTCCCCATGACCAGCACACCCCCAGAAACAATTGGAATAATTACAATAAGAAAGGAGGTGGAAGAGGGAGAAAGAGTTCCTTTTGTCAACAATGGAGGTGAGGGTTGGCAGGTGGTAAAAGGGAGAGGGAGAGGAAAAAGCAGAGGGAGAGGAAGAGGGAGAGGAAAAGGCAGACCCCAACAGGGAAATTATGCCCAGTATAGACCTTATTCAGAAATACCTTCACAGAATAGGTTTACCCCCCTCCGTGATATTGAGGATGCTGACCAACAATATTTTTTAGAGGAAGGGAGGTCCCCATGGAGGGGACCACGGACCCAATTCCAGTCCCCAGCCCCAAGAACCCCAATCCAGAATTACAATTGGGGGGGGGAACCAATACCAACTAGAAAACGCCAATCAGAGTGTAGGAAAAAGAAAAAACAGAGAGGATGTCGAGGAGGACGACGAACCAAAAAGGCAGAGGCCACGATAGGTACAGGAATATATAACTTGAGTGGAGTTCCCCTCACGGAGGACGAACTCAAAGTCTTGGATAAGGGGCTAAAATTTGCTCCTATCAGGAATTTGAACAAATTTCAAACTTATGTTAATATACAGAAATTTACTAGACAATTAAGCATTAAA
This sequence comes from Pelophylax lessonae, assembly GCF_965119305.1. Taxonomy (NCBI): domain Eukaryota; kingdom Metazoa; phylum Chordata; class Amphibia; order Anura; family Ranidae; genus Pelophylax; species Pelophylax lessonae. The sequence goes on along the minus strand of NC_138768.1, from coordinate 631,093,615 downwards.
AAATATTTCTTGTCTAATCCTGTTACCCGCAACTCCGCCTCCTCTACATACCACCATTCCTCCCTAAAAAATAAATCAACCTTCAATCCGCCTGGACAGGACACTAAGCACCTAGATGTGTTTAAACACATGGTGTGTAGTGACCTTGATAAATTGAAGTATAAAAAAGCGTATGACCCATTGTGTATCAAAAGAGGTATTGCATCTCTGGAAAAAAGGAGTGATATCGTTATACGTCCGGCAGATAAAGGGGGGGGTCTGGTGGTACTCAGTGGGAGTTATTACAAAAATGAGATGTTGAGACTCCTGAGTGACCACTCCACATATCAGATCTTGTCTAAAGACCCCATGTTAGAGTTCAAAGAAGAACTACATTGTCTAACTACTAAAGGCGAACAGAGTGGAGTCCTCACTCATAAAGAGGCCCAGTATCTAGACCCCTTATTTTGTAGGAGGCCTATAATATACTTTCTGCCAAAAATACACAAACAGCTGGAAAACCCACCTGGCCGCCCCATAGTTAATGGGATTGATTCCATCACGGTCAGGTTGGGTCAATACATAGATTTGTTTCCTCCAGCCAGTTGTACAAAAAACCAAATCGTTCCTTAAAGACACTAAACATATTATACAAATACTTAATACAATACCAAGCTCCACTGAATGTATAATGATTACAGCGGATGTTGGATCATTGTACACCATTATTGACCACTCGGATGCACTGAGTGCGGTTAAATGGGGTCTATCTCATTCACAGTTACCTAGAAAGCAAATTAGGTTTCTTCAGAGGAGCTTAAAGTTTTGTCTTGAGAAGAACTATTTTTGGTACAACCATAGTTTTTATTTGCAAGTCAAAGGAGTTGCGATGGGGGCTAAGTTTGCTCCCAGTGTGGCCAACTTATTTATGGCCCACTGGGAGGAAGAAACTGTGTTTGAAGATTTGCCCCCACAGCTCATATGTTACCGTCGCTATATCGATGATTTATTCATGGTATGGCGGGGGGACATGGTGAGTTTGGAAGCATTTATGAACAAATTAAACAACAATGAAAAGAATATTGTTCTTACATGGAATTTGCAATATGAGAGTATAATTTTTTTAGACTTGGAAGTGTACAAAGCAGATGGTGTTTTTAAAACCCGTAATTATTTTAAACCCACAGACAGAAATTCTTTTATCCCCTTGACAGTTGCCATCACAGACAGTGGCTGTGTAATATCCCTCGTGTACAGTTTACACGCTTAAGGCGTAACTGTACCACTGAGGAGGATTTTATTACACAGTCAGAGGTTTTAACAGGAAGGTTTTTAGAAAAGGGATACGATAAAACGAATGTGAAAAATGAGCTTGAATGGGTTAAAAACACAAGTCGGGATCGCCTTTTGGATAATTCCAGATCTAGAGAAGTGGATACGCAATTCCGAATGGTCTTAGATTATAATATCCAACATAAAAAAGTTGAAAAAATCATCCGTAAGCATTGGGCCATTCTGAGAGAGGATAGGGTATTGGGCCCTGTCTTATCAGAGCAGCCCAAATTTGTTTACAGGAAAGCTCCATCCCTCAGAGACAAAGTTGCCCCGGGAGTAGTTGATCCACTCCAGGTGAAGAGCAACGGTATATTCCCTTTCCTGGCAGGTTTTTATGCGTGCGGGAAGTGTGCTACTTGTAAAAGTTGCAGGAAAAATATCAAAAAACGCAAGGAATTTGTATCCACGGTCACACAAAAAAGCTATTTAATAAAAAATTTAATAACATGTGCCACACAAGGTGTGGTTTACATGTTAGAGTGTGACTGTGGGTTACAATACATTGGACGCACCTCGCGGGCTCTACACGTACGTGTTGGGGAGCATGTCAACAACATACGGAAGGGGCTTATTACCCACAGTGTATCTAGGCACTTTAAAAATTATCATCATAAAAATCCAAGCACCTTAAAATTCTGGGGGATTGAAAAAGTAAGCTACCATTGGAGGGGTGGTAATTTCATCAGACAATTAAGTCATTGCGAATCCTTTTGGATTTACGAGGCTAAAGTCTTAACGCCCCTAGGATTGAATGTCGACTTTGATCTGAATTGTTTTATTTCAGACAGATAATTTTTTATGGTCATTGTTTTTTCTTTTTATGATATTTAAATTTTAAATACTTATTTAGTAAATTTTATACTATTTTATTGGGGTTTATGTACGATTTTATATGTTTTTATGTGGTTATAATGTGTTTTATGTATATTATTGTATTTAACACTGTTCCCTATGTAAGTGAGCAAAAGTGCTGCCATCTGGTGTCTGGTTGCTAATATAGCCGTACGACCTATAAGATCAACACAGTACAAATCAATGATTGAGTATAAGTTTGTTTTTTAATAATATTAAAAAACTTTGAGCAGTTTCTAAATGGTTCTTCCTGTAAAGAAAGACATACAATATTAGTCTGCTGTTATAAGTGATCCTTCGGCCGATCTCCGAGATATATGTATGTCTCCTTAGTGACAAATGTAATTGTAAACACGGCCGAATGAATATCATTACTTTTAGCCCGCCCCTCTATCTCTCTGTCTCAGGAGACACTCTGTCTCCATGGCGATGGTGAAACGCCGGAAGTGACATAGTGGGCGGAGCTTAGGGATAATATAAAAAGCCGGACCTTCGACCTATCACCATCCCCGCTGAAGAAGTCTACGCCCACCTGACGTAACGCGTACGGGGGATTGGTCAATCGGTCCTACGGCTGTTAACCAGGAAGTAACCAGGCACCATCCAGCACGCTGCACACTCTGCAACTACTATGCCTATTATGGTCGGATACAATGTAAGTGCAATATGTTTTGAGTGAATTAAAGCTTTCAGTATTACAACAGAGAGCACTAGATCTTCCCCTCTTTTATTTATATATCTTGGGAAACTTGGAATCGAGTGTGAGTTGTACCTGCTGCAGCGATATCCTTATTTGTGCTGACAAGTGCTGGAGTCTTGGTCTTGCTTGTATCGGAGCAACACGAGTTGGTTACCTGTGGAGATTGTTTATGCTTTCTGGCCCTGCAGGGTCATGGTTTGGAGGTGAGAGGCAGATATTGCTTGGTGGAGGGATTTGAGCACCAGAGTCACACCTGTTATTATTTCACCATATCACAAGTGGACTTTTTACCTCTACCGACTGTTATCGCCTCTTATATGGACTATCTCCTTTTTAGACATGTTTTAATATATTTAATATATTTATTATTGGTTTAAAGTGTTTTATCCAATGATTGAATCCCAATAATCTATCATAGACTGCGCTACACTATTTACATAAAGATGGCCTAGGCTATAAGATTGCCTAGACTCTGAAACTGAGCATGGTGGCTAAGACTATACAGCTATTTAACAGGACAGGTTGCACTCGGAACAGGCTTCGCCATGGTCGACCACAGAAGTTGAGTGCACATGCTTAGCGTCATATCCAGAGGTTGTCTTTGGGAAATAGACATATGCTATTTCTATTCTATTTCTAGAGTGCTGCCAGCATTGATGCTGAGGTTGAAAGGGTGGGAAGTCAGCCTGTCAGTGCCCAGACCATACGCTGCACACTGCATTAAATTGGTCTGCATGACTGTCAACCCAGAAGGAAGCCTCTTCTAAAGATGATGCACAAGAAAGCCCACAAACAGTTTGCTGAAGACAAGCAGACTGAGGACATGGATTACTGGAACCATGTCCTGTGGTCTGATGAGACCAAGATAAACTTATTTGGTTCAGATGGTGTCAAGCGTGTATGGCAGCAACCAGGTGAGGAGTACAAAGACAAGTGTGTCTTGACTACAGTCAAGCATGTTGGTAGGAGCGTCATGGTCTGGTACTGTATGAGTGCTGCTGGAACTGGGGAGCTACAATTCATTGAGGGAACCTTGAATGCCAACATGTACTGTGACATACTAAGGCAGAGCATGATCCCTCCCCCTCCTCCTCCTCCCTTAGGAGACTGGGCCACAGGGCAGTATTCCAACATGATAAGGACCCCAAACACACCTCCAAGACAGCCACTGCCTTACTAAAGAAGTTGAGGGTAAATGTGATGGACTGGCCAAGCATGTCTCCAGACCTAAACTCTATTCTTTGGAGTATACTCAAACAGAACGTGGAGGAGTGCAAGGTCTCTAACATCCACCAGCTCCATGATGTCGTCATGGAGAAGTGAAAGAGGACTCCAGTGGCAACCTGTGAAGCTCTGGTGAACTCCATGTCCAAGAGGGTTACGGCAGTGCTGGAAAATAATGGTAGCATCAAGTCAAGCAAACTCCTGTGATATTGATCTGGTCAGTTGATTAGCTGAGGGGGTTGTTAATCAGTTTCAGCTGCTTTTGTGTTAATGAAACTAACAACAGGTGCACTAGATGGGCAACAATGAGGCGACCCTAAAAACAGGAATGGTTTTACAGTTGGAAGCCACTGACTTTTTTCCCCTACTCATCAATTCTTACTGTTTTTCACTAGCTTTGCATTTGGCTAGGGTCAGTGTCACTACTGGTAGCATGAGGAGATACCTGGACCCTATAGAGGTTGCAACGGCAGTCCAACCCTGCCAGGAGTTGCCAGGATGGCACATCAATATGTGCTATTGCCAGAAGGCTTGCTGTGTCTCTCAGCACAGTCTAAAGAGCATAGAGAAGATTCCAGGGGACAGGCATTTACTCTAGGAGAGCTGGACAGGGCTGTAGAACGCCCTTAACTTGTTCAAGGAGGAACAGGATGAGCACTGCCAGAGCCCTACAAAATGACCTCCAGCAGGCCACTGGTGTTAATGTCTCTGACCAAAAAATCTGAAACAGACTTCATGAAGTCTGGCCTGAAGGCATAACGTCCTCTAGTGGGCCCTGTGCTTACTGCCTAGCACCGTGGAAGCTCAATGGCATTTGCCATTGAACATCAGAATTGGCAGGTCCTCCACTGGCGCCCTGTGCTTTTGACAGATGAAAGCAGGTTCACCCTGAGCACATGAGACAGGCGTGAAAGGGTCTGGAGAAGCCGTGGAGAACATTATTTTCCCTGTATCATCGTTCAGCATAATTGGTTTGGTGGTTTTTCAAAGAAAAATCCAATATAGTTGGTGAAAGGAACATTTATTTTGGTATCTGGTGAAACTTGGTGACACCTTTAGAACAGGACTAGAGAAAAAAAACTACAAACTCTGTGACTGTATGTGGCATGTGATTTGTACTAGTGGCTGTTGGGTTCTAATTAATCAAATTAATGCATAATAAGGTTATACAAGGTCTTCATTCTCTAGGCAAACAAGGCACTAGCATTAGAAAATTGCAGCAGGATAAGTAGCAAAGACAAGAAAATAACTTTTTTCTTTTTAGGTAAACCATGACAAATCCTAACCATCCTACAGATACTATTGCTATATTTGAATGCAGAATGTTTCTTAGGAACCAGAGTGCTATTAGCTGACAGGAAAATATGCAGTCAAATAACTTCCCCACGGTGATTTTTTTTTTGTTCATGTCTGGATTTAATATTTGTGAGCTGCAATCACTCTGAAATCTGCTTCTTCCTTTAATACTTGTCCATGTGCCCTAGGTTACCCTATTGAAAGAGGATGTGGTTTTGTGGTTTGTTCATTTTCTTTCCTGGTAGCCTCAACTTTATTTGGATGCTTGTTACATGTTATACATTTTGTAAGGGTGCATAATTCTTTTTCGAACAATTACAGTTTCCTAAAATGCAATTACTCGTATATTAAATATGAATGCAGCCCTTGACAGCTCAGTGAAGTCCTTAGGAACTGAGATGTTTTTTTGGATTGCTAGACACTGTGGGTGGATGTGCGGTGCTTTCACAATTCTTTATGGGGCAGGAAGCTCTACAATTTGTACCAGTAAGAAGTCAGGACTGCCAACAGCCCCCAGCAAATAATTGTTCTGCTCCCAACAGACAACACAATCATGAACAACAGGCATTTTATTATGGACAAAACAATATAGTTCTGCACCATACAGACTTATTGTGTAATAAAAAAAAAGAAAAAATGAAAATGCTGGGTAAACATCAGAAAATACTTATTTTTTTCTTCTCTAGCAAATATTACCCTTATTTCATTCAGTTAAGCTCCTACATCAATGCTCTGCAGCCATCAGTCTTGTATACTGTATATATATATATATATATATATATATATATACACACAAACACACACACACACACACACTATGCAGTACTGTGCAAAAGTTTTAGGCAGGTGTGAAAAAAGCTTTCAGAAATAGAAGTGTTAATCGTTTTTATTAATTAACAAAATGAGTAAAAAGAAAAGTAAATGAACAGAAAATAAATAAAATCATTATTTGGTGTGACAACCCTTTGCTTTCAAAACAGCATCAATTATTCTAGGTACGCATGCATACAGTTTTCAAAGGAACTAGGAAGGGGTTGTTCCAAACATCTTAGAGAACGAACTGTGGACGTAGATACATATTCGCCAGCACACCAAGGATCTTGCAAAAGCAGTCCAAGAACTTTATTCCAGAGAAGATCACATCAAAAATAAATAGTGCAACGTTTCGGAGCCACGCAGGACCCCTTCATCAGGCATGTGGGTCCTGCATGGCTCCGAATATGTATCTACTTGTAACTGATCCAGTGGCTAGCTGTTGATCGCTTCAGCACCCAGTATACAAGTGCCTACAAACCAGGAAGGTGTGCGATAGGAATATGAACTGTACTAAATGTGGATGTAGGCTACCTCAAATCCTTCTGTCTATTCATATAAACCCAGACAGGCTCCATGATGTTAAGATCATGACACTGTGGGGGCCAAACCATCACTTCCAGGACTCCTTGTTCTTCTTTACAGTGACGATAGTTCTCAATGACATTGGCTGTAGCTGCTATATTTACGTTTATTTATTTATTTTTTTTGCAAACTTGCACAAGCTAGCACTTCATTGTCATACATTGCACTTTGGCACATTATACATACTTTTTAGGTATGCTATTTACAGTATTGTTTTTTCATTAATCATGTGCGCACTTTACAATCATCGTAATAGCTTTACAGTTATTGCCTTTTTTCACTCAGTACTTTTACTAAGATTATTTGCATCTTGGGTTTTGTTAATTGCATATTTATATTGTTAATTTAATTAATCACTTAATTATGTCAGTCTTGCTATACTCCCTTTAATATTAGGCAACGCCATATACCTCCCTTTTTTTTCCAAGTTATCTATCTACATCCCCTCGTGGGATTATATAGGAGGTAGGTTGCAGCCAGATATCCTAGCGCGGACTTTTTATCACACAATACATACAGTATGCACACTTTCTGTACCTAGAAGAATCATTAACATATCTGCTACCATTATACGAGTAGTTTGCGAGAGTATACGTCTACATATGGTTTATTTGAATTCAATACAGTGCAAACACAAAATGTTTGTGTACAGTGACCCTTAGCCTAGTACACACCAAAAAAAAACTGACAGCTCCGGTCAGAGCCGATGTGCTAACAATCCGATGTTAGTACAGCAATCTCGCCTGCTGTTTTATTGTGCTCAGCCTTTGGCTGAGAGCGCTGATCAGGAGTTGATTGGCTGCTGATTTTCAGGCATGCTTGTCCGGCTTCTGTCAAAACCAGCTGCCATACAAACGGGCCAAATGTCAGCTGGTTTTTGTTGAACCAGCCGAATTTGCAGAACTTTTGGCCCGGGTGTATTAGGCTTTAGGCCAGGGGTGGGGAACCTACGACCCACAGGCCAAAATCATTTGGCCCGGACCCCGTGCTGCCGAGTCTGTGTCTCTTAGCTGAGCTGTCAGAACAGTGCCAATGTTTTCTCTATAGTTCCGGCTTTGTCCTGACAGTCTAAATGAGTCACAGGCGGAGTGATATCAAATACACTCCGTCTGTGATCAATACAGGAAGCATTGCCTCTTCCTCCAGCACGGCGCCGCTCCTAGCCAGCATTTCCAGCCAGCAGTACCCACAGCAGTACCAGCCAGATCCAGCAGTACCCACAGCAGTACCAGCCAGAGCCAACAATACCCACAGCAGTACCAGCCAGAGCCAGCAGTACCGACAGCAGTACTGACCAGAGCCAGCAGTATCCACAGCAGTACCAGCCAGCAGTACCCACAGCATTACCAGCCAGCAGTACCCACAGCATTACCCACAGCACAGTACCAGCCAGCAGTGTCTGCCTGAGCCAGCAGTACCAACCTGAGTCAGCAGTACCCACAGCACAGCACAGCACCAGCCTGAGCCAGCAGTACCCACAGCAGTACCAGCAATCAGTTCCCAGAGCAGTACCAGCCAGCAGTACCCACAGCAGTACCAGCCTGAGCCAGCAATACCCAAAGCAGTACCAGCCAGCAGTACCCACAGCAGTGCCAGCCAGCAGTAAGCACCAGCAGTACCAGCCAGCAGTACCAACCTGAGTCAGCAGTACCCACAGCACAGCACCAGCCTGAGCCAGCAGTACCCACAGCAGTACCCACAGCAGTGCCATCCAGCATTTCCCACCAGCAGTACCCACCAGCGGTACCAGCCAGCAGTACCCACAGCAGTACCAGCCACCAGTATCCACAGCAGTACCAGGGACCAGTATCCACAGCAGTACCAGGGACCAGTACCAGCCTAAGCCAGCAGTACCAGTCAGCAATACCATAGCAGTACCAGCCAGCAGTACCTACAGCACAGTACCAGTCAGCAGTACCCACCTGAGCCAGCAGTACCAGCCAGCAGTACCAGCCTGAGCCAGCAGTACCCACAGCAGTACCAGCCAGCAATACCCACAGCAGTACATGCCAGAATTTCCCACCAGCAGTACCAGCCAGCTGTACCCACCAGCAGTACCAGTCAACTGTATCCACCAGCGGTACCCGCCAGCTGTACCCCTAGCAGTACCTACAGCACAGTACCAGCCAGCAGTACCCGCCTGAGCCAGCAGTACCAGCCAGCAGTACCAGCCAGCAGTACCAGCCTGGGTCAGCAGTACCCACAGCAGTACCAACCAGCAGTACCCACAGCAGTACAAGCCAGCAGTACCCACAGCAGTACCAGCCAGCAGTACCCACAGCACAGTACCAGCCAGCAGTATTGGCATGAGCCAGCAGAACCCACAGCATTACCAGCCAGCATTTTAGATAGAATGGACAGGCGCTTGTTTGAAAAGGTATCTCAAAGGTAAGTTATAATCAAATAATAAAATATTCAAACATCACCAGCCAGCATTTCCCACCAGCAGTACCAGCCAGCTGTACCTAACAGCAGTACCCACCCAAAATTACTTGATTGCTCCAACCACACACCCGATGTGGATAGGGAAATCCCTCCTGCTGAGCATTTGCATTTTAAGAGCAGTGAGATTTCCCCAATGTCAGAAGACACTCCCGAGGGGCCCAGGCCCCAACAAGGGCAGTCTTTGACGGTGGGGTGGCAGCAGGATAGTGCCTTCCAGAACCTGGACTCTTCTAACTTCTGATTACGGCTCCAACATCAACAGTGACGGCAGCCCAGAGGACGAGGACTGGCAGGAGGCATAGGCAGCCAGGGGTCTGCTGGAAGGAGCAGAGCACCCTCTTCATCACCGAGGAGTCCTGCCTGCTGCTGGCCAGCATGAACATCCTACTGCTAGCATGGAAGGTAACGGACATCACACAACAGTCCCGCAGACAGGCACTGGGACAGGGGGGCACAGGAGTGACTACAGACAGGACTAGGGGTCTCTCCTTCAGCCCCCCCCCCCTCTCTCATCTTCCTTTCACCCCATCTCTCTCTCCCCCCTTCTCTCTCGCGCTCCCCCACTTTCTCTCTACCTACCCTCTCTCACCCCCATCTCTCTCTCCCCTCTCATCCCCCATGTCTCTCTCCCACCCCCCTCCCCCGAATCTCTTATTCCCCTCTCTCTCTTTCTGTCTCTCACCACCCCACATGAGGAACATTGGATGGGACTGGAGGAGGAGCTGGAGGACATGGAGTAGAGGAGATGGGACTGGTGGAGGAGGACATGGGATGGGGAATGGGACTGAAGGAGGACATGGTATGAAGGACATAAGACTGAAGGAGGAGGAAGACATTGGACTGGAGGAGGACATGGTATGGAGTACATGGTACTTAAGGAAGAGGAGGACATGAGATGAGGAGATGGGGCTGGAGGAAGAGGAGGATGACAGGGGAATGGTGGAGGAGGAGGAGGAGGAGGAGATGGGACTGGAGGAGGAAGAGGACATGGAATGGAGAAGGAGGACATCTGATGGGAGAAATGAGACTTGAAGAGAAGGACATGAGATGGAGAAGGAGGAGGACATGGCATGGAGGACATAGAACAGAAGGAAGACATGGGATGAAAGAAAATGGGACTGGAGGAAGAGGAGGACATGGGGTGGAGGAGATGGAACTGGAGGAAGAAGAGATGAGACTAGAGGAGGAAAAGGATGTGGGATGGAGAATATATGAAATCGTGTGTTAAAATAAGCGTGGGTGCACTGAAGGACTCGGTGGGACGGCCAGTAGGCTTGCCCTATGAAATGTTTGTGGTAAGGCCCGTGGGGCCCAGGTGTTAAGCTGTGTAATGGCGCTTTTCCACTGCATGGAACCGTACCGGTTCGGCACGCTTTTGTGCTTTTCCACTGCTGGTACCGCATGGTATAGGGTCGGAACGGTTCGGTACGGTACGGTATAGGTTTGCTTTTCCACTGCATGGAACCGAACGGTACGGTACGGTACGGCTCTGAAAAAACAGTACCTACTCGATTGTGGTTCCAACAGGTACCAAACTGGTACCATATCCCACAATCCTTTGCATGCAGTCACTACTAGCCACTGATTGGTCAGAGAATCCCACCCACCCCGTTGTTATCCCACCCACTTAACTTTAGTACTACTTTAGTGGAAAAGCAAACCTATACCGTACCGTACCGAGCCAGTCCGACACTATACCATGCGGTACCAGCAGTGGAAAAGCAAACCGGGCCAAGCAGGGCCGAGTAGAGCCGAGCCGGTACTAGCCGGTACTTGCAGTGGAAAAGTGCCATAAGAGGCCCCAAAATTTCTGATGGCTGCTCTGCTGCCAGCTATAGCCGGCGGCGCTGATTGAGAGAAAATTTTCTCAGCAGGCTGATTGTACATAAGATGATCGATAGACAACCAGCATGCCCATTCATGGATTGAAATTTGTTCGGTCCCTGCCAAACCAAATGAAATTCAATCCATGTATGGCCTACTTAAAGCTTGAGCCAAATAAACTGGCAGGAGGCCCATGAATTAAACACAGCCCATAGCTATGGTATAATTAATCCACTGCTGGGGTCCCTTGAACACCCACTTAGATATTATGTAAATCAGGCATAGTTGAAAAGAGGTCAGTAACACAATGTAAAGGAAAAGAAAACAGAAACACAGAGACTACGACAGGGGTGTCAAACTCAATTTTATCAAGGGCTGCACCAGCATTATGGTTGCCACAAAGGACCAATTGTATCTGTAAGACTAGATGTCCCCCCCCCCCCCTTACATCAAAGGGCACTCCCCGTTCCCTGTGCTGTTCCTGGAAAGAAATTGGAGGCAGAGCCTGGAAGCAGAAAGTGCAGGGTCTGGAGGAGGACCAGACTGGAGAAATATGCCTGATTTGGCTGAATGCTGAGATCAGGGGAGGTGGGGATGAGGGATTGCTGCAGCTGCACAGAGAGGCACAAGATCTATATGAGGAGTTCTGTCCTCATCTCTGCTGCGGATTGCTGAGACCAAGGGGGGTGTCAGAGACGAGCCTCTCCGTGGCTGCACAGAGAAGCGAAGGATCTGGGCAGAGGAGTTCTGTTCTCCTCTCTGGTGCCAACTACTGAGACGAGGGTGAGGGCGGAGATAAAGGGGGTGCTGCAGCTGCAGGAGAGGTAAAAGGGCCACATGAAATGGCCTGGTGGGCATGTTCAGTCTGTGGGTCTTGTGTTGACACATGTGGACTACGGGATCAAACTCTGAAAGATTTGTACTAGTGGTCCCCATTTATCAATGTAATTCAGGGCTTATTTAAGAGTCCATCCCCTCCCTCCTTCCCCTAGCAAAGTATACTCACTGCTCCTTTCTGCTTCAGTTGCCGACCCTGCATAAGCTCTGGTGTCAGCCCTAATGAGAGTGGTTGACTTAAATTCCCCCTTCCACATGACAGTTTTGGGGCCTGGTGATTTGCCACTTAGCCTTAAGCACTGTTACATGGAGATTGGAGAAGGTCACATACTTCCCTATTATCGCAAAACACCTCACTTAGAGCAGGAGTCTCCAAACTATTTATATATGGTATCTTACATATTACTGGCATTAGAGTCCATATTAGTTACCCTTTTACATCAGGGTCCCAATCAGAGTCCCTTTACATCAGAATCCCCATCAGAGTCCCCTCTTCCATCAGGGTTCCCATTAGAGTCTCACTTTACATCAGGGTCACCAGCAGAGTTGCCCCTTACATCAGGGTCCCCTTTACAGAGTCGAGGTGTGGGTTCAGAGGAGGTAGAAGTGAAGACAATAGGTGGCATCTGCTGACCTTAATCCTCAATCTGTGCACGTTAGAATACACCACTAACCCTAGCTGTGGGCTGGGCAAAATCTTTTAGCAAGTCAGATGGGTCCCACAGGTTGTAGTTTGGAGATCTAGGCTGTAGAGCAATGGTGCAAGGGTTTTGACAAAGTTGGTTGGTGGTGATGGTGGTGATGGGGGGTTGGGGGGGGGGGTATGAATGGAGGAAGATGTAAACCACTTAACCTTAGGTGGACATAATATGACGTCCTTAGGTTGAAGTGGAGGCATCATTCAGATATTGTTTTTTTCAGCCAGCGATTCCCTCACATGAGAAAGCAATCATAGCGGGGGTTTAGCCGCTTGATTGCTTTTACAGGCCGCGGGAGGGGTCGCCCTCTCCCACCTCCCTCCAGTGCTTCTCCCGGCTCGCCCGTGTGATGGGAGAACCAGCGAATGATTCATCAGCGGCGGCTGTTTAAAATAGAGCTGACCGTGGACCAGATGGTCCCCGGCCATCTCTATGACCCTCAGAGGCCACAAGCAACATCATGACGTCACTTCCGGTGCCGGCAGATGCAAACACTGGCGTTTTTTAACCTGGAAAGCCTGAGATCATTTTTTTTTCTTTTTTATCTCAGGCTTTCCAGCATAGAGGTAAGTTGTGAAGACTTATTGACCCCCTCAGATCTCTCCATAAAAATGAACGTATCATGCCCTATTCCTATTACAAGGGATGTTTACATTCCTTGTAATAGGAATAAAAGTGATCGAAAAAAAATGTAAAGGGAAAGTGTAAAAATAAATAAAATACACAATAAAATTTTTTTTTAAAGCGCCACCATCCCTGCGTGCTCGCACGCAGAAGCGAACTTAGGTCATGCCAGCATATGTAAACCACGTTCAAATCACACATGTGAGGTATCCTCGCAAACGTTAGAGCGAGAGCAAAAATTCTCATGCAAGACCTCCTCTGTAACTCTAAACTGGTAACCTGTAAACTTTTTTAAAGTGTAAACAACAAACAAAATGGCCCCTTCCCCCGCCTAGAACTGTCCTTCATAGCAAAAAGCACATAGGAGGGCAACACATGCGAGACAAAATCAGAAAAAATTCCCAGCTCAATTCACCAATTTGCTTAGCAACCGAAATAACCTGTCTAACAGTATGCGTTAAAAACAGGGGTTTAGTTAACTAGCACACATTTGCAAACATTTTTTAAAGCGTAGCCTATGGAGATTTTTAAGTACTGAAGTTTGGCCACCATTCCACGAGTGTGCCCAATTTTAAAGCGTGACATGTTCGGTATCTATTTCCTCGGCATAACATCATCTTTCACATTATACTAAAAAAATTGGGCTAACTTTAGTGTTTTGTTTTTTTTTTTCTTTTAATTCATGGAAGTGTTTTTTCCAAACAAATCCCATTTGAAAAAAATTCTGCACAAATACAGTGTGATATAAAAAATGTAAATGACCGCCATTTTATTCCCTAGGCTCTTTGCTATATATATATATATAATGTTTGAAGGTTCTTAATAATTTTCTAGGAAACAAATTATGATTTTTACATGTAGGAGAGGAGTGCCAGAATAGGTCTGGGCTGGAAGTAGCTAACAAACAGAAGAGGCATCAGAATAAGGGAAAAATCCTACTGATTGTAAGTAGTTTCCCTTGTATTGATTTTTCAGTTTTTTTTTATTTTGGTTGCAATTAGGCTTTAAAGTTCGAATCTCGATTGAGACAATGCAGGCTGTTGGAGACATTTCTTCCCTCAAATACATTTGACTGTCTCCATCTAGCCATTACCCACAGCTATTATCTTTTGTACCACTTTTTCCTCCCTTTTAGACTGCAAGTTCCAGGAGCAGGCCCTCCCAATCCTCTTTCAGTCCCGGTTCACACTATAGCGATGACAGACATTGCATGTGATTCGGAGCACACTGCTCTGAAAATCAAAACTGTACGGCTGAATACAAACTGTATAGCTGAATTTGCATCGGATTCGGACAGAACACACACAGGGTCCTTTTTTGGGTCCGCAGCAGAATCGGATCGCATGGTGGTTCACATCAATGCAATCTGATTCATGTCTGAACTGTCAGTTCGCCATGCGATATGCAAACTGATCTGTGGGTGTCGTTAACTTTGTATTGACACCCCCAGCGATTTGCATTTGGCAGTGTGAACTGTCTGCGATTTGAATGCAATGCGGGAACCCACAGTGGATTCGAAGGGTTCCCGCATCGCATATATGTGAACAGGGTATCATTGAACTGTATTGCAACTGCTCGGTCTTCCTTTATTTAGTAAAGTACAGCAAAAACTGTGGTGCTACAGAAATTCTGTGTAATAATATTAACAGATCTAATATTACATTCTGGATATCTTCCTCAAAGAGAGCGCAATCGGGGTTGCATAGAACATATATCTACAAATACTATGGGTTAATGATAGTTAACTTGTAACTAATTATAAAGTGTTTGACAAAACATTTCATATAAGGAAAAAGACCTGGCAGAACATGCTCTTTTTTATTTTTCTTTGTTAAACAACTCAAGTGTGCAATCGTTTTCCGGGCAGCAAAACTGGTCGTTTATTCATTTGCAAAGTGGGACAAATGTTATTCAATTTCCATTAACCAAGAACAATCTTCATTACCTCGGTTATGCTGCTCTCTATAGTGGAATGTCTTAGTAGAGGTGTCCTTTTTTGAGTATCCTTTGTGTAGCATTTTGCTGATACACAGTGATATCACTTTTACCTAACGTTGAACTAAACTCTCTCAATCAACCTTAAAGTGGTAGCAAAGTCTGCTTTTTGATTTATACCTACTGGTAAGCCTATAGTAAGACTTAACTGTAGGTACAGTAAATATATCTTCTAAACGTGCAACGTTTAACCACTACAATACTGGGCCCTTCCCCCCAAAAAAACGTTTTTCTTTGTTTCTGTTATAAAATTTTGTAAATAAGTAAGTTTTCTCCTTCACTGACGGCACTGATGAGGCTGCACTGACGGGCACTGATAAGGCGGCACTGATGAGGAGGCACTAATATGCAGCACTGTTGGGCAATGATAGGCAGCACTGATGAGAATTTACTGACAGGCATTACTGATGGGCACTGATTGGCATTACTGATGGGTATCACAGGTGGGGCACTGGATGGCATCACTGATGGGTCTGCACTGATAATCTATGTGCTGATTATGAGCGCAGACCCCCCCCCCCCTCATCAGGAGAGGCGCTGATCAGCTCTCCTCTACCCACGTCTTGTCAGTGCGAATGGAGAAAAGCCGATAAACAGCACTTCCTGGTTACAATGTGATCAGCTGGGATTGGTCACTCATATACGCTCACATGTGTGACTCTACAGCCACATGGGCTGCTCAGATGTGATAGGAAAATTGAGCATGTGTACTAGCTGCCAACACTGCTCTGCAAAATCCCCAACTGCAGTGGCACCATGGATAGAAGGGGGAAATGAAGAACAGCAGGATCAACCAGTTTTGTTTGCAGAACGAGTGCATATGAAATGGATGTAATACAGCATTTATTGATATTTTTTAATGAAGTGAGTTTACCCACTTTACGACCTCCCCATTGCAGATATACTGCTACAGAGTTGCCGCTGCCGGGTTTTTGGTACCAGCGCCTCCAGTGATGGTGATTTTACACAGCGGGTCCCGCCGACCCACCGATTGTTAAGTGCTCTGACACAGAATGACAGTCTGCCTATGTAAATAAGGCAGACTGTCATTCTGTGAGTACAGAAGACATGGATCCTGTGTTCCTGTGAAGTAGGAACACTGATCCATGTCTTCAAGTAGTAAAAGCATCTCCCCCCACAGTTAGTAACCACTCCCTAGGGACACATTTGATCGCCCCTTAACCCCTTTCCTGTCAGTGTCATTTAGTAAGTGACAGTGCATATTTTTAGCACAGCTTATTGTAATCTTGTCATTGATCCCCAAAAAAGTGTCAAAAGTGTCAGTTAGGTGTCTGATTTGTCCGCCTCCATATCGCAGTCCTGCTATGGGTCGCCGATCGCCGCAATTACTCGTAAAAATAAATGATCCCATAGTTTGTAGACGCTGTAACTTTTGCACAAACCAATCAATATACACTTATTGGGATTTTTTTTAGCAAAAATATGTAGCAGAATATTATATACGGACCTAAATTGATAATGAAATTCATTTTATTTACATTTTTCTTTTATTTGTTCTGTTTTAGAGCAGAAAGATAAAAAAATAAAAAAATTGGAATTTTGACTTACCGTAAAAAATTGACAGACACAGCTCTCAAGGATTCTGAACCATTGGGTTATATTGCCCCCCTACAAGAGTAGGAAACTAGGCAGAACTTGGCTATGTCTATGGGCAGTCCTAGGTGGTATACTCCCCCTCTCTACTATAGGACTTCAGTTTGTAACAAGCAGTGTCAGAATTAATACAACTCCATAGAGGGGTGGGTGCTGTGTCTATCAGAAAAATGGATTTTACGGTAAGTCAAAGATCCCATTTTCTCTTTCGTTCATTGATGGGACACAGCTCTCCAGGATTCTGAACCATTGGGACGTCCCAAGGCAGTGCCAAATGTGAGGGGTGGGACAACATAAAAAATCTCAGGGCTAACAATAGCCAACCAGGTAAACAGAAGCTCAACAAAAAACAACTGGAACCTACCTAAACAATACACCCCAAAAAGGGAACAGACCCTCTAAACAGCAGCCTGCAAAGCCTTGAGGCCAAAGGAAGCATCCGCAGATGCCAACACATCCACTTTATAGAATTTAGTGAAAGTGTGCATCAACGACCAAGTGGCCACCTTGCAAACCTGCGCCACTGATGCCTGATAACGGAAGGCCCAAGAAGCACTAAGCGCCCGAGTAGAGTGCCCGTGACAGTGAAAGGAGGAACCTGACCCTTGATCGAATAGGCCTGAGTCACCGTCTGTCTGATCCATCCGGAAATGGTCGCAGAAGAAACCCGGAAGCCTTTTTCTTGGCCCGTCCATGATCACAAACAGTGGATTTAACCTCCAAGAAGACTCTGTAGCTGTCAGATACACCCAAATCGCCTGCACCACATCCAGGGTATGCAAGGCAAATTCCTTAGAATGTTTGGGCATGGGACACAGGAAAGGCAACACAATGTCTTCATTCAAATGGAAAATAGAGACTACTTTAGGAAAGAACGACGGACATGGGCAAAGAACCACTTTATCTTTGTGGACCACCAAGTAGGGGGTACGACAAGATAACGCCGCCTGTTCCGACACCCTGGGAGCAGAGGTGATAGCCACCAAAAAAGACACCTTCTGGGACAGCTTAAGCAGGAGAATCTCCTGAATCTTCTCAAACGGAGGCTTCTGGAGAATAGAAAGCACCAAGCTCAGATCCCACAGCGGTAAGGGAGACCACACCAGTGAGTAAGATGTCAGACTCCCTCAACAAAGGTGCGCACCAGAGAGTGTGTGGCCAAGGGACGCTGAAAGAAGACCGCCAAGGCCGATACCTGGCCCTTGATGGTACTCAAGGCCAATTTCTGTTCAACACCCCGTTGAAGGAAGGTCAAAATCCGAATCCCCCGAAAAAGAACCAGGGTGAACACCAATCGACACCACAAAATGTACGCTTTCCACGTATGATAGTATATCTTCCTAGAGGTAGACTTCCTAGCCTTCAGCAGTGTCAGAATCCCCGACCCAGGAAAACCTCTATCCTTCAGCACCTGGCTTTCAACAGCCAGGTCATCAAAGCCAGTGACTGTAAAGCAGGATGGAGGATTGGCCCGCGGGAAAAAAGATCCTTCCGGAGAGGAAATCTCCAAGGGACGTCTGCGACCAGGCGCACCAGGTCAGCGTACCAAGACTGTCAAGCCCAGTCTCGGGCCACTAGAATGACCAGGATCCCCTAGGCCTTGATTCTGCGCAAGAGCCGTGGCAGAAGCTTAAGAGAAGGGAAGGTGTAGATCAGACGATACTGGCCCCACGGGGCCACCAGAGCATCTGTGGCATCCGCAGGAAGATCCCGTGACCTTGCCACAATCCTCTGCACTTTTACTCCTGGAATGTGTACGGTGAAAAGGGCCGGAATGAAACTCTCTGCCCACCGGAGAACGCAGGCTACTTCCAGGGCTGCCGATACACTCTGTTCCGCACTGGTGATTGACATAAGCCACCGCCGTGGCATTGTCCGACTGAATCCGCATCTAAAGCACCCGGAGTCGATCCGTCCAGTAAACCAGGCACAGCTTGATCACCCAGAGTTCCAAGACATTTATGGGCAAACTGTACTCTTCCAGTGTCCAAACACGCTGAGCCGAGCTCAGGCCTAGGACACCTCCCCACCCAGACAGACTGGCATCCTTGGTGACCACTGTCCAATACAAGGGGAGAAACGATTTGCCCTGTTGAAGAGCCAGAGAGGGAAGCCACCAGACCAGAGACCCTTTGGTTTCCCAGATCAGCCAGATCTGATTGTCCAGAGACAATCCCTTTCCCTTCGAAGAGACCTCATATGGAACTGTGCAAACAGAACTGCCTCGAAGGTAGATACCATCAGGCCCAGCACCCGCATGCAAGTCCGGAGAGATGACCATCTGCTGGACAGCAGGAGATGAATCGCAGCATGCAACTTCTGGAGTTTGTCCAGAGGAAGGAACGCTCTGGCTAGAGCTGAATCCAAAGTCAGACCAAGATAATCCAATTTTCTGGATGGAATCAGAGCAGGCTTCTGGTAATTCAGAAGCCAAACTCCCTCAGTATCTGTGTATAGTGATCTCCACGTCGTCCACTAGAGCAGCAGAGGACTCTGCTTGCAAGAGGAGGTCGTCCAGATATCCCAGTACCGCAATCCCCCACTGACATAGCAACGCCAGAACCAGGGCTAACACTTTTGTGAAGACCCGAGGAGAAGAGGCGAGACCAAAGTGTAATGCCACAAACTGATAATGCTCCCCTTCTACAGCAAAAATGGAGGAAACGCTGGTGTCAGGAACCTATTGGAATGTGGAAGTAAGCATCCTTGATGTTGATAGAGGCAAGAAAATCCCTGTGATGTAGGGATGCCACTACTGTGCGAATTTACTCCATTCTGAACTTCTGTACCCACACAAAGCAGTTCAGGGCCTTGAGGTCCGGAATCAGACGTACCTTGCCCTCTTTCTTTGGTAACGCAAACAGGTTTGAATAAAAACCCTGAAACCGTTCCAAGGCCGGAACTGGGACAATCACACCCTGAAGCAGCAGGTCTTGTACCGCCCCAAAGAGAGCATGCAACCAGTCCTGGGACAGACGCATATTGGAAGGAAAGAACCTTTCCGGAGGGTAAGAACAAAATTCGTTCCTATAGCCAGACAGTTTCACTCTGTGGACCAATTTCTCGCTTACCAAAGAGGTCCAAAGGCCCGGTAACAAGCGAAGACATCCCCCAACCCCAGCATGGGTGAGGGCGCACCTTCATGCTGAAGTCGCCTTGTCTGTGGGTATAGAGAATCCCGCTCTTGGCTTGCCAGACCAAGGCTGCTTGGAACCTCCCGAGGAGAACTTGAAAGGTTTCGAACCCTTGTTAGTGGATCCTGAGGGACGGAAAAACTTCTTGTGAGCTGAGAAAGACGGCCACATCTGCGAAGAGATACTTTTCCCCCTGTGAGACTCCTAATGATGTCATCCAGGGTAGCCCCAAACAGGCCATCGCCCTGAAAAGGCAAATCAGTCAGAGCTTTTTTTTTAGAGGTCTGGTCCAGACCAACACTTAAGCCAAAATACACGCCTAAGTACCACTGCGGAAACAGACAGCAAAGAGATTAAGGGAGCCGCATTCAAAGAGGCATCACAGATAAACTGCAGCCCCTGGACCAACTGGACTGCCAGTTCAGCATGGCAGGGGGAAGCTGCTCGCCCTCTAGGTCATGGCACAAAAGTTGCCCACTCGGTCAGAGTTTGCAAAACCAGGGCAATGGTGAACACTGGCCTAAGCCCGAGCCAGCAACAGTGAACATATTGCGGGCCACAGCCTTCACTTTCCTGTCAGCCGGATCTTTAAAGGCCGGCAATTTCTCAACCGGAATCATGGTTGCCTTTTTCAACCTGCAAAGCGGGGGGGTCCACCACTGTTGGAATAGTCCACTTTTTAAGGAGGGACTCCTCAAAGGGGTACCTCACCGCAAAGTGTTTAGAAACCACAAAGGGACGTTTTGGATACTCCCACTCTTTTGCGACAAATTTGTCAAAATAGGAGCAATAATTAAACACTTTTGCCACGCGAGACGGCTTGTGAGTGCCAAAGGGGATGGCCACCTCCGCCAAAGCTTCAGCTGCATCCTCCATTTTTAAAGTTTTAGCCACAGATACAATCAGTGCTTCCACCAGCGCCTTCTCATGCGCAGCTACAGGTGTACAGGAATCATCCTCACTAGCTGATAATTCAAGGAGCGTGGCCGCAGACCCAGCAGGGTAGGCCCCGTCTGCGGCGGCCAAATTAGATTTAGGATCTGTTGAGACAGATGAGGCAGGGGAAGGCGGGAGGCGCTTTTTGCTAACCAGCCATCCCCAGCCGGGACACAAAGGACTCCAGCACCACCTTCAGTGCATCCATGGATGTTAGGGACCCGCAGCCTAAGAGAGGGGGTCACATGGGGAAATGTGCTTCAGAGACTCCATCATTAAAGATGGGGACCCCCACAAAAAGGGTCTAGCAATGGAAAAGACACCTGCACCGTGCTGGTAGCACTACCAGGTCGCCAGCAAACAGAGCACCCCACAACCTGCAGCAGAGAGAGACTCACCATCCCACCAGAGAAGCACTGTCTGCACCAGGGCAAGCACTTGCTACACGTGCGGCGTCCAGGGGATAGAGAGAGACCCAGGAGCCAGCACAAGGGGAAAAGGAGGAGCTCCCACAGCCGAGATCGCCGCCCAGAGGCTCCTCCTGTAATGGCCGCCACTCTGTAGAATGCCAGACTAACGAAAATGGCCCCTGGACTACCCAAACATGGTCACTGGCCATAGAGAAACAATAGGCCGCCGCACATTGCTCCATGAGGCCTCCCAGGGACCCAGGAAGATGACCCACAGGGACCACGATAATCTGGGGGGGTTTGATGGTAAGGAGGGGAACCCATGAGTCTGACTGTCCCAGGGAGAGGCCCGCATCCACTACAAAACCCTCCAGGGGGAGAGGGGGACAGCTACTCACCATACCAGGAACCAGGCAGGCACTGCTCCTGACAGAATCTCCTCCATCGAAATGGGATGGCTGTTGGACAGGAGGAAATTTGAGACTCAGGCCAAGACCCCGTTGTATGCGACCTCATGAGGTGTTTAACTCCCAGGCATACCCCTGTCCAGTGGGGCTATGTCGCGGTCGACCTAGTGCAGAGCGGTGGTCTGCATGTGCTCACTGGTCAGACTAGGGTGACCACTGGATCTAGATTATCCAGCCCATCGCCCAGTGCGGCAATTGATTTTAGATCTCACAGGAAAAAAAACAGGAGAAAAAAATTTAAAAGGAAAAATATTGCCAAGCCTAGTGTTCCCAGAAGGGAATTAGGTCCTTACTCCTGACTAGGCAGAAAAAAAAACTGAAGAACTATAGCAGAGAGGGGGTTACACCACCTTGGACTGCCCTTGGGCATAGCCAAGTTCTTTTTTCTGCCTAGTGTCCTACTCCTCTAGGGGGCAATATAATCCAATGGTTCAGAATCCTGGAGGGCTGTGTCCGTCATTTAACAAAAGAGAAAACTGGATTTTTGTCTTACCATAAAATCCTTTTCTCTGATGTTCATTGACGGACCCAGCTCCAAATCTTCTTGACCCTTGGGTTTATGCTTATCCCTACATGAGTAGGACAAGGACACTAAGCGGAAAAAAAAAATTTGACTACACCTATAGGGCAGTCCCAGGGAGTATACTCCCACTTCCTGCTATAGGGCTTCAGTTTTGTAACAGTGTCAGAAGAACATATAACCCAACTCAATAGAGGGGTGGGTACTATGTCCCTCAATGAACATCAAAGAAAAGGATTTTACAGTAAGAAGAAAATCCAGTTTTCTCTTTCGTTCATTGACGGACACAGCTCTCTTGATCTTTGGGACGTCCAAAAGCAGTGTCAACATGAGGGGTTGAAAGAACACAGCAAAAAACATACTTCCCAAAGGCTAATAGTAGCCAACCAGGTAAAACAGGAGCTCAACCAGGAAACAACTGGAGCTCACCTGACAATAAAACTACACCCTCAAAGAGGACTAATCCTCTCCAACAGCGGCCTGCAAAACCTTGCGGCCAAAGGCAGCATCTGCAGTGCCCAACACATCCACCATGTGGACATGTTGGCACAACTGACGCCTGATGACAGAAGGCCCAAGAGGCACTAAGCACCTCGTAGAATGCGCCTTAACAGGGAAAGGAGGAACCTGACCCTTAATGGAATAGGCCTGCAACACCGTTTGCCTGATCCATCTGGAAATGGTCGCAGCAGATGTGGCCAGCCCCTTACAGGGTCCAACAGTAAGGACAAACGGGGAATATGATTTTCGGAATGACTCAGTCGCTGCCAAGTACACCCTGATTGCCCAAACCACATCCAAAGAATATAAGGCAATCTCTTTAG
This sequence comes from Pelophylax lessonae, assembly GCF_965119305.1. NCBI lineage: Eukaryota > Metazoa > Chordata > Amphibia > Anura > Ranidae > Pelophylax > Pelophylax lessonae. Next base: position 631,070,503 of record NC_138768.1, on the reverse strand, counting down.
GGTGCTTAGGCTTAGGACACAAGTAAGGCAACACTATGTTTTCATGTAAATGGAAATCAGTGACGACCTTAGGAAGGAAAAACTGGCAGGGAAAAAAGCACCACTTTATCTCCGTGAACCACCAAGTAAGGTGAACAACAAGACAAAGCTGCCAGCTCCGTCACCCTACGTGCAGAAGAAAAAGCCACCAAGAAGGCTACCTTCTGGGACAATGTAAACAGAGGAATCTCGTGAGTATTTACCAACGGTGGTTACTGAAGAACCAACGACACCAAGTTGAGATCCCACAAGGGCAATGGAGACTGGACTGGGGGAGCCAAGTGGCGAACCCCCTGAACCAAGGTGCGAACCAAAAAAGTAGCCAAAGGACGTTGAAAGAAAACCGCCAAGGCGGAACCTGGCCCTTGATGGTACCTGAGGCCAGACGCTGCTCAACACCTAGTTGGAGGAAAGCCAAGCTCCGAGCCCCCAGAAAAGGAGCGGAGGTGAACCCCAAGAGATTCCCACCCGCAAAGCATGCTCCTCAAACGCGATGGTAAATCTTCCTAAAAGTAGATTTACTAGCTTGCAGCAGCGTGGGAATCATCGATTCAGACAACCCTCTATCCTTCAGCACCAGGCTTCCGACAGCCAAGCTGTTAAGCTAGCGACTGTAAGGAAAGATGGAAGATTGGCCCATGGGCCAACAGATCTCCTCCTTAAAGAGGAAGTCTCCAAGGAGCATCAGCGACCAACTGTATCAGATCTGCATACCAAGACTGGCAAGGCTAGTCTGGAGCCACTAGGATGGCCGTAATCCCTTCTACCTCAAACCTACGCAGGAATCTTGGCAGAAGTTCTATAAGAAAAAAGACATATAGCTATAGAAGACGATACTGGCCAGAAAGGAGCCACCAGTGCATCTGTGATGTCGGCCAGAGGATCCCGAGACCGTGCCACAAACCTAGGCACCTTCCTTTTGAGACGAGAGACCAACACAACCACCTCGAGAGTTCCCTACTGGAGACATAACTGATGAAACACCACCGAAGGAAAAGTCCAGTATATCGATTAGTAGTCTGGAGTCAAGACCCCCTGAGCACAATTTGTGCCAAAAAGCGCCATCCCACTCGGACAGGCTGGCATCCATGGTGACCACCGTCCAGTAGAAGGTAAGGAAGATTTTCCCTGTCGAAGCACCGGAGAACAAAGCCACCTAATCAGAGACCCTCTCGTACTTTGGTTCAACAGGATCAGATTGTCTAGAGACTGTGGATTCTTGCCCCACATGGCAAGAATCTCTCCTTGCAGAGGTCTCGTGAGGAACTGTGCAGATGGAACCGCCTCGAAGGTAGACACCATCAGACCCAGCAACCGCATGCCAGTCCTGAAAGACAACCGACTGCTGGACAACAGGAGCCAAATTCATCCTGCAGATTTTGAAGCTTGTCCCATGGGAGGAACACCCTGGCTGAGGCCGAGTCCAGAGCAGACCGAGATAGTCCAACTAGGTGGAGTCAATACCTGAAAATTTAATTCGCAACCAAACTCCTGCAGAGTCCACACAGTAATCTCCTGGTTATCTTTTAGAGCAGTGGGAGACTCTGCTCACAGAAGAAGATCATCCAGGTACTTCAGTACGGCAATCTCCCTGCTGGCGCAACAATGCCAACACCGGGGCCAACACTTTGTGAAGACCCAAGCAGCTGAGGCAAGACCTTTTGATAATGCTCCTCACCTACAGCAAGAGGAGAAGGTGCGGGTGACCGACATATCGGAATATGAAGGTAGGTGTCCTTGATATCAGTAGAGGCCAGAAGATCAACTGATGTAGGGATGCCACTAATATATGAATGGATTCCATTCAGAACATATGTCCCTGCACAAGCGGTTCAGAGCTTTGAGATCCAATATTGGATATACCTCACTTTCATTCCTGGGAAGTTTGAATAAAAATCATGAAAAAAACATTCCGATTCTGAGACCGGAACAATCACCCCTTGTAGTAGCAAGTCTTGCATCGCCCCGAAGAGAACTCACAGGCAGTCTGGGGAAAAAATGCCGGTAGGAAGGAAAGAACCTCTCTGGAGGATGACCGAAACTCGATCTTGCAGCCGGACCGAATCAGCTTGTGGACACACCTGTCTTGAATCAGGGAGGTTCACGGGTCCAGAAGGACCCGCTCTCAGCTTACCAGACCAGGTCCTAGTGGTACCTCCGGAGGAGGTCCTTACAGACCTTGTTTTGAAATCCTGCTTAATGATATCATCCAGGGAGGATCCGAATAGGTGATCCCCCACAAAGGGAAGATCAGATAAGGCATTCTTGGAAGTCTGGTCCGCAGACCAGCATTTCAGCCATATCCTGCGCCGAAAGACCACTGCTGTCATAACAAGCCTAGAGACAAAGGGAGCCGCATCCAGAGAGACATAACAGACAAACTGCAACCCCTGGACCAACTGGTCCGCCAGCTCCGCAAAGGCAGGGAGAAGCTGTTCCCCCTCCAGATCCTGGCCCACACCGTTAAAGTCTGGGACACCAATGCTATAGTGAACACCGCCCTAAAGACCGACCTGGCCGCACTAAGCATGTGGCGGACGAAAGTCTCGGCTCTCCTGTCAAAAAGATCTTTTTAAAAACTGGAGACTCCTGGAAATAGGGTGGATTTATTCAGCCCGGAGACTTGAGAGTCCACCACAGGTGGAACTGCCCAATTATTCAAGAGACTCCTCAAGGGATACCATCTATCGAAAAGGCTTAGGCACTGCCATATAGCGTTTAGGACAACTCCACTAACTCATGAAAATTTTGTCACAGTAGGCGGGAAAATCTTTGCCGCTTTAGGGGATCTGCGGGCACCAAGGGGACTGGCGCCTCTGACGCAGCAGCATCCCCCATGTTTAAAAATTCCCGCACCGATCCACCAGCATCTTTAAAGAGCATATGCGGTAAAAGGGGAATCATACTGACTATCAGAGCACTCAAAGTGCGTGGACGCAGACCCAGTAGGGTCGCTATATACTAAGCTCACCCTGGAAATATAACAAGCAGGGGAGGCCGCCGACCTCAGTCCCGCAAGGAGATGCTGGCCCAAGGTCCACAAAAAGACCACCTGTTAGACCCCGCAAGAAAGCATGAGGATCATGCTGCATGGAGAACATAATACAGGGGTCTTCAAACTATGGCCTTCCAGTTGTTCAGAAACTACAATTCCCATCATGCCTAGTCATGTCTGTGAACGTCAGACTTTTACAATGCCTCATGGGATGTGTAGTTCCGCAACAGCTAGAGGGCCGTAGTTTGAGGATCCCTGACATAATAGGACATAGCCCCTTTGAGGGGGGGAGGGGGACCACTCACCGTGACGTAGACGCGCAGGCAAAGTACCCTCACCCACACAATAATAGCTGCTACACTGTCACTAAATATGAAGCGCCCCCCACGCTGCCACCCAGTTCAAGGCTGACCACATGGCCCAGAAGGTCACAGGCCACTGCCTAAATTTCAGTGGAGGCCCAGCCCCATTTGTCCAGATTCACAGTCCGGCAGATGCTCAAGGAGTGAGTTGGGGGCTTCAGCTAAACGCACTAAGGCCGCCCCCCAAAACGGCTGCATGGCCTAGTAGGCCGAGCTTACATTTTGAGGGCACCCAGCTGCCAAGATGCGAGCCCCAGTGGAGCCGACCACCCAGGGCAAGGGGGGGGGGGAGGAGGCGCATGCCTGGCAGCAGCTCAGACAGCTTGGCCAGCAGATCGGACAGCTTGGTCTATCAGCCGCGAGTGCGGTGCAAAGCCAAGGCCTACATTTTTGGCCTGATCCGACTGCATGATGCGTGTATCTGCAAGAGGATAAAACATCCGTTCCCCCAGTCCAACCAAAGCCGCAGGGAGCCCAAAGGACATCCCTTCCCCAGTCACTAACCCCCAGGAGGCAGGGGACCCGCTCATTAACCCCCTGTTGTGCAACCCGGTCAGCAGCAACCACATCCACCCCCCCCTTCTAAAGCATGTGGCAAAGCCAGCTCCTACCGCACTCATGGGGGGGGGTTGGGGACCAAAAGACCCACAGTGACTGTTTAGAGGGGCTGGGAACCCAGGGGTCCGACCATCCCAGGGAGCGACCCACGTCCACCCTGAAAGACCATAAAGGGAGAGGGGGGACACTACTTACCACACCTTGGAACCGGGCGGGCACCACTCCAAGCAGACCACTGCACCAACTTGGAATGGGGGTGCTGTGGGCCAGAGGCACGCTGTGACTCAGGTCGTGCCCAGGGCTATGTGTACTCGCTGGCCAGCCCCTGTCCAGTGGGGCTATGTCGCGGCTGACCTAGCGCGGAGCTGAGGTCGGGTCGTGCTCACTGGCTGGACTGGGGAGACTGTAAGGATCTAGAATATCCAGTCCGTCGCCCAGTCCAGCAGTTGATTGTAGTTCTCACAGGAACAGAATTGATTGTAGATCTCACAGAAACAAAAAATAATAAAAGAAGCAAAAAAATAAAAATTCAAAAGGAAAAAATGCTAGAACCAAAGAGGTGTCCTACTCCTGTAGGGGCAGCATAAACCCAAGGATCAAGAAGATATGGAGCTGTGTCTGTCAATTAATGAAAGAGAAATGTTGTTTGTTTTTTTTCAAAATTGTCGGTCCTTCTTTTTTTATAAGTAATAGCCGCAGAGGGGATCAAACACCATAAAAAAAAAGCTCTATTTGTGGGAAAAAAATCGGATTTTTGTAAGATCTTACCGTAAAATCCTTTTCTCTTAGCTCATTGACAGACGTAGTCTTCTTGATTCACAAGAACTGGGTTATGTTGTCTCCGCAGGAGTAGGACTAGGCAGAAAGAAAAAACGTTCTGGCTCCACCCTAGGGGCAGTCCCAGAGGGTATATCCTCCCTCTCTCTGCTACAAGGCATCAGTTCTGTCACAAAGCAGCAACAGAGAATTTAACCCAACCCAACTCAATGATAGAGGGGCGGGTACTACGTCTGTCAATGAGCTAAGAGAAAAGGATTTTACGGTAAGATCTTACAAAAATCCGATTTTCTCTGTCGCTCATTGACAGACGTAGTCTTCTTGATTCACAAGAACTGGGACATCCAGAAGCAGTGCCACAAATGAGGGGTGGGATTGACAGAAATCAAAATCCAATCTAGAAGGCCCAACCGGTGCCAAACTAGAAGTTTTAAAGGCTCATTATAAACAAAGAATGAGACTCAAATAAAAATTCCAACGGAAAAAAACCCTCGAGGTAGACCACTGGTCTCCTCAAATGGCGGCCTGCAAAATCTTGCGGCCAAACGAGGCATCAGACGATGCCATTACATCAACTTTATAATGTTTTGTAAAGGTATGCACCGACGACCAGGTAGCCGCCCTGCACACCTGGACCACTGACGCCTGATGGCGAAAGGCCCATGACGCACTAAGTGCCCGAGTGGAGTGCGCCTTAACAGGGAACGGGGGCTCCCGACCCTTAATAGAATAAGCCTGTACCACCGTCTGTCTGATCCATTTGGTCGCGGCAGATGCAGGCAACCCCTTTTTGGGTCCATCCGGGATCACAAAAAGTGAATCCGTCTTGCGAAACGAGTCTGTCGTTTTCAAGTATACCCTGATCGCCCGGACCACATCCAAGGAGTGTAAAGCAAACTCCCGAGGATGACTGGGCTTAGGACACAGGGAAGGTAATACAATTTCTTCATTCAGATGAAATTCTGAAACCACTTTTGGTAGGAAGGATGGATTCAGACGAAGAACCACCTTATCTCTATGAACCACCAGATATGGGGAACGACAAGATAATGCGGCCAGTTCTGACACCCTGCGTGCAGAAGTGATAGCCACCAAGAAGGCCACCTTCTGGGACTACGTAGGTAGAGGAATCTCCCTAATATCTTCAAAGGGAGGTTTCTGAAGAATCGACAATACTAAATTAAGATCCCAGGGTGGTAACGGCGCGCACTGGCGGAGCCAGATGTCGCACCCCCTGGATGAAATTCCGCACCAAGGAATGAGTAGCCAAAGGCTTCTGAAAGAAGATAGCTAATGCTGAGACCTGACCCTTGATAGTACTCAAGGCCAGTTTCTGCTCAACCCCTTGTTGCAGAAAAGCTAATATTCGACTAACCGAATAAGACCGTGGACGGAACCCCAGAGGTTCACACCATGCAATGTAGGACTTCCATGTGCGATGATAAATCTTTCTGGAAGTCGCTTTCCTTGCTTTAACTAACTAACTTAACTAAGTAGGAATAACTGAAGCTGACAATCCCTTGTCCTTCAGCACCTGGGTCTCAATAGCCAGGCCGTTAAAGCCAGCGATCGTAAAGCAGGATGGAAGATCGGTCCCTGAGACAGTAGGTCCTCCCTGAGAGGAAGTCTCCACGGGACGTCCGCCACCAGTCTGACCAAGTCGGCGTACCACGCTCGGCGAGGCCAGTCCGGAGCTACCAGGATTACTGGAATTCCTTCCTCCTCTATCCTGCGAAGAAGTCTTGGCAGTAACCCGAGAGGAGGGAAGGCATACATTAGCTGGTATTGCCCCCACGGGGCGATCAGTGCGTCTGCGGTCTCTGCTAGAGGATCGCGGGAGCGAGCCACGAATCTCTGTACTTTCCTGTTGAATCGTGATGCCAACAGATCCACATCCGGGGTGCCCCAACGTAGGCACAACTGGTGGAAAACTTCTGGATGGAGGGACCATTCCCCCTGATCCAGAGTCTGACGGCTGAGATAATCTGCCTGCCAATTTTCCACCCCCGGAATGAACACCGCAGAGATCGCTGGAACAAATCGTTCCGCCCAGCGAAGAATGCAAGCCACTTCCTTGGCCGCTCGGACACTCTTGGTGCCCCCCTGGTGATTGACATAAGCCCCGGCCGTGGCGTTGTCCGACTGGATCCGAACCGGGCTGCCCTGGAGCTGCTCGGTCCAGTGAATCAGACAAAGTCTGATCGCTCTCAGTTCCAATACATTTATCGGCAATCTGGATTCTTCCGGGGACCAAAGTCCCTGGACAGATAACTGACCGAGAATTCCTCCCCATCCGGATAGACTGGCATCCGTGGTCACTATCGTCCAATATATTGGCAGAAATGACTTTCCCTGGCTGAGCATCGGAGACCGAAGCCACCAGACCAGAGACTCTCTGGTCTGTTTGCTCAATCGGATCCGATTGTCCAGGGATTCCGGATTCCGATTCCATCTGAGAAGAATCTCTTGCTGAAGTATTTGGGTATGGGACTGGGCAAATGGGACTGCTTCGAAGGAAGCCACCATCAACCCCAGAACCCTCATGCAAGTTCGAAGAGAAGACCAGCTGTTGGATAGTAACAACTGGACTGCTGATTGAATCTTCCGGAGTTTCCCTACCGGAAGGAAAACTCTTGTCCTGACTGTGTCTAGAATTAGACCCAGATATTCGAGCCTCTGGGTGGGAACCAGAAATGACTTTTGCTGGTTCACCAGCCACCCGAATTCCTGTAAAGAAATTATAGTAATTTCTATGTTTTGTAGCAGGGTCTGAGGAGACTCTGCATGAAGCAGGAGATCGTCTAGGTAACCTAGAATCGATATGCCTCTTTTGCGCAGTAGTGCCAACATTGGGGCCAACACCTTCGTGAAGACCCGAGGAGCCGCGGCGAGACCGAAAGGTAACGCCACAAACTGATAGTGGTTCTCTTCTACGGAAAAGTGTAGAAACCGCTGATGTCCTGCGAAAATGGGAATGTGAAGATAGGCGTCCTTGATGTCTATGGACGCTAGGACATCCCCTGGATGCAGGAAGGCTGCTACTGTGCGAATGGATTCCATCTTGAATTTCCTTATGTTGAGAAAGGAATTGAGTGCCCTTAAGTCCAGAATTGGACGCACTTTGCCCTCTTTCCTGGGTATTGTAAATAGGTTTGAATAAAACCCTTGAAAACGCTCTGTCCAAGGAACGTGGACTACCACTTCTTGTTGTAGTAAATCCGTGACTGCTCTCCGCAGATCTTCTAAACGATCCGGGGATAGTCGGATATTGGAAGGGAAGAATCGCGCCGGTGGGAGAGATCGAAACTCGATCTTGTACCCTGACCTTATGACTTCGCAAACCCACTTGTCCGGGATTCTGGAAAGCCATGGATCCGGGAACCTGCGAAGACGTCCCCCCACCCCAATTATGGGTGGGGGCGCACCTTCAGGCTTTGGACGATTTATCTTCAGGTCTGGAGGGGGGGGGCTTTTGCTTGCCCGACCAACGTCCCCTGAAGCCTCCTGAAGGAGCTTTGGAGGACTTAATTTTTTCACCCGCGGGACGAAAAAACTTTTTGTGAGCAGAGAAAGAAGGCCCTCGTCTTTGACGAGTTCCTTTACCCTTAACATTTTACGGTAAAAAGGTGCTCTTTCCTCCCGTGAGATCCTTAATGATCTCATCTAAGTTGGCTCCAAATAGACGCTCTCCTAAAAAGGGGATATTAGCCAATGCTTTTTTGGAACCTTGGTCGGCTAACCAACCTTTTAGCCACAGTGTACGCCTGAGAACCACTGCTGAAACTGATGCTCGCGCCAATAATGGAGTGGCGTCTAACGCCGCATCACACACAAACTGTAACCCCTGTATCATTTGTTCCAACAAATCTGATACCGCCTGAGGGACTTCTTCTAAGTCCCGGCGCAACCACTTGGTCCATTCAGTTACAGTCTGCGAAACCAGTCCAATAGCAATTATTGGTCTGAAAGCTGATCCAATCAAGGAAAACATGGTGCGAGACATAGCTTCTATCTTGCGATCCACTGGATCTTTAAAAGACGGAGCGTCTTCTAAAGGAATAACCGTGGCTTTATTCAATCTAGCAATTGGTGAATCCACCACAGGTGGTTCTGTCCATTTCTTAATGAGGGTTTCCTCAAACGGATAACGCCTGTTAATGCGTTTAGAAATAGCAGAAGTGCGTTTTGGCAGACTCCATTCTTCTTTGATTGGATTGCCAAAACATTTGGGCAATGGAAAAACCTTCGCTACTTTGATGCGTTTTTTAGTCCCAAAGGGGATTTCAGTTTCAGCTATTTCCGACGGAATACCCTGTAATCTTAAGGTTTCTTGAACAGATACAATGAGTGCGTTTACCAACGCTTCCTCTCGGGCTATGGCTGATGCCGAAACATCCTCCTCACTGTCTGAAGAGACAGTACCCGAGACACCAATCCCAGATGAAGTACCTGCAACTGCAGAAATAGGCTCAGATTCTGAATCCGAAGTTTCAGATAATAAGGGGTTAGGCGGGGGTCGCTTTCTTGCGCCCTGTCCCTGACAAGCCACTTCCACCTGGGACACAAAAGTTTCCATAATAGCTGACAATGATTCAACCGTCAGTGGGGTGCTGGAGGATCCTGCAGACACCTCGAGGGGATCCGGTGGAGATACATGAGTGGCAGGGTCCATGTTAATTCAGGACACCTCTGCCAGAAAAAACAAAAACTTTTTTTTTTTTTTTTTAAATAAAAAATACCTCTTTTTTTTTTTTTTTTTTTTTATGTGTATCCCCCTAGCGCAATAGCGCCCCTCAGAGTACCTGCTTCTCGATCCCCACAGAGAGAGAGAGGGACCCTCAAGGCTCACCACCCGATGCAGAGAAATTTCCAACCAACTGCAGTCAGCGTCTGTCTTTTACAGACTGGAAAGAGCTGTGTTAGTTTTCCCGGGTAGAAGGACGTGGCTCCGCCCCCTGTGTACGCCTTCCGGCGTTCCCAGCTCTCCACGAGGTAGCTGGGCTCATCAAACATGGCCGCCCCCATACAGGAGACAATAGACTCCAAAAACATGGCGGTCGGCGTGACATGAGGACATTCATGCACCCGGTCTACGGCAAAATGGCGGCGGACTGCCGAAATCGTTTTTCCCAGCACATCCACCTGCATCTCTGCTAAATGGCGGTTTATCGATCTGCAGGAGGTACACTACAATTAAGGTAGGATTATACCTCCTATGTCTGCTGTAATACTACAGTCTGCTGGGTAGAGTGTTAGCTCTCAAACCAAGTCCACTTCCCACCAAACACATGCTGTATTTACAAGGGGGACTTTTAGTGTCAGACAGATGCTGACCATGTATGGAGGGGCCCATAATTCATACTGCCTCATAACGAGGAAAAAAGGGAACGTTTACTCACCATACCGAACCGACAGGCACCCTCTCTTCACAATACCCTCTCCACCGGGGTGGGGGGTTGTGGACCACTCCGGACGCCTCGACTCTCTGGTTCCTGGCGTCTGGTCTGCACGCGCTCTGGTCTGCACGCGCTCGTAGGCAGAAACCGGGGTGACCACTGGATCTCAACATCCAGCCCGTCGCCCGGCCCCGCATACTTACTTGAATGTGTCGCGGCCGACCAAGCGCAATGCAATGGTCTGCGCGCGCTCGTAGGCCGGCTGGGGTGACCACTAGTGTCGCCCAGTCCGGCGTATTTGCTTGAAGATCTCACAGGAAAAAACACTGGAAAAAAAACTACCTAAAAAATATTTTTCCCAAAAAAAAAAATCTTGCCAGGACCAGAGATCCCAGCAAGGAACTTAGGTCCTTACTCCTGACTAGACAGAAAAAAACTGATGCCTTGTAGCAGAGAGAGGGAGGATATACCCTCTGGGACTGCCCCCTAGGGTGGAGCCAGAACGTTTTTTCTTTCTGCCTAGTCCTACTCCTGCGGAGACAACATAACCCAGTTCTTGTGAATCAAGAAGACTACGTCTGTCAATGAGCGACAGAGAAAAGGGCATCAATTTTATTTGGATATAGTGTCGCACAACTGCGCAATTGTCAGTTAAAGCAACCCCAGTGCTGTATCGTAAAAAATGGCCTGGTCAGGAAGGGGGTAAACCTTCTAGAGCTAAAGGGGATAATGACACTTTAAAAGAGAAGTTCGGGATTTAAAAAAACAAACATTCATACTTACCAAGGTGGATGCAGCATCCCCACTGCCTCTAGACTGAGAATTGAGCGTTCAAAGACCACTGTTTGCTCAGTTCTCGGTCTTCAGTGAGCAGAGAGCCAGTGACTGTCAGTCATTGACACTCTGCTCTGCCCCTCCTATGCTCACTCGAGCTCTGGGCTGTGGAGGGGGCAGAAGCGGCTGGCTCAGGCTCTCAGCGGTGTGCTGAGAGGCTGAGCCAGTTGTCTGTCCAGGCATCTGGATGCTCACAGTAGGACATACATCTGATTGCTGTTTTTTTATAATTTTTCTCCTAAGTGCTTACTTCTTATACTGTCCCCCAACTGCGTTGTCAGGCTTAAGGTATGCGAGTGCACCCTGTGCCTGCAAGGACCTATGTAGTCCCACCAAAGTCTCCATTTTTTGCATGCTCCCATTTTGAACTACAAGCTTGCACAAGAGACACAGATTCAAAGCCAAAGCTTGGGAGCCTCTGTAAATAACCACTGTAGAGAGGGAGAACTGTGGCTTTGTTTCTGTGTATTTTGCACTGCCTGTATGTGCAGTGCTGGAAGTGGCTGCACATAAGCTTGTAGTTCAAAATGGGAGCACGCATGAAGTGGAGACTCCAATGGAACTCCATAGTTCCCTGCAGGCACAGGGGGCACCAACACACCTGATATCAAGCAGCACATACAAAGTGGAGACTCCAAAAGGACTCCACAGTTCCTAGCAGGCACAGGGAGCACCAATATACCTGAAGTTAAGCAGAAGGTACAAAGTAGAAACTCCAGTGGGACTAATTCCTTGCAGGCACAAATACCTGATAACAAGCAGCGCATATGAAGTGGAGACTCCAGAAGTACTCCATAGTTCTTAGTAGGCACAGGGGCATCCACATACCAGAAGTCAAGCAGTGGGTACAAAGTGGAGACTTGGACAAGACTCCATAGTTCCTGGCAGGCAAAGGGGCACCCACATATCTGAAGACAAGAGGAGAGCACAAAGTGGACACAAAGTGGAGACTCGTGCAAGAATCCATAGCTCCTGGCAGGCACAGGAGGCACCCACATACCGGAAGTCAAGCAGTGGGTACAAAGAAGAGACTCGGGCAAGACTCCAGAGTTCCTGGCAGGTACAGGGGGCACCCACATATCTGAAGTCAAGCAGTGGGTACAAAGTGGAGACTCAGGCAAGACTCCATAGTTCCTGGCAGGCAAAGGAGGCACCCAGATATCTGAAGTCAGGCAGCATGTACAAAAAAGCATGAGGAGTAAGCAAAGAGTGCAAAAATTAAAAAGAAACAGCTATCAGCAACTAATTTTACAAAAAATGGCTTTTATATCTCTTTTGTATCCCTAAAGCCAGTCTTATAAAAGTTAACAATTTGACAGTCATCCTGGAACATCAGGTCAAAACAGTAAAATGACTAGAGATGAAGTCCAGGCAATGTTTAATAAAGTAGGAGAGGGTTAAAAACAAAACTTTCTCTGGGCTTTTGGTATTGTCTGCGTCCCAAATAAGAAAATGTTGCTGCCCAGGCAGTGCTAATTCTTTCCATCCAAACCAAAACAAAACATTTTTGGCTGGAATACCAATTTATTCACTGTATTTATTACAGGAATTTTTATACATGGACAATTTACACAGCGCTTTACCTATATTACACATTTACATCAGTCCCTGCCCTTGAGGAACTTACAATTCGAAGCAGGGGTGCTCAACATTTTGAAGAGCCCGATCCACTTAAGTGATTTGGTAGGCCAGAATGAAATGAAATGGTTCAGAAATTCTAATTTTTATTTTGAGTAGCATAATGAAGATTTTAAACAACAATCAGGATCATCATTTTACCAATAACCAATGCCCTTTGGATGTTTACCTACTGTTTAATCACAATCAAAAAAAGCTAATTTTTTATTAACAGGATCACCATTAATCACACTTTCAAGCTCAGGTGTGACCAACCAAAAAAGCTCAGAACCAGCGTTGCAGCCTTCACTATACAAGGATCTTTGCAGCCATCACTTGAATTGCCAAAACAAGGACTGTGAACAATCTAAACCAGGGGTCTTCAAACTTTCAAAGCAAGGGCCCAGTTTACTGTCCTTCAGGCTTTAGGGGGGGGGGGCGGACTGTGGCATTGGGAGTAGAAAATGCCCCAGCATCAGTGCTCCATCATTGGTTTTGATGGGAGGAATAGTGCCCCATTCATGGTGTCAGTAGGGGGAATAAACAAAGATGTGTAAGCACTTCCACCTTCTCCCATCCAGTAGGGGGAATGGTGTCCCATCACTGGTGGTCAGTTGGTGGAATAGTGCCCCAAGGGCCAGATAAAGGAAAGCGAAGGGCCAAATCTGGCCCCGGGCCTTAGTTTGGAGACCACTGATCAAAACAAAAACAACGAACCAGGGAAGTGCATGCCCTAGTAGTGCAATAAGCTTCCTTATTAAGCAAAGAAAAAATGACACATAAAAGACTAACATGCTCCTAACAGGTCAGCAACAGCAGTCTCCATGTACCATTCAAAGAGAACCTGTGATTTACAACGTAACAGGTTATCTTTAATGGTGGCTATTTCACAATACATTTCCCACCTCTCCTTCCTTTCCCTGTAGACAACAGGAATAAAAAAGTATTTGGCACTGCCAGGTATGGAGGAGACTGTGATTCATATCCCATTCTCCCATGTGTCAGTGTTTGTGCTTGGCCATTGAAGCACCCATGACTGTCACATGGGAGCAAGAAGAGAGTCCTAAACCCTGTGAAAATTCCAACTTAAAACATTGAGCTTACATAGGACTGCCTCCCTTAACTGCCGATGGTTAAATGTAATGATGGGAGAATGAAGGGAAGAGGAGTATGTGCTGCTAATGGGATTAACATAAACCTGTTGCATTGCCCTGGTTCACATTAAGACTCATGTATGGTGAAACGTTATAGCTGCTTTGCTAGACAACACAAGAATTGCTGTGAAGAGTCATTTTGTGACATGAATCGAATGTGGAGGAGGCATTATTTCACTGCTGGTGTTTCTTAAAGAAGATAATTGCTGTAACCTTCAGGATATATAGGCAGGAGGGGGAAAAAGCATACTTAAGTCATTCATTTTCCTCTTGTACTCTTCCCCCTCCTTCCTCAAAATGATAATAAACTTTCAAATAATACAGTCTGGTCTGGATTCAATTAGACTTTCACTGTCTAGTCTTACTATTTAAACAATGCCTTGAAACCTCACTGGCCCCCATGATGCTATCACATCAGAGGCCCAGTGTTTCATAACAGCACGCCAAAATGGTGTGCAGATCGTGCGGATATTGAAGATTAATTTTAAGCATTACAAACTAAATACTTCCTTCCACTCTAAACAAATCACATGAATCCCCTTCTTGAAGGAATCAGGCTCTATTTACATTCACCCTGATGCAGCTGCGCAGGCTGCCTTAGAAGGCCACGATCGCAATAAATCCCTATATTAGGAAAGCTAGATTGCCAGCCAGTGAACTCTGAAGCTTGTTCCCTGCTCAATTATTAACATTTCCTTGCGGTTTTGAAAAAACAAGACTTATCTTTCTTGTGACATTACAAATTTATGCACGCTTTATGAGATTAATATCCTGAGGGCTCAGAAATCAGTCCTGTAAATGAATACATTGTGAAAAGACAAATGAAATTTCTTTTTACCGTAACTACAATATTAATACGTTTAAAAGCAACTTTACGCAACAAGGAAAATCAGTGAATGCTAGTATTACCCAGGGAACACTGCAACTATGCTAGAGTCAGAGCATCCACTCAATTTATCTTCGGTCTGAATAATATGTAATCTTTTACAGCTTTGGTGGGACTGTAGCCTCCAGTCATACGATTTTATAATGGCAAACTCTCCAATGCATAAATACATGTGATAAATGAACCAATACATTTACTGTATTAGCTGAAAGCTTGCATGATTACATTCCTAACTCTAGTAAATGAGGGAAGAAAGAAGTATAATGCAGAGTGCCCATGAGAGCACCGAAATCCAGGACACACTATTATGCAAATAGTGACATCAGCTCTGTAGTTGGAGCTCTAGCTTCCTCTAAAGTTGGAGCTTTAGGCCTCTTTCACACGGGGCGGAATCCATCCAAGCATATCCACCTGCTCATTGGGGGATCTCGCCATTGATCCTCACCGAGCAGGCAGATGACAGGTCCGTGTCCACTCCATTATGCAGAGGGGACACAGCCCCCTGCTCTCTATGGAGCAGTTGGATGGAAACCAACTGTGTGTCAGTTTCTATCCGATTGTCATCCAATCTGATCCGCCGGACGGATGTTGAACGTATCCCTATCCGTCTGTTTTTAGCAGATAGGTTCGCCTGAAAAACGCATTCAACTCTTAAAGCTGAGGGCAAAACATGTTTTTTTTTTTTTTCATTTTGGAAAGAATAAGGGAGAGTTATAACCCCAGTCAATTTTTTTTTTTTTTTGCCATATATGTCCCACTGGGGAGTTTTCCATTCATATCCTGTCCCATAGCCACAACAGGAAGTGAGAGGAAATCAAACCAACGTGGGGGAATCTCTGGCTTTTAGCAGAACTAGTGTCCCCACTGGATGATTTTCCTTTTATTCCTGTTCAGGTGACAAGCTCAAATTTTTTTATTTTTAACTCTTACTCTAAACGGATAAATAGAGAGGATGAATCACCCTAAAGGGGGCACAAACAGCAATAAAAACCAGACAGATGTTTTAATCCCGCTCTATTTTATCCAAAACTTAAAAAAAAGTTTTGCCTTTTATACTCAAAGTCCTGCTGTGGGCTGACAACAAGCAACATTTTCGTGGAGTGTTGTCAGCCCTGTCCAGTGCGTCTTTTGCTAAACTACTTCACCACTCCCGCTCTCAGATATCTCAGAGCATAAAGGTAAGCCATTCTGTAGTCTAACACAGTGTTTCTCAATCTTTTTTCAGTCAGGGCCTCCTTTCAAATCCTACACAGCCTTGAGGCACTGTCTTCTAAAATGTAAAAAACTAAACCAATGGTTTTTACATATTGCAGCAACATCAACACACGTAGGACATACAACATTAGAGGTGATTTATTATTTCAAAGCAAATACACTTTTGTACACTGCTATTGACTGGTACTCCAGCATTATTTCTTCCTCATTTTCTCTCCCCCATGCAGCTAACATGACCCCAGTGCTAACAGAGAGGGGTGGGGGGTCAAATAAGGATACTCTGCAAGTGCCCGAAGTCCTCCTTATCAAACAATGACATCAGGGCGTGTTAGGATGTTGGCAGCTGGCCTGCACAGTGATCAAGTTTGTAAATTGTAATATTGCACAATAAACACTTGTGGCTTTGTGTACCAAAGCAGGTATGATCCACCAATTGGTTTGCACACAATTTTTGGGCAATTTGGGGAAATTTTAGGCATTGTGCCTGAAGAACCCAAAGGGCACCCTGGTTGAAAAAGGCTGGTCTAACATAAGAACTTAGAGTGATAAAACACAGCAAGTGTGCAGAGGTCACATGGCAGTTCTGAATTTCTGAAAAGAGCATTATTCAGTGACTTGAAATGCTGTATTAGGCCTCATGCACACAGGGCAAGAAAAAACGAGCTGCAGAGCCACTTCTAATGACAGGAAAAAGCAGCTGTAAAAACATGCTTTTAGTAGCATTTTCCATTGGTGTTATTGCACATTTGGCCACGTTGGCTTTTAGCAGCTTTTTTTTTTGCCTCCATTCAAAATCAATGGTTGCCTAGGAGCCGTCTTTGATACGGCTTTCAGCCCATTGATTTGAATGGAAGTCGCATCACAAGTCGGATCAGAATGATCCGACTTATGGTGCAACGTGGGGTTCCCCCCCAAAATCCATACCAGACCCTTATCCGAGCATGCAGCCGGCAGGCCAGGAAAGGGGAGGGGACCAGGCCATGTCGGAGGAAGAAGAAGAAGACCAGAGCGTAGAAGACCAGAGCGTAGAAGACCAGATGAAGATTTTTAACATAGTGCTCAAAACGTCTCCTGTCATTATTTACATACACTGCCTTTTATGGGGTGAATAGGTAGGGGTACAATGTACCCCATACCTATTCACATAGGGAGGGGGTCCGGGATCTGGGGGGCCCCCATGTTAAAGGGGGCTCCAGATTCTGATAAGCCCCCTGCCCGCAGACCCCCACAACCACCGCCCAGGGTTGTCGGGAAGAGGCCCTTGTCTTCATCAACATGTGGGTAAGGTTTTTTGGGGTGGGAGGTGCAGAGCTCCCCCTGCCCCAAAGCACCCATCCACTCCCCTTTCCTGGCCTGCCGGCTGCATGCTCGGATAAGGGTCTGGTATGAACTTTGGGGGGGACCCCATGCCGTTTTTTCGGAGTGGGGCTCCCCTCAAAATCCATACCAGACCCAAAGGGCCTGGATTTGAATCTGGGGGGGACCCCCACGCCGTTTTTTTCCCATTTTGGCATGGAGTTCCCCCTCAAGATCCTTCAAGCGCAAGTCGCACCACAAGTCGGATCAGACTTCCATTCAAATCAATGGGCTCCCATAGGGAACCATTGATTTTCACATAAAGAAAAAGAAACATATAACGTGGCTTAGAGCTGTATAAGAAACGTTAAGCAACGTTATTCAGCCTTTAGCCGTGTCAGACGTTTTTACAGCTCTGACGCTGGTCCTCAGAATGCACAGGCCATGGTTTTTTTTGCAGCTTAAAAAAGCCTATGTCACTTGGAGCTCCTAAGAGCCTGTGTGTACATGAGGCCATAGAATAACATGGAGGGGCATTTTTAAGCTGCAAAAAAAAATGTCTGACGCTCCTAACAGCAGCTGCAAAAACGCCCTGTGTGCACGGGGCCTTAAGGTTTGCTGAATTATTTTTTCTTACTTTGAAAATGTGTGCACATCCTCAGTCCATCCCTGTATCTGCAGCTGCTGATTTTTTTTAGTATTTTCTGCCTTTCATAACAGCCAGCGGGGAGGTTGTGAGGTTGATTGCTGAAGTGAAAAAACACATTCTTGGACACCCTTTAGAGATGCAAGTTCCTGAGAGGGAGCTGGTCACTGAATGCTGTAGAATTTAGCTATTCCCTCTGCTCATCAGTTGCTTGATTACATTCTATCAGACCTGCTTCTGGAACAGTAATCATGCAACTGATCAGCACAGCTAAATTCTGGACCATTCAGGGCCACCAGGGAGAAACATAATCGTATAGGGATACCAGGTATGTGCTCTTTCACTCAGGCTCATCATCACTCCTCACTTACATTCTCTGCTCTTACTGCATCTGAATCAGTGGCTACAAAGAGAGAAATTGAGAGAGCAGAATAAATTGTAGACACAGGTATAAAAAAAAAAAAAAAAAACTGAATAAAAATGGGGGATCTCTGGAATGATTATAACATATTTATAGGAACTAAATATACACAGAATTATAAGTCCTAATGCAAACAGAGCTTAAAAAACACTGCTTACACAGGCATTCAGCATTTTCTTTGCCTGTAAAAGCCCCTCTATGTAAGCCTATATGGCCACACAGAAAACAGGCAGAAAAAAAAACACTAAAGGCAAAACAAAAAGTATGTACTGTATGCATATTAACACGTCTAAATTCCCATAAATGCGTGCATATGCATGCAGATGTATTTACAGTATCTCACAAAAGTGAGTACACCCCTCACATTTTTGTAAATATTTTATTATATCTTTTCATGTGACAACACTGAAGAAATTACACTTTGCTACAATGTAAAGTAGTGAGTGCACAGATTGTATAACAGTGTAAATTTACTGTCCCCTCAAAATAACTCAACACCCAGCCATTAATGTCAAAACCGCTCGCAACAAAAGTGAGTACACCCCTAAGTGAAAATGTCCAAATTGGGTCTAAAGTGTCAATATTTTGTGTGGCCACCATTTTTTTCCAGCACTGCCTTAACCAGTTCCGGACCGGAAGGATTTGGCCCCTTAATGACCAGGCTATTTTTTGCAATTCCGCACTGCATTATTTTAACGGACAATTGCACGTTATGCGACGCTGTACCGAAATAAAATTGATGCCCTTTTTTTCCCACAAATAGAGCTTTCTTTTGGTGGTATTTGATCACCTGTGCAATTTTTATTTTTTGCGCTATAACAAAAAAAGAGCGACAATTGTGGAAAAAAAACAATATTTTTCACATTCTGCTATACAACATTCACCAAAAAAAAAAAAAATCAAAATTTTTCATCCTTTTAGGCCAATTTGTATTCTGCTACATATTTTTGGTAAGAAAAAAAAAAAATCACAATAAGCATATTTTGATTGGTTTGCGCAAATGTTATCGCGTCTACAAACTAGAGCAGTGGTCCTCAACCCTGGCCCTCAGGGCCCACTAACAGGTCAGGTTTGCAAGATAACTGAAATACATCCCAGGTGATATAATTTGCTGCTCAGTGTTTGCAGTACTCTAGTCTGCATCTCCCCAAGGTAATACTTAAAATCTGGCTTGTTAGTGGGCCCTGAGGACCACTGAAGTAGAGGAAAGATTTATGTAATTTTCATTTATTTTTATTTTTTTTACTAGCAATGGCGGCGATCTGCGATTTTTAGCGGGACTGCGACATTGGGGTGGACAGATTGGACCCCTAACTGACAATTCTGACACTTTTGGGGGGACCAGTGACATCATCACTGTAATCAGTGCTAAAAATATGCACTGTTACTGTAATAATGACATTGGCAGGGAAGGGGTTAACAGAGTGGTGATCAAAGGGTTAAGTGTGAGCCTAGGGGAGTGTTTTCTAACTGTATGGGGGATGGGCTTGTGAAATGACCACAGAGACCTGTGATCCTATATAGGAGGAACACAGGTGCTCTGTGATCATTTCAGAATGAACTGTCAGCTGTGTTTACAACAGCTGACCGTCCTCTCCCAGCGGGGAGCGACCGCGGGTGCCCGGCGGCAATCGCTGCCGCCGGCCCCGTGGATCGGCATCCCTGCTGCCCAGTGGGGGCTGGAGCACGCAGCACCACACCCGCGAACTGACGTACCGATATGTCTATACGCGCAGCCAAGCCAGCCTGCAGCAGTATATTTGCAGCGGACGGTCGGCAAGTGGTTAACCCTCTTGGGCATGGAGTTCACTAGAGCTTCGCAGGTTGCCACTAGATCCTCTTCCACTCCTCCATGATGACATCACGGAGCTGGTGGATGTTAGAGACCTTGCTCTCCTCCACCTTCCATTTAAGGATGCCCCATAAATGCTCAATTGGGGTTTAGGTCTGGAGACAAGCTTGGCCAGTCCATCACCTTTACCCTCAGCTTCTTTAGCAAGGCAGTGGTCAACTTGGAGGTGTGTTAGGGGTCGTTGTCATGTTGGACTATTGCCCTGTGGGCCCAGTCTCCAAAGGAAGGGGATGATGCTCTGCTTCAGTATGTTACAGTGCATGTTGGCATTCATGGTTCCCTCATTGAACTGTAGCACTCATGCAGCCACACACTATGAAACTCCAACCAAGCTTGACTGTAGGCAGGACACACTTGTCTTTGTACTCCTCACCTGGTTGCCGCCACACACACTTGATACCATCTGAACCAAATAAGTTGATCTTGGTCTCATCAGACCACATGACATGGTTCCCGTAATCCATGTCCTTAGTCTGCTTGTCTCTTGTCTTCAGCAAACTGTTTGCGGGCTTTCTTGGGCATCATCTTTAGAAGAGGCTTCCTTCTGGGACGACAGCCATGCTGACCAATTTGATGCAGTGTGCGGCGTATGGTCTGAGCACTGACAGGCTGACCCCCCACCCCTTCAACCTCTGCAGCGATGCTGGCAGGACTCATACATCTATTTCCCAAAGACAACCTCTGGATAGGACGCTGAGCACATGCACTCAACTCCTTTGGTCGACTATGGCGAAGCCTGTTCTGAGTGGAACCTGTCCTGTTAAACCGCTGTATGGTCTTGTCCACCGTGCTGCAGCTCAGTTTCAGGGTCTTGGCAATCTTCTTATAGCCTAGGTCACCTTTATGTAGAGCAACAATTCTTCTTTTCAGATCCTCAGAGATTTCAGTGCCATGAAGTGCCATGTTGACCTTCCAGTGACCAGTAGGAGAGAGTGAGAGCGATAAAACCAAATTTTACACACCTGCTCCCCATTCACACCTGAGACCTTGTAACAATAACGAGTCACATGGCATCGGGGAGGGAAAATGGCTAATTGGGCCCAATTTGGACATTTTGACTTAGGGGTGTACTCACTTTTGTTGCCAGCGGTTTAGACATTAATGGCTGTGTGTTGAGTTATTTTGAGGGGACAGAAAATTTACACTGTTATATAAGCTGTACACTCAATACTTTACATTGTAGCAAAGTGTCATTTCTTCAGTGTTGTCTCATGAAAAGATATAATAAAATATTTACAAAAATGTAAGGGGACGGTAAGGATGTGCAGTAACCACTAGCAACTAATCAGTGAGCAGTAATAATGTGCAGTGACCTCTAGTAACCAATTAGTGAGTGGTGAGGATGTTCAGTAACCTCTAGCAACCAATCAGTGAGCAGTATTATTGTACAGTAATCTCTAGAAACCAATCAAAAAGCAGTAGTCATGTGCTGTAACCTCGACCAAATAAACAGTGAGCCATAGTGTGTGCTGTAACCTCTAGCAGTCAGTCAGTGAGCAGTAATGATACACTGTAACCTCTGGCAACCAATCGCAATTGCTGCCTGGTCTGATTATGTAAACTGATTTTGAGTCTCGCTTCTGTTTATTGCATGTCTCAGAGAAGGTGGAGAGAGAAATTGCATGGGGGGCCCAAGAAAATGTTTGCCCAGGGTCCAATCAATATTAAAGACGGCCCTGACTATGCTACTAGTATGGTTTCAACCAAGGACAGGTTAGCTCAGGTTAAGTTCCTGCACAAAGCCCACTTTACTGCTGTTCGTTTGGCTAGTATATACTCCGCAGTCAGTCCCCTGTGCAACAGGTGTCATTTGACTACCGGCACCTTCTTTCATATGCTGTGGACATGCCCTAAAATTAATGAGTTTTGGGCCTCTGTGGTGAAGGTCATAAATCATACTTGCAACTTGTCCCTTGGTCTTAATCCCTGAGTGTGGTGGTTGGGGGTGCTAGACAGTGCAGAAATGGGTCATTATATTAAGCTATTTGTATTTTTCTCCTCTTTCTATGCCCGGAGGGAAATCTTCCTCATATGGAAGTCTTGATTACCCCCTACCGTATTTTCCTGGTGCGCAGATATTAATGCCGTGCTACTTCTATACAGAAGACTTATCTATGAAAGCCAAAATTTCCCCAGGAAATTCGATAAAATTTGGTCGGACTTTATAGACGCCTGGGGAACCCGATTTGAGACCCAGCTGGTTGTTTGCGCAACTCTGTTGATGTTTACTACTTCTATATATATATATATGGGTTGATCTTTACGTTCCCCTTTCCTTCCCCTCCTCCTCCCCAATCTCCCTTCCTAGTCCAGTTCCCAAATATCCTTCCCCCCAACCCTTCCCTGTCCTCACTGAGATCCCAAAACGATGTTGTTTTCTATTTACACCTACGTTGTATCACTGACATTACAGTGCCTAAATTTGTGCCTCTTCTTTTGGCTCCTATGTGTATCCGTACTATGGCTCTGGTCGTTCCGACCCAACATACTGTACTTGTATGACATCTTCTTTTGATGTATATCTAGAGTATGTTTACCAGCTGCATTTGCTGTATTTGTTTTTTCTTTTTCTTTTTTACCCAATAAAACACTACTAGAAGTAGTATTAAAAATCGCTGTTGAAGCTGGACTTTAAATCGCACCACCGCGAAACAGTGGTAAGCGGCTGTAACCAGCATGGAACATGGAAGCCTCTGGACCGGAAGTGAATTTTGCAGGAAGTTGGGGAGCCGCTTGCTAATCAGGTGACAAGTTTCAAAGCTCTTTATCAGAGGTGGATGCTTTGAAACACATCACCTGTTGGCAAGCGGCTCCCAGACTTCCTGCTGACATCACTTCCAGTCCAGATGCTTCCGCGGTCTGATAGGATCTCAGCCTATCCCCAGAGGACGTTATATCTGATGAAATGCGTACGGTGGGGATTACGACGGTGACGTCATCACGTATACGCTTCTATGATTGAGAGAGTTCGGAGGGAGATGTGGAGGGACGCCGCTACACATCCTATACTACATATGAGCTGATTTTATTGGAAGTCTGTAAGTGCAATTCTTTTTTATCAATGAAATGAGTTTCAAACGTATTACGCTATGGAAGTGTTTGTCTGCTTATTCCCACATATTCATTTTGCCAGAAAAGTTAAAGTGTTGACATCGAGTGTATGGTTTTGGGAAGACCATTATTTTTCCCTGTGCTGCATTTGACCACCTATAATTTAGTGGTCAAATTTGTCCGGTAAGCAGTTTGTGTTTACACTACGGGTATGGAGTTTGACTAACCCTTTCCAGTACTACTTTCTTTTACACCCTCTATCTTATGGGATCTTGGACTAATGACTGAAATTTTTTTCTTTCCTCTATTTTTTTTTTTTTGATATGAACATTTATTTTATCTGTTTTGTATTGACCATCTTATATTTTTATCAAAAATTTTTTAGCGCTGCAAAATTGTATTATGGTATCTATTGGGAGTTTTTGTATTTGACTTTCAGTGCTGGCTGCTCTTTCTTAACTCTAGCGCAATGTTTTTTTAATTTTTTGAAAACAATAGATCCGCCCCAGCAATAATTGATCCCCAGCAGCAATAAAAGATCTCCAAGCAGCCAGAATCAATAGACCCCCCAGCAGCCAGCAACAATAGATCTCTCTCTCAATAGTAGACCCCTCCAAGCAACAACTGACCCCCCCCCCCCCCGAGAATATAAGACCTCTCCCATCAACAACAGATCATCCACCAGCAACAATAGACCTCCCCAGCAAACAACAGACCCCACACAAAAATAGACCGTCCAGCTCAGCCCAGCACCCCTTGCAATTACATACATTTAGTGCTGCAGGTGCCGGAACTGCATTTCCCTGCATTCCCTCCTAAAAAAGCCCTAGTATACAGTATCAGTACCCAAATCCCTCCAATTTGCAAAGTTCCTCTAATCTGGGATTGTCCCATAGAGGTAAGTATACTGAAACGCCATCGTAGTTCATGATACATTTCATTTCTTGCCAGACCCTTTGTATTAACTGTAATGTTGGAACCAAGTTGGCCCCAGCAAAGGCATCAGACTCCAAATGTGGCAGAAGACTGTACCTAGAAGAGTGTGTCAAGAAGACGGCTTGGATAGGATTGGCTAAATACACAGAATTTCAACCTGTAAAATATTGCAACTGAGCCATCAAAAAAGCAAAATAGGATGAGGGACAGCCAAGCTATCCTCCATTTTGGGCAATTGTAATATGGGCAATTTAGTTCTAGGGCTTTGGACTTTCCAAATCAGAGTTGCGAAAAATGACATCTACAGTTGTATTCAAAATTATTCACCCCCCCCCCCCCCCCAAATGCTGTAAAGGGTTTTAGGGATTTTAGTGTACATTTGTAATTGTATTCAGAATGAAATCCTACAAAGACTTCTTAAAGAACCATATGCAACAAAAATGACCTCAATTTGTTTTGTAATACAGTAGTAAATGTTTCTTTTGTGAATTCTTCATTGACACAATTATTCAACCCCTTAAAGACTACCACTCTGAAGAACAGAGGTTCATTGAAGTGTTTTCAATCAGGTATTGAAAACACCTGTGGATGTCAGGGAGCAGCAATAAAGCCTAATAAGCACCAATTAGGAAGCTTTCAAATTACTGTGATACTCAAGCTCCTTCTAGACATTTACTGGTGTGGGTACAAACATGGTGAAGTCAAGAGAATGGTCCAGGAAGACAAGAGAAGAGGTGATTACTCTTCACAGGAAGGGCAATGACTATAAGAAGATTGCAAAGATGTTAAACATACCAAGAGACACCATAGGAAGCATCATTCGCAAATTCAAGGCAAAGGGCACTGTTGAAACGCTACCTGGTCGTGGCAGAAAGAAGATGCTGACTTCGACTGCTGTGCGCTACCTGAAGCGTAGAGTGGAGAAAAGTCCCCGTGTGAGTGCTGAGGAACTGAGAAAAGATTTGTCAGATGTGGGTACTGAAGTTTCTTCTCAGACAATACGGCGCACACTGCGTAATGAAGGCCTCCATGCCAGAACTCCCAGGCGCACCCCCTTGCTGTCTCCAAAGAATAAGAAGAGTCGACTGCAGTATGCCAAAAGTCATGTGGACAAACCAAAGGAGTTTTGGGATAGTGTTCTGTGGACTGATGAAACAAAATTAGAACTGTTTGGGCCCATGGATCAACGCTATGTTTGGAGGAGGAAGAACAAGGCCTATGAAGAAAAGAACACCTTGCTTACTGTGAAGCATGGCGGGGGGTCAATCATACTTTGGGGCTGTTTTGCTTCTGCAGGTACAGGCAGGGAAGCTTCAGCGTGTGCAAGGTACCATGAATTCTCTTCAGTACCAGGAGATATTGGATGACAATGTGATGCAGTCCGTCACAAACCTGAATCTTGGGAGACGTTGGACCTTTCAACAGGACAATGATCCCAAGCATACCTCCAAGTCCACTAGAGCATGGTTGCAGATTAAAGGCTGGAACATTTTGGAGTGGCCATCACAGTCACCAGACTTAAATCCGATTGAGAACCTCTGGAGGGACTTAAAGAAAGCAGTTGCAGTGCACAAGCCTAAGAATGTGACTGAACTGGAGGCTTTTGCCCATGACGAATGGGCGAAGATACCCGTAGATCGCTGCAAGACACTTGTGTCAAGCTATGCTTCACGTTTAAAAGCTGTTATAACTGTAAAAGGATGTTGTACTAAGTACTAAGATTGAATGTCACTTGGGGGTTGAATAAAACTGATAATGATGTGAGCACAGAAAAGACATTTGTGGTTATTTCATTATAAATGTTATGTTATATTTGTCTGACCTACACGTGCCTCTTTGATTTAATTGTAAGCAGGATGACTGAATGATCAAAATCAATGTCAAACTGGCCAAAAAAATCAATTTCAGTGGGGGTTGAATAATTTTGAATACAACTGTATATTTTTTAAACGACTTTATACGGTATCCAAATGGGCAAGTTGTGTAAAATGTATAGTAGTTGTGGAGCCCAAATCATTTTTACACCGTTTGCATGCCCAACTATGGACAAGGGCAATTTTGTCAAAATGTTACTTTTGGTTTTAAATTTGTAAAGAATGGGACAAGATAACACCCAAATTATACCCAAATTCCAAAAAATTTAAGAGGAGACAACTGCAATATAATGGGGACTCGGTGAGAGGAGCGAAGTTGGATTGTCCAGAGGAAAGAGAGCGGCATTGTCCCAATTAATAGTCAAAACTGAGAATGACCCAAGGGTCTGAATCAAGGACATAAGAGAAACAAGCAAGTGATCACCCAAGAACACTAGGGCGTCATCTGCATAAAGTGATAACTTATCTGTCCCATCTACTGTATATGGACTTTTAATACTAATAAGTCCCTATCTGCAACACAAGTGCCATTCATCTCTTCTTGCCCTTTCCCTTGTGCTTGTGATCTTCTATGCTTGTGAAATACTGTCACCATGGGGTACTCACGATTTAGGGGAAGGTCTTGGTGCCAAGCTGTTGCTGGTTAAAAAAATTCACCCATAAAAGAGAGGCAGACCAAGCGAAAGTGAGGTGGCACAAATGTAGTGAATGCCAGGGCTGCACAGTTGCAGTAAGATCTTAGGTTGTGCAAGCACACTAGGCACAACAAGAGGGAGGTGGCGCAGGCACAGTAACTCTGGACACAGCCATAATCACTGGAAGGGTGGTGGTCTGCTCCCACACACCCCAAGGGGTTTAGGAGATAAAAGAAAAAGGCACCCTGGAATGAATAAAAGTTAAAGGGCTTCCTAACAGGAGGAAATACTCCAGCCTGGCTTTGTTCTCCATGATAGGCTTATCCTCACAGGGTCCTTGGGGACAGGGCTCTGCTGCTTGCTGACCACAGCCCTGCACCTGTAAAGCACCCTACATGCTGTAAAATGTACCAGGAGGAACATCAGGTTTAACCACTTCCATACAGATGTCATGGTCTTACCTCCTTGCTGTTCTCCTTCGTTTGACATGTGCTGGCGGCCATCTTGGTTTCTGGGTTTCTTGTAGCCTCCCACCCTGCGGCTCCTACTTCCCACTGGGAGGAGCTGGATGCCTAGCTCATATATATAGGAGGTCTGTGGCTCAGTTCCCTGCTTGGTCCTCCTGTGTTCACATGCTACTAAGACTGCTGCTACTTCTGGTTCCTGTTCCTGGCTTCGTCTGACTACCCTGTTGGTTCCTGATCCTGGCTTCGTCTGACTACCCTGTTGGTTCCTGATCCTGGCTTCGTCTGACTACCCTGTTGGTTCCTGATCCTGGCTTCGTCTGACTACCCTGCTGGTTCCAGACCCCTGGCTTCGCAAAGACTCTGCATCGGTTTCGCCATCCGTTTGGACTTTTGCTTTATAGCTTGTTTTTCAATAAAGCTGTCTTATTTTCACTTATCTGTTGTTGTACGTCTGGTTCATGGTTCCGTGACATTAGGACCAAGCCATGAATTCTGACGGTACAGGGCCATCCTCGCTACCCACGCTGGTTGCCAGACTTGATCAGCAGGATCACCTGTTGGGTCGGGTCGCCGTGGCGTTGCAAACCCTGCTTGAACGCACGGTACCACAGGCCATGAATTCTGACGGTACAGGGCCATCCTCACTACCCACGTTGGTTGCCAGACTTGATCAGCAGGATCACCTGTTGGGTCAGTTCGCCGTGGCGTTGCAATCCCTGCTTGAACGCACGGCTCATTTCGCTCCCGTTGCCGATGGGTCGGTTGTCGCTCCTGGGTCCGCTCCGGTTGTTGCGCCAGAGTCTACCCCGACACCTGTTGTTGCGCCTGCGGTGTTTCGGGGTATGTCCGGTTCTGCCCCCCTTCCACAGCGCTTTGGGGGAGAGCCAACTCAGTGCCGAGGTTTCCTTAACCAGGTGGGCATTTATTTCGAGTTGCTGCCACATGCCTTTCCTACTGAGAGATCAAAGGTGGGCTTCCTGATCTCGCTGCTCTCGGACAAGGCCTTGGCCTGGGCCAGCCCTTTATGGGAGAACAACAATCCGGTGGTTGCCGAGTTTTCCGGTTTTGTTGCTTCTCTTCGGAAGGTATTCGATGTGCCGGCTCGTGCTGCCTCTGCTGCGAAGCTCCTTATGTCCATCAGACAGGGTTCACGATCCGTAGCTGAATACGCCATTGAGTTTCGTACCCTGGCAGCAGAGGTGGGCTGGAATAATGAGGCTCTGGTCGCTGCTTTCTCTCATGGTCTCTCGGATGCCTTGAAGGATGAGGTTGCAGCTAAGGACCTACCAGTGGAGCTCGAGTCCCTTATTTCTTTCCTGATTTTGATTGACACCAGACTCAGGGAGAGACCTTCCTTTAAGGAGAGTCTGCGGAGGCCTCCTAACAGATTGGCGCCTACGTTTGCTGTCCCACCCGTGCCTCCCTCTCCTCCCACGCCTCCTGGGGATGACTTGTCTGGGGGTGAACCCATGCAGCTGGGGTTTGCTCGCCTGTCCGAGGGGGAGAGGGTACTCCGGAGACGCGAGGGCCGATGCATGTACTGTGGTCTCGGTGGGCATTTTCGGTTGGCATGTCCGAACCGTCCGGGAAAACGCTCGCACCTGAGATCCTGTCAGGGGCAGATCTTGGGTGGGGTCTCCTCGTCCCCGGTTTCCCGTGTTGACAAACCACTGATCACTGTTGTCCTCTCCTGGGTCGGGGGCTCGGTGACGACCCAGGCGTTGGTGGACTCTGGTGCTGGTGGTTTGTTCATTGATAGTGTGTTCGCTGCCACCAATTCCATTCCTCTGCAGGCTCGGGGTTCACCTCTGGCTCTTGAGGCGATAGACGGCAGACCCCTTCTGCCGCCACACGTGACTCATGAGACCCTTCCAGTGGGGTTAGCCATTGGTGCCGTTCACAGAGAGTCGGTCTGCTTCCAGGTTATTTCGTCTCCACACTACTCGGTGGTCTTGGGGTACCCCTGGCTCCAGAAGCATAATCCGATTTTCGATTGGAGATCGGCCGAGATCCTCTCGTGGTCACCGCAGTGTGGGGCTAGTTGCATCCATGGGCCTGTCAAGTTGCTGTGTACTTCCTCGGACTCTCTGTTGCCCCCTGAATACGAGGAGTACCGGGATGTATTCGATAAGGTGCGCGCGGTTGCCCTACCTCCGCACCGCCCATACGATTGTGCCATCGAGTTACAATCTGGTGCCGTTCCTCCTCGTGGCAAAGTCTATCCACTGTCGGTAGCAGAGAATGAGGCCATGGAGGAGTACGTGAGGGAGGCGCTTTCACGCGGTCACATTCGCAAATCCTCGTCCCCGGCAGGGGCTGGATTTTTCTTTGTGAAAAAGAAGGGCGGTGAGTTGAGGCCTTGCATCGATTACAGGGGTCTCAATCGCATCACGATCAAGAACGCTTACCCGATACCCTTGATTTCCGAGCTGTTCGACCGTCTTAAAGGGGCTACGGTCTTTACCAAACTCGACCTGAGGGCGGCATATAACCTCGTAAGGATCAAGGCGGGCGATGAGTGGAAGACCGCGTTTAACACCAGGACCGGTCATTATGAATCCTTGGTTATGCCCTTTGGGCTGTGCAATGCGCCCGCAGTCTTTCAGGAATTCATCAACGATGTTTTCCGTGACCTTGCAGCAGTGTGTGGTGGTCTATTTGGATGACATCCTGGTATATTCTGAGTCCATGGAGACCCACATTCTGGATGTCAGACGAGTGTTGCAACGGTTACGAGAGAACAAGCTGTTCGGTAAGCTTGAGAAATGCGAATTTCACCGATCCCAGGTAACCTTCTTAGGTTACATCATTTCCGCTGAAGGGTTCTCCATGGATCCTGAGAAGGTTTCGGCTGTCTTACAGTGGCCCCAGCCCAGTGGTCTTCGTTCCCTGCAGCGCTTTTTGGGCTTCGCCAATTATTATCGGAAGTTCATCAGGGACTTTTCCATGCTAGCCAAACCTCTCACGGATCTGACCAGGAAGGGCAGTAATTCCCAGGTCTGGCCGCCCGAGGCCATCCGAGCTTTTGAGGCTCTAAAGTCCGCCTTTGTGTCGGCTCCGATTCTGTCGCATTCCAACCCTGGGTTGCCCTTTGTCCTCGAGGTGGACGCGTCCGAGACGGGAGTAGGCGCCCTTCTGTCTCAGCGTAGAACACCAGAGGGTCCTCTGCTTCCTTGTGGGTTTTACTCCCGGAAACTGTCTTCTGCTGAGTGCAACTACCAGATTGGTGACAGGGAGTTATTGGCCATCGTGCAGGCTCTTAAAGAATGGAGGCACTTGCTCGAGGGTTCGTGGTTCCGGTCCTCATCCTGACGGACCACAAGAATCTGACCTACCTTTCTGAGGCCAAGAGATTGACACCACGTCAGGCCAGATGGGCTCTGTTCTTGTCACGTTTTAATTACGTGGTCTCCTACCTACCCGGTTCCAAGAACATCAGGGCGGATGCCTTATCACGGCAGTACTCCGACCTGTCCAGGGAGGAGTCTATTCCGACTTCGGTCATACCTCCGAATCAGATCCTGGCCGCCATTCGCACCAGCCTGACCTCTCCTCTGGGTGAGCAGATTTTGGCGGCTCAAGCCGGTGCTCCCTCTGGGAGACCCAACGGCAGATGTTTTGTGCCTGAGGAGTTGCGCACTCGGTTGTTGCGAACCTACCATAACTCCAAGACCGTGGGGCATCCTGGAAAGAATCAGCTGTCCTGGGCTGTTTCACGTCTGTTCTGGTGGCCTTCCCTACGTTCCGACATCGCCGCATATGTAGCGGCATGCTCCGTTTGTGCCCAGAGTAAGTCCCCTCGGCACCTTCCGGTGGGTCTTCTGCAACCCTTAGCCACCGGGGAGCGCCCATGGTCACACCTGGGGATGGATTTCATTGTGGACCTCCCTGCATCCCGAGGCCATACGGTCATTCTCATGATTGTGGATCGGTTTTCCAAAATGTGCCACTGTGTTCCTCTCAAGAAGTTACCCTCTGCACAGGAGTTGGCCACGATTTTTGCCAGGGAGGTCTTCCGGTTGCACGGTTTGCCCAAGGAGATTGTGTCGGATCGGGGGAGTTAGTTTGTGTCCAGGTTCTGGCGCGCCTTTTGCTCCCAGTTGGGGATTCATCTCTCCTTCTCCTCGGCCTACCACCCTCAGTCCAATGGGGCCGCAGAACGATCCAATCAGGCCTTGGAGCAATTCCTTCGTTGCTATGTCTCCGATCACCAAGACAATTGGGTTGACCTCCTGCCTTGGGCTGAGTTTGCCAGGAACACGGCGGTGAACTCTTCCTCTGGGACGTCTCCCTTCTTGGCCAACTATGGGTTCCAACCTGCCGTGTTACCGGAGGTATTCTCTCCCCAGGATATTCCGGCTGTGGAGGATCACCTTTCCGTTCTACGTGCTTCTTGGGTACAGATCCAGAAGTCCCTTGAGGTCTCTGCGCAGCGCCAGAGACTCCAGGCTGATCGCAGACGAGCGCCTGCTCCTTCCTACCAGGCCAGAGACCGTGTATGGTTGTCCACCCGCAACCTCAACCTTCGAGTGCCCACTCCCAAGCTGGCGCCTCGCTTTGTTGGTCCCTTCCGAGTGCTTCGCAGGGTAAATCCGGTAGCCTATGCCCTTGCGCTTCCTCCTGGCATGCGGATCTCCAACGAGTTTCATGTCTCCCTGTTGAAGCCACTGGTGTGTAATCGTTTCACTTCCTCGGTTCCTCGGCCTCGTCCGGTCCAAGTGGGCAATCGTGAGGAGTATGAGGTGAGCAATATCCTGGACTCTCGCCTGGTCCACGGTCGGGTGCAGTTTTTGGTTCATTGGCGTGGTTATGGTCCTGAGGAGCGTTCCTGGGTTCCCTCCGCAGATGTCCATGCTCCTGCCTTGCTCCGAGCCTTCCATGCACGCTTCCCTCAAAAACCGTTCTTTACTCCGCGGACGAGGGGCCCTTGAGGGGGAGGTACTGTCATGGTCTTACCTCCTTGCTGTTCTCCTTCGTTTGACATGTGCTGGCGGCCATCTTGGTTTCTGGGTTTCTTGTAGCCTCCCACCCTGCGGCTCCTCCTTCCCACTGGGAGGAGCTGGATGCCTAGCTCATATATATATATAGGAGGTCTGTGGCTCAGTTCCCTGCTTGGTCCTCCTGTGTTCACATGCTACTAAGACTGCTGCTACTTCTGGTTCCTGTTCCTGGATTCGTCTGACTACCCTGTTGGTTCCTGATCCTGGCTTCGTCTGACTACCCTGTTGGTTCCTGATCCTGGCTTCGTCTGACTACCCTGTTGGTTCCTGATCCTGGCTTCGTCTGACTACCCTGCTGGTTCCAGACCCCTGGCTTCGCAAAGACTCTGCATCGGTTTCGCCATCCGTTTGGACTTTTGCTTTATAGCTTGTTTTTCAATAAAGCTGTCTTATTTTCACTTATCTGTTGTTGTACGTCTGGTTCATGGTTCCGTGACAACAGAGCAGTTACACCCCCTTCCTGCCAGACCAATTTTATGCTTTCAGCGCTCTCACACTTTGAATGATAATTACTCATGCAACGCTGTACCCAATCAAATTTTGTTATCGTTTTTTTTCACACAAATCAAGCTTTCTTTTGGTAGTATTTAATCACCACTGGGTTTTTTATTTTTTGCGATCTAAGTGAAAAAAAGAGAAGATTTTGAAAAAAAAAAACATTTTGTTTTAGTTTCTATTATAAAATGTTGCAAATAAGTAATTTTTTTTCATAAATTTGGCCCAAAATTTATACTACTACATATGATAAATTTGGCCCAAAATTTATACTACTACATATATTTGGTAAAAATAACCCAAATTGGTGATTATTTAGTCTGTGTGAAAGTTATAGAGTCTACAAGCTATGGTGCCAATCATTGAAAATTGATCACACCTGATGTACCAATGGCCTAGCTCATTTCTTGAGGCCCTGAAATGTCAGGACAGTACAAATACCCCCCAAATTACCCCTTTTTGGAAAGTAGACATTCCAGGGTATTTAGTAAGAGGCATGGTGAGTTTTTTGAAGTTGTATTTTTTCCCACAATTCTTGGGAATATGAAGAAATATATTTCTTTTTTTTTTTTTTTTTTTTTACTCAAAATTGTCATAATAACAAGTTATTTCTCACACACAGTATATGAATACTTGCAATTACACCCCAAAATACATTCTGCTACTCCTCCTGAGTATGGCGATACATGTGTGAGACTTTTACACAGCCTGGCCACATACAGAGGCCCAACATGCAGGGAGCATCGTCAGGTGTTCTAGGAGCATAAATTACACATATAATTTCCTAACGACCTATAACACTTTTGAAGGCCCTGGAACACCAGGACAATGGAATTACCCACAAAATGACCCCATTTTGGAAAACAAACACCCCAATGTATATTCTATGAGGCATAATGAGTCTTTTGAACATGTCATTTTTTTCCACAAGTTTTTGTAAAATGTGGAAAGAGAATGAAAACGCATTTTTTTTTTTTTTTTTTACACAAAGTTGACAATTTATAAGATATTTCTAACACATAGCATGTACATAGCAAAAATTACACTCCAAAATACATTCGGCTACTCCTCCTGAGTATGGCGATACCATATATGTGAGACTTTGTCACAGCCTGGCAACATACAGAGACCCAACATGCAAGGAGCACCGTCAGGTGTTCTAGGAGCATAAATTACACATATAATTTCATTACAACCTATCACAGTTTTGAAGGCCCTGGAACACCAGGACAATGGAAGCCCCCACAAAATGACCCCATTTTGAAAAGCAAACACCCCAACACATAATCTAGGAGGCATGGGCTGCAGACAGGTACTCAGGTACACTGATTGGCTTCCTGAAAGGTACTCGGGTACTGTGATGAGCTTCAGAGAGGTACTTGGGTATTCTGATGGGCTAGAGACAAGATCTCTGGTAATCTGATGAGCTGCAGATAGGTACTCGGGCACTCTGGGCTGGAGACAGGTACTCGGGCACTCTGGGCTGGAGACAGGTACTCGGGCACTCTGGGCTGGAGACAGGTACTCGGGCACTCTGGGCTGGAGACAGGTACTCGGGCACTCTGGGCTGGAGACAGGTACTCGGGCACTCTGGGCTGGAGACAGGTACTCGGGCACTCTGGGCTGGAGACAGGTACTCGGGTACTCTGATGGGCTACAGAGAGGTATTCGGGTACTTTGATGGGCAGAAGACAGGTATTCAAGTACTCTATTGGGCTGCAGATAGGTACTCAGATACCCTGATGGGCTGGAGACAGGTACTCAGGTATTCTGATGGGCTGCAGATAGGAACTCTGAAGGGCTGGAGACAGGCACTTGGGTACTCTGATGACAGGTACCCGGGTACTCTGATAGGCTGGTGACAGGTACTCAGATAACAGGTACTTGGGTACTCTGATGGGCTGGTGACAGGTACTTGGGTACGCTGCTGACATGTTCTCGGGTACTCTGATGGGCTGCAGAGAGGTACTTGGGTATGCTGATGGGCTGCAGAGAGGTACTCGGGCACTCTGGGCTGGAGACAGGTACTCAGGTACTCTGATGGGATACAGAGAGATACTCGGGTACTCTGATGGGAAGGTGACAGGTACTCGGGGACTCCGATGACAGGTACTCGGGTACTCTAATGACAGGTACTCGAGTACTCTGACAGGTACTCAAAGTACCCAAGTACCTGTCATCAGAGTACCTGAGTACCTGTCACCAGCCCATCAGAGTACCCGAGTACCTGTCATCAGAGTACCCGAATACCTGTCACCAGCCCATCAGAGTACCCGAGTACCTGTCATCAGAGTATCTGACGGGCTGGTGGCAGGTAATCGGGTACTTTGATGGGCTGGTGACAGGTACTTTGATGGGTTAGTGACAGGTACTCTTTAAAGGGGGGGCAATCAGTGTGTTTTGGGGTGCACTGTAATCGGTAACTAGCTTTTACCGCAATCTCCTCCTCACACAGGATCAGTGTGTGAGGAGGAGAACACTATGACAGCTAGTTACCGCGTTCTCTGTTGACATTCTGTGACCGGCTGTGATTGGACAAAGCCGGTCACCTGGTAAAGAGACAATTTCATTGGCTCTTTACCCTGAACAGGGATTGACTGTGTCAGAGTGACACTCTGCATCCCTGGGGGCGCGTGCGAGTGGCGTGCACGAGGG
The DNA here is from genome assembly GCF_965119305.1 of Pelophylax lessonae. Lineage (NCBI taxonomy): Eukaryota > Metazoa > Chordata > Amphibia > Anura > Ranidae > Pelophylax > Pelophylax lessonae. Next base: position 631,035,342 of record NC_138768.1, on the reverse strand, counting down.
AAGTGCATGTGGCCGGCTGTGATTGTACACAGCCGGTCACATGGTAAAGAGCCATTTTTTTTATTGGCTCTTTACACCGATTGGGGATGGACTGTGTCCCGACGGACACGCCGCATCCCCGATTGCTGCGCTACGTGCCCCCGGGGAGGCTGGAGAGCTGCGGATCCGGGCGGACGTCATATGACGCCCGCCCGGATCGAGGAAGTCTTCCTGCTGGCGTCATTTGTCTATGGCCCGGTAAGGAAGTGGTTAAGTGAATGTCAGTATTACAGACCGCTTCCACTTTTTCCATCATGCAGTGTCTGGAAATAGTCCCCCAAGACTCTGCCGAGAAGTCAGAACTTGGAGTAGAAGCTGCAATGGCTATACTGCGACAGGAATCCCGACAGGAGAATTACCTTGGTAGAAGAATCATCATCAGGGACAGAGAGAGAAAAACCTTCATAGAAAAAAGTAAACTTCTTTTTTTTTACATAGTTAGTGAGGTTGAAAAAAAAGACACCAGTCCATCCAGTTCAACCTATGATGAGTGTGTGAATAGTACCTCGAATGCCCCTGTATGTTGTGGTCGTTAAGGTGTCCATCTAATAGTTTTTTGATGCTCATAGTTACATAGTTAGTGAGGTTGAAAAAAGACACCAAGTTTGGACACCAACATCTATCAGTAGAAAAGAGGCCAATCACCTAAGAACATCAGCAAAAAACGTGCATCTCTTACAAACAAAATTATAGCAGGCCTGTATTGTTTTGTAGTTAAAAGTTAAAAATAGCATTCCACATGGGGACATCCCAATTCCTCATACAGTGCTTTGCGAAAGTATTCGGCCCCCTTGAACTTTTCAACCTTTTGCCACATTTCAGGCTTCAAACATAAAGATATAAAACTGTAATTTTTGTGAAGAATCAACAAGTGGGACACAATCATGAAGTGGAACGAAATTTATTGGATATTTCAAACTTTTTTAACAAATAAAAAACTGAAAAATTGGGCGTGCAAAATTATTCAGCCCCCTTAATACTTTGTAGCGCCACCTTTTGCTGCGATTACAGCTGTAAGTCGCTTGGGGTATGTCTCTATCAGTTTTGCACATCGAGAGACTGATATTTTTGCCCATTCCTCCTTGAAAAACAGCTCGAGCTCAGTGAGGTTGGATGGAGAGCGTTTGTGAACAGCTGTTTTCAGTTCTTTCCACAGATTCTCGATTGGATTCAGGTCTGGACTTTGACTTGGCCATTCTAACACCTGGATATGTTTATTTGTGAACCATTCCATTGTAGATTTTGCTTTATGTTTTGGATCATTGTCTTGTTGGAAGACAAATCTCCGTCCCAGTCTCAGGTCTTTTGCAGACTCCCATCAGGTTTTCTTCCAGAATGGTCCTGTATTTGGCTCCATCCATCTTCCTATCAATTTTAACCATCTTTCCTGTCCCTGCTGAAGAAAAGCAGGCCCAAACCATGATGCTGCCACCACCATGTTTGACAGTGGGGATGGTGTGTTCAGGGTGATGAGCTGTGTTGCTTTTAAGCCAAACATAACGTTTCGCATTGTTGCCAAAAAGTTTGATTTTTGGTTTCATCTGACCAGAGCACCTTCTTCCACATGTTTGGTGTGTCTCCCAGGTGGCTTGTGGCAAACTTTAAACGACACTTTTTATGAATATCTTTAAGAAATGGCTTTCTTCTTGCCACTCTTCCATAAAGGATTTGTGCAGTATACGACTGATTGTTGTCCTATGGACAGAGTCTCCCACCTCAGCTGTATATCTCTGCAGTTCATCCAGAGTGATCATGGGCCTCTTGGCTGCATCTCTGATCAGTCTTCTCCTTGTATGAGCTGAAAGTTTAGAGGGACGGCCAGGCCTTCGTAGATTTGCAGTGGTCTGATACTCCTTCCATTTCAATATTATCGCTTGCACAGTGCTCCTTGGGATGTTTAAAGCTTGGGAAATCTTTTTGTATCCAAATGCGGCTTTAAACTTCTCCACAACAGTATCTCGGACCTGCCTGGTGTGTTCCTTGTTCTTCATGATGCTCTCTGCGCTTTAAACTGACCTCTGAGACTATCACAGTGCAGGTGCATTTATACGGAGACTTGATTACACACAGGTGGATTCTATTTATCATCATTAGTCATTTAGGTCAACATTGGATCATTCAGAGATCCTCACTGAACTTCTGGAGAGAGTTTGCTGCGCTGAAAGTAAAGGGGCTGAATCATTTTGCACGCTTAATTTTTCAGTTTTTTATTTGTTAACAAAGTTTGAAATATCCAATAAATTTGGTTCCACTTCATGATTGTATCCTACTTGTTGTTGATTCTTCACAAAAAATTAAATTTTTTTATCTTTATGTTTGAAGCCTGAAATGTGGCAAAAGGTCGCAAAGTTTAAGGGGGCCGAAAACTATTGCAAGGCACTGTACATTTCAAGAAACCACAATAATGGAAATATTCATATTACAAATAAGCATTCTCAAGAAAAAATAAAAAGAGTTATAGTGTAACCTTTGCTTTGTTTTATAGTAAGTGATTAGTACAGCAGGTCTTTGGAATATAAAGATATTAAGCCCCCTGTAAAAGCTACTGTGATCATTACAGAAATGTGACAGTCACATATATCTCACAACCCACACAGCTAGCTCTATTGTAGATGAATAATTGCAACAGCTACTCACCTGCCTCCTTGCACAGAGCTGCTAAATCTGCCCCCACGTAGCCATGGGCACTATCTGCCAACTGTGCTAGTTCCTCCAATGAAAGCTGATGCGGAACATTAATAAGTGTGCGTCTGAGAATGTCTAGGCGTCCCTGAGAATTAGGAATTCCAATTTCTATTTCTTTGTCAAACCGCCCCGGTCTCCGTAATGCAGGGTCCAATGAATGAGGACGGTTTGTTGCACCAAGGACCAAAAGCTGTCCTTGACTTTCTTCCTACAACATAAGCAAAGTAAAAAAAAAAAAAAGTTTCTCACTGGAATACACCTTTAGAAAAAAACTGTCCCTGCTTATATATAATTTTTGCTATTTAAAGCTGCAAATGGCCAGGTGCATTTTAGCTTAGTTTTTATCAAAACTACATTTAGCATTTAAGCCCAGGGTTAGGTGAGGCTTGATTTTTAGTTGTTATAAATGTAATTTTTCTAGCATAATAAATTCCTTTTTCTTTTCTTGCATGTGAAAATTAATTTTGATATACTGAATTTCATGTTATCAAAACTGTCACACTCACAATTACCATTGCAATTTTGGTTTCCTGATAATGTAGTGCCCCTGGGGAGACCTAACCCCCAACAGCTGGCAGTTCAGACACATTTCTGAAGAGAGTTCTTTTGGGGAATGAATTAGAACTGAAAGTCATAAAAATACTTAACTGCTTGCCCTTTAGTGGCTAGTACTTGAGAGATACAGTATGTGGCACATTAATTTGCACAGGTAACAGCGGAAAATTGCCATCAAAGGTAAAGCCTAGCTCCAGCCAAAACCCCTTTTTTAATTTTTGAATAAAAAGGAGAATTGTGAGATAAAGCATAAAGGAAAAAAAACTTTCACTTTCTGTCTATTTCATAGGTGTTTGACAAAGGGGACTGGATAAGAGATGTCCGTAAAGTAGTGCTCTCTGTGGGATTTATTTTTTTTTTTTTTTTCAAATGACTTGGAGCACTGGCAGCTTCGCAAGAAGGCGCTGGAAGTCCAATGAGAAAATCTGATGTAATACCTGGCCTAGTTTCACTCTGAGAATCCTGGTGGCTCTATGGAGGTATATAATTGGCACAGTGAAAGGAGGAGTATGCTGCCCCATGCTCCAGTTGGCACTAATAATTATTGATCCAAGTCAGATTGTGAGTTAGGAAAGGAAGGAGATGGGATATTTACTTTGCACTGAATGGCAGAAAAGGCCAATGCTACAGTTGGTTGAGGGATAAGGTAAAATTCATGTAGTTAAAGGAGTTGTAAAGTCAGAAGGTTTTTTTTATCTTAATGCATTCTGTGCATTAGGATAAAAAACCTTCTGTGTGCAACAGACCCCCCAGCCCCCCTAATACTTACCCGAGCCCCATCTCAATCCAGCGATGTCCACGAGTCCCTGGGCCGTCTGGGAGTCTCCCCCCTGATTGGCCGAGACACAGCAGCAGTGCCAATGGTTCCTCCTGCTGTCAATCAAAGTCAGTTAGCCAATCAGGAGAGGGGGGCTCCTGGTTGGACACACAGAGCTGCAGCTCAGGTTAGGGGCCCCAATTGCAAGCTGCTTGCTCTGGGGGCACTCGACAAGAGGGAGGGGCCAGGAAAACCAGCAAGGGACCCGAGAAGAGGAGGATCTGGGCTGCCCTGTGAAAAACCAATGCACAGAGGAGGTAACAACATACAAAACAAACCACTGACTAAAAAGTAGGTGAGTTAGCACTCACTGGCATCTGATGGTACATGTAAACCTAAACAGAATGTGACCAACGGAGGAAGTATAAATCAATGATAGTCCATATAGTCCATGGTCAGCTGGGAAACGAGTAGATGAAGCCAATTGCAAGGGCCAATATGGAAAAACTGGATTTTTGTACTTAGTGTAAAATCCTTTTGTCTGAAATCCATTAACAGACGCAGCTTCATATCTTCTTAGACCAATGGGTTATGCTCCTCCCATCAGGAATAGGACACTAGGCAGGAAAACGCTTTACCATGCCTATGGGGCTGTCCCTTTAGGCATAACCCCACACACTCTGCTACAGCTGCCAGTTTCTTTGCAGGCAGTGTTTAGAAGACAAAAACCCCATTTTACTCAAAAGTAGAGGGGTGGCCACAAGGAGTTGAAGCAGTGGGTGGATATGGAGTTGGAGGACTCCGGTCAGACTGCAAAGAGCTGGCCCTGGATTGCTTCCCCAATACCAGGGGATCTCCTCCGCCATCCTACCCTGGGTGCTACGATCCAAGTGTCCAGAGAGGCCTTCTGTGGTACCTCAGTCCTTACTCCCCATTACCATCTCCAATGACTCCAGTCTATGGCAATCCTGAGTTTCCTCCCGGTTCCCAGAACCCCCCCATCCCATCGATTGGTCTCGGGTGGCCGCACTCATGTGTGGGATTTTATTGGGGATAATGGGAAACTATCTTCGAGTGCAGTCGCATCTGCCGCCGACCCCCCCCCCCCCCCCAGACTTCTGGCGTAGCAGCCTTGCTTAGCCCGGCATCTGACTTTTGCCCTCCGTTTATTTCCCGATGAGAATCTGACCTCAACACAACATTCACGGCTTCTCAAAAGGAGAAGATTCAGTATTTCACGCAAAAATCCTCCATAGCCTCGAAAGTTCAGGTAACTGGGTACAAGATCCTGGCCAGATGGTATAGGGTGCTCACAACTCTCCATCGATATTTCCCGCAGGTTCCAGATACATGCTGGCGCTGCAATGGTAATCGGTGCACCATACTGCACATTTTTTGGATATGCCCAAAACTCAAACCCTTTTGGCAGATAGTGGCTGACATCATTAAACATCTGACCAATGTGGATCTGGCGGACGACCCAGAGGCATGCCTGCTTACCTCACGCAGAGGCCGATCAAGAAATACAAATCTTCCCTGACTATTCAACTCCTGAATGCAACCAGGGCCTGCATCCCCCTTTGTTGGAGATCATTGCACCCGCCAACGAGGTCCTTACTCCTGACTAGGCAGAAAAAAAACTGAATGCCTATAGCTGAGAGTGGGTGTATACCCCCTGGGACTGCCTATGGGCGTAGTCAAGCTTTTTCCTGCCTAGTATCCTACTGCTGTAGGGGGCAGTATAACCCGATGATTAAGAAGTATCAGAAGCTGTGTCTGTCAATGAACGAAAGAGAATTTTTTTAAAGGAACCGTATAAAAAATAAATAATTAAAAGTAAAATAAATAAGAAAAAATATTTAATCGCCCTGCCCCTCCGAGCTTGCGCGCTGAAGCGAACGCATGCGCAAGTTGCACCCACATATGTAAACGGTGTTCAAACCACACGTGAGGTATCACCGCCATTCTTAGAGTGAGAGCAATAATTCTAGCCCCAGAACTCCTCTGTAACCAATGGAGACTCTCAACGTTTTGAGTTAGGATTGTACTTTACAGAGGAGCCTTGAAGAGCAGTGCGACTTCCACATTCAATTGCAAATGTGCAGATAAAACATCTGTTTTTAGAGCAAATTGTGTGTGTTTTTTTTTTTTTTTTTTTTTTTTATGCAGGCTAGCTTGTGTTAGAAACACTTTTGTTTAGTTTGTGCTCTGCACAGCCCTTATATTTGCATCTTGCTTTAAAGGCTAGTTATAACTATAATATATTTGTGTGGTTGCCAATTTTTGTTTTGTTTATATACAATATGGCTACCCTTTAGTCATTTGATCTTTTACTCTACAAGTACTAAAAACAGTAAATTATGTAGTGACAGCAATGAGGAATCAAGAATGTTAGACCAATATGCTTCCTTTTCAATTAAATAGGTAAAAATTGAATGCTAAAAGCGGAAAGGGATGACACGGTTTCCATTTTATATGTCTGTCTCATTACAATTCTTACCGAACCAATCCCATCCATTAGTGTAAGCAACGAAGCCACAACCCTCTTCTCTACTTCATTTTGCGCCCCTTCTCTTTTTGGGCATAAGGCATCCAGTTCATCAATGAATATAATAGAAGGCTGACTATAAGGATAAGAAAATAAAGTAAATATAACATTCAGTGGTGGAACAATAAATTACATAGAAATCAGTACTTCTCTGTGTTTACATACAAAAAGGTAAAAAAAAATAATTATCCATGTCGCATTCCTGTTGAAGCTGCTTTTTGTTAAGCTGTGCTTTAGGCTGACCTTGGCTGAACAGGAGGCCTCCTCAGCAGTCTGACAGCACTGCCTCAAGATAGACTGGGATATGCCCAGGGGAACTCTTCTGGCTGTTATCCATCTTTTTAAAATTTAAGGGTGAATCTTTTATTAACATGGTAAATTCCTGAAGCAAATAGATAGAAACCAGCTGTATGCTACGCAAGTACTTAATAGTACCTGTGGTTTGATGCAGCAAACACCTAATTGCACACTATGGATTTCATGTACTAAGCTCTACTGCTCGCCTCATGTTTTAGAATAGTACCTCTTGGAACTCAACATCATTGTTTACAACCAGAGATAAGCTGAACACAAATTAAGCCTGGGTTCACACTGGGGCAACTAGTCAGACGACTTAGCCGCCTGACAAGTAGTGCTCCATTCAGTACAATGGAACCGTTCTAATAGGAGCAACTCAAGTCGCTCCGACTTGAAAAAAAAGGTTCCTGCACTACTTTGGGGGCGACTTGCATTGACTTCTATTAGAGAAGTCGTTTGCAAGCCCCGCTGAAGTCGCACTGCAGGGGCGGCTTCAGAGTCGGGCGACTTTGAAGCCACCCCCAGTGTGAACCCAGATCAATATGCCGTTTCCATTATGAATGGTACCCTAATTCCGAACCGTACCGTACCACTTTTTGGTACCCTTTCGTTGGGGTACCAAGAACATTAGTACCGTACCAACTGGGTGGAGCTACACTCTGCAGAACTTTGATTGGTTGACAGAGAATCGTCTATCACAGCTTTCCTGCTGTGACCAGCTACACCACGCCTATCATGAAAAGGGTACTATTGGCAGTGGAAACGCAATGTGTACCGTACCGAACCGTACCGTACTGAACCGAACCGTACAGTACCACTCAGTGGAAACGAGGCATTAGTGAACCTGTACTTTGATTATACTGGGAAACAGTAACAGATTCCCTTTGCTGTAGAGACCCTAAAGCCAACCATACATGGATCGAAATGTCGATCCTTCTATGGGCAAGTTGATCCATCGCTTGACTAGGGTACAACCAATATGTCTAATTTTTTACATTCCATTACTGCCAGCCACTTAATGCACTAGCATTGCTCCATCAATACTGACTCTGTTGATGGGGGAATCAGGAAATTTTCTTTCCTTCCACCCGTGGTAAAGGGAAAGAAAATAAATCATTTACAGGCTGCTTTAAGTATTTCCTTCCTCTTTTACTCATTCCCTCACTGCCGTGATCTACTGCTGGCGCTTGAAAAAATTCCTCAGGGAATGGAGGACCATGGGACACTGCCCTTGATCAGGGATACAGAGAACAAGTGAATGGTAAGTAGATATTTCTTAGGGTCCTACAGTAAAGGGACCTTTGACTATGCCCAGTATAGACAAAGTACACGTTTACTTTCAGTAAATATTTAAATAGCACTTGTACTTCCCTTAAGGTATAACTGAAGAAAAACTTTTATTGGTTTTAGATAGAATGGAGAGGGATTAGAACACTTGTCATGTTTTTAATGTTGTCTGTGTCCCAGCTAGGTATATTTACCCTTTATATGTGTCCTGGTGACCGTTATCACCAAAAGTTAAAGAACATCCCAAATTCTGAGTCGTGAACCGACTAGGAATACAGGACAAATCCTCAATGTGGACACTAGTGACCCTGGTGACTACCAGGGATTTCCCTTACTTTGTAAGAATTTCCTCTCACTTTCTGTTGTGACTATGGACAGGAAAAAGGGAAATCTCACCATTGGAGCACATACTGCAAAAAAAAAAAAAAAAAAAAAAAAAAAACCTCACAGGCCCAAATTATTCTTTCCAAAATGAAAAAAAAAAAAAAAAAAATGTGCCTTCAGTTCTACTTAATGAGTACAATGCCATAAAGGAGAAGGATAATGAAGATATGTACTTCTACTTCAAGGATTTAAACGTTAAATCTCAGTCTATAAAGGCTCTTCTAGTCCTGTGTGCCTCCATATAGTTTTCCTGTTGCCATGACAGCACTAACAGATAAGTCTCTAATGTTGGTGATTAATGTTCAACTTTCAATCTTAGCATAAGATATTTGGTGTGCTAACAAATCTATCCAAAGCAACCTCCTTACAGTAGCCATTTTCTAAATGGCAGAACTAAACTACACAATAGGTTAGCCACTCAAGTAATTCTTCCTGATTCCAAAAAATCTTCCCTACCTACCTTCTTTATGACATAGTGCAGTAAACTTAATGCAATTTACAAAAATTGTAATTTTGTAAAAAAATAAACAAACAAAAAACGGTTGTAGGTAATGTTATACCGCTGGAATGCCTCAGCAAATATCTGCCGCAGCCTGGCTTCCGACTCTCCATAATACCTAAAATAAAAGAAGAAGTAGGCTTGAAAACAGATAATACTATGGTTGCTTTAGCAGCCTAAATTCTCAAGAGTAAAACACCAAAAGCACAATTATGGACTACTTGTTATTTACAGTCCTAGGGAGAGATAGACTCACTAGGCCTAAAAAGTCTAAATATAGACTCACATTAAATATTTTCCATGTGTTAGCTCCCCAAACTGCAGCACAACAAGGAATCAGACTGCCTATCATAGACAGAAATAAATTATTTTTACTCAGTCATGTTCATTTATGGGGGCTGCTATGTATTTGCTAAAAGTTTAGAAAAAACTGTCATACAGGAAAATCAAACCAATGGATTATATATATATATATACCCCTATCTCAGAGAAATGGACCAAAGCATAAGATATGCATAATAAGGGGCAGTAACAGGGCTTGAGAGGTGAACTGTAAAATATATATATCTACCAAAAACGTAAATGCATTTTGTTGGGATTTTATGTGATAGACCAACACAAACTGGTACACAATTGTGAAGTGGAAGGAAAATGATAAATCATTTTCATTATTTTTTACAAATAAATATATGAAAAGTGTGGCGTGCATTTGTATTCAGCCCCCCTAAATCAATCATTTGTAGAACCGCCTTTCACTGCAATTACAGCTGCAAGACTTTTTGGGGATTTCTCTACCAGCTTTGCACATCTACTGCAACCCCTCTATCAGCTGGTTCACCAACTCAGGAGGATGTTGACTCCCTTTCAAACCTGGCGCAGTTTTTTGCCCATTCCATTAAGGTCTAAGAGACCAAGGTAATGGTGAACACGGCCTCAAAATTGAACCTGCCACAGTGAAAAGATAGCGGACCAGAGACTCAGCCTCCCTGTCTACAAGGTCTTTAAAAGACAGAGCGTCCTCCGCTGGTAACAGAGTGACCTTTTTTGGCCTGGAAACCTGAGAATGTCAGCTTCTTTAAGGAGGGACTCCTCAAAGGAATACCTCCTAGCGAAACGCTTAGGTATCCCAACCATGTGTTTCGGGGGAACCCCACTGACTAGTGACAATCTCGTCTAAATAGGCGGGAAAGGGGAACACCTTAGTCGCCTTGGAAGGTCTGCGGGTACCAAATTGAACTGGCGCAGCCAACGCAGCATTACTGGTGTCTTCCATTTTTAAAGTTTCCTAAAATGACACAATCGGTGACTCTACAAGCGCCTTTTCTTGCGTACATGTAGTGGAAGAGAACTCTTCTTTGCTGTCTGAGCACTCCAAGTGCGTGGATGCAGACCCCGTGGGGTGACTCGCGTCCGCAGCCGTCAAATCAGCCTCAGAATCTGAGGATGCAGAGGAAGCAGGTGAAGGCGGAGGGTGCTTTTTATCATGTCTCTTCTGAAGGGCCATATCCACTTTTGACACCAGTGACTGCAGGACCGCCATCATGGCCGCCAGGGCAGACTGAGACTCCGAGGGTCCCACAGCCTCTGAGAGTGGGTCAGGTGGTGACACTTACTCTGGGGGCTCCATAGTAACCTGGAAACCACCAGTAGTGTTTGCACAAAAAACTGGGAAAACGCTGTAAAAATCAACCACCGCTGTACCGATGGCACTACAGGCCCCAGCGCACCAGGCAGTGCTGCTATAGCAGAAGGAGAAAGTATATACAGCCCCAGGGACTCACCACCACCGCTTTAGTAGGGGGGAGAGAAAGCGCCAAACTGCTTGCTTCACGCCAGTCAGAGAGGAAGAGGAAACGGCTGTACCGCCGCTAGAGGCCCACCACCGAGGATCGCTCCTATAGCCTACAAGAAAATGACTGCCCATAGACTTCAATGGGAAACTACAAAAATATGGCCGCCGGGCTACACAAACATTGCCATGAGCTCTCATGCAGTCAGCTATGGGAAAAGGGCAGTACCACGCGGTCGGCGCTCGGCTCACTGGACCCTAGGAACCCATCAGGTACCTCATCCAGCAAGGGGGGCCTAGCTAGGGACCCCCCTCCAGGGCAATATGGCACATAGTAACAGCAAATGGAGTCGCCACAGCGCGCTCCCACACACCCCACACCCATCAGTACAGCCACCTCAGCCAGAGGGACTGAGGGGGGGTAGCTAGCAAAGGTGAACCCACTAATGAGGAGGGGGTGCCATTCGGGTAGGTAGGGCACAGGAGGGACCAACCAACCCCAGGTTGGGCCCACTTCCACCCTGAAATTTCCCAGAGGAGAGGGGGGACACTACTCACCACACTTTCGGAACTGGGGCGGGTACCACTCCGGGCAGATTACCTTCCCATCTTGGAATTGGGGGTGCAGCAGGCCAGATGTACAATGCGACTCAGGCCGCGACCCTGTCGTGTTTTTCACTCGCCGGCCAGCTCACGTCCTGTGCGGCTATGTCGCGGCCAATCTAGTGCGGAGCTGCGGTCTGCACACACTCGCTGGCCAGACTGGGGAGACGGTAAGGATCTAGGGTATCCAGTCTGTCACCCAGTGCGGCAGTTGATTGTAGTTCTCACTGGAACAGACTTGATTGTAGAAAGAAAAAACAACAAAAGGAAAAAAGTTCAGTTTAAGAAGGGAGAAAATGCTAGGACCAAAAGATCCAGGAAGAAGCTAGAGCCTTACTCCTGACTAGGCAGAAAAAAACTGATATCCTATAGCAGGAAGTGGGAGAACCCCCTGGGACTACCTTAGGGGTGCAGTCAAGCTTTTTTAACTCTTTTCTCCCTAGTGTCCTACTCCTAAGGAGAGAAGAATAACCCAACGGTCAATGAAGAATTGAAGCTGTTCAATGAACGAAAGAGAAATATATATTTTTCCTATTGTGCTACTAGGATAAGAGGTGAGGGTAGATCTGCAGCAATAAAACCTGCCTAAAGTTCAATTTCTGTTCCACCCAAAACAAAATTTTTTTTTGCCCAATTTCCACTTTAAAAGCAACAAGGTTATATTATGGTACAACCTTTTTTTTTTTTTGTACTAGTAATTCAAATAAATGTGATGAAAACCAACCACGTAAACTATTCAATTGGATCACTTAGCAGGAGAAATGGTTTTAATTTAACGACAATGTATATTTAATTTGTTCTACCGATAACCATCACAACACACTTGTCCACTCTTGGAAAATCAGTGCCAAAGAAGGGGGTGTTGCTATAATTTCCTACTGTTCAGAGTATCAAATTATTCCAGACATTCCAGGGAATATCTTAAAAGCTTCTGCAGAAAAGAATTTCTGTTACAATACTTAGACTATCACTATCTGTTTACATTTTAGTTACTCTGTTATATATTACTTTACCAAACAGGGAATTAGCCATCCGTATTAGAAAAATAGAGAAAACAGACACAGATGATAAATAAAACGAGAATTTGTGTCAGGGGAAATATAATACCACTGGGAGCATATGATAAAACTATAACGTCGACCACACTTCCTTTGGAACATTTCTAAAATATACGTATACAAAAAAAGATTATGGTGTATTTTTCATTTAACATATTTTGTGCAGTCAGCATGTAAGGGGTTACTTGATTTGCACACAGGCTAAAATTTTCTTTATGGTGCATTTACCCTACAGTGAAACAAGCCAGGACACACAATCACAAAATACAGATGTATTTATCAATTGTACATAGCCACGAAGCAAAAAAAAAAAAAAAAAAACACGGCGGTTCATCTTACTTGCTCATTATTTCTGGACCATTGATGACTGAAACATGAGCTCCAACTTCATTAGCAATTGCTCTAGCTATCAATGTCTTGCCTGTTCCTGGGGGCCCATAAAGTAGAACCCCACGTGGAGGAGGAATTCCTGCAAATTAGACAAAGAGAAGCTCTACACAGAATGTTTCATATAACAGTTCACAGTAGTAAACTCATAATGCTACCAAGACATCATTTATTCAAAGAAATAAACTGCATTAAAAGGAGTTTAAAGTAAAGTTGGCCTGAAATGTGCATAAAGCAACAATATTGCTGGGGAGAAGGCACCAAGTACCTGTGATAATCTTCAACTCAATCCTTTATTCTAGATTTGGAGTTAAATCAATGCCCTGTGCTTTGACTTGCATATCACATTGATATCAAAGGGACTTCACATGGATATCCAGATTCATTTTAACACTAAAGGGCTGTACACGCGGGCCACATATTGGGCGGCATCAGCCGGTTTAATAGAAACCAGCTGACATTCGGTCCATGTGTACAGCAGCCGGTCCGACAGAGGCTTGCTGTTCATCCGGCTTCAGCAATCTCTGGTGGAGGAGATTGCTGTACTAACGTCAGATTTTTAGTATAGCAGCTCCTCCTGAGTTCTTCCGTTTTTTTTTTTATTCAGCCAGCTGGGTTGAAAAAAGAAAAAAAAAAAAAACTACTAGTGTGTACCAAGCTTAACACACATACTGCACTGGCAGGCGCCATCAACAGTAATATTATTTAAGGCCCAGTCTTAGGCTATTTGCTCTCCACTTGGCATTACAGAATTACATTACTCCACACTGTGCCCTGCATTTGAAACTTTCATAAAATGCAGGCCACAGTGTACAGCCTGTGGTGTACCATGGTATTTGCTCTAAGTAAAGCGTTTGTTACTCTAAAAAAAAAAAAAAAAACAGATCCTGTTCCATTAAAGCGGAGTTCCACCCTAAACATGAACTTTACAGCATCAGTTACAGTAAAAAATCCGGAAAAAGAATTGGATAATGAATATATATATATTTTTTTTTTTTTTCACTTCCCTTGTTATGAAAATTAACTTACGTTCCTTCCACTTCCTCCTTATGCGGCCACGGCCCCCGACATCACTTCCTCCTTTGCATTGCGTCCTGGGAGATGTGCGTCATCAATCCTAGGATGCAATCGGAGTGGCCAGCCACTACTCTGATTGCCGATCGCAATCTACAGCGCATGTGCGAGATTGTGATCGGCATTCTGGGTAGCCAGGAACCAGTCAGAGGGACACAGCGGGGGACACATCGGCTTCAGATGCCCACACCGGACATGGCCGCACTCTGCAATCAATTTTAAAGGTAAGAATTTATTTTTTTTCAATTACTGTACTGTAATGAGGGGTCAGTGTAAGTGTAATTGGCAATAGTTTAGGATTAGGGGGGTATTTTTATGTAAAAAATGTTTTTGTGGCCGGAACTCCGCTTTAAAGCATGTTATACAGCACAGTGCTTGTGCTGTGTAATTTGGCCCCCAGTATCACCTAAAAAACTCGGCTGATCCTGCCAATTTCTACCCTCCCCTCTGAAAACTGACCCCGGTTTATCATTGCTGCTGAACCCTGACACTGTGGTCAGTTTACGTGCCTCTGTCATCCGCAGCCTTGCACTGTCCCATCTCCCCCCTCCCCTCCTGCTGCTCTTATATTTAATTTAAAATCATGCCATCCCCTCTGTAATATACCAATAAGTGTCCCAGTGCCTCTGTTATAGAAAAAATATGCCGATCTGTACCTATATCAAACTGGCTCCCGGCGAACATGTGACTGCTCGGCTCTCTCTCTCCTCTATCCCCCTCCTTCCCAGCTGACGTCAGCAGCAGAGCTTGGCCCCGCCTGCTGGAGCTGTCAGCCAGGCAGAGAAGAGAGCCGAGCGGTCACGTGATCGCTGGGAGCCACTCTTATTTAGGGACAGATTAGCATATTTTTTCTATAACACCGGGACATTTATTTTTATATAAAATCATCCCATCCCCTCTGTAATAAAAGTGGCTTAATAACCACTTTAACATTGCACAATAAAGAAGCACTGGCTGCATGACTCTGGCAAGTCCCATGAAAGGACTCTCCTACTTCTGGCAATTTCTTTCCATTTTGGTTGATTTTAATTGCGCTCCACTGCCTTTACAGTTCCAAAGCAAGCAGAGTGCAGCACACATTTGTACAGCTGCTTTAAGGTGGTACTAAAGAAAATCAAAAATGACATATTCAATAAAGTCTGTCTGTCACTGACATTACCAAATCAATTTTTGTTTTTCTCGCTCTCTAAATTAGTGTTTATTTTATCTGTTGTTCCTGCTGTTTTTTTTTTTTTTTAACTTCCCTTAACAGACTAGGCTGTGGAGCAAAATTGGAAGTCAGAAGGTTGATACAAACCATTTAAAACTGACAGGTGTGCTTACAATAATTAGCATTTATTCATTTTGTTAAAACCTTTATCTCAAAAGGAAAATGTAAATTTATAACTGCTTAAAAAGGCTTAGCTGGAGATCAGCTTTAATTTTTTAGTTACCTATGAAAACTGATCTAACACTACCCTCTCCAGTAAATGTTACTGTCCAAGGGTGGCTCAGTTTCCTCTCCATTGATAGGGGAGCCACCATACCACAGGAAGTGTATTAAGCCTCGTACACACGAACCGATTATTGGCCGTGAATTTTCAGCCAACGTCCAAATCGGCCGATTGTCGGCTTGTTAGTATGATGCTTCCGACAACCGACTGCGACTTTTCGGCCTAACAAAATCTGGTGTGCATGCTATAAAATTTTTGTTGGCCGTCAACAGAACGGCCGATTTTCCGTCAGTCAGTACAGATTTCGGCAGACAAAAATCAGATGAGCAAGACTGGACATGCTCAGAGAAGAAAAAACACACAGAAAGTAAACCAGCACATGACATCACTTCTGCAGTTGGATTTTGTTGGCCGACAAAATTCGTGTGCAGTCTAGAGCACATTTCAACCAACACAACAACACTGGACAAAAGTCGGCCGATCGGTCGGCCAACAATCGGTGCGTGTGTATGAGGCTTTACTGGCCAGATCAGCAAGTACAAATAAAGACAAATAAATAAATAGAAGCCACCACACCTAAGGGTTGGTAAAAGGAAATATAAAACATTTTTGTTTTGGGGTTTAATATCACTTTATAAATTGTTGTTCCTTAATAGCTTGATATGACTCGAATAATATAATATCCCTTACACCGTTTGTGTTGCAAACCCTAGACATTTTTTTTTCTATGTTTTTAGTGGGTCACAGAAAGCTCAGTATCTTTTTATTTCTATAAAAAGAAAAGAGAAGGCGCCTGGCCCTTTAAATAAAAGATTGTTGGACCTGCTGCCCTTTTAATTGTAATAAAACAATAAATAGGTATATATCATAGGTAAAAAGGCGCTGGTAATCTTAATATATCACATGTTATAAAAATTAATAAGTGATTTAAAGTGTAATATATGTGATTAAAAATTGCTACAAATATATATATGATCTACTATTGGTGCAATTAGCAAAGAAAAGTGCATACCAGTGCAATTTCAATTCAGAAGTGTTTGTGCTTCTCAAAGTAAATTAATCCACAAAGGTGTGGATCAGTGAACCAATAAATAGATATATAAAGAATTCCATACAAAAATCACATAAGAATATATAAAAATATAAATATATAAATGTGCTTCAAGTAGTGTTTAAAAGTCCAGGCAATAGCATGCAATCAAAATTGTGCTTGGTGGATTCTTATTAATCCATTCACAGTGCTCCAGGTGCTGGGATGTGACAACCGTCAATTAAGAAGTGCTTGTGCTTCTCAAAGTAAATTAATCCACAAAGGTGTGGATCAGTGAACCAATAAATAAATATATAAAGAATTCCATACAAAAATCACATAAGGATATATAAAAAAAATCACATAAGAATATATAAAAAAGTATAAATATATAAATGTGCTCCAAGTAGTGTTTAAAAGTCCAAGCAATAGCATGCAATCAATTGTGCTTAGTGAATTCTTATTAATCCATTCACAGTGCTCAAGGTGCTGGGATGTGACAACCGTGGCCTCTTACCAGCTAGCAGCAGGTCACAAGGACCCCCAACGCCTGTGATCCCTTTATTGGGTGGATCAAACCTCTCCTCGATTGCTTGGATCTCTGGCTCCTATATTACTCGAGTTGGACCATGTAGTCCCCCATACACATAAAGATATAGAAGAACAACAAATAGTAAGAGGCTAATTGTCACCTTATAGTGTATGTTTTTTGGAGAATAAAACAGTATTTCACTATTGGAGGCTATTTGTTCTTCTAATTTTTATAACATGTGATATATTAAGATTACCAGCGCCTTTTTACCTATGATATATATCTTTTTATTTCTGCACATAGTTGCTATTAGAAAGTCGTGAGAAAATTACAGTTAGGTCCATATATATTTGGGCACAATTTTCATACTTTTGGCTCTGTATGCCACCAGAATAAAATTAAAACGAAACAATCCAAATGCATTTGAAGTGCAGACTTTCAGCTTTAATTCAAGAGGTTGAACATAAATATCAAGTACAAATTTTAGGAACTGCAACCATTTTTATACACAGTCCCTCCATTTTCATGGGCTCAAATTTAATTGGACAAATGAATATAATCATAAATAAAATGTTCATTTTTAATATTTTGTTGGGATCCTATGCTGGCAATGACTACCTGAAGTCTGGAACCCATGGATATTACCAAAGACTGGGTTTCCTTCTTTCTAATGCTTACCAGGCTCTAAATGCAGCTGTCTTAAGTTGTTCTTTGTTTGTGGGTCTTTCTGCCTTTAGTTTTGCCTTCAGCAAGTAAAATTCATTCTCAATTGGGTTGAGATCAGGTAATTGACTCCGCCAATGCAGAATATTCCACCTATTTTCCTTCAACAGCTCCTGGGTTGCTTTTGCATAGTGTTTTGTATCATTGTCCATCTGTACTGTGAAGCACTGTCCAACCAACTTTGCTGCATTTGGCTGAATCTGGGCTGACAGTATATCTCTAAACCCTGAAGAATTCATATGTCTGCTCCTTTGAACACATGATGTAGGTTCACCGCAATAGATTCCAAATGCAAATACCACACTTAAAATCAACCCCAAACCTTTTACCTGCCTAATTGATAAAGAAATAACAAGGGAGTAGCCCACACCTGGCCATGAAACAGCTTTTGATTCAATTGTCCAATTACTTTTGGTCCCTTGAAAAAGAGGGGGTGGCTAATCTTAAGAGCTGTAATTCCTAAACCCTTCCACCGATTTGGATGTGCATATCTTCAAATTAAACCTGAGAGTGTGCACTTTTAGCCCATATCCATTATATAACTATAGCTTGAATATGTTTTGGTAAATACCTGAAAAAAACTAAAAGTGGGCTTGTGTCCAAATATATATAGACCTAACTGTATATCTTGTACTTGTGCTACATGTGTAAACCTGCAATTTATATCAAATTAAGACAAACATGAAAAAATGACCAGCATCGCAGTATCATGTCTCAGCTTACCATACTTCTTAAAAAGTTCAGGCTGTTTCAGTGGCAACTCTATTGTTTCCCGAATCTCATTCAACTGGGTGTCTAAGCCACCAATCATATCATAAGTCACCTTATTTTTACTATCATTTTCCGAATTGGAAGTCATCTTCGGACATTTACATCTGATTTTAGTTTGTGGTGATAAATAATAAAAAACATCTGTGTTGCATTTATTTCCAGGTTTTCTGCATGATGTTTTTTGACTGTCGTCACCAGTACCAGAGATTACAGGACTTTGAGAGGCCTCTGGGTGTAGCTCTTCATTTATGGCTTTCTTGTCAGGAGAGAGACATGAAGTGTTAGCGTCACTAAGCTTACATGGGGTACTGGTAACAGCTTTATCCTGACAGTCTTCAATGCCAAGTAAACTGAGTTGTAAAGACAAGTCCAAATTACTGCTGTCCACCGTGGTCTTTTCCAGAGTTGTGTCATATGTGCTGCTGGAGAAAGGTTCTTGCACTACCCCATCAGGTCCTCGAATGCTTGTAACTTGCAATGAACAAGGTCGGCCAAAGAAACTCAAATTTATAAGATTTCCAGGTAAAACTATCTTCCCATCTGGAATGCAATTTAAAATATAAGAAATATTTAGGTTACAAAAGTAAGAAAACACAACTGAACAAGTCAACAAATTTAATAGGGAAACAAAGTAAACGGTTCTTGAGCAAAGTGCAGAGACCTACATCAACCAATCAGAATAAATCTTGTTAGTGTCTCGCTGTAGTAATGACCATATGCCGATGACCATAAGTCATTATACTTGTCACATTTTTATGAAACATGCTGACTTCGATTAGTAAGCAATGCAGTAAAGATATACTGTATAATATAGGGACTATAAAAATGTGTAGTGTTTTTGTGCGTACTCATTTACCACAGGTGGAAAAACTAACATATTCAATTTTGTTTAACTTAACTAACTAGTATAGGGTGACAAAGCTTGGGCTCCCTTTTACATTAAAAAGATATGCTGGCATGAAACACCCCCTGTTCTTGACATGTTGTTGTATGGAAGTGAAGGGGAAAAAATAGCAATACAAAGGAAAAAGGAATTTAAAGAAAAAAAAATACATGTATCACAATTTACTGCAGACAAGAGGGAAAATGTTTTGATTTCAATGGGTCCAACAGCATTATTAGGGTGTGGCTTTTATGTACCATAGATGATACTGATTTTAGTACATCCACAGGCTGCAAAATCTTGAGCAGTGATTTCCTCCACAAGCAGCCAATCAACATTTAATACCAAAGTCCGTTTAAAAAGTTGGATTTAAGATGAGCCAGATCATTTACCAGGAACACTTGAAAAAAACAAAATAACCTCCCACTCCCCAAGAAAAAAAAAAAAAAGAAACGACTGATAGTACTCACAATATTGTATGAAATACCATGGGTTATAGGCATGTATCTTCAGATGATTGGATACTGGAAAAGCTTTAGAAGACATGCCCTCTGGGCTGCCCATATCCTATAACACTACCTCATTGCGAGTACTCAGTTTTGTAGCAAGCAAAAGGAAATCAACCAAGAAATGGAAGAGAGGGTAGCCTGTGTACTGTACTGTACTCCAAGATATGGCATTTACAGGTAAGTCAAAATTTCTCATATCTTATTTGTACAGTACAGGACACAGGCAGAGAATTGATACACCATGGGACATCTCCAAGCAATGAATAAAATGGGAGGGCGACAATGAGGCAAACATAACTGTGCCAACAGGTTCAAACAACAATGGTCAGAGGACCCAACCTCGGAGGGCCACTGTAAGAGCCTTGCTATCAAAAGCTGCATCAGCAGAAGCTTGGACAACTACCTGTTAAAACTTTGAAAAACTAACAGAAGACTAGGTGGCAGCCTTACTCAACTGGTATATAGAAGTTTGGTGCTGAAATGCCCACAAAACACCCACCAATCTGATGGAATGAGCGCATAAAAAAGCAAGAGGATATTTTTCTTTTAAAATGTAACCCCTTATGATCAGATGCTTTATCCATCGTGCAATAGTGGACTTTGAAACAAGTAGCTTTGAGGTACACTCTAATGGCTCTGGCTCTGACTCTGTCCAGGCAATGTAGAGAGATTTGCTGTGGAGGAGCGAGGCATAGGAGTGGGAAGACAATGTCCCCCCTTCGGGAGAAAAGATGGTGCTGAGCATCAGACAACCTTGTCATTGAGAAGTATGAGGAAAGGCTCTTGACAGGAAAGCGCCTGCGGTTCAGAAAATTGGATTTTTGACTTACCGTAAAATCCATTTCTCTGCGTTTATTGACGGATACAGCTCCTTAGAAATCTTGACCATTGCATTTTACTGCCCCCTATAGGAGTAGGACACTAGGCAGATAAAGAACAGGACTACGTCTATGGGCAGTCCCAGGAGGTATACTCTCCCTCTCTGCTATAGGTACTCAGTTTTGTTACAAGCAGTGTCAGAAGTATTACAACTCCATGTGGGGTGGGTGCTGTGTCTGTCAAGGAACGCAAACAAATGGATTTTACTGTAAGTCCAAAAACTGAATTTTTGTAAAATCTTACCTGTAAAATTCCTTTCTGAGTCCTCCGACAGTCGCCGCCTCCTCTAAGTCATCACTGTTGGGTATTGACTTCCGCTCCGCAGGAGTAGCTAGGCATAAAGACTTAGTCAAAAGAACAAAGGCATTTGCATATACACACCCATGGGAGCTGTCCCATCTGGTCAATACCCCCCTGCAGTGACCACTCCCAACTCAGTTTGGTAGCATAGCAGTAGGTAATAAGAACCCCAAAAGAGGGGCGGGGGCGGCGACTGTCGGAGGACTCAGAGAAAGGAATTTTACAGGTAAGATTTTACAAAAATTCAGTTTTCTCTTACATCCTCCGACAGTCGCCGCCTCCTCTAAGTCATCACTGTTGGGATGTCCCAAAGCAGTACAGACATGAGGGGTGGGAGACGCAACCGTAGAAAAGGCAACGCAGTACCCACAACAGAGAAAGGAACCTTACATGCACAGTAAGAGAACCTCTGGGCAACAGAAAAACAATGCTCAACAGGACCAACAGCCAGGGACCCAGAAAACAAGGGTCCTTCATGGCACTGCCGCACTAAGAACCTTGCGGCCAAAGGAGGCATCAGCTGATGCCAGAACATCTACCTTGTAGAATTTGGAAAAAATGTGCACTGACGACTAAGTTGCAGCCTTGCACACCTGGGCCACGAGGCCCGATGCCAATAGGCCCAGGACGCACTCACCAATCTGGTAGAGTGCACCTTAACAGGGAAGGGTGGAACCCGTTCCTTCAAAGCATAAGCCTGATCAATGGTCGGTCTGACCAATTGGCAATAGTCGCTGCGGATGCAGCCATGCCCTTCCGAGGTCCCTCAGGAAGGACAAAGAGGGAATCCGTTTTTCGAAAATATTCCGTAGACGACAGGTAAGCCCTGATCCTCCTGACAACATCAAAGGAATGCAGAGCAACCTCCTTAGGATGCCTAGGCTTCGTACAAAGTGAAGGCAGGACAATGTCCTCATTAATGTGGAACTCAGAGACCACCTTAGGAAGAAAGGAGGGATGCGGACGCAAAACCACCTTATCCCAGTGAATCACCGAGTACGGAGAACGGCAAGATAACGCTGCCAGTTCTGACACCCTGCGAGCCGAAGTGATCGCCGCCAAAAAGGCAACCTTCTTAGACAGCAGAGGCAACGATATTTCCCGAATGTTTTCAAAGGGAGCACGCTGTAACACGGACAGAACCAAGTTCAAGTCCCATGGAGGTAAGGGCTCCTTCCTGGGAGGAGCCAAATGTCGCACACCTTGAATGAAGGTGCGAACCAGGGAATGAGACGCCACAGGGCATTGGAAAAGAATAGCCAGTGCGGACACCTGGTCCTTGATCGTGGCCAGCGCCAGGCGCTGGTCCACACCAGACTGGAGGAAGGCCAACACTCTCGACACGAGTATGAGCAAGGGGAGAACCCCTTGGACTCACACCAGGCGAAATAAGCCTTCCAGGTACGGTAATAGATTTTTCCAGAGGAGGTTTTCCTAGCCTTGACAAGGGTAGGGATGACCTCAGAGTAGAGACCCCTGTCCTTCAGGACCTGGGTCTCAACAGCCAGGCCGTTAAAGCCAGCGACTGTAAAGCAGGATGGAAGATCGGACCCTGAGACAGGAAATCTTCCCGCAGAGGCAGACGCCACGGAGGCGCCACTGCCAGGTGAACAACGTCGGCGTACCAGGACCGGCGCGGCCAGTCCGGAGCAACCAGAATCACCAGGTGCGGTTCCGAGGTAAGCCTGCGGAGGAACCTGGATAGCAACTGAATCGGGGGAAAGGCATACATCAGACGATACGGATGCCAAGGGGCTACCAACGCATCTGAGGCGTCCACCAGCGGATCGCGCGTTCTTGCCACGAACCTTTCCACCTTTCGATTTAGCCGGGATGCGAACAGATCCACGTCCGGGGATCCCCACCTCGCACACAGCATTTGGAAGACCTCCGGGTGTAGGGACCATTCCCCCTGGTCCAGGGTCTGGCGGCTCAGATAGTCGGCCTGCCAATTCTCCACACCCGGAATGTGAACTGCCGAGATCGCCGGGACATGAGTCTCGGCCCAAGACAGAATGTCGGTCACCTCCCAGGCCGCCCGAGCACTCCTGGTGCCCCATTGGTGGTTGATGTAAGCCACCGCGGTAGCATTGTCCGTCTGTACCCGGACAGGACGGCCCCGAAGACGGTCCGACCACTGGAAGAGACAGAGTTTTATCGCTCGCAATTCCAGCACATTTATCGGGAGGGAGGACTCCTCCTCCGACCAAGTGCCCTGGGCAGACAGGTTGCCCAGGACTCCACCCCAGCCCGACAGGCTGGCATCCGTGGTAATCACCGTTCACACCAACGGACGGAAGGACTTGCCTTCCGCCACCGACAGGGACTGGAGCCACCACAGAAGAGCCAATCTGGTCTGACGACTCAAGGAGACACACAGATCCAGGGACTGAGGCAGTCTGTCCCACCTGTCCAGGATCTCCGCTTGGAGAGCCCGCATGTGAAACTGAGCAAAGGGTATCGCCTCGAAGGCCGAAACCATCAACCCCAGGCCCCGCATACAGGCCCTGAGTGATGAGGACGGGCTGTCCCTGAGGGACCTGATCTCGTCCCGCAAAGTCCGGAGCTTGTCCTCTGGCAAGAACACCTTTGCCTGAGCAGAGTCCAGAATCATTCCCAGGTAGGGAAGACGAAGCGATGGAGACAACGTCGATTTCTGAACGTTGATGGCCCATCCGAACTCCTGGAGCGTCTGTACTGTGGTGGACAGATCGCGCACTAGGTCCTGGCTGGCACGTGATCTCAGAAGTAGATCGTCCAGGTAACCCAAGACCGCAATGCCCTGAGCCCTCAGCAGGCCCAGAACCGGCGCCAATACTTTGGTAAACACCCTTGGTGCCGAAGCGAGACCGAAAGGTAACGCCACAAACTGGTAGTGGTCCTCTGCGATAGCAAAACGAAGGTACCGCTGATGACCCTCGAAAATGGGGATGTGCAGGTACGCATCTTTCAGATCTATCGAGGCCAGGAATTCTCCTGGACTCAAGGAGGCCACCACCGAACGGAGAGACTCCATACGGAACTTCCGAACACGCACAAAGGGGTTCAGCGCTTTCAGGTCCAGAATAGGACGCACTTTGCCCTCCTTTCTGGGCACAGTGAACAGATTTGAATAAAACCCCCGGTTTGAGGGAAAGAATCTGTCCACCGGCCGGGAAAGGAATTCGATCTTGTATCCCGATCGAACGATGTCCAGAGCCCACCTGTCCGATATCCGGAGCAGCCAAGGTTGGAGGAAACCGCGCAAACCTCCCCCCACCCCTGAAATGGGTGAGGGCGCCCCTTCAGGCAGAGGCGGAGTGACCCGCCGAGCCGGCATTGCCGGACTTCTGCTTACCCGCCCAGGGCTTCTTCTGACTGCCCTGGGCCTTGAAGGGCTTGCCCTTGGATTAGTTCCGAAAGGCACGAAAGGACCCCTGAGTGGATCTAGGCGCAGAACCCCACTTGCCTCGAAAAGACTTGTGCTTCGGGTTCTGGGGCAGCATGGTGCTCTTGCCCCCCATGACGCCTTTTACCAGGCTAACCAACGCCTCGCCAAAAAGGCGAGAGCCAGCATAGGGAAAATCAGCAACTGTTTTCTGCGAGGACCGGTCAGCCGACCAGCTCTTCAGCCATATCAGTCGCCGGTTAAGTACCGAGACACTAGAGAGGCGAGCTACTAAAGGGGCCTCATTCAAGGCCGCATCACACAGATACATGATTCCCTGGTGGATTTGATCCACCATTTCCAGCCGGGCAGGCGGAACATCACCAGACACGAGGTTGCTCCTAAGCACCTTAGTCCAATCAGCCACCGCCTGAGCCACCAAAAAAGACGCCAAAACGGGTCTGAGCAATGAGCCCGCCACCGTATAGGAATGGCAGGCTAGAGAATCCAACCGTCGGTCCGCGGGATCCCGGAAAACCAAGGTATCCTCAGAAGGAACCAAGGTAGCCTTGTTTAACACGGCCACAGTGTGATCTACCTGTGGAGGCACACACCATCGTGATTCCGTAGCCGGTGCAAAAGGATAAAGCAATTTGAACCGACTAGGCACCAGGAATGGACGTTTTAACGTGCGCCACATTTCATTAACAGTGTAATGAAACTCAGCTGGGCAGGGAAAAACCTGCGCCGACTTGCGGGTCCTGTGCGTCCCAAATGAGGACACAACGCCCGGAGGACAGGGCTCATCCTCCAAATGTTTCCTTAACAGAAACAATTATTTCATCCATGGTCGCCCACTCTGCAGGCGACCCCGGGGAAGAGGTATCAACCCCTTCCACCTCTGCCTCCCCCTCAGACCCCAGCAGGTCCAAGGATGAGCGAGACCCTGAAAAGGGCACGCTCGCAGCAGCAGCAGCCATATCACCATCTGAATCAGAGGAGAGAGACAATCTGAGCCTTTATTTTAGCAGCACGTTCAGCCATCAGCATTTCCAAGAATGACACCAAGGACGCCACTACAGCGGCCAAATCAGGTCTCAGAGGGGCCACAGGAGAACTGGGAACCCCCACCAGAGTTGGGGAGAAATATTCTGTCCTGAGATCCATTACTCAAATGACAAACAACAGTGCAAAAAAAGTTTGTACTGCCCTTTTAAGAGCGCTGCGGAGTGCGCAGCCCACCGCTACAGCTACAGTGACAAAGACCCCCAAACAGGAGAAGACAAAACTGAGCTAGAATGACAATACAGAAAAAAATATTGAGAGCAATAACCTGCAGAGCCCCGCAGAGTGTTGCTCCTTGCTGCTAGAGTAGGCTGAACCTATAGGCTGCATGACTCAGGGAAAATGGTTGCCCCATAGGATTTGCATGGAAGGCTCCGCGAAAATGGCAGCCAAATATGCGGTCGGAACGATCGTTCGGTTAACGCAAAATGGCGGCGAATGGCGCCAAAAACAGCATGTAGATAGCCCACAAAGAAGCCCAACATGCCTGCCCATACTTAAAAATGGCGGACCGCGCGGATTCACCCGCTGCGGTCGCCACACACACAGTCTGCACCCCCACCAACACCGAAGTGACACAGGGAAGGGGACCCCCAAAAAACACATAGCACCGCAGCACATGTACAAGCGATCCCTGCAGGGACCGCATCAGGGAGTCCCACAGGCACAGACATGGGGAACACACAGCAACACAGACTGCCACCCCAGACAGAGGCCCCACACAGAAGTACTTACCTGTACCAGATGGCGTGGGGTGCCTCTATGAACGTAAAGCCGCTGTCCTCATATGACAGGGAGTGCCGTTTGCCAGGGACATGACACTGCAGTATCGCAGATGTGTCCTGTGAGGTAGTCACCTCACGGCTGCATCCCTTCTGCGAACAGGGATGGGTCGTTCATCGTGCCAGGGCGAACCATAGCCGAACGCTCGATGGCAGGCTGGGGGTCCATCTGACCCTCTGCCCTGGAGAACCAGGGCAGTCAGTCCGAATCCCAGCACCGCATGATCCATCTTCATCCGAAGAAACGACTAAAACTAAAGCTGACAAAATAAACAGCTAGTAAAGTAAGAGAAAACTGACATTTTCAAAAGAAAATCAAATAAAAAAAGATGAGATAGGCTGAGACTGTAGCCCCAGCACAGGGAAGCCTAACTACTCCTGACGCTAGGCAGATTAAAACTGAATTGGGAGTGGTCACTGCAGGGGGGTATTGACCAGATGGGAGAGCCCCCATGGGTGTGTATATGCAAATGCCTTTCTTCTTTTGACTAAGTCTTTATGCCTAGCTACTCCTGCGGAGCGGAAGTCAATACCCAACAGTGATGACTTAGAGGAGGTGGCGACTGTCGGGAGGACGTAAGAGAAATCCCATTTTCTCTTTCATTTGTTGACTGATACAGCTCCTTAGGATTCTTGACCATTGGGACATCCCAAAGCAGTGTCAAACATGAGGGGTGGGAACAGCAAAAATTTCCCATGGCTAAACATTAGCCAACCAGATAACAGGAGCTCAACAAAAACAACTGGAGCCCATCTGAACAATACACGCCCACCAAAGAGGGAACAGACCCGTTAACAGCAGCCTGCAAAACCTTGCGCCCAGCCCAAATGAAGCATCCGCAGATGCCAACCCATCCACTTTAATTTAGTGAAAGTGTGCACGGACGAATAGTTGGCTGCCCTGCAAATCTGCATCACTGACGCCTGATAGTGAAAGGCCCAAGAAGCACTAAGCGTCCGAGTAGAGTGCTCCTTGACAGGGAAAGAAGGAACCCGACCCTTGATCGAATAGGCCCGAGTCCCCATCTGTGTGATCCATCTGGAAATGGTCGCAGAAGAAGTTTACAGTCCTTTTTGAGGCCCATCCATGAGCACAAATAGTGAGTCTGACTTCCAAAAAGAATCCATAGCTGCCTGGTACACCCGAATCGGCTGAACCACATCCAGGGCATGCAACACCATTTCCTTAGGATGTTTGGGCCTGGGACACAGGCAAGGCAACACAATGTCTTCATTCAAATGGAGATCAGAGACTACTTTTGGAAGGAACGACGAACAGGGGCGAAGAATCATCTTATCTTTGTGGACCACCAGGTGAGGGGTACAACAAGATAACACCGCCAATTCCGACACCCTGCGAGGAGAGGTGATAGCCATAAAAAAGGCGACCTTCTGGGACAGCATAAGCAGGGGAATCTTCAGAATATTTTAAAAGGGAGGCTTCTGGAGAACTGAAAGTACCAAAATCAGATCCCAGGGCGGTAGAGGAGATTGCATTGGTGGAGTCAGATGTCGAATCCCTTGAATATTGAAAGAAGCTCAAGACCCGAGCCACCGAATCACCGACCCAGGCAAACATCTATCCTTCAGCACCTGGGTTTCAACAGCCAAACCGTCAGCAGGATGGAAGATTGGCCCTTGCAGGATGGAAGATTGGCCCTTGGGACAACAGATCCTCCATGGAAGGCAGTCTCCAAGGGATGTCGTGACCAGCTTTACCAGGTCGGCGTACCAAGACCAGCGAGGCCAGTCTGGGGCCACTAGAATGACCAGAGTACCTTCTGCCTCAATCCTGCACAGGAGCCTTGGTAGAAGCTTGAGGGGAGGGAAAGCGTAGACCAGATGATACTGACCTTGCGGGGCCACCAGAGCATCTGTGGCGTCCGCCAGAGAATCCCATGACTGTGCCACAAACCTATAGACTTATATAGACGGGCCACGTCTGCGATGAGGTTCCTTACCCTTACCAGCCTGCGGAAGAAAAGTACTCTTCCCCCCTGTGAGACTCTTAATGATGTCATCCAGGGTAGCCCCAAACAGGCGATCTCCCTTAAAAGGAAGATCAGTTAAAGCTTTTTTAGAGGTTTGGTCTGCAGACCAACACTTAAACCACCATACGCGCCTAAGTACCTCTGCCGAAACAGACAGCCTAGAAAGCAGGGGAGCCGCATACAAAGAGGCATCACAGATAAACCGTAGCCCCTGAACCAACTGGTCTGCCAGTTAAGTAAAGGAAGGGGGGAGCTGCTCCCCCTACAGGGCACGGCGCGAAAGTTTAGCCCACTTGGTCACAGTTTGCGACTCCACGGCAATGGTGAAGACCGGCCTAAGCGCCAAACCCGCAACAGAGAACATTTTGCGGGCCACAGCCTCTGCTTTTCTGTCAGCCAGATCCTTAAAGGCAGGCAATTCTTCAATCGGAATAATGGTCAACCTTATTCAACCTGGAAACCGGGAGGTCCACCACCGGTGGAACAGTCCACTTTTTAAGGAGGGACTCCTGAAAGGGGTACCTAATCGCGTTTAGGAACCACAAAGGGATGCTTTGGACAAATCTGTCAAAATAGGAGGGAAAAGGACACACCTTCACTGCTCTAGACGGCTTGTAAGTGCCAATGGGGACCGGTGCCCCTGCTGCAGCTTCATCCTCCATTTTTAAAGTTTCACGCACAGACAATCAGTGCATCCTCCAGCACCTTTTCGTGCGCAGCTACAGGTGTGGAGGAATCATTCTCACTATCAGAAAAGGCAAAACGCCTGGCCGCAGACCCCGCTTGGTGGGCCTCGTCTGTGGCAGCTGGATCAGATTCAGAATGTAAGGAGACAGATGAGGCAGGGGAAGGTGGGGAGGCACTTTGTGCTAGACAGCAGCCCGACCCCACCACCGCCCGAGACACAAGACTCCAGGACTCCCGTCAGTGCTACAAAGGATGGATGGGACCCCGAGGGCCCGCAGCCTCTAAGAGGGGGTCAGGTGGGGAAACGTGCTTCAAAGACTCTATCAGTAAATAGGGGACCCCACAAAAAACATGTCAAACACTGCCAAGGGACACCCCCACCGCACTGGTAGCACCACCAGGTCCACGAACAACAGAACACCCCACAATCCTGCAGCAAAGAGAGGGAGGACCCCACCAGACTCACCACCATACCTGAAAGACAACGGCTGCCCCAGGATAACACTTGCTCCACGTGCGACATCCAGGAAAAGGAAAGACTCAGGAGTCAGCACCAGGGAAAAAGGAGGGGCGCCCACAGCCGAAATCACTGCCCAGAGGCTCCTCTGTAATGGCTGCCGCTCTGTTGTATGCCGGACCAACAAAAAATAGCCGGACTACGCAAACATGGCTGCCAGCCATAGACTAGAATAGGCTACAACAAAATGGCCTCCAAGAGGAATGACACCTGAGGGAAGGATGGAACCGTGCACAGAGCCCGCACACAGGTGCAGTCCTCCCCCAGCCGATAACCTAGTTAACAATGGCGTACCCCCCCCCCCCCCACCACCATTACAGCACCATGTTCCAGGCCCAGAAACAGTCCAGACCACCACAGTACTCCAGATGGGGAGGCAGGATTTGGATGGGGGGCTAGATGACCCACAGGAACCACCAGAATACAGGGGGACCTAACAGGAAGGAGGGGAACCAGGGGGTCAGACCATCCCAGGGAGGGGCCCGGGTCCACCCCAAAATACTCTAGGGGGAGAGGGGGGACAGCTGCTCACCATACCGGGACCAAGCAGGCACCGCTCCAGACAGAACCTCCTCGCCATCGAAATAGGGGGAACTCTCAGCCAGGAGGAACGCTGCGACGAAGGCCAAGACAAGGCGTTTAACTCGCAGGCCAGCCCCTGTCCAGTGGGGCAAGGTCACAGCCAAACTAGCAAGGAGCTGCGGTCTGCGTGCGCTCGCTGGCCAGAATGGGGTGACCACTGGATCTAGATTATCCAGCCTATCGCCCAGTCCAGCAGCTGATTGTAGATCTCACAGGAAAAAAACAGGAAGGAAGGAAGGAAGGAAGGAAGGAAGGAAGGAAGGAAGGAAGGAAGGAAGAAAGAAAGAAAGAAAGAAAGAAAGAAAGAAAGAAAGAAAGAAAGAAAGAAAGAAAGAAAGAAAGAAAGAAAGAAAGAAAGAAAGAAAGAAAGAAAGAAAGAAAGAAAGAAAGAAAGAAAGAAAGAAAGAAAGAAAGAAAGAAAGAAAGAAAGAAAGAAAGAAAGATCCCAGCAAGCAACTAAGTCCTTACTCCTGACTAGGCAGAAAAAAACTGAGTACCTATAGCAGAGAGGGGGGAGTATACCTCCTGGGACTGCCCATAGCCATAGTCAAGTTATTTTTCTGCCTAGTGTCCAATTCCTGTAGGGGGCAGTATAACCCATTAGTCAAGAATCCTAAGGAGCGGTGTCCGTCAATGGACAAAAGAGAAACATGTCTGGCCATGAAGGCTACCATTTTCTAATCCATTCAAGAACTCTCCAAATAAATATCTTGTCAACCAGGAAAAAAACAGACTCCTTCATTTGATTTACCTATGCTCCCGGCTAGCCAAGCAAGGAATTCTCTATCTTGGTGGATCACCATTTCAGCCCCAACAGTGGGGCTCCAGCCCTAACAGTACTTCGTTCCCTATCACTGGTGGAAAGTTATTACACCAGATGCAAGTCTCTCATGGGTAGGAGTGTTCCTATCTGCAGAACCTCTGAAAGAAGGGACATCTTCAACAGGTACAGTGAGATTTTTGTTTAGGATAGAGATTGTAGGACCAACCTTAGGAATAGCCCACTGGATAGTATTCAGTAAAGATTTTGGGCTCTCTCTCTCTCCCCAACGTGTGGCCACTCCCCTACGTGTGTCGACATAGGGTACTGCGTGTTCTCCTCAGGGATCCCCATGTCGGAGAGAGAGAGCGGCTGTGAGAGTTACTCAATCTCAGCACGAGCGGTTAGTTGGAGGTCTCCGCCTGCACACCCGGGGTCATCCCATTGTTTTACCTGTCAGTGTGGTGCGCTGCAAGCACCCAACAATTTAATTTCTGAGTGACACGGCTCCATCGGTACCACTAAAGGAGAGGGAATCCAGCCATTCCTGTATCTTGTGGGAATATTTAAAGCTACAATTGACCGAGCTTAATTGCAAGGTCGCACACCTAAAAGGAGAGATACCCACCTGAAGGGGGGAATCACAGGAATTGCGGTGGCACAGTGGTATCCCATTATCAGGAAATCTTCAGCACTGGTGACTGGGATCGCTCCTATCACTTTAGGAGCAATTTTGCACTTTTTATTACGGACATTATCAATTCAGCACTTTAATTTTATTATTAAGATTTTTATATAGCATGGTTACATTGCATGTGGAAGTGGCTATTTAATATTCCCATATTAATATATTTCTGGATAGTTTGATGCACTATTATTTAATTATATTTATGTAATATGATTTTCATTGTGACATTACCGTAGTCACATAAGAAGATACAACTTATTTATTATTTAAATATCCACATCATATTATACACAAATATTTAATCTTTGATACAATAATTGCACAGGTGTTGCACATACTTATAATTTAACAAATTTAATCATTACCGATTTCTTACGTTTTGCGCAGCACACTGCAATAATTCTTATCACATACTCACCTCAAGGGGAGTGACCAGTGCTAGCAGCATTACTATTCATAACACCCACAGTTAGCTCGCAGAATACTACATCATTATTCCGCTAATACTGCCTAAATACCTCTTCAAAAATCCAAAGATAAAATAATAAGGAAAAAATTATCAACCAGTTAAGCTAAGGGTGATTTTCTATGCGAAGGAGAAAACGTGCATCTCCTTCAGACTATAGCAGAAATCTGAGGTCAAAGGGAGTGAGGTAGGGTTATAGGGAAGGCACCAGGGAGCAAGTCTTCTAAAGCTTTGCCAGTATCCAATCATCTAAAAGTAGACACCTATAACCTGTGCTGTAAAAAGACTCTGCCTGTGTCCTGTACTGCAGAGTTAAGATAAGATTTTACAAATCACTGTATACACTGGAGTCCTAGAAGCCATCCATAAAGAATCCAAATGTCTTACCCATAAGCCTTAGCAGAAATGAAGACAACTCTTCCACATTGACAGCATCAGCATCCCTTTCCCTATAATGATGAATGAAAACAAACTGACATGGCAAATAAAGGTTCTTCACATATTAGGTATATAAATGCTGGCATTGTGTCTCACACAATTTAAGTTTGATCAGTTTTTGTGGTAACAAGCCTTACAAAATTTGGCATACTTAATGTATTTATCCCGAAGGTAAACAAATTTTAAGCAGCCCTCCAAGTGGAAACGTGTGTTTTATACAGGACAAATAATACTATATAAGGGAAATAATTCAGAGAAGACCCCCATTTCACTTTGCATCTGGAACATACCAAGCCTGTACATTAGCAGGTAAGGTTCTATAAGAAAATATATCTTTCATCACTGATCATTTCTTTAATGCTTGTTCAGCATATCAAAAATGATTGAAAGTATGCAGACTTTATAGCAAGCCTGACCTGGCCTACATTGTTCCTAAGGTAAAAATTCTATTGAAGTACTAAACATGTGTTCACTGGCTCTCCCACTGAGGTCTATGGAACCAAAAACGCCTGAATATGCTCAAACAGAAGCTCTTACACTTTTCTGAGCGCAGAGAGAATACGTGTAAAAGTGTGAATTGGGACAATTAGAAACAATGTTGAGTGAAGTCAGGTGTATTTAGGCATAGGGAAATGACCAGAAATGCTCAAGTGAGAATTAGGGCTAAATGCAGAAAAAAAGTGATCTAGGAGGCATAAAAGTTGTTTATACATCTCAGATCACTTCTCCTGCGTTTAGAAAATCTAAATGCAAGAGTGCCAGAGTGAATCAGGCCATACAGAAGCTATAGATTTGTATTTAAATACATACAGTAACATATTGAAAGAACTATATGATATATTTGTTGAATGCATGCAATAATATTTTATAATGTCTGCTGTATTTCTGCTAGTTCACTTCAAATTCTTTGCAATCGGCAATATTTTGCACACGTCAGTTCTGCCAGTCCACCAATAATTAAAAGATCTTTAATTTATTATTACTATTATTGTTATTGAAAATAAGAACAGATCAAATACAATACACAATGTTGATCACAATACAATACTCAAACACCAATCAGCCATAACTTTGTGACTACAGACAGGTTCTAAAGGCTGAAGGATTTTTTTACCTTCATGCATTTTATGCATGAAGGTAAAAAACCTTCATTGTGCATCTCCCCCCTCAGTCCCCACTAATCCTCACCTGAGTTCGATCCAGCGCTGTGCAAGAGAGCAGATGCTCTCCTGGGTCTCTGCCTACTCCTACTGAGACACAGCAGGTAAGTATAACATGTTCGTTTTTTAAATTGAACCTTTACAAACACATTAAGTGAATAACATCATTTATCTCATTACAATGACATCTGAAACCATTAAAAAATGTTGTCCCTGAAGTTGATGTGTTGACAGCAGAAAAAAATGTTGTTGTGTATGAGGCTGCATAGCTTCAGACTGGCCATTTTATGAATGCTGACCTGTGTCCACAGCTAAAAGTGTCTACAATGGGTACGTGAGCATCAGAACTGAACTAGAGAACAATGGAAGAAGGTGACTTGGTCTGATAAATTACATTTGCTTTTAATTTTATGTGGGTGGCCAGGTGCGTGTGCATCGCTTCCCTGGGGAAGAGATGGCGCCAGGGTGAGGTATGGGAAGAAGGCAAGCTGGCCGAAGCAGTGTGATGCTTGTGGCAATATTCTGTTGGGAGACCTTGGGTCCTGTCGTACATGTGGATGTTATTTGATATGTACCTTCTAACTACCTACATATTCTAAGTGACCAAGTACACCTCTTCATGGAAACGGCATTCTCTGATGTAGTGGCCTATTTCAGCAGCATAATGCACACTGCAAAAATGGTTCAAAAATCGTTTGAGAAACGAAACAATGAGTGTTTACTTAATTCCAATTTCTCCAGAACTCAATACAATTGAGGGTTTCTGTGCTGGAAAAAAAGTTTGATCCATGGAGGCCCTACCTCCCAATTTACAGGGTTAAAAGAATCTGCTACTGATGGCTAGGTGCCAGATACCGCAGCATACAGTACCTTCCAGAGGTCTTGTGGCACCCATTCCCCGACTGGTCAGGGAGGTTTTGTCAGCAAAAGGAGAACATACTCAATATTAGAAAAAGTGAAGAAACATTTTGAAGACCCCTCGTGCATATGTATGTATATATATATATATATATATCACACACACATTTTAACCACTACACTTATTATTATCCTTATTTAGATTTATTCAGAAAAATTATATAAATTATTCGATCTTTAAGAGACAGCAGCAAAAAGAAAAAAAAAAAAAAAAAGAGATATGTTTGACTTATTGGGGTTTAACAATGTTTTCCAAAATGTACACAACTTTCACACAAGGTTCACACAATTTACAACTGAATCGTGGATGAAAGTTGTATGAATCTTGGGTAAATATACCCCAATGCTTCATTTATATAATTTATTGTGGACTTAAAATGTACAACTGAGTTAGATGACTCTGATTTACTAAACGAGTATAGGATGTTTACTTTGTAATGTGAATTTTAGTAAATAGGATGAAACTCCTCTAACTTCAATAATTAAATCATGTGCAGTCAAAAATCATTGTTTTTTTTTTTTTTCCTTTTTCTTTGTACATGATTGGGAATTCTTGAAAAAGTGAGTTTTCAGCACACTCATTAGGCTAAGTGAAAAACCCCATTGAAAAGTTAACATTGCTGAATTAGTAACTCAAGGTCAATGTTTATATAAATATAAATAGAAAAAGAAAAGTAAAATAACCAATTTCACCACTAGATGGTGCAATTGTCCCACCTATATATTCATACTTCTAATGAGCAGGCACATCATGTTGCAGCCTTATATTCAATTTTTATCATTTATGTTCTTACTCCAGATAAAAAAAAAAAAATGTGAACAAAATATTTCTTTAATATATGCTAATATAAAAATATATACTTGTAATTGTCAAAGCTGCTGAACCCTGCCTTGGATGCTAAAGAGAACGGCGTGTGCTGTGCACAACATCCATTCAGCTGAGTAGACATTTTTTAGGCAGTGCTGAGAGAATTTATTTACCCAACTAACACATTTGATGTGCCTAAATACACCTCTACAACTGATGTCTTTTTGAAGAAAAGAAGCCAGGTCTGCAATTTCTTGAGCTGATTTTAAGGCAAATGGCCAGCGCAGATGCAAAGGCTTAGTGGTGTTCTTCCTAGAAACAGTCCCGTGATTTTTGTTGTGGCCCAGCCGACCTTAACTGTGCCTTACTCCATGTAAAAATGGTATTTATAGAAAAAAAGGCAGAATTAAATACTTCTATAAATTAGCATTTCTTTCTTCTACACCCAGTGGCCCTCCTGATGCACCCTACAGGCAGCCAAAAATGACTAATAATATAGTAGACAGCTAAGAAGACATTTAAGATAATCATGCACCACCCAACTAATTTAGGCATCAATAGCAGTAAATAACTAGTTTAGGGGTTAAAGAAGAACCAGATAAAAAATGAGCAAGAAGGATGATAATTAGATAAGGTAAATCACCTCCACAGACCCAATCTTCTGGACACAATATCTGGTGCACTCCACTGCAGGGAGCTGCAGAATTCTTCTTTACTAGTGTTGGGCCCATATAGCAATTCTTATTAAAGCTTGCTGCAGGTGGTGGCACACAGGTGGTACACAAGGGATTGGAATCCAGCGGACTGGGGGATCAGAGCCTTGCAAATGTGTACTTTCAGCCCCTTCTAATTGATCAACTATTTTCTAAAACTGAACTCCGAGCAAAAAAAAAACAAAAAAAACAGTTGTTGGACATTTGCACTGTATTAGCACTAATGAACTGCACTAATGAAGCTGCTACTGGGACTTATTCATCCCACATACTATACTCCAAATATTAGACGCTGAGAATTTCAGTTTTGGACAGAGTACAGTTCTCACACTGTCACTGACTCTGCACCTCACCCATTTTAAAAAAGTATTGAATTCCTTGCACAGAATGCAAATAGGTCTGTGAATGAAGGCGGATGAACACCAGATCTCCCTTCTTCCTATCACATAGAAAAAATATTACAAGACGTTGCCCAAAGAGTAACTAGCTATGAGAACACTAATGGTGGCCATACACTATACAAAAAAATCGGCTGAAATTCGGTCACTTGGACAGTTTGTCGCTTTTCGGCCAGTAATGGGCACAAATCTGTAATCGGTTGTGACATATTTGAGCCGAAAAAACGAAGGACAAGTTTTGACGTTTTCTGCCGAACGAACGATACATTGAAAGGTTAATGTGTTTCTCGGCCAAACTGTTTGCACTAGATATATGTTAAAAAAAAAAAAAAAACGGAACAAAAAACGGATTCATTTATGTCCATTGAATGATTTATCGGTCATTACATGGCATTATCGTTTGCTCTCAAAGTTCGTTTTTTGAAAATGAGTTCGAATGACTTTTGGTATAGTGTATGGCCAGCATTATTCTCAGCATCAGATTTGTGGAGCTTACATAAAAGTAACAATAGTAGCAGATGCACATAGGACACAGATCATTAGTGGTACTGTATATATTTTCACTATGCAAATGTCTAAAACCCGTTCTGCTTTATGGAAATCAGAGGTCTTTACCTAACTATTCAATAACCAGTTTAGGGCTATGCAGGTCTTTAAATTAAATATTGTTGCAACTGTTTCTCGACTTACACCAGTCCTTGTGGCTGCATTCTACATTCGATTATACCAGATTTTTTTTATTCAATTTCAAAAAGCATAATTTCATGAATTTCATATTACCACAAACCAAAAAAAGAATACATTAATTCTGTTAGTAGGCAGACATTCCTGGATTCTTGCTCTGTAGAATGCACAATATATTATAGAAAAGATGACATATATACAAAAAGTTATTATGTTTGTTTTTTTTTACCTACATAAAAGGAGAGGCACTCAGAGGGCTTCTTTAATGTACTCACCTACTTCATCCACAAAACAGATCAATGGATATGTTCCTCAAAATCGAAATAGGAATCCAGGGTATTTCAGTGAAGCTATGCTGTGTTCTGGTTTTCATTAAAAAGAAAGCAGAGATACAGCAAAAAGGTTCTGCAGGTCATTAGGACCACTGGTATCTAGGGAAAGAGTTCAGTATACACATGCCTGCCCTAAAGCTAGACAGTGTAGCACAGGAAACCGCACAATAATATATGTATTGTATTTTTTAAAAAAAAAACACATTTTCCAAGGAAAACCGCGGCACTTTCATGTAGGATTACATTTTAGCTTTAAAGTGGTTGTAAAATCAGTGATCACAAATACTGCCAGCCCCTCTGTTATAAAAAGCTATATACACAGTGAATGTGTTTTTTTTTTTTTATTTAATTCTGTAGCTATACAGTGGGTACAGAAAGTATTCAGACCCCCTTAAATTTCTCACTCTTTGTTATATTGCAGCCATTTGCTAAAATCATTTAAGTTCATTCTTCTTCCTCATGAATGTACACATAGCACCCCATACTGACAGAAAAACACAGAATTGTTGACATTGTTGCAGATTTATTAAAAAAGAAAAACTGAAATATCACATGGTCCTAAGTATTCAGACCCTTTGCTGTGACACTCATATATTTAACTCAGGTGCTTTCCATTTCTTCTGATCATCCTTGAGATGGTTCTACACCTTCATTTGAGTCCAGCTGTGTTTGATTATACTGATTGGACTTGATTAGGAAAGCCACACACCTGTCTATATAAGACCTTCCAGATCACAATGCATGTCAGAACAAATGAGAATCATGAGGTCAAAGGAACTGCCTGAAGAGCTCAGAGACAGAATTGTGGCAAGGCACAGATCTGGCCAATGTTACAAAAAGATTTCTGCTGCACTTAAAGCGGAGTTCCACCCTGGATTTTTTTTTTTTTTTTTCAATACCCCCGGGACAGTCAGGGCTAGTACATTCCACAATGGCTAGCCTCTGATCTGTCCCGGGTTGCACTTACCTGTTAGGACAAATACTTACCTTGCAAACGTCTTGTCCAGCGCTGCCATCTCAGGTGTGGGCAGCTTGAAGCCAGCGAGATCCCCTTCGGCGTCTTCTTCCGCCTTCTTTGGTCCCACGATGCTCTGCGCCGGCCCCGACGTCAGTTCCGGGTCGCGCGCGTCATCCCCTTCTAAACAGCTTCTGGGCATGCCCAGAAGCTGTTTAGAAGGGGATGACGCGCGCGACCCGGAACTGACGTCGGGGCCGGTGCAGGCGCAATGATTCCTGGGAGCTATGACGTTCAGCTCCCAGGAATCATTGCAGAGCCAGGAAGTGACGACGGGCCGCGGCCGAGGAAGGAGGAAGAAGGAAGTAAGGTAAGTATTATTTCTTCGCTACGAGGTAAGTAAAAAAAAAAAAAATATGCGATTATCCATTTCTTTTTCAGGTGACCCGGAGCGAGAAGATGGAGGTAAGTATAAAAATAGGGTGGAACTCCACTTTAAGGTTCCTAAGAGCACAGTGGCCTCCATAATCCTCAAATGGAAGACGTTTGGGACGACCAGAACCCTTCCTAGAGCTGGCCGTCCGGCCAAACTGAGCTATCGGGGGAAAAGAGCCTTGGTGAGAGAGGTAAAGAAGAACCCAAAGATCACTGTGGCTGAGCTCCAGAGATGCAGTCAGGAGATGGGAGAAAGTTGTAGAAAGTCAACCATCACTGCAGCCCTCCACCAGTCGGGGCTTTATGGCAGAGTGGCCCGACGGAAGCCTCTCCTCAGTGTAAGACACATGAAAGCCCGCATGGAGTTTTCTAAAAAACACCTGAAGGACTCCAAGATGGTGAGAAATAATATTCTCTGGTCTGATGAGACCAAAATATAACTTTTTGGCCTTAATTCTAAGCGGTATGTGTGGAGAAAACCAGGCACTGCTCATCACCTGTCCAATACAGTCCCAACAGTGAAGCATGGTGGTGGCAGCATCATGCTGTGGGGGTGTTTTTCAGCTGCAGGGACAGGGCGACTGGTTGCAATCGAGGGAAAGATGAATGCGGCCAAGTACAGGGATATCCTGGACAAAAACCTTCTCCAGAGTGCTCTGGACCTCAGACTGGGCCAAAGGTTTACCTTCCAACAAGACAATGACCCTAAGCACACAGCTAAAATAATGAAGGAGTGGCTTCACAACAACTCCGTGACTGTTCTTGAATGGCCCAGCCAGAGCCCTGACTTAAACCCAATTGAGCATCTCTGGAGAGACCTAAAAATGGCTGTCCACCAACGTTTGCCATCCAACCTGACAGAACTGGAGAGGATCTGCAAGGAGGAATGGCAGAGGATCCCCAAATCCAGGTGTGAAAGACTTGTTGCATCTTTCCCAAATAGACTCCTGGCTGTATTAGATCAAAAGGGGGCTTCTACTAAATACTGAGCAAAGGGTCTGAATACTTAGGACCATGTGATATTTCAGTTTTTCTTTTTTAATAAATCTGCAACAATGTCAACAATTCTGTGTTTTTCTGTCAGTATGGGGTGCTATGTGTACATTCATGAGGAAGAAGAATGAACTTAAATGATTTTAGCAAATGGCTGCAATATAACAAAGAGTGAAAAATTTAAGGGGGTCTGAATACTTTCCGTACCCACTGTATACCTCTTTCACGTCGCCCATTTATTTGCAGTCACATGACCACCCGCCACTTTCCTTTCCTGATCCAAGGACTAGTGGGAGGGGCTGAGATTCCACTCTGACATCAGCCAGGCAATCATGTAACCGCACATTGGCGATGTGAAACAAGGTATTTAGCTACAGAA
Source organism: Pelophylax lessonae (assembly GCF_965119305.1). NCBI lineage: Eukaryota > Metazoa > Chordata > Amphibia > Anura > Ranidae > Pelophylax > Pelophylax lessonae. Next base: position 630,995,202 of record NC_138768.1, on the reverse strand, counting down.
TTAAAAAAAAAAACACATACACTGTAGTACAGCCCTATAAACTTTCTACTTGACTGCTCATATTTGGCAAGTGGAAATGAGCTGAACCTGAGTGTGGAGCAGGGGTGGACTGGGCCAACACTTTCCTGGCTGATAGCTTCTGGCAGAAGTGATGCAGCCTTTTTTTTTTAGGTCATCAGAGCGGCCCAGGAAGCAATTGCTTCCCTGCCCCCCTGGCTGCTCTGATGCCCTGTTCTGTGTGATCTAGCTGCGAACCTCCCAATTCCTTCCTGTGATCCCTGCTGCATTTATGGAGACTGATGGGGCTTCAATGATGGGCGCTGATAGGCTCCATTGATGGGCACTAATAGGCTGCATTGACAGGAACTGATGAGGCTGCACTGATGTCCACTAATGAGGTGGCACTGATGGCCACTGATGAGGCAGCAATGATGGGCACTGATATGCTGCACTGATGGGCATTAATAGGCTGCACTGATAAGGCAGCACTGATGGGCAGGGATGAGCCTGCACTGATGGGCACTGATCTGCTTTATGTTAATATTGTTAAAGTTGTTATTATTTCATTTTGTAACTTAATTCTGCATAAAACATTTAACAGTGTCATTTCATGAGGTAATTTACAAAGGTGTGTTTAGGGGTGGAATTAGGGGCAGGGTAGGGGCTAGGTGGGGAAACTGGTGGCGGGTAACTCTTAAGGCCTGGCTAGTAGTTCAGGACTTTAAATTTTGAGCCCTGGTGTAGTATATCTTGTTATAACAGAGGGGCTGGAAGTAATTGTGATCACTAACTCTACTGCCACGCAAAATAGCAGCAGGAGGGGGGGGGCAGGTTTGGAGATCAGCTCACACACTAGAAAGTGACAGGCAGGCAGGGAGGGGGGGGGAGGGAGAGACTCTAAACACAGGGGGATGGTGGAGGCAGGAAAACTGTATCATGGAACAGCAGGCCTGATTACTGTGGTTAGCACACCTAAGGGGACACAGGTACAGGCAGGATCAACCAGGTATTTTACAGCATAGAACGGGACAAATAACACTGCACAAGCACTATGCAGTTTACTATGCTTTAAAGGAACAGGGTTTTTTTTTTTGGTTTTTTTTCTTTTTAGGATTACAACTTCTTTAAGTTTAGACTTCAACAAAATGGCAACTGTAATTCCAGAATAATACACTAGCCCCTCCTGTCCCACCACTCAAGGTAATCATGGTTACTTATTAAAGAATATCTAAAGTAAATATCATCTATACCTGAGGCTGACTTCCATCTCCTCTGCTTGTAAAACAGGTCCATTCACAGGCTCAACATGAACTGAATCCCCAGACTTCACCTTGAGGTTCTTCTGTGCTGCTGGTCCAATTCCTACTTTCCCAGAAGGAAAGCCACTGACTGTCCAAGCAGTGCACACCTACAAGAAGCATAAACATATATATCTAGTTCACATACAGTATATTTGCTTAGCCGTGGGCCCAACAACCTTTCTCTTTATACATCACAAGTAACCTGAAAGCTAGAAAGTTCTTCAAACAGAAGACCAGACAGAAGATTGAAATCAGCCAATATATAACGTAATTTCTATCAGCTAATATAATGTAATAATGCTTTGTTTCTAAATGATAAATAATATAGACCTATATCTAATGTTTGAATTCTCCCTTTAGCTAAGAAAAAATGTTCTCTAGTTTTTATGGCAGAAAAGTATCTTCAAAGACTTGTTCACACCAGCAGTACCAAAAACATAATGTCCCAGAGGTATTCTATTGGATTTAGGTCAGACAAGCGTGGGGGCCATTCAATGGTATCAGTTCCTTCATTCTCCAGGAACTGGCTGCATACTCTCGCTAAATGAAGCTGGGAATTGTCATGCACCAGGAGGAACACAGGACCCACTGCACCAGCATAGAGTCTGACAATGGGTCCCCAGTCAGGATGCCATTGTCTAGCCTGTAGAGGTCCGTGCGTCCCTCCATGGATATGCCTCCCATGATCATCACAAACCCACCACCAAACCAGTCAAGCTAAACAATGGTACAGGCAGCATACCATTCTCTACGACTTCTACAGACCCTTTCAAGTCTGTCACATGTGCTCAGGGTGAATCTGCTCTCATCTGTGAAAAGCACAGGTCACCAGTGGCAGGCCTGCCAATTCTGGTGTTCAATGACAAATGCCATACAAGCTCCACGGTGTCGGGCATTTTGCACAGGGCCCACTAGAGGATATTGGGCCCTCAGGCCACCCTCATGAAATCTGTTTCTGATTGTTTGGTCAGAGACATTCACACCAGTGGCCTGCTGGATGTCATTTTGTAGGGCTCTGGCAGTGCTCATCCTGTTCCTCCTTGCACAAAGAAACAGATACCGGTCCTTCTGATGTGTTAAGGATCTTCTACGGCCCTGTCCAGCTCTCCTAGAGTAACTGCCTGTCTCTTGGAATCTCTTCCATGCTCCTAAGACTGTGCTGGGAGACACAGCAAACCTTCTGACAATGGCACTTATTGATGTGCCATCCTGGAGGAGTTGGACTGCCTGTGCAACCTCTATAGGGTCCAGGTATTGCCTCATGTTACCAGAAGTGAGACTGACCCTAGCCAAATGCAAAACTAGTGAAAAACAGTCAGAAAAGATGAGTAGGGAAAAAAATGTCAGTGGCCTCCAACTGTAAAACCATTCCTGTTTTGGAGGTTGTCTCATTGTTGCCCATCAATTGCACCTGTTGTTAATTTCAATAACACCAAAGCAGCTGAAACTGATGAACAACCCCCTCTCTGCTACTTAACTAACCAGATCAATATCCCAGGAGTTTTGATTGACTTGATGCTATACTCTGAATAAAAAGTGTTCCTTTAATTTTTTTTGAGCAGTGTATTTATATGCAACATTTTATATTTTTCTATATATATTTTTTTAAAAAATATTCTTAGTCCTGACTATAATAAACCATACCAAAAGTATTCTTAGTCCTGACTATAATAAACCATACCAAAAGTATTCTTAGTCCTGACTATAATAAACCATACCAAAAGTATTCTTAGTCCTGACTATAATAAACCATACCAAAAGTATTCTTAGTCCTGACTATAATAAACCATACCACTTTACATTAATTTTAACCTTTTGTGGCTTAAATCACACATATGTTAAACGCTAAGTTCAGCTTTGGAACATGTAACACGTTCCAACTCCTGCCTCCCCCCTTGACAGCCATCACATTTTAAAAGAGAGCTGTTCGGGGCTCTGCCCACACAATGGCATCATTTATTCACAGATTCCTGTGAATGAATTAATCTGCAAGTATAGTCAGCCGCCACAGCAGACGGATTTGTGGTTTCAATGGGCTGAGATGGTGGACTATGACTCATAGTCCACTGACATATCTTCTAGCTTTCAAACAGAAAGCCTGCACAAAGGTATGGGCTGAGCCAGAATACATATCTGCAGGAGCCCACATTGCACCCGTGATCTATTTGACCACGCAATGCTTTCCAGACTCCTGCAGGAAAAAATAATAAATGCAAATTTTCTTCTGCAAAAAATTGTGCATTTATTATATTTTCTGTAAGGCTGGGTTCACATATATGCAGTGCAGGACACCACATGTGATTCGAATGGGAATCACACCGCATTCCTATTCAAATCATATGCGTTGTCTGTGCTGTGCGATTTGAGGCATTGATTTGTAATGCTCAAATTTCACCACATCAACACAAAAAAAGGTCCAGGACCCTTTCTTTCCCCACACAGGAATCGGATGACATGGGTGTTCACACCTATGAGATTTGATTCTGTCAATCACACTACGTTTTGGGAACCATTTTGGGGTCTTGTTAACATAACATTGACAACTGCTGTGTTGTGCAAGAAAGCCATGTGGTTTGAATGCAGTGTAGGAAATGCACCGCACCGCATATACATGAACCGACCCTAAAGGTGAACTTAGCCTTTAAGAAAGCCCCTTACAAAGCAGTGAGAGGCTAACAGTGCCCGCAGCAGCTCATGGCTGTTCACATGTAATCAGACATGCTGCAATTACCTGTGGATGGTAGGCCCTGAACTCAAACTCTGTGTTTTTTAGACTGACTGGTTGTTAAAGGATCTCAATATTAAAAGCCACATTTCCATTTACTATTTAAGGGACAGTCGAGCCAATAATGACATTTTTGCAGAGAATTATAAAACATATGCTTAAAATCAATGAACCTAAAATAAAATGTACCCAAAGCCATTATTGTTTCCCTTTAACAATAGTATTGTATATGTATCTAGCAACATGTGGTTTTGCTTTGGTAATAGCAACACAAGTTATTAAATAGATTTATACCTCTTGCCTCCCATCTGAGCTGGTAAGCAAAACTGGGCGTCCAATACAGAGATCAGCCAATTTCATACTGGTCAGTCCAAGCTGTACGAATGAGCATCTGTAAGCCTTTGGTACTTTGTCCTCCTCTAGAAGTATTTAAGAAGGGTAAAGAAAAAAATAAATACTACATAGGAGGTAACATGGCAATATATGAACAAACTATATCTGATTTCCTTATATTTTGATTTTTGAAATATATATTTTTTTATTTGGCTTTTTCTTTGCTGCAGACAAAGCAATTCTTGCAGTAGATACGAATAAAGGATTACATTTAGATAGAAAATATAGTAAGGCCCCTTTCACACAGGCTGTCTGGTCAGGTCTGCCTGTCAGTTTTTCAGGTGGACCGGATCTGACCATCCAGTCACCCTTATGGGTGGCAGATGTCAGCGTACACATGTCCGTTGACACCCGCTGCTATCCGATCCGATCCTATCCCCCAAATCCAGACGGATAGTGGTCCTATTTTCCATCCATCTGGCAGATCTGATTGGATGGGATTAGATGAAAACAGACAGGTGGTCTGTTTTCATCCGATCTCCCCATAGAGGAGAGTGGGACTCTGACAGGTCTGTCAAAGCAGAGTGAGCAGAGACGGACCTGTCATCTGCCTGATCAAAGGGGATCAGCAGAGTGATCCCCGCTGAGCAAGCGGAGTCCCCCAAACGGATCCCCCCGTGTGAATTTTTTTTTTTTTTTTGAAGTGATGAGAGGATAGAACTTGTCAGGTTTTTATCTCTTACATACAATCCGATGAGAGTGCCACAAAAATGTCCAAGAGTCCAAAGTTTTTAGTAATAATATTGATTCACAGCAGAGCAAAACCAACACATTTCAGGGTTCTTTGCTTTAGTCACTAACACTGGCTTAACCTGCCCCCCTGAAACTGTTCCAAGCAGTAAATCACAGTGCAGATCTATCGTTATCTACTTGTAACTAGTCAGTATAAGCATGAATCATTTTTATTATTAAAAACCTTGGATTCTTGGACATTTGTTTGGCACTCTCACTGGTTTGTATATATGTGGATTCTTAAAGTGCTTTTTTTACCCCATTTCATATTCCTGATATGTGCCTGCTGCACCATGTACTTGTACGATAAAATATCCTGTTCTCTTTGTATTGCTTCCTTAATGTTAAATCCCTGGTGTTCCTGCTAGTCCCCTTGTTTTCCTTATTTAAAAAAACTGACCATGCTAGGCATGAGAGCACAGCGTGGTCAGGTCTCTGGCTGGGCTGAGAACTCAGTGTTCCAATGATCCGACTTGTCCTGACATGCCCCTGCTGCACAGCCATTCACTGGGAAACTCAGTGTGTTGCTGTTTCTCCTCTCCCCCAGCTCCTATGCAGCTAAAACTGAGGGAATGTGATCACGTATAAAAAAAAAGGGGAAAAAGGTATTACTAATGTTTTTTTTTTTTAATATCTATACACAAATGTTTTGCCTTTTATTTCTATTTAAACTAAATGGGTTATTTTACAAGGTAATTGTTTACAATCACTTTAAGGCCCATTTCACACACACAGTCCATTCAGATCCGCCTGTCAGTTTTTGACAGATCTGAACGGATGCCCCATGCATCCCTATGGGGCATAGGATGTCAGCGGAGACATGTCCGCTGACATCCGATCCGATCTGTCAAAACCGGACAAATGGAAACCCTATTTTCCATCCGTCTGGCAGATCTGATCGGATGAGAACAGACAGACGGTCCGTTCCCAATCCGATTCCCCCATAGAGATGCACGAGGACCTGACAGCTGTGTCTCAGCGCGGAGACACAGCTGTCATCCGCCTGCTTAGCGGGGGATCGATCCCCTGCTGAGAAAAACGGAGTCCGCCTGACGGACTCCGTGTGTGAAAGGGGCCTTACTCTGGGTCTTTTCCCTGTTATGGAGTGGTGTTCCAGTTATGTGGAGTGCTGCAGAACCGGAGCCAGTGTGTTCACTGACAATCCCAGTGACCCATAGAAAATCTGAATTCAGTGCAGCGTTTGTTCTTGTGTTAGGTTTTTATTGCTGTCTTTGCCCCCAATAGGGAGATTCCCAATCGTCCTGATAACCTATGTGACAGCAGACTATAGGGTACATCGAAAAAATGTAGTTGTCACCAGAACAGCAATAGAAGAACAGAATACTTGAACCCATGACAACTGTTTAAGAGGAGAAATCCCTCACAATAAAAAGATATCCCTGTACTCCCTAATCATTTTACAGGACAGGAAGTGAAGGGAAGCCTCGCTGATAAGACACTGAGTCAACAAAAAACCCTTCCCTACTCTATCAAAAATTTAAAAAACAACAAGTTTTGACTATTTTTTTGAGACTTACTACAATTACTTTATTACATTATATACCCTAATACACACTTCTCTTATAGTATTGTTCGGTCCATAGGTGTCTATACACTTCACGTACTGCACCTGATGTCCTGGGTGGCCTCATGGCTGCTTCCTCCTTTGGCTGGACCTGGAGGGTTTAGTCCCACCTCAGCCCCAGCATAGACATTTGTATCGGCGCCTCCACTTCCTCTCTTAGATGCTGGGCCCACATGTAAGTAGTAAGGCTACTCGTTTGACATTCCTTCTTTTATTTGTGGAGCACCATATATTACATCTCTTTTCTACATCTCAAACTTATATGAGATTATTTTTACTTATTTATAGACACCTTGTTGCCTCAAAAACCTGATAAGTGGACCTTACTAGGATCCACGAAACGTGCTCAGCTCTAGAGATGCCAAGATATAGCCGTTCATTCAAAGACCAAGTGTGTACTACAGAATTTTATGAACATTATCATACATGTAGTCTTTTATCATATATGGATTGTCCTATGTCACTTTTTACTGTATATGGTTGCATAGAAATCATTCTAATGCATAATTGTTTATTATGGAATTTGTAATAAATCATTATTTGTACTTAAAGTGGAGTTCCAGCCTGAAAAAAAGAACATTTTAGATAAAAATACCCCCCGACAGTCAGGGCTAGTGCATTTAAGCAACGATAGCCTCTGAACTGTCCCATTTCACTTACCTTTTAGAAGAAATACTTACCTTGAAAATGTCTTGTCCAGCGCTGCCATTTCAGGTGTGGGCAGCTAAAGCCGGAGCGTCCTCTTCGGTGACGTCGCAGTCCCAGAATGCCCTGCATCCCTGCACAGTTTCTGGGCATGCCCAGAAGCTGTTTAAAGGGAATGACGCACCTGCACCAGAAGTGACGAGCAGGGACAGTGCAGGCGCATTGACTCCTGGGATCGATGACCATCATCTCCCAGGAGTCAATGCAAGGAGGAAGTGACGGTGCGGGCCGTGGCCGCAGAGGGAGGAAGAGGAAGGAAAGTAAGTATATTTTCTTTAAAAACAAGGTAAGTGAATCAAAAAAAAATTGTAAATTATCCAATTCTTTTTCAGGTAAGTTAAAGCAAGCGGACGGTGCAATGTTCATTTTGAGGGTGGAACTCCGCTTTGAGCTGCATTTATTTAGTGATCTACCTCCTTTAAAGTCCCATGACCACTGCCTTGTTTTTATAAGTGTTGACTTTAAATATACTTTACGATGAATTACTTAGCCCCGGTTCACACTTGTGCGAGTGCCGGGTTCGCATGTAATGTCTCCTTCATTACATGCGATCGGCTGTGCAGTGCGAGTTTAGCCATACACTTTGTATGGCTAAATTCGCACCGCAGCAAACACGCACAGGGACCCTTTTTGGAAGCCGCATCAGGATCGGATTGCACAGCGGTTCACACTTGTGCGATCCGATCCTGTGCGAACTGCACGATCGCACTGCGATATGCGATCAAACTGGGGGTGTCGTTAAGATTACATTGACACCCCCAGCGTATCGCATATGGCAGTGTGAACTGCCGGGGGTGCGTGTGCGATGCGGGAACAGGCTGCGGATTCGCAACCTTCCCACACTCGCATAAGTGTGAACCGGGGCTCAAAGAAGGTTGAAGGTCGGTCGCTCGCTCACTCACTCAGCAAGGGTGCCATTCAGAACTCTTTGCATTTTCTCAATGAATGTAAAGTATTCTAAGGTTTGACTGGGGTGGCTAAAAGGAGGGGACATCACAATTTACACCTCATTTAATCAAATAACTTTTTGCTTCTTTTCAGAAAATGCAAAGCAATCCCTAAATGGTGCCTGTGCTGAGTGGGCAACCTCCTGTGTTCAGTAAGGAGCAGAGCAGCCGCTCGGCAGTAGCAGTGTTTACTATAATAATGTCTGGCTTCCAGGGGGAATCGGCCATGTATGATATATACTGTACACAGTTACATAGGTCCAAGCTGGGCCAATGTTAACTATGTTAAAATATCAATATCTGGAATTCACCACTAAAGTGTCACTAAACCCACATCAAAACAACTATTATTAAATGGTGTATTACATTAGGGATGTAACGATATTGACGATATCGCGATATCGTATCGTCGTGGTCGTCTCGATATCGTCGTGGTTGGGTTACAATATTAAAAGGACAGGTGTCCGTCAAAAAGCAAGAGGAATAAACACAGTCCCGCGGAACAAATCATTGTTAACTACATAGACCAGAGTTTAAGGATTTTTTTTACTGTTTTTTTTTTTTTCTTGCAATGTAGATATTTTGATCTTTCTGATGAAAAATGTGAACATAAGCTAAATGATAGGTCAGTGTTTTTTTTAAAGGCTTTTTGACTGACTATTTTATTTAAGTTTAAGTTATGTTCCTAAATACCAGTTTTAAAAGGCTGCCTTTATTTGCCTTGCACATTTAAACCTGACTTAACTTGATCTTTGTTTGCACTTAAAGGGAATTGCCTATTGTTTGTTTACAATTGTTCTAGCTGCTTCTTAAAGCGGAGTTCCGGGCACAGATGTCATTTTTCAATAAGCATACCCCCGGGACAGTCAGGGCTAGCACCTTCCACAATGGCTAGCCTCTGATCTGTCCCGGTTCGCACTTACCTTTTAGAAGAAATACTTACTTATAAAATTTCTTCCACAGCGTTTACATCTCTCTTGTGGGCAGCTGAAGCCGGCGCGGTCCTCTTCTGCGTCTTCTTCCGCGTCTTCTTCTCCCAGAATGCGCCGCACCGGCCCCTTTCGTCACTTCCGGCGCGGCGCCGCATTCCTAAACAGCTTCTGGGCATGCCCAAAAGCTGTTTAGCAGGGGAATGCGGCGTCGCCCCAGAAGTGACGAGCGGGGCCAGTGCCGTCGCATTGATTCCTGGGAGCGATGACGTTTAGCTCCCAGGAATCATCGCAGCGCAGGAAGTGACGGGGTGAGCCGCGGCTCCGAGGGAGGAAGTACCCTGAGGTGAGTATTTACGATCGTCAATTACAAGGTGAGTTTTTAAAAAAAAAAAAAATCTAACTATCCAATTCCTTTTCAGGTTAGGCTGAACTAGCGGACGGGCACAAAAAAAAAATATCGTTTTTGGGCCCGGAACTCCGCTTTAACTTGAACATTGCACAGAAGAATCAGTTATGCAACCAAATATTACTATACAGAATATTGATGTTCCTGACTACAACTTGCACTTTAAAAGCACTATGTGATCAGTGTTTTATGTTGTCATGGATCCATAAATACAACAATAAATTGCCTGTTGACTGGCAAAAGCAGAATAAATGTCGGTATTTTTTCGCTATTATCATCACAAACACTATCATGAGCTATTTAACAATACCATGAGCTTTTCCACAATATCGCAATAAATATCGTACCGTGAGGTCAATAATCGAAATTGTATCGTACCGTGAGATTTTGATATCGTTACATCCCTATATTACATGCAGTTCATACTCAGTCACTATGAGATTTGTTTTCTGTATTTTGGAAAAAAAAAAAAAACTGGTTGATCCTGCTGTTCTCTATCTCCACCTTCTGTCCATGTTCCCAATTCAGCTAGAGATTTTGCAGCTGTGGTGGCAACTCTGCACATGCTCAGTTTTCAGTTAGTTTCTATGCTGAGTAGCCCACATAACTATAGAGTCACACGTGAGCATATACACAGTGGTAAATAATAGCCCACTCCCTCCCTCCTCCTTCGTGCCCACTAACCAGCTAAACACAATTAGAGTGGGATATTACATGTAGATTAATGGTGGCTTTGCCTCCCTCTTATTCTAAGGCAAGCTGGAGGGGTGTGACACAGCCTGTGACTGGCAGACATCCACCTACACCATTTTTCCACAAAATAATAAAAATTTGATTTCAAATATATCGTTTTATAACAATCTAAAAGTTTATATTTTTTACTTTTACTCTGTATTCCAGAGGCTGTTTTTTATTTTTATTTTGAACATGTGACCAGCAGCAGAGGACTAGAATCTCCTCCTGTTTACGTTTCCCTGCAGACCGGCTGGGAAAGATCTAAGACATGTATATTGATTAGGAAAAAGGTACTTCGATTTTTTTTCTATTTAAATAATTACAGTGCCATCATCCATATACAGAAATTGAAGGAACAATTGTAAATTAAACCAGTGTGTTAGTCTCACTTTAAGGAGCTGTGAATCTTCACTCTAAATTGTGTGATTATTCAAAGAATGAAAAGAAAATTCACATTTAAAGTATAAGTCCACCCTAACACTAAAATCCCTGCATCTACAGACATCCATGATCTAACGTGAACCTAGCTAGCCCTGTAAAGAAGAAATCAATATACTTACCTTTTTTGAAGCCGACTTGATCTCCAGCGGCGGAAGATCAAGATCACCCATAGACTTAGAATGAGGCTTCAGTTGAAATGACCCATATCACAACCCATATGACTTGGCAGCCCTTAATTCACTTGTGAAGTTTCCATCTTTTTTCTTCCTCTCTTTCCCGCTTCTGGTTTTGCAGTATGATTTTCTCCAACTTTTTCCACAATGCAAAGGGAGCTGAACCTCCCAATGATTTGTCTTTTACATTAGACAAATATATACAATAGATCAGGGATCCTCAAACTACGGCCCTCCAACTGTTGCGGAACTACACATCCCATGAGGCATTCTAAAACTCTAAAATTCACAAGACATGACTAGGCACGATGGGAATTGTAGTTCCTGAACAACTGGAGGGCCACAGTTTGAAGGCCCCTGCAATAGATTAAAAAGAATGGGGTTCCTGTAGCCCCCAATTCTTTATGGGATGGGAGAAAGGGTTAAAAAATTAAATAATCACTATGATTAAACTTAGTTAATGATTTAATGTACTGGCTACTAGACTGTTAGCCGTGTAATAGTTTTTGATATGAACTATTGACCCGGTTCATTTGTGTGGGGTTCTCCCGCTCAATTTAATTTAGTATCTGGGCAGTTTTTTCCAAGTTTAAGCTATTCCCGCCTTTTAGGTCAGCTGTATCTGGGCAGTTTTGAGCGTGGAGCCAGGTCTCCCGCTCAAACAGCCCGCCTTTTTGTAAAGAATCCAGCTCAGGCCGGTTCTGGGAGCACTATTTAAACTGTGGCCGCGGGACTCAGGGTCACTCATCTCCTCAGGACTGACATTCCTCGTTCCTCTGGCCGGTCTACCTCGGGAAGCCAAATGAGTCTATTGCGGCAAATAATTGAAAAGGCTGGCAGCAAGGGAGGCGACGAGTGGTTACGCCGCTGCCTGGAGCTACCACTACTACAAGACACTACCTCCATGGCGTTACCTGAGGCGGCGGTTCAAGAATCCACAGACGGAACGAACATAGAAGCGTTCACGGAGGATCCCCATGAAGATGCTTCCATTTTGGCGGATGTCGCAAGAAGTCTGCCGGGTTCATCGCACATGCGCAGTGTCATAGCATCGGTCACGTCCGGTCCGGAGGCGGGACCGGTGAAACGTCGGAGGTTGCCCCGGAAGAAGTATTAACCGGAGCCCCGTCGGAGCCGTCAGGAAGACACGAACATCCAATCTCCGCAACGAAGAGGTCGGAAGACAGCGCAGAATCGCCCGGAGCCGTCAGCGGGGAGATCTCCGTCCAGGGGTCACAGGGCCACATCGGTCAGGCCCGAAGATTCCGCTCGGATGGGACACGCCAGAACAACCAGGATGGATTCACCCTCCTCACACCAGGCTGAAGCATCAGCCTCAGCAGTCCAGGGTGAGTTCTCTGCCCCGGATAGGATGTTCCTCTTAATGACCAATATGTTAGAGGAATTCAGGTCCTTTTCCAGTCAGTTTAGAAGTCAGTCAGCTCCCTGCACTTCTAATGTTTGGGTGCCCCCAGTTTCAGGGAATGTGTCTGTCAGTCAAGCTAGTCCCATTCAATCTGCTGCTTTTGAGTTGGCACAGAGCCAGAATCTCCCTGAAACCTGCTTGAGGGAAGCAATAGTCTGCGAGATCTCCCCTCTCGGTTTCCACCTGTCAGAGGGCATCAAGGAAAAAATCTGGCAAGGAGCTTTCATTGATGTCCTTTCATTATTACCGTCAGCTAAGGAATTTGTGTCTAAGCCTGACAAAAAGGAAGAGGATGAAAGAAAGAGGCCAATTACTAAGTCGTTTAATAATTGGCTTCAGGCATTCTTGATATACTCCAGTGTTTTTTGTGAAAACCCCCCCCCTGAAGAGTATTGGCTTATTCCAGCACATTGACATTGTGCTGGAGGCCTATAAAAACTTTGGGGGAAGTGCTTGGTATGCATACGATGTAGCCTTTAGGCAAAAACTAGCAGTGCAACCTACTCTTAGATGGGGAGTAAAGGATGTTAGCCTGTGGCTAGATTTGTTTCTACCTCAGAAGTCTTTTCCGCCAAAGCCTGTCACCAACCCTCAACAAGCAAATTTGCAGTCCTTTCGGAAAGGCATTTGCTTTAACTTTAACGAAACAGTTTGCAAATGGCCAGGAACCTGCAAGTTTAAGCACGAGTGTGCATTCTGTTCCGGACCCCATCCTTTATTCAAGTGTTTTAAAAGGATGTCCATCTCGCAGCAATCAGGAAACTTTCAAAAAGGCCCACACTCCAGTGAAGCTAACAGAAATGTTGCCGTGGCTACGCAAGTACCCAAACAAGGAGAAAGCGCAATTGCTCATTGATGGGTTCGCTTTTGGGTTTTCTCTGCCCTCTTTTAAAGGTAAGGGTTGTATCATACACGCTAATTTAAAGTCAGTAGATGGTTTACACGAAATTGTGGCGGAAAAAATTGAATTGGAATTAAAAGAAGGCAGGTTTGCCGGTCCTTTTTCTGAACCCCCATTTTTGAATTTCAGGGTGTCCCCTCTTGGAATAGTTCAAAAAAAGGAGCCCAATTCCTATAGATTAATTCACCACCTTTCATATCCGTTACATGAGTCCCTTAATGATGATATTGACACTGCCTTGTCTTCTGTGAAATACGCTACATTTGAGGATGCTCTAGAAAGGTTGAGGTTTGCAGGCAGGGGAGCTCTTCTAGCCAAAGCGGACATCAAGTCCGCCTTCAGGCTACTTCCAATACATCCTAGTTCATTCAATTCCTTAGGAATTCATTTTAATAATCAATTTTATTTTGACAAATGTCTTCCCATGGGGTGCTCTCTTTCCTGTTTTCTGTTCGAGAGTTTTTCAACCTTCCTGGAATGGGTAGTTTCGGATATTACAGGTTCTCATCTGATTGTACACTACCTTGATGATTTTCTTTTTATTGGCCCTCAATCCTCTTCTTTATGTTCATTTTTACTGGATGTTTTTATTCAAGTTTGTAACCTTTTTGGGGTCCCGCTGGCCCTGGAAAAAACTGTTTTTCCCTCCTCATCCCTAGTTTTTCTAGGGATAACAATAGATGCTGACAAGATGGAGTTTAGACTTCCTGAAGACAAATTGGACAATCTGCGCAGAATTCTTCTCGTTACTATTCGGCGGAAAAAGGTTTGCCTGAAAGATCTACAATCTCTCCTAGGACTGCTAGCCTTTGCGTCAAGAGTCATTCCAGTGGGTAAAGTATTCTCTAGAAGACTCTATGCTGCCACTTCGGGTTTAAAATCCCCGTCTTCACATGTGCGAATTACAGCTGACATGAGAGAGGATTTATTAGTCTGGGCCCATTTTCTCCTCCGTTTCAACGGTGCTTCTGTATGGCAGGAGCAATTCGTTGTGGACGAGAAATTTCTGCTGTTCACTGATTCAGCGGGTTCTAGGGGTTTCGCTTCCATTTGGCGCAACCATTGGTGCGCGGCACCTTGGTGTGAAAAGTGGAAGCGCTCAGGCCTCACCAAGAACATAGTTTTTCTGGAACTGTTCCCCATAGTGGTCGCTTTTGAAATCTGGGGACAGTTTTTTCAGAATAGGAGGATAATGGTACGGACGGACAACAAAGGAGTGCTTTTCGCACTCAATTGTTTATCATCTAAATCTCCGCCCGTTACCATTATGCTCAGGTATTTGGTGGCCAAATGCTTTGAATATAATGTATGGTTAAAAGCGTCCTTTGTGCCCGGTAAGTTGAACACACTTGCAGATTGTCTGTCTCGTTTCCAGATGGAACGATTCTTTCATCTGCTACCGGAGGCAGACAAAGATGGACACCCCTGCCCAGCACACCTGTGGGATTTGATATGACTGGTATTGTTGAACATATTGAATGGTCCTTGGCACCAGGGACGCTAGCCGGATACCAATCGGCTTGGTGGCAGTGGAAGCAATACGTTCAGAGTTTCAACTTGCAGTCAGATTTCTTTTCAGAGGCTTTGCTGCTTTCCTTTTTAGACACTTTATTTAAAAGAAATTTATCCTGGTCACATATTAATAAAACACTTGCTGGAATTTCATTTTTTAATAAGCTTCAGGGTATGCCAGCTTGTCTGTCTTACTTTACGGTAAGACAGGCATTAAAAGGTTATAGGAAGCGTCACTTTAAATTAGATGATAGACAAGCTATATCAATTGATTTGCTGGGCAGGCTGTGCACGGCATTGGGGTCGGTGTGTTTCTCTGATTATGAAGCATCATTATTCAGAGCTGCATTTGCTCTAATGTTTTTCGCAGCGCTCAGGATTTCAGAATTGATACCTGATAAAAGGTCAGGAAGTTTAGGTTTGAGAGTGCAGGATGTTACATTATTTTCTAATAGTGTCAGCATATTCCTGTCACATTCAAAAACCGATCAATTAGGTGTAGGCAAGAGAATTCTTTTACATCAGTCGAGTGTTTCAGCCATCTGCCCTGTTTCTCTTCTTAAAGAATTTTTGAGTAAAAGACCTCAAGTGAATGATGTTTTGTTTATTCATGCATCGGGGAAGTATATGTCTAAATTCCAATTTGGTGCAGTGCTGCGAATGTGTCTGAAATGCTTAAACCTAAGTGGTGTCAAAATAACTTCGCACTCCTTTCGCATTGGGGCAGCCACCGAAGCGAATAGGTTGGGATTGGATGTTAGTACAGTGAAACAAATTGGGAGATGGTCTTCTGATTGTTATAAAACATATATTCGCCCTAATACTTTCGTTTAAATTGCAGGTCACATCGCTATTTGGATTGTAGGCCATTCTTACATCCATTGGGCTCACCAGAGGGCGAAGAAAAGAGTTTATTCGGAAAACCTTGGACTGGATGGCAATACATTTAAGGTTTTTTGGTTCGCTAAACGGGGGATGCGCTGGGCTGAGCTGGTTTCATTTATCTCTAATTTAGCTAGTTTTTACCCACAACCCCATATTTTATTAGTCCACCTAGGCGGCAATGACATAGGTCAAATAAAAACACTAGATCTCCTTTACAGGATCAGGGATGACCTATCTTCGATCCAATCCAAATTCCCTTCGGCCAAATTAATTTTTTCGGAGGTTATTCCTCGTTTAATTTCTTTTAGGTACCGCAATTTATGGCCTATAGAAAAAATGCGTAAGAGATTGAATAGAGGGCTTGCCAAATTGTTCCCAGTTTTGGGTATATTGTCTTATAGGCATTTAGAATTGGAGGGAGGATTAACAGGTCTATATTGGAAGGATGGGATACATCTATCAGATATAGGCCTGGACATTTTCAATAATAACTTGGGTTCTTGCATAGAACAGGCCGCGTGCTGGGTGGGTGGGGACAGGCGAAAAAATTCCGCCTGTCTGGTGGATAATGGCTTTAAATGTTGGAGTGAAGTTTGTCAACCTGAGCCGTAGGGGCTAGGTTGCTGTTTATATTATCTGAAGATGTAATAAAAACAAAGTATGAGAATTATTTTCATGTATGTCAAGCCATTCATTAAAACAGCCGCGGCCTTTTAATTCCAAACAAACATGTGTCTAGTCTATTTTTTAATTAGTATTTAGTAAAGTATGTTATTTATTAATGGATATAGAACACCACATCTTTCATACCATTCCCATAAAAAGAATGGGGTTCCTGTAGCCCCCAATTCTTTATGGGATGGGAGAAAGGGTTAAAAAATTAAATAATCACTATGATTAAACTTAGTTAATGATTTAATGTACTGGCTACTAGACTGTTAGCCGTGTAATAGTTTTTGATATGAACTATTGACCCGGTTCATTTGTGTGGGGTTCTCCCGCTCAATTTAATTTAGTATCTGGGCAGTTTTTTCCAAGTTTAAGCTATTCCCGCCTTTTAGGTCAGCTGTATCTGGGCAGTTTTGAGCGTGGAGCCAGGTCTCCCGCTCAAACAGCCCGCCTTTTTGTAAAGAATCCAGCTCAGGCCGGTTCTGGGAGCACTATTTAAACTGTGGCCGCGGGACTCAGGGTCACTCATCTCCTCAGGACTGACATTCCTAGTTCCCCCACCCTCCCGCCCCTTTGGTTGTCGCGGCCTGTTTATAATTTTTGGCTAATGCGGTCGCCTTAGCAAGTGGCTTTGGTGGACGATAGTAAGTTTTGTTATATATCCTTGGTTGGATAATGGCTTTAAATGTTGGAGTGAAGTTTGTCAACCTGAGCCGTAGGGGCTAGGTTGCTGTTTATATTATCTGAAGATGTAATAAAAACAAAGTATGAGAATTATTTTCATGGATGTCAAGCCATTCATTAAAACAGCCGCGGCCTTTTAATTCCAAACAAACATGTGTCTAGTCTATTTTTTAATTAGTATTTAGTAAAGTATGTTATTTATTAATGGATATAGAACACCACATCTTTCATACCATTCCCATAACCTTGCGCTAAGATAAGTGCTTATAAAACAACTGCTGCACTTAAAATTCCTTGAATACAGGGAAAATAGGTAAAAATATAAAAGTGTGCTGTTGTGTGAAAAGATAATTATATAATCTAATTATTATAGAATATAAACTTCAGTAACAATTCATCCACAAATTCGTTATTTAACTTCAAAAGAAATTGAAATATATAAGTGAAATTCTCTCAAAAAACAGTGCATCTTCCTACCGTATGTAAAACAATAATAAACCAATGTGATACATATTAAACACAACTGGGTAGCAAAACGTATACAAAAAAACATGCCAACAAAAGTGGGAAAATGTCCAAAAAACAAAATAAAATGAAGCCCAAAACTGCTTTCCGTATATCATGATATTTCATTAAATCCAGTGCTTCTATATTCCACCCGTGCTCAAACAATAAAAATTGCCACTTACCAGAACTCCATGATCTCCAAGCTATAAGAAATCATGGACAGCAAGGGACGTATAGTGCTTTCAATCACCCGGGATCAGATGTGTGCCGGTGTTCTAAAATTTTGTCGGACCCATGAAAATACCGGACCTCGTCACTTCCGGTTACGCTACGTCATAACCCAGCAGGTGAGAGCCCCGGTGCGCATGCGCACAAGACATTTTCAAGGTCCGATGAAATTCTAAGACTTAGCGAACAGCTGATTGAGAGAAGGGGCAGAGGTGGGATGCACACCGCCAAGGGAAAATTGCTGTCACGGGCGAACCAAAGGTGCTGGAGACCCCAAAATTGTATCGCAGGTGACCAAGACGCTCCCCCAGAGCTGTTAAAATTTTGGGGCCTCGGGGATGAAAGGGCGCGGCGCAGTGATCCTGAGGACCGGGCCTCCCCCCGCCATAGACTCCAATGTTAAACCTGGTCACCTCGCGGTTAGGTCACGGTCCCTTTGGGGAGCTGTCACAGGCGAACCATATGTGCTGGAGACCCCAAAAAATTATCGCAGGTGGCCAAGACGCTCCCCTACAGCTGATAAAAATTTGGGGTCTCGGCTCCGCTCCCTTTCATCCCCGAGACCCCAAATTTTTATCAGCTGTAGGGGAGCGTCTTGGCCACCTGCTATACAATTTTGGGGTCTCCAGCACCTTTGGTTCTTCCGTGACAGCAATGTTCCCGCGGCGGTGTGTGCGTCCCACCTCAACCCCTCCTCCTCTCAATCAGCTGTTCGCTAAGTCTTAGAATTTCATCGGACCTTGAAAATGTCTTGTGCGCATGCGCACCGGGGCTCGCACCAGCTGGGTTATGACGTAGCGTCACCGGAAGTGACGAGGTCCGGAATTTTCATGGGTCCGACAAAATTTTAGAACACCGGCACTCTGTGGGATAGTTTCAATCCACACTGCAGACAGTGGCGGGACAAGGTTACCTAGAGAGCCCAGGGCGAACATGCCATACTGCACCCCCCCCCACAAAAAAAATAGGCATTAATCTGCATGATAACCCTCCACACATAAATCTCCCCCCCCCCCCCCCTCCCAGTACAAACTGCTGAAATCCCCCTTTCCAGTACAAATATTTGCCCCCTCCATCCCCCCAGCACTAATGCTCCCCCCCCCCCCCAAAGAAAATCTCCCTTCCTAGCACAAGTCCTCCTCTTCAAATTTCCCCTCCGAGTACACATTCTCTCCCCATCCACTCAAAATCCCCCTCCTAGAACAAATATCCCACCAATTATTCCTACTAGCACAAATCTCATCCCCCTTTCACCATATAACCTCTTCTAGCACAAACCCCCCAAATCCTCCCTCATAGCACAAATCCTCTTTTCCTGCCTCCTAAAAAAACAAACCCCCCTAAATCACCACTCCTAGAACCCCCACTCCCTCAAATTTCCCCTCCTAGAACAATTTTACCCTGCTGCCTTTCAAATTCCTCCTCCTAACCGCAAATTCCCTCCCCCCTCAATCTCCTCACTGTGCCCCTACACCTCACATGATACCACAGTGCCCAGGGCAGCTTCCCCTCCTGCCCATCCCTTGTCCCCGCCCTGACTGCAGATCTTTGCTAAGGAACCTCAAATCAGCTTTCAATCTCTATGTTGAAACCTGATGAGTAACTGGGGTGATGAGGATGGCCTCACTTACTTCTCTAGTTCATCAAAGCCTGAGGAGCATTCATTGCAACTTGACAGTGGATATCACTTAGGATCAACAGCATTGAGCAGATGAACTCTGAGAACTTAAAACTAACCAGGATGCAGTAGGTGAGTAGCTAATGACCATTGATTGTTTGGTTAGCTTTCTGCTCACCAGCCTGCACTCTAGACCTGAGGTTGAAAACACATCACAAATGAATAAAGGCCCATCAAGACACACAGGTTGCTGGTCAGAGCTATGCCAGTGAGATATCCTTTGGCACATTTTTGACTCGCTTGTTCAAACGAGGAGTCAACTCTTATCTGGTGAGTGAGGTGTAAGAATTTGGGCAGAGTGGAAGACACTTATATTGAATAAGCACCTCCATGGCACTTGAGTTGAAGTTAAAAGAGTGGCACTAAGCACAATAACTTTGGTCTTCATTGAATTTGGGACTTTGTTTTTTTGCAATGGCATTATTATTTTATTTGACACAGCTCTGTGCTCCTATGTGTAGGGAATAGCATTTAACTGACATCTTGGGACATTTTTTTGTGTCTTGTGGCAGCAGCAATTTCTGGAGTGGGTGTATTTTGATTATTACATCTATCAAGGGTTCTGTCCAAGTAGTACCCTAAAAGTACTTTTTGTCTTGAATTCCTCCTAAAATACAGCAGTTCACCTTCTAACATGTGGCTGTGGCTAGGCGGTCCTGTGCTACTGCCTAATAGCTGGATATATGCCAGGTGAGATCATCTAGAGCCCTGGTCCCCAACCCTGGTCCTCAGGGCCCACTAACAGGCCAGGTTTGCAAGATAACTGAAATCCATCCCAGGTGATATAATTTGCTGCTCAGTGGTTGCATTACTCTAGTCTGCATCTCCCCAAGGTAATACTTAAAATCTGGCCTGTTAGTGGGCCCTGAGGACCAGAGTTGAGGACCACTGATCTAGAGCAGTGGTCCTCAACCCTGGCCTACAGGGCCCACTAACAGGCCAGATTTTAGGTATTACCTTGGGGAGATGCAGACTAGAGTACTGCAATCACTTGGGATGTATTTCAGTTATCTTGAAAATCTGGCCTGTTAGTGGGCCCTGTAGGCCAGGGTTGAGGACCACTGATCTAGAGCAGCCTCTCTCCACCACTGTGTCGCAGCACCCAGGGGAAATGCCTGAGGTTGAAAAAAGCTGCCAGATCTGACTGAACTCCCACTCTCCTGAAATCAGCACACCAGGAGCTTGGTCGGTATAGTGCAGTGCAAAGCATTTGCAGAGTGAGGGAGTTCGCTTTCTGAATCCTGAGCTCTCTGACTCCCCCTACAGGACAGTACCTGGCCTGCACCACCCGCAGCTGTGTGGATTGTAATAGAACAGTCCTGACCTGAGACTTTGGTGCGAGCAAAGCAGGGCGCAGTGGAGGATCAAAAAAGGAAGGGTGGGGGTTGGTTTGCAGAGAGAGTAGAGTACATGGGTGTGCTAACAGGGGGTTCTGGGGTGTGGAGGTGAGCAGAGAAGGAAGGGGGTTGGGGGGTACACAATTGAGTAGAAAGAGGGGATTGTGGCTCAGAGGTGCGCAGAAGGGTTCTAGGGTGCAGAGATTAGCAGGGGGAAATCAGGGTCCAAAGGTGAGCAGAGTTGAGAACGTACAGCAGTGGTTCTCAAATCCGGTCCTCGGGACCCACCAACAGGCCAGGTTTGCAAGATAACTAAATTACATCACAGGTGATCTCATTTGCTTCTCAGTGATTGCAGTATTCTAGTCTGCATCCCCCAAGGTAATACTTAAAATCTGGCCTGTTAGTGGGTCCCGAGGACCGGATTTGAGAACCACTGACGTACAGTGCACACACCATTTAAAAAAAAAAATGTTCAGTACCATGCAATTTGCTGCCTTCAAACACACTGAATTTACGATCTGTATTTGGGGTGCCGCTAACAACGCATTGGTATCTGCATGCAAATCGCAAGGGCAGTGCAATCATCTGCAGTGTGGGAAACACACACGCAGCATGCCTTCCCTGTGCCCCTTTCTTGTATGAACCAGCCCAAGTCCCAAAACCATTAAATGCCAATGTCTTCCTTGTGCATTTGCTAAAGAGCAGCGCATTTGTGTGCATATTGGGAATGCGCACAATTTTGTGCACGTTCCACGACACGCAGTAATGTGAATCAAGTGTTAAATTGGATGCCTCGAGAATTAAAATAATTTTCAAGGGAGCCATGACTGGAAAAAGGTTGAGAAACACTATCTAGAGCACTTTTTCGTTGCTAGTCCCATGGGATTTGGAATGTGAGGAAAAGGGAAGGCAGAATATGCCCCCTTTTCCTCATGGGAGAGTGGCGGGAAAGAGGTCAAGCTTAGGTCAGTCAGTTTTCCCTCCTTTTTTCCTCAGGGGAAAAAGGGTGGGAAGGGAAAGTGCTATCCTGAGGTAATCAGCTGTGGGAGGTCACACCTGCAGGGGCACGTGACAGCTGGAGAAGCTTCTGGAACCCCCCTTTCTTGTCGCGGCTGTTTTTATGTGGTGGGTCACCTTTGTGGTAAACAAAGGGGGGTGGTTTTCTTCAAATTATTTTTGTGGCTTTATGGTCTTTACGCCTCTCCCGCTGCTTCCTGATTATTTCCTCAGAAGATCACTGGTCATTATAGGAGCAACTCTGATATGAGGAAACAAAGATTTGCTTCCCCCATCAAAATAGATACCTCCACACAGAAGGCAGTTAGATTCTGTAATAAAGGAAAATTTTGCTTGCTGAGAGTCCACAGCTCTATAGTTTTTTTCCCTTTACCCTCAGCCCACCTCTGATTGTCTTGCTTTCATTTAGAACATGGATGGCATGTCTGGCCATAATCATATGCATGTTTAACTACTTGCCAGAGGAAGGGGTCCGATTGCAACAAGAGCACTGAAGCCACAGGTCCTGGAGAGAGTGGTGTGTCAGGCTTCTATTTGTGTGAAGTCTAAGGCTGTATGGCTTTATGGGCACAACAGAATCACCAATGTAACATTGCCCTTTCAGTTCCTAGTCTATTTCAGAGAAATTCTTCCAACTAATAGCAACAGCCTTTATACTCACTATGCATACTACAGCAAAACAAAATAGCAAGAGTATATTTACAACAGCATTCTGATGAGGTGGCAATAATCATGTGCAATGTGCCCAGATCTGCTGAGAAGCAGACAGAACCAAATAGAAGTCAATTCGAATGCTAGGGATATGCTATTCCACTAATAGAAATTGTTTTGCAAACATTTAGGAAGCAGTTGTAAACTGATTTCTTCTTTGGGGTCATTTGTTGTTTAAAGCAATTGTTAGGATTCCTCCAAGAAGGGGAGGCTACACGCTGCAAGGAAGTTTCCCCTTTACATCAGGAGTCACAAAATGGGGGACCATGGTCCAGGCCCAGACCAAATGACCGTCCTATCCAGACCATGGAACTCACCCTGGGTGTCCTCCTTTCCAACACCACTTTCATCCTTACAGCAATTGGTAGGCAGAAGGCATGGCATGCCTAGACAGAGGGGCTGCCCACTTTTTCAAGTTAACAAGCCTGTGATTTGTTTGTGGGACGGTCCTAGCAACCAATCACCCACCTGTGAACATGAAAAGTTGGGTAGTGCCACCCCCTGTCCAGACATGCCATCTGCCTACCAGCTGCTGTGTAAAGTAGGATAGGAGAGGCAGTAGAAGGGCTTTGATTGGAAGTGGGATAGGTGATGTAACGGAGGGGGCTATGAAGGGGACAGGGATACAAGGAAAGTGGGGTGTAAATGAGACAGGAATACAGGGAGGAGGAGGCTTTGAAGGGGACAGGGATACAAGGAAAGTGGGGTGTAAATGAGACAGGAATACAGGGAAGACCAGGAGGAGGAGGCTTTGAAGGGGACTGGGATACAAGATAAGGGTTGCTATGAAAGGTGAGAGCTGTTGTGTGAAGGGAACTGGGATGTAAAGATGGGGGCTGTGATGTGAAGGGGTGACAGAGGACACTGATGTGAAATGGAGAGGAACTAAGGACACTGAAGTAAGGGGGGGGGGGGGGTTGATGGAAAGGGGGACTGAAGAATCAATGAGATGCTGTGATGTAAATTGGGGCACTGTAATGTAAAGGAAGATTGTATTGTAAAGGGGGGTGCTGTGATTTAAAGAGGGAGGGGGGGGGGTTCTGCAATGTAAAATTAGGCACTCTGGTGAAAAAGGAAGATTGTGAAGTGAAGAGGGCTGGGATGGTGAAAAAGGAAGATTGTGAAGTGAAGAGGGCTGGGATGTAAAGGGGAAACTAATGTAAAGGGTGGAAAGGGGCTGTGGTGATATTAAAGATCTGGGTCCTAGCACAAATATGAGACTCGGACCCCTGCTGGAAGAACATTTTACTGGCTGGATTTTTACTCAATACCCCTGTTCTACATGTTCTCACAGGGGCGTAACTACAGGGGTTGCAATCGCTACCGGGCCCCATGCTCCAGGGGGCCCGGTAGCAAACCAGTGGGTGAACTTCTAGGATCTCAAAGGTCACACTTGCGACCGGGCCCTGGCATTTCACCACTGTGGGGAGGCCCCAAGATTGCAGGAAGGGGGCCCACTGCAGAACTTGTGAAAGGATCCTGATGCGGGACCATAATAAAAGGCCATGCAATGAGATTAAAGAGCCCCAGGATTAGTGGGAAGAGCCCCGGGCTTGAAGGGAAGGGCCCCGGCCAGGGGTCTGGGGGGCCCTTCATGGTTTCTTGCATCGGGGCCCTGAAGGTTCTAGTTACGCCTCTGTGTTCTCATCAGATATCAGTAGGTATCCCACTTCTTTCAACCAGAACACTTTTTGAACTGTGAAGGAGAGGGGGGGGGGTTAGTTTCACAATAATTCTCTTCTTGGCAAACATTTGAAAGGCTTTACCAAAAACACTTTGTGTATGGTAGAAAATGGTCACCAAATATCCTCGGCATCGATGTCTAACTATTCTTTCCTGATGTGCTCATTTGTTCTGGGTTAGTGACTGAGAACAGAATAAAGCCAATGGTTAGCATTTTCAGAAAGCTAGGTTTTTATTTACGTGCTGTGTGACTGACTTGTGTTTCCCGTTTAGGTGAGAGGAACATTCTCTCTCAATGTCCTGGACATGATGAGAAAGTTGAGCACCAACTTTCATTTTTAGGTACACTGGTCTCTTATTTATCCAAACTGGATCTTTTAGATTAAAATAAATAAAATAATAAGAACCACACAACAAAATACTTTACACCAAATTTTAATGTTTAAATGTTCAAACATTCCAACAGTAAAGGCAAATAACTAGGATGCAGCTTTATTATTAAAGCAATGGTAAATTAACACGTTAATATTTTATTAAAGTTATTGCAGAAAACTAAAATTTTGACAATTTGCAATCCAGAAATAGCAATAACACCATAAAACAAAAATCTATCATTCCAAATACTAGTGCACTCATTTGCACTATCTAGTGTTACAAAACACTTTCTGTGAATAAAAAAAAAAAAACACACCCCTCAATAAAAATGTGCCCATTATGAAAAGTCCTAATACCACCTGACAGAAGGATTGAAAGTCAAGCAGTGCTGACGATCAAACTATAGATCCCTACAACTTTCCAGAAGGCACACTAGGGTTTTTTAACCAAGCACTGCCCATCTCCACAAATACCCAAAATGGGGGGTCTACCTATGTTTCCCTTCCCAAACAATGTAATGTTTTACTGCCTTGCCCGGGTACATGTCGGCGTGCCTATCTTTATGCAAATACCGACTTTCAGACAGGGGATATTGAGGTACTGGAGAAGCAGATTATGTCAAAGGGCAGATACTATGTAGCACCTTAAAAAGAAACTGAACTTTAGACGCTGCTCCACAGGACTAGCCATGAGTGTTGCTGTGGTCTCCCTGCAGTTTTCCCTATTACTAACTTAGCTTGCTTTGTTTCTCCTCTGTGAGAAGATGGCCATCTTGGTAGAGGGTAAAGAGCAGGGCTTTGCTTCCTTCACTTACATCAATTAAAGGATATGTTCAATTTATTCATTTTATTCAGAAGGTGAACATTTGTTTACAGGTAACCCCACAGCCATGCCGTTTTTAAAATTGTGATAGTGGGAATAGGGAGAAGATCCCCCGCTCACTGTCACAAGAAGTGCAAGGATAAGTTGCAGATGCTGGAACCTCTGTGACCAAGCCCCAGTGGGTGGGGGCAAAACACAGAGGGTGTGGCCAAAGCAGCATCAGCTGAAGCCATGGCCACATTTGAAGGTTGGCTTACCTTGCAGATGCTGGAACATGCTAAATATTCCACCATAAAGGGTGGACTATGTTAACCTGTTACAAATGTAAACTTTTCCTTTAAGTGTGTGTTTTATTATTGCTGCCAATGACCCTAATCCCAAGGGTAAATAGTGCCGTCACTGAAAATGTAGGTGTTTATTATTGATGTCTCAGGGCGCCATTGCTGACCTGGGATTAGCAGTCCCCCACACCAGAACCAGAGTAAAGCCCCGTACACACGTAACAATTGTCGGCCGTAAATATTCGGCCGCCGACCGATCGGCCGATTGTAGGCTTGTTAGTATGATGCTTCCGACAGCGCATTTTCGGCCGAACAGAATCTGTCGTGCAGGCATTAAAATTTTTGTTGGCCAACACCAGAACGGCCGATTGTTCGCCAGTCAGTACAGATTTCGGCCGACAGACAGCAGATTTGCAAGACTGGGCATGCTCAGAAAAGAAAAAAAGACAAGGAAAGTTAACCATCACATGACATCACTTCTGCAGTCGGCTGTTGTTGGCCGACAAAATTTGTGTGCAGTCTTTTGCAGTTTTCAACAGACAAGACAGCCCTGGACAAAAGACGGCCGATCGTTCGGCCGACGATCAGTACGTGTGTACGGGGCTTAAGCAAGGGACCTGGATGTGTCACTCAGCTGGGGTTTAGATAGGTGTGGTAAACAAAAAAAAAAAAAAACTTTTTTTTTTTTTTTTTTGCCCAGAGTGGGGTTTTACATTGAGCACCATTGTATTTATATAGCCTATATTCTATTTCAATGAAAACAAAATCATACTGAAAAAGTTACTGTGTAGTACAGGATTTTGCATATTCACTATGCAACAATAAAAGGGTCTATTTACCATTACTGCTGGATGTTTTAACACGACATGTAGATGGCAGGTACAAAAGTTACCCAAAACAAGTGGAACCAGTGGTCCCCTTCACAAATGATAAACTAAATAAGAGGGTATCACTTTTCTTTACACAGCCATCTGATTGGACAACGAACAACTCTTCCCTATAAAGGGAGCCTAAATCCAAAACTAACAATGTAATATATTGCTTACTAGTCCTTGGTGTGGTGGCTGTATTGGTTTTCTTTTTTCATGGCTTGTTTGCTTTATTTTCACCTGGTTATCCTGTATATAAAATCACACTTCCTTTCCCTGGGGGGGGGGGGGGGGGGGCAACATCCATCTACTGTATATATATGGAGAGAGCCATGGTTGTCACCCTAGGCTGCTCTCCTGATATGGACTACAAACTAGTGGTTCACCGAAATTCGGCAACCAAAATTTTCGGCCGAAAATGGGCTTATTTCATTTGGGCCGAAAATGGGTTAAAGATGCCGATATTAATGATGGCCGCCGCGGGCGCAGAGCAGGTTTCAAAAGACCCGCCTCTGGCCGGCAGCCTGCCTCCCGGTGATGTCACTACTACTAAGATGTGCATGAATGAACTAACACACTGGGCGGGCGAACGGCCGCTAATAGCTGTAACTAAGTGAGCGCTTCACTTCCCTATCAGGCGGATATCTCCTCTGACAGGGAAGTGAAGGGCTCACTTAATTACAGCTATTAGCGGCCGCTCGCTCGCCTGCCTGGTGTGTTCGTTCATTCATGCACATCATAGTAGTAGTGACATCACCGGGAGGCAGGCCGCCGGCCAGAGGCGCGTCTTTTGAAAGGAAGGACACATGAGGAGCTGAGAGAAAGGAGATTTCATAATTGGGATGGCCGCTGAGGCGGGGGGGGGGGGGGGGGGCGCTGAGGCAGGGGAAGGGACGCTGAGGCGAGGTTACCAATGGTATTAGTATTATGCAGCATGAGGGGGTTAAGGTATTGCCACTGCTGGTCACTGATGCATTAGTGACCGACCAGTGGCAGTTAATTAACCCCTTTCTGCTGCATTAGTGCAACTAGTGTTAACACTGATACTGGTTGCACTAATGAAGCACAAAGGGGTTATTTAACTGCCACTGGTCGATCACTAATGCATCAGTGACCAGCAGTGGAAATACCTTAACCCCCTCATGCTGCATAATACTAATACCATTGGTAATTAAATTAACCTCTTGCGAACCCGTCACAGTACATATACTGTGACAGGGTGGCAGCGACAGGTGTACGTTGCTGCCTGTTTTTGGTGTATGCCCCTGTTCTATTTTAAAATCATTTGGGGGAAAAAAGTAATTTTCGGTTTCGGTTTTCGGCCAAGGGCATCCTGCATTTCGGTTTCTGTTTTGGCCCAGAATTTTCATTTCGGTGCATCCCTACTACAAACATTGCCTTATCTCTTCAACCCCATTACATGAATTGGTAGTTTACAGAAGATAGCTAGAAAGAAAAAAAAAACTATTTGCTGAAGCTCAGGTGAAGTGACAAGGACACTGCATGTCTGGCAAGATCAACACATTCTGTACTTGCTGAAATGCCATCAATTTGGAAAAATAAAAGAAAACTGATGCAGCCATCACATCTAAGGACTGTAAGCCACTATACATTACATTTATGTTCTTGGCGTTCGTTGTAAATCTGTCAAAAACCAATGGAATTAGGGATGCACCGAAATGAAATTCTTGGCCGAAGCCGAATAATAATAAAATGTTTGGCCGAAGGCCGAAGGCCAAATACCGAACGCGGTGTTTTGCATTTTTTCCATTTATTTTGCCAATTTTTTGTCCTCTCTCTTGTCCTCTCATGTCTCTCTCTCTTGTCCTCTCGTGTCTCTCTCTCTCTCTCTCTCTCTCTTGTCCTCTCATGTCTCTCTCTCTCCCTAAATGTTACTGTAGGGAATGGGATTCAGTGCACACAGCAGCCTTGTACCATAGGGTTAATGTTAGTGACACTGTAGGGATTGGGAAGCATGCAGGCAGCCTTGTAAATTTTAATTGCAGATACAGGGCACTGGGCAGGTCAGGGTTAATGTGGTAACATCAATTACTCAGTGACAGTCAGTCAGTGTGGACTCGATCAGATTATACAGTGACACAGTCTCTCATAGTGGTGGTAGTAGGAGGCTGGAGGTGGACTAGTAGGAGCCTGGAAAGGAGCACAACCGCATACATACATTACTCACTCGTGCACTGCAGCCCGCCCCACACATTCAGTGAGTCTTACTCTCCTCCCTAGTTTTTTCAATGGCACATTCAGGAAGCCAATCACGCCGTGAGTAGCGGCACAGCGGAACCAATCAGGTGTGCAGGCACGCGTGATTGGTTCGCTGTGCAGCTAATCACGGCGTGATTGGCTTCCTGAATGTGCCATTGAAAAAACTAGGGAGGAGAGTAAGACTCACTGAATGTGTGGGGCGGGCTGCAGTGCACGAGTGAGTAATGTAATGTATGCTCACTGCTGAAGTGTCCCGGCTTCCCCTGCCTAACACGGAAGTCTGTGAGTCCTCCTGTCCTCCGAGTCCCTTCCCCCCGTAAATATCGCCTACGGCCACAGAACGATAGTCAATATCATATCGACTATCGTTCAGCCCTATTATTCGGCACAAAATTATTCGGCCTTTTGACTTATTCGGCCGAACACCGAAAGTGCTATTTTTTCTATTTTCGGCCGAATAATGTTCGGCCGCCGATTATTCGGTGCATCCCTAAATGGAATGAGTTGGTGATACTGATATTATTAGATCTGTACCACTCAATTAAAACGCTTGATTACACAGGGAACAAGAAGCAAGTAAACATGCTTTATAGACCTGTTCAGGAAAAAATGTAACTTGTTTAAGATGAATTTCAATTTAAAAGTATTTGATCAGTAGTTGTTAAAAGATGCCTACCATGAGACACACATGGAGACTGCAAAAGCGGACTCCGGAAAATGCTAGTTGCCTGGCTGTCATGCTGACCCTGTAGCTTTAATAAGATAAAAGTGATATTCAATTATTTTATAAATGATATGCTTATTATACTACTGCAGTATAAGCCATTTTTTTAAAGGTTTCTTCTCTGAGCTTCCTTTTCAAACTCTCCCACAGCTGCATTGCCAGACTCCCATTATGTTGGTGCCCCCTGTGCCTGCCAGGACCATTCAGTCCCGCAGGAGTCTCCTCTATGGGGGAATTCCCATTTAAAACTGCAATGTTACGTGCAGCTGTTTACAGCACCACACCACACACATAGGCAGCGCTCAAAGCTATGCCTCTCCTCCTCCACATAGAAAACAAATGTTTCCTATGTGCCCTGTTCAAATCACACATGTTGTGGTGTGTGCCATATGTCTGCAGCTTAAAGCAGCGCAAATCAGCACACTGCACGTTACTGCACTGTATCACAACATGCTGCTGTGCATAGAGTTGAATGAAATGTCATTTTGTAACAGTTCAAGAGGGGAAAAAAAAGGGGAGGTAAACAATGCCTTGTGTTGTAGCTATGCAAAGCATTGTTCGTACACAATGGACACCAGTCCACATATATTATAACACATAGGCTGTGTGAACAAGCCAAAAGGAAGACAGTGGACCTCCACCTCTTTTTTTTTTTTCTGTTAAGACTACTGCTCCTTTACCCCTTCCATTCTGGCTGCAAAAACCTGGATAACATTGTCATCTCCCCAAGACATAAGCATAGATAGAAGATGGTGGCACTGCCCCTGGCGGAAGGTATACTAAAGCAGGAGGATGCTGAATTTGTGTTTTTAGGATAACCGAGGGAAAAAGAAGGCGGGGGAAATACCTCTTAAGGTGCATTTGAAACTGCAGGAAAAGCAGATCAGACACTGCCATTAACTTGTCAAACCATTTTTTTTTTCTATTCAAGCACATCAGCATGCGTTTGAGGATGCATTCGCATCATTTGCATTGGGCTGCCATAGACAGCCTTGCCCAGCACAGTCCCAACACAAAGACATGACCAATTGCTTGTCTGCTATGTAGTCTGTTCATTCCACCCCATTGCAGTACTGCATGTGCAGGCCCGGATTAACGTAGGGGCTATTGGAGCTGGAGCTCCAGGCCCCCACCTTAATATAGGCCCGGGCTGGCCAGATTCCCTGTTACCGCTCTTTACTGTCACTTGTAAACATAGAAGTCTGGCTTCCCACACAGCACAAAGGCCAGACACAGAGGGACAGTTCACAATGCATGGATGCGTTTATGGGCTTCAGAGAGGGCACCTCATGTTGCATTAGGCCTGCGCGGCTGCACCCCTCCTCTTCAGGGTGCATGCCGAGGCACGGACCTTAAGGCCCATCAAAATCCTCAGCACCAAGCCCATGATGCTCTTAATCCAGCCCTGTGCATGTGAGCAGTATTATTCTTCAGCACAGTGTGCTGCAGTGCAAATCTCTACATCGCAACGCCACTGCAGTAAATAGCATTAAACAAAATGCCACTTGTGATATGTCAAAGCTCTAACAAAAAAATAAATAGTGTAATGTTCCACTTCCTACTAGTACACACCAGTGGCCGTGCATTTAGTGTGGCTGCTGGTGTGACTGGTTCATGCCCACTTCCTAGTAGTACAAACCAGTGGGCATGCATTCAGCGTGACTACTGGTGTGAATGGTTTGCGTCCACTTCCTACTAGTACACATCAGTGGGCATGCATTCAGTGTGCCTGCTGGCGTGAATAGTTTGTGCCCATTTCCTAGTAGTACACACCAGTGGGCATGCATTCAGCGTGCCTGCTGGCGTCAATGGTTCATGCCCACTTCCTACTAGGACGCATCAGTGGCCATGCATTCAGTGTACCTGCTGTCGTTAATGGTTCATGCCCACCCTCTACTAGTGCACACCAGTGGCCATGCATTCAGCGTGGCTGCTGGTGTGAATGGTTTGTGTAAATGAGTCAGGGCAAAGAAGCAGAAGTGGAAGCGCTGACAGTGTCTGACTTTATTACTAAACTCTAAAGCCAATAGGAGGCATTTCTAAATCATCTTAGACATCCTTTAGAATTCCATCAGGCTGCAGCACTTGAAATGGTCTGTGCTTGTGTCTGATTTATGCACTTGTTTGAGATAGATACACTAATCTGTTGGAAGCCTGGAACCAAGAAACGCTAACATACTGGACACTCCTTCCTCAGTGTACTCCATGGCCACTCTGCCCATCACACAGATGGGCACGTGGCCGGGGAATTTTGTAGTGCAGTGAGTAAAGCCTGATGGAGAACAGAGACCTGTCTCATTAGGTCTACCCTGATGTTAATTGACAGTGCACAGCTGTGGACAGAGGCATAGCCACTATTCAGTCTAATCAGTGACATTCAAATCCACCCACTGTCATGCACTGTCAATCATCAGCAAGGCAGACCAGAAAGGGAACTCGATTCTCAGGTACACATCAGGCTCCTCCCACCCAGTGACAAGTCATTTCCAAAATACGGCTGTTGCCGATATTACCATTATCCTCTTTATTCACATTTATCTTTTGGGCTGGGTGATCTTCTGGTGACAACAATGCGGCTGTTTGAGAAGTGGTCACATTCATGAAAGCTTCCCAGCACAGTCCCACTCTGAGCACTGCTGGACTTCTATACACCAACTCAGTTACAGCCAGTCTCCCATTCTCAGGTGTCTGTAATGTTACTGAAACAGGGGCAAACACTTGCCTGAACTAGGTGCAGGTAGCTTTAGAGCAAACTACCACCAGGAAATTGTGGTCAGAAACTTAAAGTATAACTAAAGGCAAAACCTTTTTCTTTAGTTTTGGATAGAGTAGAGATCGGAGATAGATTAGAATGCTTGTCAGTTTTTATTGCGGTCTGTGCCCTCATTAGGGAGATTCCCCCTTTCAAATTGGCCTGTTTACCATCATTGAAAGCGAAAAGGAAGGAAAATCCCAAATTTTGGGTTGTCCCAGTAAAGGAATACAGAGAAAATCTTCCGATGGGGACACCAATTCTGGCAATCTGGAGGTCCGCAAGAAACTCCCTTAGGGCTCTTTCACACGGTCCGCCTCCGTAGGCGGATCCGTGCTGCTCAGCGGGGATCGATCCGCGATCCACGCTGAGTCGGCGGATGACAGCTCCGTCTCCGCTTGCAGTGCGGAGAGGGAGGTGTCACAGCTCCCGCTGCGATCTATGGGGGATCGGATGAGAGCGGACCGCCACATTTGGCACCTTTCTGGCGGGGGCAGGCACCTGGTTCTGACAGGTACCCGCTCTCACTTCTAACTGACTTCGGTGTAGCAAAGTCACCTGGAAGTGCTGTCCCCCTTCTCCATCTCCCTCCCCTGTGCAATTCACAAAGCACAGTTGGCTTCGGGCACGCGCTATAGGGAACTGACTGTGAAGCCACAAGGCTTCACTACCGGTTTCCCTTACCCAAGATGGAGGGTGGCAACACCTGAGAGCCGATTATAAGAAAATTGGCTCAGGTGAAGACACCGCTGGATTTGTGGACAGGTGTCCGAGCAATAAAAAAAAAAAAAAAAAAGTCAACAGCTACAGTATTTGTAGCAGGTGACTTAAAATTTATCATCAGAAGGACCCGGGAGCAGAACTTCACCTGAAAAATTCTGCTTTTTCTAATCCCCACCCCCTAAATAATAAACATCTTACACTTACCTGCTCTGTTCAATGGTTTTGCAGAGCTGCCCGAATCCTCCTCTTCTCAATTTTTCTGCTCCTAGCTCCCCTCCGAGTACCCTCATAGCTAGATGCTTGCTTGTGGGTTCATTCTCGAGGTGGGCTGTGTGTGTCCATAGACATGCACAGCTTGGCCCCCAATCCCTCTGCTCTCGCTAATGGCTCCCACTGCTGCCTCCATGTCTAGTGGGTAGGGAGAGCCTCTGCTGTCAGACCCATTGCTGGATCGAGCTCAGGCTCAGGTAAGTATATGGGTGGGCTGGAGGGGGAGGGAGGTGATGACAGAAGGTTTACCTTATTGCAGAGACTACATTAGGGTAAAACACCTTCAGCCTTTAGAACTACTGTAAGCAGCATGGTGTGGCAGGCCTAGGAATGCTCTCAGACAGTTATGGCAAGTTTCCCTTAGGGACTTCAGAGTGCCCTGAGTGCCACCAGCCCCATAGTAATAGTACAGGAGGGAAACATTGTGCATGGTCACAGAAACCACTACCTTTCTCTAAGAAGTCGGTGACTTTCAGCTGTCCGATGGGAGCAGAGGGTTCCGGAGAGGAGCCAGCCTTCCCTCTGCTCTTCCTCTTGCTGGAAGACATTGCTTGGCGTTTTAGTAATCAAAC
The DNA here is from genome assembly GCF_965119305.1 of Pelophylax lessonae. Taxonomy (NCBI): domain Eukaryota; kingdom Metazoa; phylum Chordata; class Amphibia; order Anura; family Ranidae; genus Pelophylax; species Pelophylax lessonae. The sequence continues at coordinate 630,961,278 of NC_138768.1, read as the reverse complement.
GTGCCCGCCGACAACTTCCCAGCACGCAGCTCACACTTCCCTGGAGCTCCCGTAATCACTCACATACACACCAAGCTGTACTCTGCCTCCGCTCTGCAAGGTTCTACAAATGAGGCGCTATTACATAGATTACGGTGTGACGACAATCTCCGGCTGCAGGATTATGATTGGCTAATGTCATGAGTACTAAGGAAAGCCAATGTCACCATCTTACATAATGGAAAACAGCTGTGGTCACCAGTTATTGTAGGGACTAGTGACAGTTACATTGTTATGGTTTAGTTACATTATCGTTCCTTTAGATTGTAATAACCAAGAAGGGGAAGAGGTGTGCCAACTATCTCTGTTATATACCATTATAAAAAATTGTGCAGCGCTGTAAATAATAAAGTGTGAGTGCATACCAGCGGATGATATTAAAATTCATCCAATATGTGACATAAGTGCATCAATCTCCTGTATATAATATGAACACCATTATTCACAGTAAAGTGTATACATAATTAAGTTAAAATATGAGAAGAATTCATAAACATTCCCCCTTTCCTGACAGACTCCATGGCAGCATACGTTCGGGTAGGCCCCGCCTCCTCTCCTACCTCATAGGACCCCACTCCCATAAATCTTTGCTCCCTTTCAGCATCAGTGTTCTTTTTTCGTCCTCCTCATTCATACATGTGATGTTCCTACAAATACGGTCCTATATACACGGAAGCAGGATTGGGTCTTGGAGCCTCCGCTAAGCCCTGGCTATTAGCAGGGTATGGAGGGGGCAATAGAAGAGACCCTTTGCAGGGAGCTCTGTGGTCTGGCCGAGAGAGCCCAGCTGCGGTGGGTGGCCCATCATTGCCCGAAGATTCAGCTGGTGGTGCGTCACTGGACCCGTCTCTGCTCCGGGCAGGGTGGTAAGCCCTGTTATGGGACCCTTTTTCTATCTTTATTTTATGTCTTTACTTTCCTGTTGTGTGTTATCGTAGCCTTCCTTCACTTGACAGGCTTTTTATTTTTGTCACCCTATACTGGTTATGTTTAGGTTTGGGGTCTTTCCCTTAATTAATTATCCGCCGGGAGTGTTCGGTTGTTACCTCATCTTCATCCGGTATCGGTCCGCGGCCGCTATCCCGGCCGTCTCTTCCGGGTTGCGCCGTTGTCTGCGCATGCGCAGTAGCCGCCGGCGAGGTTAGGCTGGTGCGCGTGCGCGGGGTGACGCGTGACGTCACTCGCGCATGCGCAGTACCGCTCACGGGCCGCAGAGCGGTCTATTTAAACAGCTGATGTGTCAGAAACTGGTGGGACGGTCGGTTCGTGTTATAGCCTCCCCCAGTTTCTGGCTTTGTCATTTAAGGTAAGATGCCATGCAAGAATGTTTTTTAATCCTGTTTCTGCTAGATGTTATATCCGATAGCCTGCCTTTTTCTTTTGCATGCCAGCTGATAGAGCTCTGTCTATTGAAGAGTATGGATGCTTCTCCGCCCCCTAGTGGCCAGCCCGCTCATACAAGGTATGTGCTGGGCAATTTTTGGGGGTAGGGAGACTGCAGGTTCTTTTAGCTGATGTCTTTCCCTGTCCTATATGTCTGTCTCCAGCTCTTCTAGGTCTGACCAGCAGCCTCACGCACGCACTGAAGACAGACATTCTAAACCGCACCACCGGCGCTCCTCGTCTAGGTCCAGACGCAGCTCTCCCCGCGATAAGGGACGCAGTGGTCAGTCTTCTTCCAAGCATCATGACCACTCAGAACGTCCGCATGGGAAGAAGTGCTGGGGGTGTAGTACCCTAGTAACAGATGGATCCTCTTTGTGTAAACCCTGCTATGCCCAAGCTACGGGTGAACGGGAAAAGTCGGACCAACATATCGAGGAAGTTGTGCGTAGAGTCCTAAAAGATTCTCTTGCTGAGCTACACAGACCAAGTACTGCTGCAGGACCATCCCGCTCTCCTGAAAGAGATTTTTTATTTCAGGATCCGTCTGAATCTCCTCAACCCAACCATCCTTCCATTCTTCCTTCGGATTCTGAATCTGATTCGGAGGATTCCGGTACTGGGTTTGAGTTCAACCTTGTCTCTCCTTTAGTCAAGGCGGTGAGAGAAGCCCTTGAATGGGAAGATCCGGCTGTCTCCTCCCCGAAGCAGAAAAAATTCTTTAAACAGTTGTGTAAAGAACGTTTGAACTTTCCCTTTTTAGGGGAACTGGGAGATATAATTTCTGAAGAGTGGAGCAAGGTGGAGAAGAAAAATTCCTTGACCACAAAAATGGCAAAACTGTATCCATTCAAACAGGAGGAGGTAAAACACCTCGAGTCCCCTCCTTTGGTGGATGCAGCGGTGATGCGACTAGTTAAGCATGTCACTCTTCCGTTGGAGGATACGGTATCTTTTAGAGATCCTTTGGATAGGAGGATTGACGCCGATCTCAAACGGGCGTATCTTTCAGCTGGTATGGCCTGCAAACCAGCATTGGCTCTGGCTACAATTTCGAAGGCCATGGAAGTTTGGATCAACGCCCTGGATGACACTCTTAGAGGTATCTCGGAGGAAACTCTTCAACGTTCTCCGATACAGGAGTTGAAGATGGCTGCGGGCTTCTTGGGGGAGGCGTCTATAGACACCATTCGCCTCTTGGCCCGAGTTATGCTGTCTTCGGTTACGGCTAAACGAGCTCTTTGGCTTCGTTCTTGGGTGGCCGACGCTGCATCAAAACAGGCGTGGTGCCGGATTCCCTTTGAGGGTTCTTCCCTCTTTGGGAATAAATTGGATGCAGCTATAACTCGGGCCACGGGTGGAAAATCTGGGTTCCTCCCTCAGGATAAACGCCCAGGCGCTCAGAAGCGCTCTTTCCCGAGAAGACAAACTGCCAGTCGTGCCAGGGAAGCACGCAGCTACAGACCAGGAAAGTCCTACGGAAGAGGCTGGAAGTCAAGGCAGTCCACCTTTCAGAAAGGCGCTAAAGGCTCTTCGTCTGGTGACCGGGAGGCCACCAAATCCTTTTGAGGTTGGGCCCGTCCAGGCCGTCCCGGTAGGGGCCAGGTTGCTCCAATTTCGGGAGGTCTGGGCGGCCTCGATCCAGGATCCCTGGGTGTTAAACATCGTGTCCCAGGGACATTCGTGGGCGTTCGACAAGGTTCCCAAACCCAGGTTTGTCGCAACATCACTTCCCCCTTCGGCAGAGAAAAAGGAGGTTCTTCTCGCCTATGTGGACACTCTACTGGCTCAGCGAGCTGTTGTGCCAGTTCCCGATGCAGAACGAGGTCTAGGAGTCTATTCACCTTTATTCCTCGTCCAGAAGAAAAACGGCACCTGGCGCCCGGTAATAGACCTTACATATCTCAACAGGTCTATACATCAAGAAAGATTCAAAATGGAGTCCCTAGTCACAATACAACACTCAATTCTCCCAGGAGATTGGTTGGCATCGATCGATCTAAAAGACGCATACTTCCACGTTCCTGTGGCAAGAGAGTATCATCAGTTCCTCCGGTTTGCTGTAGGTCCTGCCCACATGCAATTTACATGTCTTCCCTTTGGGCTCTCAACTTCGCCTCGCACGTTCTCCAAGACCTTGCTGGCAGTTGTGGCCTTCATCAGGACCAAAGGAGTCAGATTGCATCATTATCTGGACGATCTCCTCCTTCTGTCTCAAGACAGACGTCAGTTAATCTTGCATCTGGACCTAGTGATCTCTACACTTCAGGGATTCGGTTGGATTCTGAATCTTGAAAAGAGCCATCTGGTGCCTACGCAGTCGCTGGTGTTTCTCGGGGCACTGTTCAACACGGTGAAGTGCACCATTTCCCTGCCAGAAGAGAAAATTCCTGTAGTCCAGAGCAGGGTGTCTCACGCTCTCGCTGCCTCTCGTCTCACTGCTCGTCAGTGTCTAAAGGTAGTAGGGACGCTTGTAGCCACCTCGCCTATGGTGAAGTGGGCTATGTGGAAGCTGAGACCCTTCCAGAAGGGGTTTCTCCAACAGTGGACGACGGAGAATTTGTCACAGGTTATTCACCTGACTCCATTCATGAAGGGATGCCTTCCCTGGTGGTTACGCCGTTCAAATCTGACCAACTGCCACTCAATCGCTCCGATTTCCTGGATAACAATAACCTCCGATGCCAGCAATACCGGTTGGGGAGCCCACTGTCTGACCGAAGTGGCACAAGGCAGATGGAACTTCCCAGGTCACGGAGTAGTGTCCAACGTTCTAGAACTTCGAGCCGCCCTCAAAGCACTCCAGGCTTTTCACCATCTAACACAGGGGGCTTCAGTGCTGTTAAGGATGGACAACACCACGGCAGTGGCTTATGTCAAGAGGCAAGGAGGAACACGCAGCATGTCTCTTCTCCAAGAGACAGAGCCGATCATGACATGGGCCCAGCATCATCTGGCCAATCTTTCAGCGGTCTTTGTTCCAGGAGTGTTGAATGTGGAAGCAGACTTCCTATCCCGTTTCCACCTAGACAACAACGAGTGGTCCCTCCATCAGGAGGTATTCGACTGGGTCCTGTCCCTGGGGATTTTGCCAGAGGTGGATCTGTTTGCGAGTCCACGCAACAAGAAACTTCGGAAGTACTACAAGAGGTTCAGAGATCCTCGAGCCTTCGGAGTGGATGCCCTCACGGACAGATGGAACTTCCAGTCTGCTTATGCTTTTCCACCAGTACCAATAGTACTCCAATTCCTGCGGAGATTGAAGATGGAGGAAGTAGAGATTGTAGCAATAATCCCCTTCTGGCCCAACAGGCCATGGTTTCCCTTACTGACCCTTCTCAGCTTCAGGGATCCAATCCCTCTACCTATCAGGCCGGACCTTCTATCTCAGGGTCCTACTCTGCACCCATGCCCTGCCCGTCTGCACCTCAGGGCCTGGTTCTTGAGAGGGGGAGGTTGGAAGCTCTCGGATGTCCAGAAGAAGTGATTCCGACTCTCTTGAGTTCAAGAAGACCTAGCACCAACAGAGTATATGAGAGGATATGGGCCAGGTTCATGAGTCATCAGGCCCAGAGGTCAGGTCCAGTAGGTACACCTACTATTCAGCAGATTCTTAGTTTTTTGCAATCTGGTCTGGATCTGCCCCTCTCAGTTAGTTCTCTCCGGGTGCAAGTCTCCGCCATTTCAGCCTTCACCGGAATTCAGTGGGCAAGCCATCACCTGATTCAGCAATTCTTTAAGGGCGCAGTCAGGCTCAGGCCTCAGAGAAAGCCGAGATTTCCAAAATGGGATCTTCCATTAGTTTTGGACTTTTTTTCTTCAAAGGAAGTCGCTTCCATGTCAATCAAGGAGCTTACATTGAAGACAGCATTTTTGGTGGCCATTACCTCCGCTAAGAGGGTTTCTGAGATACACAATTTAGGTTACAAAGAGCCTTTTTTGACCTTCTTTCAAGACAGAGTAGTCCTAATCCCTATGCTGGGGTCAAATCCAAAAGTGACCTCTGTCTTCCATGAGAATGCTGAGATAGTTCTTCCCACCTTCAGAACTGCTGAGGAATCTCCAGTCCATCCTCTAGATGTGGGCAATACTCTAAGTCAATATTTAGAAGCCACATCATCCTTCCGCCAATCGGATTTCCTTTTCGTTCTTCTCCATGGCAAAAAGAAGGGTATGCGTGCATCTTCCAGAGCAGTGGCTGCGTGGATTGTCCAGGCTATCCAATGGGCGTATAGAGCAAAGGGCTTGGCTCCTCCAGAGGCGGTTACAGCTCACTCTACAAGAAGCGTCGCTACGTCTTGGGCAGCTTCCAAACACGTCGCGCCCGACGTGATCTGCAAGGCAGCATCCTGGTCGTCTGTCAATACTTTCCTTTCCCATTATTGTATTGAGCCTGCTGCCTTATCTTCCGTTAATTTTGGCGTTCAAGTCTTGTCTGTTGACAGTGCCAATTAAAGTTTTCTTTGTTCAGCATCTTCCCACCCGGGAGTGTATAGCGAGTTATTTCCCGAACGTATGCTGCCATGGAGTCTGTCAGGAAAATGGAAAATTGTTATCAAATACTTACCGTAATTTTCCTTTCCTGATGGACTCCATGGCAGCAGGAGTCCCCTCCCAATTCCTGAGTAGGCTAGTTACAGAACACTGATGCTGAAAGGGAGCAAAGATTTATGGGAGTGGGGTCCTATGAGGTAGGAGAGGAGGCGGGGCCTACCCGAACGTATGCTGCCATGGAGTCCATCAGGAAAGGAAAATTACGGTAAGTATTTGATAACAATTTTCCATTATACTATGGGTAAAAAAAATCCCAAAAGACACTTAAAGGGGATTAAGCCCAGAAACAGTGCTTCAGACTCGATAAAAATGGTATTCTTAACCACTTCTGGACCGGAAGATTTTCCCCCTTAATGACCAGGCCAAATTTTGCGATTCGGCACTGCGTTACTTTAACCACTTTACCACTAGAGGATTTTGCTGTCTTACGTCTGGGCCACTTTTTGCGATTCGGGGCTGTGCGACTTTAACTGACAATTGCGCGGTCGTGCGAAGCCATACCCAAACGAAATTTACGTCCTTTTTTCCCACAAACAGAGCTTTCTTTTGGTGGTATTTGATCACCTGTGTGATTTTTACTTTTTGCGCTATAAACAAAAAAAGAGCGTAAATTTTGAAAAAACAACAATATTTTTCACATTTTTTTATATGAAATTCCCCCCAAAAAAATGTAAAAATCAAAATTTTTTAAAATTTTTGGCCAATTTGTTTTCTGCTACTTATGTTTGGTAAAAAAATTCACAATAAGCGTATTTTGATTGGTTTGCGCAAAAGTTATTGTGTTTACTAACAAAGGGAAAGATTTCTGTCATTTTTGGTGTTTTTTTTTTTAACGCGTAATGGCGGGGATCTGCAATTTTTTTTGCGGGACAGCGACATTGCGGTGGACAGATCGGACCCTTGACTGACATTTTTGACACTTTTGGGGGTACCAGTGACATTACTGCAGTAATCAGTGCTATATATATGCACTGTTACTGTAAAAATTACACTGGCAGGGAAGGGGTTAATTTTATTGGAGAGGGAGGGGTTAATGTATGCCTGGTGCTTACTGACGTGTGTGGGGGAGGTGACTGTGTGACACAAGGACAGATCCAGGGTTCAGCTATGCTGAACCCTGCAATCTGACCCTGCCTGTCACTTGGGAGATCCGCCCGCTTGTGTTTACACAAGCAGGCGGATCTCCACACTAGATCCCCGACGATCGGGGATGAGCAGCGGCGATCGCCGCTGCTCCTCCCCTGGCCCGACTCCCGCTGTGACTGAATACAGTGGGAGCGAGCCTCTGGCGGCGCGCGCGCGCCGCCGAGAGAGGGGAGTGTCTGACGACGTAGTACTACGTCGTCAGACGATAACGAGCCACTTTGCCACAGTAGTACTACGGTACTCAGACGGCAAGTGGTTAATGGACAATTGCGCGGTCGTGCGACGTTGTACCCAAATAAAATTGATGTTTTTTTTCCCCACAAATAGAGCTTTCTTTTGGTGGTCTTTGATCACCTGTGCAAATTTTATTTTTTTGCGCTATAAACAAAAAAAGAGCGTCAATTCTGAAAAAAAATATATATATTTTTCACTTTCTGCTATATGACTTTCTCAAAAAAAAAAAAAATCTAAATTTTTTAACATTTTAGGCCAATTTGTTTTTTGCTACATATTTTTGGTAAAAATAAAATCGAAATAAGCGTATTTTGATTGGTTCGTGCAAAAGTAATCGCATCTACTAACTGCGGGAAAGATTTATGTCATTTTTATTGTTTTTTTTTTTTTTACTAGTAATGGGCGCGATCTGCGATTTTTTGCGGGACTGCGACATTGCGGCGGACAGATCGGACCCCTAACTGACATTTTTGACACTTTTGGGGGGACCAGTGACATTACTACAGTAATCAGTGCTAAAAATATGCACTGTTACTGTAATAATGACACTGGCAGGGAAGGGGTTAACACTGTGGGTGATCAAGGGGTTAAATGTGAGCCTAGGGGAGTGATTCTAACTGTGGGGGCGTGGCTTGTGAAATGACCATAGAGAGCTGTAATCCTATATAGAAGGATCACAGGGGCTTTGTGATCATTCCAGAGAGAAAAACGGTCGGCTGTGTTTACAACAGCTGACCGTTCTTCTCTCTCAGCGGGGAGTGATCGCGGGTGTCAGGTGGCAATCGGAGCCACCTGCCCCCTGCATCAGAGTCCCAACTGCCGAGTGGGGAAGGGAGCATGCCGGCGGCGGCGCGCGCTTGCCCCCTAGCTGCAAGCACGTGACCGAAGTAGGTCTACGTCAGTTCGCGCAGGAGAGCCGCACTGCCGCAGTAAAATGGCGGCGGGCAGTCGGGAACCAGTTAATCAGCCAATATACAGCAGTCCATATATAAGTGAAGATTATCACCAGAGAAATAAAAAGATTTGAAGATACGTTAGAAAGCCCTCTAGGAAAGATCACTCTACCACGTGCTGAAAAATAGGGGGCTTACTAGATACTTTTGACACCGGTTAAGGTAGTCAAAATAAGCTTTGGTATACAAGATGGAAAGTCAATAGGCTTTAGTAAACACAAAGGAACATCAATGACATTAAAGGCCCCCGATGACGTAATTTATGGAGAAACGCGTAGGCTAGAACTAGCACACACGAAGCAGAACCTACCACGCATACGCGGTCGATCACGGTCATCTTGGATATCGGCAAGAGGATCTTGTTTGATGTGGTCGCATTGTTTTTGGCTGCTTATCGCTGCTAACATGTGAGTACAATACTTTACTTTTAATAAACATCCTTTTACTGGATTACGCTATGGTCCTTTTTCCCATTTTATACACATGACTCTTTAACTGGATGGAGAGTGTGAGTGCCGGTTCACATTTGTGCAATCATAGAGATTGCATGTAATTCGGAGCGCACTGCTACTAAAATTACATGCGATCTCTGTGCGGTGCAAATTCAGCCAACACAGTTTGTATGGCTGAATTTGCACCGCAATCGCACTAAACACGCACAGGACCCTTTTTTTGGTCCGCAGCAGAATCAGATCCCATGGTGGTTCACACTAGTGCGATCCGATTCTGTGCGAACTTTCAGATCACACTGTGATAGGCGATCTGATCTGGGGGTGTCATTAACTTTTAATTGACACCCCCAGCGTATCGCATATGGCAGTGTGAACTGCCAGGGGTGCGGATGCGATGCGGGAACATGCTGTATATTCGCAGCGTTCCCGCATCGCAGAAATATGAACCGGCCCTTAGGGGGCCGGATTGAGTACATATATCTTCGATGTCAGGCAGACATGTCTGAAGCACCTTCTCTTTACCAGGGATGAGGTCATTGCTGTTCCTTCATGTTTCTAAAGCGTATTGACGTTCCATCTCGTATACCAAAGCTTATTTTGACTACTTTAACCAGGGTTAAAAGTATCTAGTAAAAATCAAAATACGAAATATGAACAGTGCTGCGACAAATGGCTAAAAACAAAGAATTAATTGCTAAAATGCTATATAAAGTGAACCATGCTGTGACATCAAGGGGTTAAAAAATTCATAAATAATCAAAAAAAGCATAAAAAAAGTGGCATAAAACTATTGAATATGCATTGATTAATATAACTTGTATATGCTAATTAATGCATGGGGCAAAGTGAAAGTAAAACAATTGTGCAAAAGTGCAATGTAAATGACAATACATTTTATATGATAAACTGTGCAATGTTGCAAAAGTCACCCTACTGAAGAAGTCAGCGTGTGATGTAACCCGTATTGGGGGTGAGGAGCCTTGCGCCCAATGCACCTTTTATTTTTATATGGCTCAATAAAATTTTAAACGGAGAGCATTAGATCTCGCTGTTATTTCTCCTTTATCCACGCCGAAAATGTTTGAGACATTCAGATAAGAGATCCATCTCTGGCTGCCTTTGGTTCCCGGGATATTGGATTGCTGCCATCCCTCTTTTGGAATATGCTAGATCTGACCTGCTGGTAAAACAGGGGTCAGAATGGGAGGTGAGCGGCCATTTCTCTTGGCGGAGGATCAGCATCAGGGCCGGCGCTACCTGTAAGGCGACCTAGACAGCCGCAACCTAACAGGGGGCGCTGGCATCCTGCTGCAACCGGAATCAGTATGGACCGTCGGCCGGTGTGGCGCCGCACAGGCACTCCTCATGCTGTGCCGCCTGAGCGCTATACAGCAAGCCATGCTATGTGAGGGCTGAGGGCTCCAGCATAGCCGAAATTCCCATAGGAAAGCATTATTCAAAGGTCTATTGAAAGTGCGCGGCCGTTGCCGCGAATGCTCATTAGGTCTCCCCCCCCAAAGTCAGGCGGAGGGGGAGACCTAATGCGCATGCCGGACAAAGGAGAGTAGAAGAGCCTGACCCAGCACCAAGGTAAGTCATTGAAGGGGTTTTACCCCTTCAGCAACTTGGCATGGGGGGTGGGAGGGAGAGAGGGGCACTTAAGTCTTAATGAAACGTACAATTGGAACTATGTTTTATCAGATTCAACGCAGAGGGGGGCAGCAATTTTTATTTTGCCTGGGGCGGCAAAAATCCTTGGAGCGGCAATGATCAGCATCAGCACCTTTGGGTCACTGATTAGCACTTTATTTTTGCACCCTTTGCACTATTTGCTTATTGTTGCATTTCATGGACTTTTTTTGGATTTTCCGTGTGTGAATTTGCACAGTCAATTTCATTTTGCTGAGTTTGCACCTATGGACTTTGCAACATTGCACAGTTTATCATATGAAATGTATTGTCCTTTTGGGATATTAGCTTTACATTGCACTTTTGCACTTTGCACCATGCATTAATTAGCATATGCAAGTTTTATTATCCAATGCATATTCAATAGTTTTATGCCACTGTTTTATGCTATTTTGATTATTTATGAATTTTTTAACCCCTTGATGTCACAGCACGGTTCATTTTATATAGCATTTTAGCAATGTATTCTTTGTTTTTAGCCATTTGGCGCAGCACTGTTATTATTTTATATTTTGATTTTTACCCACTTTATACAGTGTTAGCATAATTAGTGCTTGCAGCCTGTAGATTAATTAGACCTTATCACCAGTTTAGGCGTCAGTTGCGCTGATTTTTTAAGACTTTAAAAGTATCTGGTAAGCCCCCTATTTTTCAACACGTGGTGGAGTGATCTTTCCTAGAGGGCTTTCCAAGGTATCTTCACATCTCTTATTTCTCTGGTGATAATCTTGATTAATATGTGGACTGCTGTTTATTGGCTGGTTAAGGATACCATTTTTATTGATTCTGAAGGACTGTTTTTGAGCTCAATCCCCTTATCCTCCAACATACCAGTATTCGTTGTAGTCAGTTTTGTGGCCATACCCCCAACCCCCCCAATCCAGGCAACACCATGTTGCTGCTGCACCTTGTGAGAGCACAGGTCAGAGGCGTAACTGTAGAGTTCACAATTGTGACCCGGCCCAATGCTTCAGGGGGCCCATGAGGCTCCCCTGTCATTTTTGGCTCTACCCCTGCTGAAAGCCAGCTTATTCTTCTCTCCCTCCCACCTGCATTCAGCGACTGCAGGAGGAAAATAGAGGGCATTGGTTCCTCTATATGCTGCACCTCCTATCTAAGTTATTTGTTTCTTGCTGTCCCCAGGTCCCTGTACACTCCCTTGGTTCCCCCTCCCTCCTCTCTCCCACCGGCTGCTGTGGGGATGCTTTTAGGATGGAGAGTGGAGGACGGGGCTGATAAATGTGTTATTTGCAACCCCCTTCTATTTCTGAATGGACACAGTGAGTGATCGGTACTGATCCTTCCTGTGTCCATTCATAACTGAAGCATAGTAAACTGTGATTACTGTGCTTTAGTTTGTGAATGAATGGGAAGCTCTGTACAGAGCTATTCCTCTCCATTTATTCTGTGCAGCTGAGGCTGCAGAGATGCAGAACCCCCCCCCCCAGAACCTGTGATCTGCCCGCTCTGCTCTAATCAGCACGAGATCAGCGGACAGATCCCCTGCTTATCAAAACAGAGTCAAAGCATTTGTCTACGTTTGGACTGTGCTCCACAAGGCTAACAAGCCCTATTCACCTTTTGTAAGCACACAGCTCCCAACTGTCCTTGATTCAGAGGGACTGTTTTGGAACTATACTTCTTTCCTCCTGATGCGTCCCTCATTTTGGTCTGATGTATACACATTATATAAGTATATAAAAATTCAACATGTCTATCAAACAGTGTTTTCTAGTGCTAAACTTTCCATCTAATTTCTAATTTATTGTTTTTGTAAATTTCAAAAGCCAGAATAATAGAATAGTAGTGGTAAAGAAGCACCCGTGGGTTTAACCAATCATTTTGAGAATGATACTGAAAGTTCAAATTATCTTTCTTAACCGGTTGCCGACCGCCGCACGACTATATACGGCGGCGGTCAGCCCCGGCCAGGCAAAGTGACGTATATATACGTCACTAGCCTGTCAATTCCTTGTGAGCCAATAGCAGGCGAGCGCGCGCCCGCCCCGTTCCCTGGGAAGTCAGTGCGTGTGACCGGCGGACCCGATGTCCGCCGGTCACTCGCGATCGTCCTCCGTGAAGGGAGAAAGGCAGGCGGCTGATGTAAACAAGCTGCCTGTCATTCTCCCCTGTGTAGGAATGGTGATCATACGGTTCTACTATGTAGGACCGTTGATCACTGTTCCTACACTAGTAGCCATGTCCAATCACAGTAAGAAGCACGCCCCTAGGGACACACTTAACCCCTCCTTCCCCAATAAAGGTAACCCCTTCCCTGCCAGTGTCATTTTGCAGTAACAGTGCATATGTATAGCACTGATTACTGCAGTAATGTCACTGGTAACCCCAAAAGTGTAAAAAATGTCAGTCAAGGGTCCGATCTGTTTGCCGCAATGTCGCAGTACCGCAAAAAAAATCGCAGATCGCCGCCATTACGCGTTAAAAAAAAAAAAATGACAGAAATCTTTCCCTTAGTTAGTAAATGCAATAACTTTTGCGCAAACCAATCAAAATACGCTTTTTGCGATTTTTTTTTTTTACCAAACATATGTAGCAGAAAACAAATTGGCCTGAAATGTTAAAAAATTTTGATTTTTACATTTTTTTGGGGGGAATTTCATATTAAAAAATGTGAAAAATATTGTTATTTTTGCAAAATTTACGCTCTTTTTTTGTTTATAGTGCAAAAAGTAAAAATCGCACAGGTGATCAAATACCACCAAAAGAAAGCTCTGTTTGTGGGGAAAAAAGGACGTCAAATTCGTTTAGGTACAGTGTCACACGACCGCGCAATTGTCCGTTAAAGTCACGCAGTGCCGAATCGCAAAAAAAACCCTGGTCAGGAAGGGGGTAAAATCTTCCGGGGCTTAAGTGGTTAAAATAAAAAAGAGGATATACGTACCTGATCTGTGAAAGGAAATTGTACAGAGAGGTCCCTTACCTCCTCTCCTGGGGTTTGTTACCAGCGCTCTCTACACCTCCACTTCTCTGAGCACCCCATAACTAGCCCTGTGCTATGGAGGCACTCGTGTGGGCGCGCCCCAAGCCGAGCTGTGTGAGTTCATGGACACACACACACTCTGCCCCGCCCCTTGCTTTCTCCTTACAGGATTTGATTGACAGCAGCAGGAGCCAATGGTTCCTGCTGTATTAAGTGAAGCTTGTGATAAGAGGGGAGAAAAGACCTTCAGCCAGGCACAGTGCTGGATCCATAGAGGACTCGGGTGTTTGGGGGGAGGGTGGGAATAGTTAGTGGGGTGTTTTTTTTACCTTAACCAATTCTGGACCAGAAGTTTTCCCCCCTTAATGACCAGGCCATTTTTTGCATTTCGGCACTGCGTTATTTTAACTGACAATTGCGCGGTCATGCGACGCTGTACCCAAATAACGACAATTCTGAAAAGAAAAATATTTATTTTTCACTTTCTGCTATATAACATTCCTAACAAAAAATTATGTAAAATCAAAATTTTTCATCCTTTTAGGCAAATTTGTATTCTGCAACATATTTTTGGTAAAAAAAAAATCACAATAAGTTTATATTGATTGTTTTGCGCAAATGTTATCACGTCTACAAACTAGGGAAAAGATTTATGTCATTTTTATTCATTTTATTTTTATTTTTTTACTAGTAATAGTGGCGATCAGCGATTTTTAGCGGAACTGCGACATTGCAGCGAACAGATCGGACCCCGAACTGACATTTTTGACACTTTTAGGGGGACCAGCGACATTACTACAGTAATCAGTGCTAACAATATGCACTGTTACTGTACTAATCACACTGGAAGGAAAGGGGTTAACACCAGGGGTGATCAAAGGGTTAAATGTGTCCCTAGGGGGTGTTTTCTAACTGTGTGGGGGATGGACTTATTGAATGAACACGGGAACTTGTGTTCCTAAATAGGAGGAACACAGGAGCCCTGTGTTCATTGCTGACAGAACAGCAGTCTGCCGTATTTAGAATGGCAGACCGCTGTTCAGTCTCCACAAGGAGCAATCGCAGGTGCCTGGCGGCACGAGCCCCCACTCGCGGTCCTGCAAAGCGAAGTACGGTTATGGCGTTTCGCAGGACAGAGCCGACTTGCCACAGTATATGTGGCTAATGCAGGGAATGCATTAAAATGTTACTAAAATCAGGACCTTGCATTCACTATATTTGGTCTCCCACAGTACACAGAACATGGAAATGCAATTACTTTAGTAAATATAAACTGCTAAATACCTGCTAATATATTAGCAGTAAATAGCAGTCTTGGGACTTCTATCAGTGTCTAGTTAAAGGATTAGTTCACCCTTGTGCAATGTTACACCCATATTCAGGGTGTAACATGTTGTTAACAGATCGACCCCACACCTCCCTAATCCCTGCTGTGACAGCTAGAGGGGTTCTTCTCTCTCCACACTAGCTGTCAAATTGTAAAAAAAAAAGGTGTCTGAGCAGGGCTCTGCCCGCTGGGCTGTGTCACTGATTGACAGCACTTTGGGCATAGAAAACTACAATGACGGCCGCCTTTGCGACTGTTAGTTTGTAGTTTTCAATTAACTACCACACCGCTATGGTAGTTTGTTTACGCTTCCTGTCAGATTGTATCTGCTTAACCGTACGGGATGTATAGGCAAGCAGATTCACTAGCTCTGCTGGAGACATGCATGGCACCAGCAATCTTCTAATCACTGGTGCAAAGTTTTAGAAGCTCCAAAAAAAACAAAAATGCACGAACACATTTTTTCACCTGCATTTATTTTATTGCAAAAAGTAAATGTATCCTTTAACGTTTGTAGGAGGAGTTTTCACTCTAGTTTGACTGTCCTATGAGGCTGCAGGACCCCTGACCCTCTATCTGGACAGTGCTGATTGGCTCTGTGCTGATCACATGCACCCTTCCAAGAAAAAAAAAAAAACTCCCCAGAAATACACACAAAACTGAGCATGTGCAAAGTGCCCCCGAGGCTCTGTTCTAACAGATGGATTGGGGACAGTAAATAAAGGGGATGATCAGTGAAGACAGGATCAAACAGCCTTTTTACACAACGCAGAGGATTAACCCCATATGTTCCACAGTGGGTATAACAAGCATGCTTTACTGCATATACAGACTGAGTTTACTGTTGTGGGTTTAGTAACACTTTAAGGTATAAAACACGGAACTATAGAACCAATTTAATTTTCCATATAACAGGTGCACTAAAGAGATTATCTCCTTTTATCTAATAATTTTTTCTACCAAGTGTCCCTCTTTCCCATCTCAGAATGTTAGAAGGTATGTAAAGAAGCTCCAAAAATGTCATTCATGAGGAAGAAAGAGGGACAGAAGGACTGGGTTCCAACAGAGGGAGCTGTGCCGGTGTCCTGTCAGAAAACTGCTACTCATCAGAAAATGTAGAGGAAGTGACATTCTCAGTGAAAAATGCTTACTGCACATGCCCCATGCGTTCCAACATGGCTGCTATGCGTTCCAATGGGTTTCCTAATGTGACAGAACACAAAGGAATTGGCGGACATCTTCTTACTCCCAGCCAAGTCTTCAATTTCACACTTATTTTAGCAGTAAACTCACCTTATATCCTGAAATACAAGATTCAGTTTTTATTATTATAGTAAACACAGCGACAAGCCTGCAAGCACAAGGTGGTGACGGCCATCTTGGTACACCCCACACTGCTCAGCACCAAACTGATTATATAGTGAAATAGTCTATTTTAGTATATAAGGTGAGTTTACAGCAAAAATTTGTGTGGAATTGAAGACTTGGCTGGGTGTAAGATGATGTCTGCTGCTGCCTTCGTGTTCTGTCACATTAGGAAACCTATTGGAACGCATAGCGGCCATGTTGGAACGCATAGAGCATGCGCAGTAAGCAATTTTGTTGGCATCGTCACTTCTGTTGCATTTTCTGATGGGTAGTGGTGTTCAAATGGTACCTATCAAATTGTGCAACCTGAAAGTCACATTCGGACGAGAACAACTTACTGCGCATGCGCCATGCATTCCAACATGGCCGCTATGCGTTCCAATAGGTTTCCGAATGTGACAGAACACAAAGCAGTGGCAGACATCTTCTTACACCCACGCAAGTCCTGAATTTTACATTTATTTTAGCAGTAAACTCACCTTAGATACTGAAATAGACTATTTCACAGCAACCAAATGAAATAGAAATTGAAAATAATCAGCGCAAACCCTGACTAAACAATACAAATGACGTGCACAAAGCTGCAAGCAATCAGTGCCAAACACAAAACACCAAAGATAATGTATAAATAATATTGCTGCGCTAAGTGAATAAAAAATCGCTAAATAACAAATAATCTCTTAGTGAAAAATAATACTGGATAATGTGACCATATAATCTCAAATAATAAAATAATAATGAATAAAAAGTGTTAAATCAAAACAGTCCGTGATACTAAAAAGTCCCAATGCACAGTGCATATAAAGTGACCCAATATTACTGTGATAAGTCCCAATACACAGTGCAAATCACGTGACACAATAAATGAATGAAATCTTCATGTCAATGAGTGAAGCATGCAGCACTTTAATCACACTCACAGATGAAGATTTCATTCATTTATTGTGTCACTTGATTTGCAGTGCATTGGGACTTATCTTATCACAGTAATATTGTGTCACCCGGCTCACAGCCCCGGATACGTAATGGAACAGCTGAGGAGCTGACTAGTGCGCATGCACGGAGGCTGTGTAACGCAGCGGTTACATTAAAACAGCTCGGCTGAAATATGAGTCATCTCCACTCCTGTCCCTGTCACTTCCCTGATCTTGCCTAGTAAATATAAAAGCGGCTCTCGGCTACATGATTTATCTTTTCATACAGCCGCCGCCGATTTTATATTTACTAGTCCAGATCAGGGAAGTGACAGGGACAGGAGTGGAGATGACTCATATTTCAGCCGAGCTGTTTTAATGTAACCGCCGCGTTACACACACTGCCGTGCACTGGAAATGACGAGGGTAGGCATTTCTCACGGGTAGGGTTTTTTCACGGAACACCGGCACTTCCCGGCAAGGAACTCTGAAGGTCCGCCGAACCTTCAGAGCGCATGCTCCGCTCGCGTCAGCGGCTGCATGCAGTGCAAATATCTCCTAAACTATACAGGTTTAGGAGATATTAATTATACCTACAGGTAAGCCTTATTATAGGCTTACCTGTAGTTAAAAGTCAAAAAAAGCGGTATACTACCGCTTTAAGGAAAGCAATAGGAATGAATAGCGACCATGTTGGAACGCTTGGCGCATGCGCAGTAAGTTTTCCCCATCTGAATGTCACTTCCGAATGCAGAATCTGCTAGGTAGCGGTATTTTGATAGAACAGCGGTGTTCTGCCGAAAACATGTCCTGCCTCCTAATTACTTCCGGTTGCTATTGCAGTGGGAGTCAACACTAAGTTGAGTTCCGGTCACATGACTGTGATCACTGTGGTTGTACAATTGTACTTCCTGTGTTTAGTAGGAGGTCACATGACTGTGAGGTCACTATGGTTGTATAAGGAAGGCGGCGGCATGCTGCGGTGCGGAGCGCTGTGGACTCTCGGTACCGTGTGTCGGTATGCCAGCAAGGTGTCCGCTCGTGCTGTCAGCACTGAGCCCTGGCCCCGGGGAACGGTGGACAGATTCGGGGGTGTCAGTGTCCGGCTTCTCCCCACACAGCACCGAGACGAGACTTTGTTCAGGAGTTGGCTGCGGGGCAAGTGTCGTGGGGGAGGGGCTCTGTGCAATGAAAGCCAATAAAATCATCCAGTGCTATGTGTTCTGCTTTATTTCCTATCAGGATTATGGACAGCCTGGGGCACCCATCTGAGCCTGATGGAGGACAAGGCAATGTAGTAGTAGCTGCGTTGTATCAGGACTAGTGTGTAGCCTGATAGTGACTGTTTCTATCTGAGGCTTCTCACATGTTTGCATTCCCAAGTAGTTCATTGGCACTATTCCTGCAAGCGTATGTCAGATCCTAAACCCACAACTGTAAAATCAGTGTGTATATGCAGTAAATCATGCTTGGTATACTCACTGTGGAGCGTAAGGGGTTAATCCTGTGCATTGTGTAAAAAGGCTGTTTGTCTTCTCTGATCCTCCCCTTCTTTTACTGTCCCCAATCCATCTGCTGATAGATCAGAGCCTTGGGGGCGCTCTGCACATGCTCAGTTTGGTGTGTATTGCTAGAGTTTTTTTTTTTCTTTGGGAGGGTGCATGTGATCAGCACAGAGCCAATCAGAAAAGTCATACAGCCTCATAGGACAGTCAGAGTTGAATGAAAACTCCTCCTATGAGCTTTAACCAGATACTGATAGAAGTCACAAGGCTGTTACATACTGCCTTTAAAAAAAAAGTATTTAGCAGTTTATATTAACTAAAATGATTGAATTTCTGTGTACTGCGGGAGACCAGATATGAATGGCAGGGTCCTGGGTTGAGGAAATTATGTGATAAGTAAAAAAAAAAAAAAAGCATTAAGGGCCCATTTACACGAACACACACACCTTACATGTGATATTACATTGCTGTTCATATTAAATGATACCTCACTGCATGAGGCAGCGCTTCCATGCATTGCAATACAGAAGTTGTTGCTCGTCTGACATTTTTTGTGCCTTGGCAGCGCCTTAATTTCAGTGGGGTGCCACAACATATAACATGTTAAGACGCTGCAAAAATAGAAATCAGCCCTTGGAATTTTTATTTTAGACATGCAGGTTTCTGTAATAGGAAAACCTAACTCCTGCCAAAATCATCTATTATTTATATATATTGGATAGGATTGTTTTGTCAAGTCACTTCTTCTCCCTCTGACAGAAGAGCAGGGAAAAAGGAGTGCTGGTTACTAGGACAGGAAATAGGGGGAGCAGAGGTCACTAGGACAGGAAATTAGGGGAGCAGTGGTCATTAGGACAAGGAAATTAGGGGAGCAGAGGTCACTAGGACAGGAAATTAGGGGAGCAGTGGTCATTAGGACAGGAAATTAGGGGAGCAGAGGTCATCAGGACAGGAAATTAGGGGAGCAGAGGTCACTAGGACAGGAAATTAGGGGAGCAGAGGTCACTAGGACAGGAAATTAGGGGAGCAGAGGTCACTAGGACAGGAAATTAGGGGAGCAGAGGTCACTGGGACAGGAAATTAGGGGAGCAGTGGTCATTGGGACAGGAAATTAGGGGAGCAGAGGTCATTAGGACAGGAAATTAGGGGAGCAGAGGTCATTAGGACAGGAAATTAGGGAAGTGGTAGTCACTAGGACAGGAAATAAGGGGAGCAGAGGTCACTAGGACAGGAAATAAGGGGAGCAGAGGTCATTAGGACAGGAAATAAGGGGAGCAGAGGTCACTAGGACAGGAAATTAGGGGAGCAGAGGTCATTAGGACAGGAAATTAGGGAAGTGGTAGTCACTAGGACAGGAAATAAGGGGAGCGGTGGTCACTAGAACAGGAAATAAGGGGAGCAGAGGTCACTAAGACAGGAAATAAGGGGAGCAGAGGTCACTAGGACAGGAAATAAGGGGAGTGGTGGTCACTAGGACATGAAATAAGGGGATCTGTGGTCACCAGGGCAGGAAATAAGGGGAGGGGTGGTCACCAGGACAGGAAATAAGGGGAGCGGTGGTCACCAGGATAGGAAATAGAGGAAGCTGTGGTCACTAGGACAGAAAATAAGGGGAGCGGTGGTCACCAGGACAGGAAATAGGGGAAGCGGTGGTCACTAAGACAGAAATTAAGGGGAACAGTGTTCACTAGGACAGGAAATAAGGGGAGCGGTGGTCACCAGGACAGGAAATAAGGTTGTCACCAGGACAGGAAATAGGGAAGCGGTGGTCACCAGGACAGGAAATAAAGGGAGCGGTGGTCACCAGGATAGGAAATAGGGGAAGCGGTGGTCATTAAGACAGAAAATAAGGGGAACAGTGTTCACTAGGACAGAAAATAAGGGGAGCGGGTATCACCAGGACAGGAAATATGGGGAGCGGTGGTCACCAGGATAGGAAATAGGGAAGCGGTGGTCATTAGGACAGGAAATAAGGAGAGCGGTGGTCACTAGGGCAGGAAATAAAGGGAGTGGTGGTCACCAAGACAGGAAATAAGGGGAGCGGTTGTAACGAGGACAGGAAATAAGGGAAGCAATGGTCACCGGGACAGAAAATAGGGGAGAGATGGTCACCAGGACAGTAAACAGGGGAGAGGTGGTCACCAGGAAAAAAAGGGGAATAGGGGTCACTAGGACAGTAAATAAGGGGAGTGGTAGTCACTAGGACAGGAAATAAGGGGAGCCGTGGTAAGTAGGACAGGAAATGAGGAGCTGTGGTCACTTGGACAAAAAATAAGGGGAGTGGTGGTCACTAGGACAGGGAATAAGGGGAGCGGTGGTCACTAGGACAAGAAATGGGAGTAGTGGTCACTAGGACAGGAAATAAGGGGAGCGGTAATCACTAGGACAGGAAACAAGGGGAGCGGTGGTCACTAGGACAGGAAATAAGGGGAGCGATAATCACTAGGACAGGAAACAAGGGGAGCGGTGGTCACTAGGACAGGAAATAAGGGGAGCGGTTGTCACTAGGACAGGACATAAGGTGAGTGGTGGTCATCAGGACAGCAAATAAGGGGGGCTGTGGTCTTTAGAACAGGAAATAGGGGAGCGGTGGTCATCAGGACAAGAAATAAGAGGAGCGGAGGTCATGAAGATAGAATATAAGGAAAGGAGTGGAGGCCAGGACAGGAAATAAGTTGAGCAGTGGTCACCAGGACAGGAAGGAATAATAATCCCACAAAGGTTCTAACTCTTCTCTATTTTATGGAAACAGTCAGTGTCCCCACTGGAGAGATCTCACAGACTGCAAATAAAAACTGAAGGGTTTTATCTCTTTGTTTATCTGTCAAACAAAAAGTTATGGTTGGCGCTAGGCCAGCTGTTAAACAAAATGGTGCTGCAGTTTCTTTAGTACCGTGTGATGCAGTTACTAACCCTTTTGTTGCCAGAGTTTCTTGAAGCTTCAACGTCCATACCATGTTTAGCAGCGCCAGTTAGGCTAATGTTAACTCTGTGACTGAGATCTGAAAACTAGGAACACACACAGTTGCACATTCCTAAAAACAAAATGCCCTTTTTACTTACCTAAATACTTGTTTGCTCCCTTTGGCTGCAGAGACAGTGGCCGGGGTTGTACACATACATAAGTAGCCGTGATGCTTTACAGCTATGGTGGGAATTCAACCCCCTGTTGCTTTTGTGTCTAATTCAAGTGAGTGGCGCAGCCTTGCAAGTGCCCTGCAACAGGCTTGCGGCATTCTAATGCGGGGTTGAAGGAGTTAAAATTGGCAGTGAGCAGGTGCTTCAATGCCCCCTTACCACCTGTCAAATGCTCTCTGAAGAGCAGTTCAAACACGGGTCGCTCTGCAGGGATCAAAGTAAGTGTGAACAAGCCCTTAAACCCTGCAATCGTGTGATGCTCTTGTCCCATATATATATATATATATATATATATGTGGCAGGATCCTTTTTTTTATTTTTATTTGTTTTATGGGTTTCCGCATCACTGCCTGCATAACGTTAACACTTCCTATTGGCTGTACAGCAGTGGGATCCTGGAGGTAAGGGTCACATCTGCAGCACTTGATTAGTGGTCTCTGCACCGGAAAAGGGTACTAGTGAGGCACCCACATGGTGGACATTTTACATTTGCATTTATCATGTTGAATTGTGATCACAAGCTGGTTAACACTCCTTATCTAATTTTAGCAAGTGCCTAAAAGTCTGTTTAAAAAAAAATATATATATATATATATAGGCTAGCATTGTGTAGAGTGACTCCTAAAGGATAGAGATGACCATATTCAAAAATCTACCAGTAACTTGGAAAACATAGCAGTCATTTAATTCCCAGTGTCTTGTATTCCTTGTAGATGCTGTTCAGAGATGGAAGGAGGAAGGCAGGATTGCAGTATGGCTGCACATTCCAATCACTTTAAGTGGACTAATAACCTACGCTGCCTTGGAAGGATTTCAGTTCCATCATGCAGAAAAGGACACATCCACATTGACTCTTTGGTTAAAAGAAGGTCCAAACCGGCTCCCTGGGTATGCCACACACCAAGTGGGTGTTGCAGGTTAGTCAATATTTTATACGTTATTAAAAGATTTCCACGTCAGAAAATGCCAGGTATCGAGCACATGAGGGCTTGTTCACACCAGCAGTAGTGTTGTGCTGTGAAGGAAGCGGTGCTGATGTGCTGTAATGACGCATTGCACTGTTTACTTTTTTTTTGCAACGCATTGCAACTTTATTATAATATCACAACAAGATGACATTTTATTCATCTTAATACATTGCAGTGTCGAGTGTTGCAACTCACTGCAGTTAAAAAAAAGTAGAGCATGTCCTACTTTTTTCAGAATGCTGTGGTGTGAACTAAATTCATAGAGCTCAAGGCAAATTTTCTTGTCTGTGTATTGGGGTTGCACTGGGCAGCTGCTGTGAATGAGCCTTGAGACTGTTTATTTATTACAGGTATTCAATATAGCAGTGGTCCTCAACCCTTGCCTACAGGGCCCACTAACAGGCCAGGTTTGCAAGATAACTGAAATACATCCCAGGTGATATCATTTGCTGCTCAGTGATTGCAGTACTCTAGTCTGCATCTCCCCAAGGTAATACCTAAAATCTGGCATGTTCGTGGGCCCTGAGGACTGGAGTTTTTTTTTTTTTTAACTTTATTTTTATTTGCATATAAATTTTAAGTTTACAACAGTATTTCTCAGAGTAGAATTCACATTTTACATGTTAAGGTTATGCAGGAAAGAAATACAATGAAACAAATACTAAAATATCATATATATTTCCCCTTTTTCCTCCCTCCCCCCCTTCCCAATATTCCTCCCCTTCTTGCCACCACTTCCATTTTACATTGCCTCCCCATGGTAGATAAGCTTAGCTATTTATTTCAATATATTTAGTTGATTTTTTAAATTCTTTCCATTTTCCCCATTTTCTTTTCATGTTTACTGGAATTTCCTCTTGTGTATTACATATATATTCCATATTAAAGTTGTTATTTATCTTTTTACACCATTCCTTTATTTTCGGGCTCTCCTTTTCTCTCCACTTTTTTGGTATGGTTCCCTTTGCTATATTCAGCAAAGTTGGTACAAGCGTCATATTATATTTTTTTAAAGGTATTATTGTTTTGTGAAAGAGGCAAACCCATGGATCGTTTGGTATTTTTATTCCAGTGATTTCTTCAATCAGTTGTCTAACTTCTAGCCAGAAATCTTTTATCTTGGGGCAATCCCAAAATAGATGGTACATTGTACCTATGTTGCCACACTCCCGCCAACATTTGTCTATCTTGTTTGGTTGGTATTTATTTATTACTTCTGGGGTGATGTACCACCTAAGCAGACATTTATAATTTAGTTCTGTTGTGCTTACGTCTGTGGCTGTGGATCCGACTGCCCTTAGTACAGTCCCAAGTTCCTGTCCTTGCAAGTGTGTCCCAATTTCTTTTTCCCATTTTACTATATATGGAGGTTTTTCCAAGCTGTGCCATTCCGTCAGCATTTTGTAGATCTGAGAGACTCCATGCCTTTGCGTGGAGGAATAACTCAGTTTCTCGATGTTGTTAAGATTTTTTCCCGACCTAATCGGCTGTGGTAATGAGCTGACAAAATGTCTCAGCTGGAGATATCTCCAGTCATCTATTTTTATATTTTTATTTTCTTGTTTTAATTTCTGAAGTGTTTTTATGTGACCTTTGTGTAAAATATCTTTTAATTGAGTGTTCCCTATCCAATTTCCACCCTTTTCTTCTTTCCCTGGTGGGAAGTATTTAGTGCCATTTAATGCTATCATTGGTGAATTGTATTCCCATTTCAATTGTTTGTTAATCCCATCCCATATTTTATAAACTACCTTTGTCATTTCATGTGCTCCCTGTATTTCCCTATATTTTGGTGGTATCCATATTGTTTTGTGTAAATGATTATTATTTTGTGCACATTCTATCTCTACCCATCTTTTTTCCCTCTTTTCTATTTTTGTCCAGTCCACCATTCGTGTAATAATTACTGCCTTATAATACCTTTCTATATCTGGAGTTGCTAATCCTCCTTGTGTTTTACTTCTTGTAAGGATCTTGTACTGTATTCTGGGTTTTTTCCCTTGCCATATATATTTTGTCAATAAAGTTCTTATTACCCTAAAGAAAGTTGCGGGGATGTTTATTGGCAATAAGGAAAAGGTGTATAAGATTTTTGGCAAGATAAACATCTTCACGACGTTATTCCTTCCGATCCATGAGATTAAACCATTTGATTTCTTTCTTATGTCTGTTTTTATTTCGTTCAATAACGGTATATAGTTAGCTTGATATAATTTTCCAGTTTGCGGTGTTAAATATATCCCTAAATATTTTAATTTTTCTTTTGTCCACGTATATGGGAAGTATGTTTTTATTATTTCTTCTTCCTGGGTATTTAACCTTATATTCAAAATCTCTGATTTTATTGGATTTATTTTGAAGTTTGACAACTTTCCATAATCTTTTAACTCCTTTTGAATGTTTGGAAGAGTAATCCTTGGATTTGTAACGATGAATAATAAATCGTCCGCATATGCTGCGATTTTGTGCTCGTCTTGGTTTACCGTTACTCCTTTTATATCTTTATTTTGTCTAATTTTTGCCAGTAATGGTTCCAGGGTTAGTACGAACAGTAGGGGTGATAAAGGACACCCTTGTCTCGTCCCATTGCTCATTCCAAATTTCTCTGATAAACTTCCGTTTATTTTAATTTTTGCCGTAGGGTTATTATATAGTGCCTCTATCCATTGCCTCATTCTTGACCCCATCCCTAAGTTTTTTATGGTTTCTTTCATGAAGTCCCAATCCACCCTATCAAAAGCCTTTTCAGCATCAATTGAAAATAGGATGGAGGGGACCTCATATTTTTTTGTTTTTTGTAGTAGAAGCAGGGTACGGATCACATTATCCTTCCCTTCTCTGCCTGGGACGAATCCAGTTTGGTCCGGATGGATCCACATTTTTAGTAGCTCTTTTAGTCTTGTTGCCAAGATTTTCGCAAATAATTTTGTGTCTGCGTTTAACAACGCAATTGGCCTATAACTAGAACAGAGGGTTTGATCTTTCCCTTCTTTCGGTATTACCGTAATGTATGCCATTAGAGATTCTTCTCTTAGGTCTTCCTTCCCTATATTGTTCAGATATTTTTGCATTTTTGGAATTAATATTTCTTTGAATCTTTTATAGTACTTTATTGTATATCCGTCCGGACCTGGACTCCTTCCATTTTGAGTAGTTTTTAATGCTTCTCTTATTTCATTTTCAGTAATTGGAGCTTCGAGAAGTTCCAATTTGTCTTCTGGAATTTTAGGCAGATCTGCTTCCTTAATATATTTTTGGATCTTTATTATTTTTTCCTGTCTTATTTTCGGGGTTTCTTCCTTTCGGACATTGTATAGAGTGCTATAAAAGGCATGAAAGGCTTTAGCTATTCCTGTGGTTGAGTTGATTATTTCGTTTTTACTATTTTTAATTTTTTCTATGTAATTTTTTGATTTTTTCCTCATCAGTAATCTCGCTAGGGACCTTCCTGGTTTATTTCCAAATTTGTATCTGTGTCTGGCTATCTTATTGAAATGATTTCTAGATTCCTCTTCCAATAGATCTTTTAATTCGTCTCTTTTTATTATAAGGTTTTTCTCTATTTCTTTTTTAGATTCTTTTTTATGTTTTTGTTCTAGGTCGTATATTTCTCTTATAAGTGTATTAATTTGGTTTGTCCTCTCTTTCTTTTTTCTTGACGCACTGGATATTAATATTCCTCGGATATAAGCTTTGTGTGCTTCCCATAGTGTAGCGGATGCTATTTCTGGTGTGTCGTTCTTTTGAAAATAAAACTCTAGTTCTTTTTCTATTCTATTTCCTATTTCTTCCTCTAGAATTAGTTCTTCATTTAACCTCCATGTTCCCATACTTTTGTGGTGTATCGGTGTTTTAATTGTTAAAGATAGGGGTGCGTGGTCTGACAATGTGATTGTGCCTATTTCTGTGCTTTCTATAAATTCTAGTAGGCGATGGTCAATAAAAAAATAGTCCAATCTTGAGTACATCGAGTGTATTGAGGAGTAATAAGTGTAATCTCTTTTTTTTGGGTGTTGAATCCTCCATGCATCTACTAATTGGTTCTGATGTAGTTTTTTCCTTATTTTCCTTAGTTTTTGTTCACCCAGCATCCTTACACCCGATGTACTATCGACACTTGGGTCAATACAAAAATTTATATCCCCTGCCATTATCAAATAGCCTTTTTTAAAGCTCTCTAAGTCATATAGGATTCTCCCCAGATATTCACTTGGTTTTTTGTTTGGATTATAGATATTGGCTAATGTCAACTCCATCCCCCTTATTTGACCCTTAAGAAAAATATATCGGCCATTCGGATCTGTTTTCATTTCTTCTAGGGAGAATTCTATATTTCTTGCTATTCCTATTGCTACCCCTCTTGCACGCTCTATTGGTGAGTCCCCATAATACCATTTAGGAAAGTGTTTGGAAAAAAGTTTTATATTCGAGTGGAGAGAAATATGCGTTTCCTGCAGAAAAGCTATATTTGCTGCTTCTCTCCTCAACTCTTCCAATATTTTATACCTTTTTATATGGGAATTTAATCCTCTTACGTTATATGTTATTATTTTTAGTTGTTCATCTTTCATTTCTATCTTTTCTACTCGGGCTAGCACTTCCTTGAACTCGGCAGCGCTGGTCCGATTTAAAATCCGCTATCAGCATTCTACCCATGTTGTTGGACTGACAAAAAATTTCTTTTCCTTTTGGGCAGTGGGGAGTTTCCCTATCTCTACCCCTCCTCCCATCCCTCCCCCTCCCCACCTCCCCCCCCTCCCCCCCCACCTCCATCTCTCTCCGTCTCATATTGATATTCTTTTGATCAACTTTAGATCTTAGGGTATTTAGTTGTTTCTTTGGGTCATTCTCCCTAATACCCATTTTCTTTTGGGGTGGTGCTCTAATGGATTAGCACGTTCTATCTCCTTCCTCAATTGGAAGGACATTCCGGCCTTTGGGGGGGCTGTCCTATTTCCTTTATATGGCTTATCTCCCTTCCCCTCCTTCCCCCCTCCCCCCCCCCCCAACCACCCCCCCCTCCCCCAGTCCCCCCATACAGTTCCTATCAATACTTATATAAGAGAGAACCTCACAGAGCACGGCAGAAAGGGGGGAAAAAAAAAAAAAAAAAAAAAAAAATTTTTCTCTTTTCTTTCCCTTTTCTCTTCTCCCTCCCTTCTTCTCTTCTCTTCCCCTTCTCTTCCCCTTTCCCCCCGTATATGTCCCGCTCTGCAAAGTTCCCTTCCAATCTTTCATTATTTAAACAATATTTCCGCATTTTTTATCTTTTGTTCTTTCTAGCTAATGTCCATTGCTGTTCTTCCGTCTGAAAGTTTCTTCGTGATTCTTCTCTATTGTCATTTTCGTACCATCCGGGCATGTTTGGCTCTTGTATATCTAGTTTTTTACAGAATTCTTGAGTTTCCTCTGGGAAAGTGAGTTTTGCTGATCGTCCATCTCTTTTTCCTATTAGACTAGCTGGAAACCCCCAATTGTATCTAATTCCTTGTTTTTGCATTTCTTCTGTCAATGGCTTTAAAATTCTTCTCCTCCTCAATGTTTCCGGTGCTAAATCTGTAAATATCTGTATCTTGTCATTTTCTGTATTTCCTGTATTTATTAATGATTTGTTCTTCTTTAAGTTTTCCCATATTTGTGCTTTATCTGTGTAGTTTTGAAACCTGATTATCACATCTCTAGGTGATTCTGCTGGGATTCCTATCGGTTTTCTTATGCGGTGGACTCTTTCAATCAGTAATTGATCTTCTTCCCCTCTACCTAGTACTGGGTTTAAGATTTTTTGAAGTTTATCTCCCAAGTTTTCTTCCTGTGATGTATCCCTTAATCCTCGAATCCTCAAATTTTTTCGTCTTGCTCTGTTCTCTTGATCCTCTAATTTGTAAGCTAGGTCTCTGACTTTTTTCCTGGTCTCGTTTATTTCCCTTCTCATTCCCTGTATTGTTTTTGTTTGGTCTTCTTGCTTTTTCTCTAGTTCTTCTACCCGGCCCAGGGCATGTCCCAAATCCGTCTGGACGTGTCCTAGGTCGGTCTGGATTTTAACCAATTCGATTTTTAGTGATTTTTCTAATTCTGCGAACATTTCTCGCATATCACCTTTTGTAGGGGGATGTTCTTTTATTTCTCCCTGTTCTTCTTCTTCCTCTTCATCATTTTCAGTCCTTAAGCTTATCTCAGAGTTTGCTGAACTGATAGATGATTTAGTTACTTCAGCTTTTTGACTTTTCTCCACTCTCTTCTTTCCTGTTCCTTGTTGTTTTTCCTGAGATGTTTTTTCTAAGGAGTTTTCTTGTGTCATAAATTTCCTGATTGTGTTAGGACTTGAGGTCACCCTTGGTGATTTTGCAATAGCTCCTCCTCTTGTAGATTTACCCCTCATTATGTAAAAGGTGGTTCTGAGATTCCTTTATAAAATCTCACAAATCAATATGTTGGTACTCAAAATTCGTTATTCAGTATGGATAAACAGTATGGAATATGTTTGCATTATTGCCAGAGGGGATACACAATAAGGCCAGATAGTCTCTATATTGACTTCATATTGACAGTCGACAGTGAGAAATAGAGGTATGGGGTACTTCCAGCCTTCCAGTTCCCTACTCAAGTCCTTGTACAGGCTGGGGTGGATCCCCTCTTTAAATATTAGTGAAAAGAGAAAGATAAAAAAAAAAAAAAAAAAAAAAAAAAAAAAACGAAAAAAAAAGAAAATAAACAAGACCAAAAATAGATTGATTTGGTCTCCCACTTTGTTAAGGGCTCGCTCCTTATTGTTCCAGCTATTACTGGCTGGGCCGGACTCAAGCTGTATGGCATAAAAAATGCTTGGGCGGTGCCGGATTTTATTTCACAGAAGTAAAAAATGTTAATTATTTTATACAGATCCAAGAGCCTTATTCACACCTGTGTTCTTCTTATGGTTCTCTGTATAGGTCCTTCATTCCTTCCCCTTCTAATTTTAGCTATGCATAGGTATATACCAGTATATAATAGTCCAGCTGCCGGAGTGCCATGTGGTGTAAACGTGAGCTGATTTGAAAAGTGGTGAGACTGTCACACCTGCTACTCCGAAAAGGACGCTTAATATGCATATATTGGTTTTAACACCAGGGGTAGCTAGGTCATTCTCAGGTGTGCTGGCTTTATATTTATTAGCATGCTGACTTATTGTATATTATCTCTAGGAAGTCTTGGAAAGTCCTTCTAATAAACAATCGGATGACAGTAGAGATGATATGAAAAGAGGGGTTACTCCTCTGTAACTCACGGTTTTAAGTAGGCTGTCCTCCTTTAAAATACTCTCTGTTCATCTTGGGCTTTTACTCTCCTGTCCTCCTCCGTTTCTCAGCTCTCAGGCAGCAAGGCAGCAAGGCAGCAGCGTCTCCAAGATGGCAGTGCTGGACGGGATGGGACGGGACGGGGTGGTAAGGAGTCTTTCTCTCCCTTTCAGCTGCACTGTGTACTTCCCAGCGCTCGCAGGACTCAGCGATTACAATTGTTATAGAGGCTTCTACCATCTATCGTTGCGGATGCATGACTGCATCGCCGCGCAGGAGACAGGATTCACCGGCACGGACCTCCACGTGTCACACAGCGGAGGGACTCCTCCTGGTATTGAGGCTGAGCGGAGCGTGGGGGGGGTGGGGGGGGTCAGCGAGGTTCACCGCTCGCAGCGCCCGCGCTCGTCCCCGGCGGCTTCGGACTCTATAGTCGGGTCGGAGGTGGGTCAGGAGCGGTCGGGGTCATCTGTTCCTCCATGTTAGAGACAGCCATCTCCCCCTTCAGCCTACGTGCACGCCGTCAGGCTCCTCCCCCTCATGACGGGGTCACCTGAGGACTGGAGTTGAGGACCACTGCAATATAGCACCAACAATTTACACAGCACTTTACATAGATATGGTACATTCACATCAGTTCCTGCCCTCAAGGAGCTTACAATCTAAGGTCCCTAACTCACATACATACATACATACACATAGTAGGGCCAATTTAGACAGGAGCCAATTAACCTACCAGCATGTCTTTGGAGTGTGGGAGGAACCCATGCAAGCACAGGGAGAACATGCAAACACCAGGTAGGTAGTGTCATGGTTAGGATTCAAAACCACAACCCCAGTGCTGCTAAGTGGAAGTGCTAACCATCAAAAACAGATGACACCACTATCAGCTACTGTTCTTATCCATGTGGGTATCCTGCAAGCAGGCTAGAAATTGGTTTTATGATGACCCCATTCACCAATATGTGTGACCATTATATCTTTGCTAATATTGCTCCTGCTCAGGCATCTGTCTTATAAGCAGACTTGTCTATTTTTGCCTCATGGGATGACTACTGTCATCCCGACATCCCATGTAGTACCTGTGCCTATCCAGCTTGAGGTGATTGTAGCCGTATTTGTGCAACAAAACCAACTGAGTACTGTCCATAATATTTCTTTTTTTTTTTTTGCACTAACATTTACATTTTTAGGACAAGCTTTCTGGGAGTTCTCGTCTTCTCCATCCAAGGAGTATTGATTGGACCGAGAAAAAGGGAACTCCTAAAAAATTTGTGCTGAAAATGTAAATGTTAGTGCAAATAAAAAAAGCAGTACGGACTGTATTCAATTGTTTATTGCAAGTGCAACTAAAAAAAACTGCCCATCCAAAAATTCATTCCAATAAAATGTTTGTAATTACCTGCTTCAGAGAAGAGAAGAATGTCATCAAACACCTCTCTTTTCTGAGCTATAATCGTATTCCTGGAGGAAGGTCAGTCATGCAAGTTCCACCTATGTATATTGGATGATATGTCCCATGATTCCTTGCCTCTGATTCCTGTTCTTGGGCGTAATTGTGGGTGCAGTAGTAGGAGGAGTCATGAGCAGAAAAACATCAGACTGGTTGAGGACATTGGTAATACAATAATCCCTCCCACCAGACTAATAAGACTGAAGTGTTTACATCAACAAAAGAGCACAGAGAACTACACTGGGGCGCTGAGGGGACTGGTCAATGTGCAGCTAATGATATCCAAAAAGTGTGTGGTCCCTGGAGCAAGAAATTATTCTGCTTAGTAAATTGGTTTATAAAAAAGTATATGGCTGTATGTATTGGTTTATGGCAGTGATGGCGAACCTTAGCACCCCAGATGTTTTGGAACTACATTTCCCATGATGCTCATGTACTCTGCAGTGTAGTTGAGAATTATGGGAAATGTAGTTCCAAAACATCTGGGGTGCCAAGGTTCGCCATCACTGGTTATGGTTTGGTTCCAGGCACCAATGTAAATAAAGTACAACAATGGCTATATACTGTGTAATTTAAATTTTTGCCTGAAGATAGGCTTTAACCCCTTCATGCTGTGATAACACATAAATGCTGCCTCACTGGACTGGATTTTGAGTCACCTGATTGCTGTGACTACCACAGTGATCGGCCATTGCCACCCCTGTTAATCTCTCTGTGAATGGAGAGGAAAGATATATTGTATCTTTTCTCTCCTTGCAGAGAGAAAAAAGAGAGAGAGTAAATAATAAGAAAAAATAAAGAAAAAATACATTGATCTAGGTCAGTGCCAGGGTTCGTGTTTGGGCCAAGTGTTAAGGCCCCTTTCATCCAGGCGGACCGTTCAGATCCGCCTGTCAGTTTTTTTGGTGGATCTGAACGATCACCCTATGCATCTCTATGGGGCTTTGGATGACAGTGGAGACATGTCCGCTGACATCCGATCCATCAAATCCGGACAGATGGAAACCCTATTTTCCATCCGTCCAGCGGATCGGATGGGATTGGATGAGAACGGACAGACGGTCCGTTCCCATCCGATTCCCCCGTAGAGATGCATGGGGACCTGACAGCTGCGTCTCCGCACACAGCGCGGAGACTCAGCTGTCATCCTCCCCCCCGCGCTGAGAAAAATGGAGTCCGCCTGATGCACTCTGTGTGTGAAAGGACCCTAAAGGTCAAGCAGGATTTTAGAAAAATGTTTTAAATTACTATCAGTGTCAGTTAGGGGTTTATTTACTAAAGCTAGAGAGGGTACAATTAGTCACAATTCTGCAGAGAAACCAATCATCTTCTAACATCAGCATGTTTAATTAAGCTTTAGCAATAAAACATGGAAGCTGATTGGTTTCTCTGCAGAATTGTGACTAATTTTGCCCTCTCTAGCCTTAGTAAAAAAAAAAAAAAAAAAAACCCTTAGGCCCCTCTCACACAGGCGGACCGTTCAGATCTGCCTGTCCGTTTTTTTGGCGGATCTGAACGGTCCCTGCAAGCTTCTCTATGGGACATCGGATTGCAGCGGGGACATGTCCGCTGACACCCGATCCGTCAAATCTGGACGGATGGAAACCCTATTTTCCATCCGTCCAGCGGATCGGATGGGATCGGATGAGAACGGACCGACGGTCCATCCGATTCCCCCATAGAGATCTATGGGGCTGTGACAGCTGTGTCTCCGCACACAGTAAGAAAAGCGGAGTCCGTTTGACGGACTTACTGTGTGAAAGGTGCCTAAGCCCCCATTCACACTGGGGCGACGCTACTTCGCACCGCGACCTCCGAGGTCGCGGTGCGAGCAGCGCGCCGCTACCTCGGAGCGGCCGTCACGGACTTCGTAACATTGAAGTCTATGGCGGTCACCTCCTGGTCGCCCCAAAGAAGCTCCGGACCCTTTTTCTGAGTCGGAGCGACTTGTGTCGCTCCTATCAGAACGGGTCCGCAGCTTCCCTATGGGAGGCGACCTGCGGCGACCTGTGAGGCGACCAGGTCGCCTCACAGGTCGCCCCAGTGTGAACGGGGGCTAAGTGTAAATGTCAGTTTGTTTCAGGTAGGACAAAAAAACAACAAATAACATACACATATGTGGTATTTTTGTAACTGTCAGGTTATGGTAAAAACAAGAAATATACAACTACAGCTTTTTTTTACTATTTTGGGCCAGTTTTCGTTTGATAATAAAACAAAAAAAAAATCAGGACATATCCATTACGATTTACCAAGGGAGCCCAAATTGTCCTGAAAAAACGCTGTATAATCTACCTGGATGCACAAAGTATTTGTGATGATCTGTACTGTTTTACTAACACAAGTCAAAGTTGCAAAATTGTGCTTAGGCATTAACATTTGTTTTACCCTTAGGCGCAAAGGGGTTAAAGCATTTACAAGCATCAGATGGTATACTTTGCAAGAACCACTGCATACATGTCTTCAAATGTGCTTTTTATCCGAGATGTCCAGCATATAATCCTTTGCATACTAATTTATCAGGCTTTTTAGAAGGGTTGCTTGCTATCACATAGAGCACAACTAATGTATACAGTACTTACCTCTGCTTCTATGAGGCAATGTTCCCAAGCTTCCTTACTGGTACTATCTGCATGAGCTGCTCAGTGTGCAGTTTAACCACTTGCCCACCGCTCACATGGAGCGTACTGCGGCAAAGTGGCACGATCCCGCCCAGAGACGTAGACCTACATCGCTGGACTCCTCCCCCTGTAGGCGGCACTCGCGCGCCGCCAGAGGCGTGCTCCCGCTGTTTTCATTCACAGCGGGAGTCGGGCCAGGGGAGGAGCAGCGGCGATCGCCGCTGCTCTGCCCCGATCATCGGGGAATCGAGTGAGGAGATCTGCCCGCCTGTGTAAACAGAGCGGGCGGATCTCCATAGTGACAGGGAGTGACAGATCGGACTGTTCAGCATAGCTGGACATCCGATCTGTCCCTGTCTCACACAGACACCTCCCCCCCCACACGTCAGTAAGCACCAGGCATACATTAACCCCTCCCTCTCCAATAAAATTAACCCCTTCACTGCCAGTGTCATTTTTACAGTAACAGTGCATATGTATAGCACTGATTACTGCAGTAATGTCAGTGGTACCCCCAAAAGTGTCAAAAATGTCAGTCAAGGGTCCGATCTGTCCGCCGCAATGTCGCAGTCCCGCAAAAAAATCGCAGATCACCGCCATTACGCGTTAAAAAAAAACACCAAAAATGACAGAAATCTTTCCCTTAGTTAGTAAACGCAATAACTTTTGCGTAAACCAATCAAAATACGCTTATTGCGATTTTTTTTTACCAAACATAGGTAGCAGAAAACAAATTGGCCAAAAATGTAAAAAAAATTTGATTTTTAAATTTTTTGGGGGGGAATTTCATATAGAAAAATGTTAAAAATATTGTTATTTTTTCAAAATAAACGCTCTTTTTTTGTTTATAGCGCAAAAAGTAAAAATCGCACAGGTGATCAAATACCACCAAAAGAAAGCTCTGTTTGTGGGAAAAAAAGGACGTAAATTTCGTTTGGGTACGGCGTCGCACGACCGCGCAATTGTCAGTTAAAGTTGCACAGCGCCGAATCGCAAAAAGTGGCCTGGACGGAAGACAGCAAAATCCTCCGGTGGTAAAGTGGTTAAATACGTTTTTTACATTGGGGGGACATACAGAGCCCCTTCTGCAGTAAAAAACCTTCTTAGCAATTTGTTTCTTTAAGTAAAGCTCCACTCTAAAGCTGAAGCTTAGGTATGGCAGTTTTTACATTTGTAACAATTGAACCAACTTGGGCCTATGTAAGTATGTACTGTATGTGTCAATCCTGTGGGATCCCAATGAAAGCTGGAAATTACTGCGGTAGGCACTGCTGCTCCAGATATCTCCACTAGCTTTCAGGTCCTGTTCTGTGCAGCTGCACTGCTGCTTAGTGAATACAGGAGGTTGTTAAAGAGGTGATGTTGCTAACTCCACTTCATCCAATCAGAGACACTTTGCATTCATTGAGAAAATGTAAAGTGTTCACTAAGTAGCAGGGCAGCTTCTTGGCACAGGATCTGGAACTTGTAGCAATCACTGTGCCTACTACAGTGATTTCCAGCTTCCACAGGGATCTCACAGGTATGGCACATAAATACTTACCTTGGTCTAAGATGGACCAATGTAACTATGTAAAAATGACCATACCTAAAGTTCAGCTTTAATTCTGGGCTGTGCACCCAGTCCTATCATGCTCTAGTGTGTGTGTGTGTGTTTATAAGTATGCAGTGGACAGAGCGAGAACAGCGCATTGTTGCCCAAAACAAATAGAAAGAAAAAGCCAGCCCTAACTGCCAGTAATGAGCAAGCCAGTTTCAAAGCCAGAGCTATGCATGCAGAAATGTTCCATCTGCAAATAACCATTGATTTTCTGAAACACAAGTGTCTGTTTTCCTAAACTCTGATTCTCTTCAGATCAGACAAATCTACATGTACAGTATCTCACAAAAATGAGTACACCCCCACATTTTTCTAAATATTTTATTATATCTTTTCATGTGACAACATTGAAGAAATGACATTTTGATACAATGTAAAGTAGTGAGTGTACAGCCATGGTTGAAGGAAAGAAAATTGGATAAAGTATTGCATTCTTTAAAGGAGAAGTATAGCCAAAGTTATTTTGGCTACACTTCTCCTACGCAGGGCAGTTCGTACTGCACTCCTGTGATCTGTTTTCAGTCGACGAGGGGCTGAAGCTGACATCACAGAGCCGGTCCAGGCTCTGGAAAGATCCTGACCATATGATCAGGATCCACCCAGAAGCCTAGACCAACAGCTGGCTCAGCCTCTCAGCAATCTGCTGGGAGACTGAGCCAGCCGCTCCCACCCCCTCCACAGCCTATCTCTCCAGTGAGCACTGGAGGGGCAGAGCATAGAATAGGGGAATGAATGTCACTGGCCCTCTGCTCACAGAATGCTGAGAACAGAGCAATCAGCGGTCTTTGATTGCTCAGTTCTCAGTGTAGGGCTGGTGGGGTACAGATGAAGCATCGGATCGATGCTGCGTCCACCTAGCGTGAGTATTAATGTTTTTTTTTTTCTGAATCCCATACTTCTCTTTTAATCCTCTGTCTTCTCAAACCCTCTGGTTATATACAAAAATTCCAAGCGCTGATAATCAAGACCCTCTAAAAATGTATTGACCAATAAGACACTGGAGTATCCAAACCAAACAATCATTGTGCTGCCAGTCCCAAGCATAGGATGTAAATGCAATGGAACGAAACACTGAAAATGGACAGCGCACAGGAGTAACAATGAGGTGTCAAAGGGGAATCAACAGGTAGCGATCCATACTGAATGTCAATTTATTGAATTAATAAAACCAGGGATTGCAAACACGTTACCACATGGGATTGGATGGTGGTGAGGACATTGTGGAATGACAGTTGCCAATAGTCAATATGGGGTAGTCCAACGCTGTACCTCCTTGGAGATGTGAGGGTGTCCAGGGAATGGGAGCCACTGTGGAGTAGAAAGAGGATCCTGGCCGATCACTGCCAGCGCATGTGTAAGCCGTGGTACTGGAGCGCCGAGGGTAGCGCGGAGTCTGGAAGTGACATCGCAGGAACCAGCCTGGAATGCAAGCAAGCCTGTTGCCATGACTACACATTTCATGAGCATGCGCTTTGTCAAGTCACTGACTTTTCATGTGGTAATGTTTGCAATCCCTGGTTTTATTTGTTCAATAAATTGACATTTAATATGGATCGCTGCCTGTTGATTCCCCTTTGACACCTCATTGTTACTCCTGTGCGCTGTCCATTTTCAGTGTTTCAAAACCTCTGTTTACACCCTTTTAATCGAGTTGGTGCATGCTGCAATAAAGAAGCTCATTTACATTAAATGGACCTTTAATGAGCCTCGTACCTGCACTTCTTTTGGGCAAGGCAAAGTACAGTGCATTCACATCTGTGGTGCTGGGCGTTGAGGTTACACTGTACAGTATATGTGTATTGGGGTACCATTAACAGTGTATGGCAAAACAACACACATTTATGGTACACATTGTGGTTCTTCTTGAACAATATTCTGTAGCTGAATATGTCCACATAGGTGTGAATCCAACCTAATATGTAACTGCACGTATAAGCCCTTATTGCTCCTCAACTGCTGAAGTAACCCTGTCACGAGAGACCAATGCTGACCTTCTAAAGATGTTACCCAGCTGAAATACTGATCCTCTGGCTTCAATACGTTGAGTCACTAACCCAGAACAAGGAGTCTCAGAGTAAATACCTTTAGGCCTCTTGCACACGGGAGTGGACAAAAATAAAAGTTTTTTACCAATTTGAAAAGGGATGCATTGTTGTCTATGGAACAATTCACACAGCTGAGTAAAGATGAGTAATGCAGCAATGAGTACAAATCCATAAAACAAATATAGAAAATTTTACATTTGAGCGCAGTAATTTACTCACATACGTGTGTTTACTCGTCTATAAGCATATTTACGCACGTATAAATGAGTATATTCATAAAGAAGAATTTTACTTGTCTATACGTTTACGCAACTTTACACGCCAATACTCAATAATACTCATGGTTTTACACAATTTTTTACTCACAGACTCTCTGTCAACATGTTCCAGAGTAAACATCAGTAAATTATGACGCCCTTGTGCATGGGGCCATAATGGGAAGAATAGAAGCTATGCATACAAGTAGCATTTTAAAGCAGTAAGCGATGGCAGCCTACGTATTTTATCAATCCAGATTTCCTTAAACCTTTCCTCTAATAATGTATAAAGAGACCTAATTGGTTGGTTAAAAAGCTGTAATAAAGTAGGACCTGGGAAAGAGGCTTTATACTATTCTGATCCTCTGAGCTTCGTTCTTTTTCAGAACAAAGGTCTCTTTACATTGATCACACTTCAGGACATGTTGGATGACCTGTCTATTGCCACGTGATGTGGTTTCTTTTGCAAACCCCTATGTCAGTACATAACACTGTAGCAATGTAGGGATCAGTAAAAGGAATCATGGTGCACATTGGGAGACACAGTCACAGACACAGTCATCCAACACTTCTGGATGTGATGAATGTGAATATTCTTCAGGTGGCTGTAGCTGTTCAACAGATCAATAAACAGACAGCGGGGCACACAAGTGTTAGGCCCCTTTCACACTATCCGTCCGTCGGACTGATTCCGTTTTTCTCAGCGGGGGATTTTCTCAGCAGGAGGACAGCTGTGTCTCCGCGCTGTGTGCGGAGACACATCTGTCAGTTCCCCATGCATCTCTATGGGGGAAATCGGATGGGAACGGACCGTCGGTCCGTTCTCATGCGATCCGATCCACTGGACGGATGGAAAATAGGGTTTCCATCTGTCCAGATTTGACGGATCGGGTTGAATGTCAGCGGACATGTCTCCGCTGCCATCCGATGCCCCATAGGAATGCATGGGGGGACCGTTCAGATCCGCCAAAAAAAACGGACAGGCGGATCTGAACGGTCCTCCTGTGTGAAAGGCCTTTTCTTTTTGCAGGTCCTGTTTTTGGTAAATCATTTTAACCAACCAAGAGATGCTTTAAAGTGGAATTAAACTTCCATCTATTGTTTGTACTTATAGTTAAGCCTATAATAAGGCTTACCTATAGGTACTGTAAATATCTCCTAAACATGAACTATTTAGGAGGTAATTTCTGCATATGCAGCTGATGACATCATCGGCACATGCGCTCTGAAGGAACGGACACCCCTGCCATTTCTTCAGAGCCTGTGCCGTGACCGGCGGCTCCCACACATGCCAAACAAGGGTTTCTCGCGCAGCTTCAGCCAGTCACACAGCAGGAGTCAGCGAAGGAGATGGGTGAAGATGGATACGGCCTCCAGCAGAGATAACAAGGGCCTTGTTTGCAGGCAAGTCTCATAACATGCTAGTTTGTGATGCATACTAGCACATTATTGCTTTACTTTTGCAGGTAAAAAAAAAAAAAAAATGGCGCTTTAATTCCTTTTTAACCCTTTTAATGCCTCCAACTTGATGTAAACAAACTCAGGGCTATAAAATTTACCAATTGCACACTGCAGTTGTAACTGCACTGCTATTTAAGCAAGTGATCAACTGTAAATAAACATTCCTGGGACCAGGGAACATAATGACTGTCATTTTGACAGCTTGATTCAGCACCATGAGGTGAAAGGATACCAGCAGTAGGGATTAAGCTAACAAGCTAACAAGTCAGCAAGCTGCAGAAAACGAACACAAAGACAAAGAAAATTGCTTTTCAAGTACTGAGCCATGCATAAATGTCAAGTTGAACTCGAGGATATAATCAAAGTTCAGCTTGCCAAAGCGAACAGGTTCTAGCTGTCATTTATACAAAGGCATGTAAAAAAAGGAAGCAGAACTCTGGCTGGTTACCAAGGGCATGCAACTATTTTCCCTTGCTTCTTAATTTTTATAGGTTTGCAGCCTAACTGTATAAAACATAGCATGTAGCATAGCTACATAGTAAAACTGAATTGCCTACAGGACATCTAAATACCCCCCCCCCTCCCAATATGTTCTGTATCTTTATTTTAGCCAATGTAGTAAGCTGATTCATAGGGCTTGCTTTAAAGAGAAGGTTAATGTTTATGTAACAATTTTTTGTAGGTTCTAAAATAATACAATTTGGAAATCAGCCTAATAAAAATAGATGTAAATTTTATATTTATTTATATATTTGTATATGGTATTAAAATATTTTTTTCATTGAAAAAAAAAGAAACCTTACATAACAGTGATTTTGTTGCCGTTATAGAATTCTACCAGCAGAGGGCAGCAAATTAGGATACAGTATTATGGTTGAAATAGTTAGGGGAGACATGTTGCTACATGTTTCTTTTTCTCGTAGTAAACTGACTAGTAACTGAATTTGAATTTTTAAATCACTTTTATATTGAGGTAAAAAAAATATATTACAAAGTTATTTCTTAGTGAATACAACTTAAAGAGGAAGTAAACCCTCCTCAGGAAGTTGTACCTATAGGTAAGCCTATGTTAAGGCTTACCTATAGGTACTGTAAATATCTCCTAAACTTACACCGTTTAGGAGATATTTACCTTTAATGCAGCCAGTGACGTCACTGGCGCATGCGCTCTGAAGGAACGGCTGATCGTGCCGTTCCTTCAGAGCCCCGTGCCGTGACCGTCGGCTCCCGTGCGCGTGCGCGGGAGTGACGTCACCGCGGCTCCGGCCAATCAGATGACCGGATGCCGCGATCCCGGAAGACGGGCGACATGTCATGTCGCCCGTCATACAGGTAAGAGAGCGGCACGGCGGGGGCTCGTTCTAAGGTAAGTATTTCATAATGAGCTAGTATGCGAAGCATACTAGCTCATTATGTTTTTCTCTTGCAGGTTGTAAAAAAAAAAATTTTTTTTTAAATGAGTTTACAACCTCTTTAAAATGAAAGCGAAGATGAAACCCTGGTTATAATTGAACTTGTACTCTAGGCAGATATAAAAAAGAGAATAAAATAAAAGAGATGAATGCAGCTCTATAATTATTCTCACATCATACATTTTTTTGTGCAAGTAGCGAAAGTGTCCATTCACACTGGTACGACTTGTCAGGCGACTTGGTCAGCCTGACAAGTCACGCACCGTCGCGTCCCATAGTGTAGTACAGGAACGGTTCTAATAGGAGCGACACAAGTCGCTCCAACTTCCGTGCAAGTCGTGCCGAAGTCGCAGTGCACGCGACTTCACAGGTCGCCCCGAAAGTCATGCCGCTTCAGTGTGAACCGGCACTAAGTGCCTATTTTTGACGTGGTATGAATCTCATTCCTAGTACATTGTGTACCGCAGAGCTCAATGAGTTGGGGGGGGGGGGGAGAAGCAGCACAAGTAGCCAGTCGGGTCTGTTGCAGTGCAAAATGCATTCTGATAGGGGGAGAGAGCAGAATGACACAGAAATAAGCTCATCGGTGTGCTGCTTCTTATTTCTCTGTCCAGAGGGTCCTGAAAGTGAAACTGCAGCAGGAAAAAATCAGATCAGACAGGGCTGTGCTATGTTGAAGAGCTTTTTAAATCTCAGATAGAAATAGAAATTCTTTGGCTTGGCAAAGCATTACCCATATGCAGCACTCTCCTAGGTTGGTTGCAAAGATAGGTAAATTTAGCCCTTTTTGGCTCCTCTGTAATCATTGGAGCAGTTACAGATTTTTCTGGGCTTTTCTAGATCTCGCATGATTCAGATTTCATTGTTTCCCCCTGCATTCTAAAGGCTTCCAGAACATAGGGTTGGGAGATTCAAATGGTCAGCTTGAACATTTATTGTGCTGCAGCTAATCCGTGGGGAGGTGTGCCCAGTAGATGGCTGGGGGGTACATAAATAGTCTTGAGCAGTTATGTTCTCGTCCTGCTGGAGAGGTTTACTAGTCTTAGGGGCTGCTGCCCCTTTGAGGCAGTTCTGCTGGAGTCTGCCAACATTCATTAAGGGTCCCAGCTATAGCAGAGCTGGGGGGCCTATTCCTCATTACCTTTGGTGCTAACCAAGCAGTTGCAGCTAATGATCTGGTCTGGAGAACTCACTGAATAGTTGCCTGATGGAGGCAGGAACGTGTGTAGCTGCCCTGGGATATTGTGAGTACTGACCTGAGCTCAGGATCCTAGTAACTGTGTGCTGTTCTATTTTGGGGTGCAAGTGTTAGCTCTCTCTAAGACAGCTCATACAGGGTCTCAATCCTGGTGTTCCCCTTTGTTCCTGGCTTAAAGACTGTTCAATGTAGTTTCACCTAGTAAATCATGTCCTGCTGTTACAAGCCAGAATTTTTGGAGTATCCCATACCACTAAACCTCCCTCCCATTACAAGTTCTACAAGCAATAAATTGTAAAAAGACAACCCCTAGTCTGTTTCTTGGAGCCAGAGTGAGTGGCCCGTTGCTTCAGTGATTGATGGCCTCTGCACCGTTTGGGGAAAAGCCAGTTAAAATCAGCAGCTTCTACGGGGGTAGCACTACACATATACTGTGGGGAAAATAATTATTTGATCCCCTGCAGATTTTGTAAGTTTGCCCATGTAAAAGAAATGAAGGATCTATAATTTTTATCATAGGTGTATTTTAAATAAACATTTGTCGTTGGTGGGTCTTCCACCATGACAATGACCCAAAACATACCCCAAGGCAACAAAGGAGTAGCTCAAGAAGAAGCACATTAAGGTCATGGAGTGGCCTAGTCACTCTCCAGACCTTAATGCTAATAGAAATTTTATGGAGGGAGCTAAATTTCGAGTTGCGAAGAGACAGCCAAGAAACCTTAAAGGATTTAGAAAAGAACTGTAAAGAAGAGTGGACCAAAATCCCTCCTGAGATGTGTGCAAACCTGGTCATCAACTACAAGAAACGTCCTA
This sequence comes from Pelophylax lessonae, assembly GCF_965119305.1. Lineage (NCBI taxonomy): Eukaryota > Metazoa > Chordata > Amphibia > Anura > Ranidae > Pelophylax > Pelophylax lessonae. Next base: position 630,918,530 of record NC_138768.1, on the reverse strand, counting down.
CCTCTATGCTTGCCAACAAGGGTCTCTCCACCAAGTACTAAGTCATGTTTTGCTTGGGGATCAAATACTTATTTTACTCACTGAACTGCAACCTAATTTATAGCATTTGTATCATGTGTTTTTTTTTTTTTTGTTTTTTTTTTGTTTTTTTTTTGGTTGACATTATGTCTCTATCCTTTAAAATACACCTATGATAAAAATGATGGATCTTTAATTTCATTGTAAGTGAGCAAACGTGTAGACATGTATAATGAAGATGAATAAAATAGCTTTAGTCGTAGCTGATTTTCGAAGGAAAAAAAAAAAGAACTTCCACAACTGGTATTCCCTGTGTCGCTTTAAAAATGTTAAACTACTGTAACAATACTAATGGTCCAAAGTTTTGTATATGTTTGACCTGTACCTGGTACCTGATTTTAGTATGTGAACACTTTGTAAACTGATCTCTTTCAGGCGCTGTTTTAGATGAGGATACTGGAAAAGTACTTGTTGTACAGGACAAAAATAAGGTAAGCTTAAACTTTTAAAAAAGCCCAAACTTTACTAATACTTAGGGCATAAAAAGCATAGCATAAGCATTCTGCACATAGTCATCATCTGTTATAAGCATTGATCCTAAATTTAGGGAAGAGTTATACAAATTGAGCAAAACATAAGCAGTGATAAAACCTACAAAATGCTCCCTAAAAGAAATTGCTTTATTGGGAACATTGCCTATATTTTAAAGCAGTCCTTGCAGTACAATGCAAGCTCAGCATATACTGCCCCTTCCCCTGTTAGGAGTGAAATGTACTTTTAAAAAAAACATACTTGCCTTACTCCTGAACTTCTACATCGTTAGCTTTTTGCAAGATTTCTGGGAAATGCAGAGCAGGCAAATTCTCACGTGAAGACACTCCAGTCAATTGCAGAAACAACTTTCTGTGAGATTTTGGCTGTTCTGTATTCCCCCAGATCTCCTTGGAAGGACAGGGATGTCACTTTAGCCTAGGTCTCACAGGGGAAACATAGGGGAAAGGTAAGAAAATGGCTGTGACATGTACTTTTCACACCTACTAACAGCACGCCTACAAACAGCAGGTGATTTTTTTAAAGAGGAAGGGGGCCTGGAACTGGCTATGTTTCTCAGTACCTCCACTGGCTCATTATATTTAGTTTTGAATTTTCATTTTTTTTTGTTCTTTTTACATAATATTGCTGTGCATATCTTCCTTCCTTCCACTTTGAATTCTTGAATTTTCACTTTGCTCTGCATTTCTGGCTCTGCACAGTTTCTCAAATTTTACTAGTTGCTATGGACAGTTTGTGCACAAATATACCCGTGGGTTCCAGAATAAAAGGCTTGATGACATTACTTTTGTAAATGCCAGGCATAGGAAATGCATCTCACAGAAACCTTAGGAGAAAAGTGGTGCACACAGGGAAAGTTGACAACCATTTTCTTTATGTTTAGCACTGGCCACAGGACATCAAAGCCAAGGGTAATTTTGGAACATGTGTGTGTTATTTATATATATATATATATATATATATACACAGTATCTCACAAAAGTGAGTACACCTCTCACATTTTTGTAAATATTTTATTCTATCTTTTCATGTGACAACACTGAAGAAATTACACTTTGCTACAATGTAAAGTAGTGAGTGTACAGCTTGTATAACAGTATAAATTTGCTGTCCCCTCAAAATAACTTAACACACAGTCATTAATGTCTAAACCGCTGGCAACAAAAGTCAAAATGTCCAAATTGGGCCCAAAGTGTCAATATTTTGTGTGGCCACCATTATTTTCCAGCACTGCCTTAACCCTCTTGGGCATGGAGTTCACCAGAGCTTCACAGGTTGCCACTGGAGTCCTCTTTCACTCCTCCATGACGACATCACGGAGCTGGTGGATGTTAGAGACCTTGCACTCATCTACCTTCCATCTGAGGATGGCCCACAGATGCTCGATAGGGTTTAGGTCTGGAGACATGCTGTGCCAGTCCATCACCTTTACCCTCAGCTTCTTTAGAAAGGCAGTGGTTGTCTTGGAGGTGTGTTTGGGGTCCTTATCATGTTGGAATACTGCCCTGGGGCCCAGTCTCCAAATGGAGGGGATCATGCTCTGCTTCAGTATGTCACAGTACATGTTGGCATTCATGGTTCCCTCTATAAACTGTAGCTCTCCAGTGCTGGCAGCACTCATGCAGCCCCAGACCATGACACTTCCACCACCATGCTTAACTGTAGGCAAGACACACATACAGTGGGTACAGAAAGTATTCAGACCCCCTTAAATTTTTCACTCTTTGTTATATTGCAGCCATTTGCTAAAATCATTTAAGTTCATTCTTCTTCCTCATGAATGTACACATAGCACCCATACTGACAGAAAAACACAGAATTGTTGACATTGTTGCAGATTTATTAAAAAAGAAAAACTGAAATATCACATGGTCCTAAGTATTCAGACCCTTTGCTGTGACACTCTTCTGATCATCCTTGAGATGGTTCTACACCTTCATTTGAGTCCAGCTGTGGTTGATTATACTGATTGGACTTGATTAGGAAAGCCACACACCTGTCTATATAAGACCTTCCAGATCACAATGCATGTCAGAGCAAATGAGAATCATGAGGTCAAAGGAACTGCCTGAAGAGCTCAGAGACAGATCTGGCCAAGGTTACAAAAAGATTTCTGCTGCACTTAAGGTTCCTAAGAGCACAGTGGCCTCCATAATCCTCAAATGGAAGACGTTTGGGACGACCAGAACCCTTCCTAGAGCTGGCCGTCCGGCCAAACTGAGCTATCGGAGGAGAAGAGCCTTGGTGAGAGAGGTAAAGAAGAACCCAAAGATCACTGTGGCTGAGCTCCAGAGATGCAGTCAGGAGATGGGAGAAAGTTGTAGAAAGTCAACCATCACTGCAGCCCTCCACCAGTCGGGCTTTATGGCAGAGTGGCCGGACGGAAGCCTCTCCTCAGTGTAAGACACATGAAAGCCCGCATGGAGTTTGCTAAAAAACACCTGAAGGACTCCAAGATGGTGAGAAATAAGATTCTCTGGTCTGATGAGACCAAAATAGAACTTTTTGGCCTTAATTCTAAGCGGTATGTGTGGAGAAAACCAGGCACTGCTCATCACCTGTCCAATACAGTCCCAACAGTGAAGCATGGTGGTGGCAGCATCATGCTGTGGGGGTGTTTTTCAGCTGCAGGGACAGGACGACTGGTTGCAATCGAGGGAAAGATGAATGCGGCCAAGTACAGGGATATCCTGGACAAAAACCTTCTCCAGAGTGCTCTGGACCTCAGACTGGGCCGAAGGTTTACCTTCCAACAAGACAATGACCCTAAGCACACAGCTAAAATAACGAAGGAGTGGCTTCACAACAACTCCGTGACTGTTCTTGAATGGCCCAGCCAGAGCCCTGACTTAAACCCAATTGAGCATCTCTGGAGAGACCTAAAAATGGCTGTCCACCAACGTTTACCATCCAACCTGACAGAACTGAAGAGGATCTGCAAGGAGGAATGGCAGAGGATCCCCAAATCCAGGTGTGAAAGACTTGTTGCATCTTTCCCAAATAGACTCCTGGCTGTATTAGATCAAAAGGGGGCTTCTACTAAATACTGAGCAAAGGGTCTGAATACTTAGGACCATGTGATATTTCAGTTTTTCTTTTTTAATAAATCTGCAACAATGTCAACAATTCTGTGTTTTTCTGTCAGTATGGGGTGCTATGTGTACATTCATGAGGAAGAAGAATGAACTTAAATGATTTTAGCAAATGGCTGCAATATAACAAAGAGTGAAAAATTTAAGGGGGTCTGAATACTTTCCGTACCCACTGTATATTTGTACTCTTTACCTGGTTGCCGCCACACATGCTTGACACCATCTGAACCAAATACTCTTATCTTGGTCTCGTCAGACCACAGGACATGGTTCCAGTAAGCCATATCCTTAGTCTGCTTGTCTTCAGCAAACTGTTTGCGGGCTTTCTTGTGCATCATCTTTAGTAGAGGCTTCCTTCTGGGACGACCAATTTGATCCAGTGTGCGGCGTATGGTCTGAGCACTGACAGGCTGACCCCCCCACCCCTTCAACCTCTGCAGCAATGCTGGCAGCACTCGTACATCTATTTCCCAAAGACAACCTCTGGATATGACACTGAGCACGTGCACTCAACTTCTTTGGTCGACCATGGCGAGGCCCGTTCTGTGTGGAACCTGTCCTAATAAACTGCGGTAACAGCTGCAGCTCCTTTTCAGGGTCTTGGCAATCTTCTTATAGCCTAGGCCATCTTCTTGTAGAGCAACAATTCTTTTTATCAGATCCTCAGAGAGTTCTTTGCCATGAGGTGCCATGCTGAACTTCCAGTGACCAGTATTAGAAAATGAGAGCAAAAACACAAAATTTAACACACCTGCTCCCCATTCACACCTGAGACCTTGTAACACTAACGAATCACATGACAACGGGGAGGGAAAAAGGCTAATTTGGCCATTGTCACTTAGGGGTGTACTCACTTTTGTTGCTAGCGGTTTAGACATTAATGGCTGTGTTGAGTTATTTTGAGGGGACAGCAAATTTACACTGTTATACAATCTGTACACTCACTACTTTACATTGTAGCAAAGTGTCATTTCTTCAGTGTTGTCACATGAAAAGATATAATAAAATATTTTCAAAAATGTGAGGGGTCTACTCACTTTTGTGAGATACTGTGTGTATTGTATATATATATATATATATATATATATATATATGTGTGTATTTAACCACTTGCCGACCGGTCACGTTGACCGTACTGCGGCAAAGTGGCTCGATTCCGTCCAGCGACGTAGACCTACGTCGCTGGACTCCTCCCCCTGTAGGCGGCGTTCCCGCTGTTTTCAGTCACAGCGGGAGTCGGGCCAGGGGAGGAGCGGCGGCGATCGCTGCTGCTCTTCCCCGATCGTCGGGGAATCGAGTTTGGAGATCCGCCCCTTGTGTAAACAGAGCTGGCGGATCTCCTAAGTGACAAGGAGTGATAGATTGCAGTGTTCAGCATAGCTGAACATGCGATCTGTCCCTGTGTCACTCAGTCACCTCCCCCCACACACGTCAGTAAGCACCAGGCATACATTAACCCCTCCCTCTCCAATAAAATTAACTCCTTCCCTGCCAGTGTCATTTTTACAGTAAAAGTGGATATTTATAGCACTGATTACTGTAGAAATGTCACTGGTACCCCCAAAAGTGTCAAAAATGTCAGTCAAGGGTTCCGATCTGTCCGCCGCAATGTCGCAGTCCCGCAAAAAAAAATTGCAGATCACCGCCATTACACGTTAAAAAAAAAACACCAAAAATTACAGAAATCTTTCCCTTAGTTAGTAAACGCAATAACTTTTGCGCAAACCAATCAAAATACGCTTATTGTGATTTTTTTACCAAACATAGGTAGCAGAAAACAAATAGGCCAAAAATGAAAAAAAAATTTCGATTTTTACATTTTGGGCGGAATTTCATATAAAAAAATTTAAAAAATATTGTTATTTTTTCAAAATAAACGCTCTTTTTTTGTTTATAGCGCAAAAAGTAAAAATCAGTTGTCAGTTAAAGTCGCACAGCGCCGAATCGCAAAAAGTTGCCTGGACGTAAGACAGCAAAATCCTCCGGTGGTAAAGTGGTTAAAAGTACCCATAGATATTAGATATCAGTCACCTCATCCTAGATATTTTTACCAGATAAGGTGATGATTTCATGGCAACCTGCTAATATAAGGCTACTCCAAGAAGACACAGTTGGAAAGGTTGGCTTCAGAGGTACCTGCAGTGCTCCTCTATGTTAGGCTTAACCACTTAAGCCCCGGAGGATTTTGCTGCTCAAAGACCAGGGCCTATTTTGCGATTTGGCACTGCGTGACTTTAACGGACAATTGCGCGGTCGTGCAAAGCAGACAGATCGGACTCCTGACTGACATTGTTGACACTTTTGGGGGTACCAGTGACATTACTACAGTAATCAGTGCTATAAATATGCACTGTTACTATAAAAATGACACTGACAGGGAAGGGGTTAACTTTATTAGAGATCCAGGGGTTAAGTGTGTCCCTAGGGGCGTGATTCTAACTGTCAAGGGGCATGGCTTTTGAAGTAACCACAGAGACAAAAGATCCTACATAGCAGGATCGTATAGTCTCTGCTGTTACACCAGGGAGAATGACAGGCGGCTTTGTTTACATCAGCCGCCTGCCTTTCTCCCTCTCCAGCGGGAGTTTGCAAGTGACCGGCGGACATCGGAGCCGCCGGTCACTCACACGGGGATGTGAGGGAATGAGCGGGGGCGGGAGCTCCCGCTCCCTATTGGCTCTTGGGCGAGTGACGTACCGGTACCTCACTTTGCCCAGGAGTGCCAGACTGCCGCAGTATATGTACTTGTGGCGGTCGGCAAGTGGTTAAAGTATAACTAAAGGCAAAACTTTTTTTTTTTCTTAGTTTTGTATAGAGTGGAGAGGGATTAGAACACCTGGAGATTCATATAGAGTGGAGATTCAGCCTCTCCATTTCTCCTGTTTACCATTATCATTGAAAGTGAAAGTAAGAGAAATTACCCAAATTTTAGGTTGTCCCCAGAAAAATAAAAGAGGGGATTTCTTCCAATGGGGACACTAGTTCTGGTGACCGTGTGGTCCCCACCTTGATTGACAGGGATTTCCTCTCACTTCCTGTTTGGCTATGGGACAGGAAGTGAAGGTAAATCTCCACACTGGGGCACAGATGGCAAAAAAAAAAAAAAAAAAAAATCTGACAGCTGTTATAACCCTTCCATGCTCTATCCAAAATGGAAAAAAAAAAAAGTTTTGCCTATAGTTTTACTCTGTTATGCAAAGAGCAATTTTATTTTGAAGACCAGTACTTGGTTATGTCCTCTGCTGATTCATTGCAGAGGACAATATTGGTCTAGCAATGTGACTCACAGACCTATAGAGAGACAATGGAGGTGGAAGGAACAAAGTTAGTAACCAGGATATGGTGTCTCTATCACTCCCCTGTTTTAGGGGATGAGGGGCACTGTTGCAGCAGCTGCACTTTGCCGGTTTCTTTACAAAACATAAAAACAAGTTATTCTAATCAAGGGAAGGGGATAAGGGGGAGGGGGATTCATTGCCCATGCTATGTTAATTGTGTGTAATGGCTGCTTTGGTATCCAGAACCAGAATACAAAGAGGAAGGGTGCTATGTATAATCAGCTTTATTTCCTGCAGATGGTCCAAGGTTTCATGGAACATTATTTCTTGTTCCACACCAATTCCAAAAAGCAGACACGTGCATGGCTTTTCGTTTACATATTTGCTGGTCTTTGTACGTTGCCCAGAGTTCTCTTTCAGCCATGACAATGCAAAATGCATTTTCTCATTGTGATTTTTCAGTGACTGATCTATACCTCATTGTGCAGTTACGAGGGCTGGTAATATCTTGCCGTCTTGGCTTGTTTGTTGTATAACAACAGACACAATTTTGTTAACTTTTATAGTTTGAAGGGCTGCAGCATTCCAGAAAATATATACTTTTGTTTTGTGTAAGCATCTCAGTGTAAATCCTTTAGCAGGGCCCCAAGTCTTTTCTGGCCATTATTCATGATGAGCACTACACTTGGCAGTAACTAGAAAGAACTTCTTTTGTCTCGCAGACTAAATTAAGTCATGATAAAAATTAGTCTTGGAAACTGTAATCTACAGTATTTGTTATTGCTTGTTTCAGTTGTTCCATTTTCTTATTTAACCACTTTAATACAGGGCACTTCCCTCCCTTCCCGCCCAGGCCAATTTTCCCCTTTTAGCGCTGTTGCATTTTGAATGACAATTGCGCGGTCATGCAACACTGTACTTACACCAAATTTATATCATTTTCCCCCCACAAATAGAGCTTTCTTTTGGTGGTATTTGATCACTGGTGCGATTTTTACTTTTTGCTAAACAAATAAAAAAAGACAGAAAAGTTTAAAAAAAAAAAAAGTTTTTTTGTTTATGTTATACAATTTTGTAAATAAATACGTTTTTTCCTGCACCGATGAGCACTGATGAGACTGCACTGACAGGCACTGATGAGGAGGCAATGATGGGGTGGCACTGATGGGGTGGCACTGATAGGCGGCACTGATAGGCGGCACTGATAGGCACTGATATGTGGCACTGATAGGTAGCACTGATATGCAGCATTGGTGGGCACTGATAGGCGGCACTGCTGGGCACTGATAGGCGGCATTGATGGGCACTGATAGGCGGCACTGATAGGTGGCACTGACGGGCACTAATGGGCACTGATAGGCAGCACTGGTGGGCACTGATGGGCGGCACTGATCGCCACTGACGGGCGGCACTGATGGGCACTAATGGGCACTGATAGGCGGCACTGGTGGGCAATAATGGGCACTGGTGGGCGACACTAAAGGATGGCAATGATGGGCACTTGTGGGCAGCACTGATAGGGAGGACACTGGTGGGCATCACTGATGGGGAGGGCAATGGGGGGCTCCCTGAGCCCTGATTGCCATCCCTGGTGGCCATAGTGGGCATCCCTGGGGTCATAGTGGGCATCCCTGGGGTCATAGTGGGCATCCCTGGTGGTTCTAGTGGCATCCCCCCCCCCCCGAGGGTCTGCACTGGTAATCAATGATCTGATTACCAGTGCCGACCCCCCCCCCTGTCAGGGGAGCCGCCGATCGGCGCTCCTTTACTCGTGCCTGTCAGGCACGAACTAAGGAAAGCCGATCAACGGCTGTTCCTGTTTTACTATGTGACCAGCCGTGATTGGACACGGCTGATCACATGGTAAAGAGCCTCCGTCAGAGGCTCTTTACCGAGATCGGAGGTGCAGGGTGTCAGACTGACACCTCGCATCACCGATCGCCGCTCTGCGCGCCCCCGGGGGGCGCCCAGAGCGGTGTTATCCTGCCGCCGTCATATGACGTCCGGTCAGGATAACACAACCACATTCCCGCCGTCATTTTGTAATAGGGCGGGCGGGAAGTGGTTAAGACCAGTATGCCTTAAACACATAAATATAAAAAAAATCTATTCTATCTTTCTGCTAATTTAGTGTACATTTTCATAGGGTTTCTCAGAACTAAGGTAACAGAATTAAAGAGTATTTAGATTGTAGGTATTTCTATACCTAAAGCATGTAAACATAGGGGTACTTTCATAATGTGCACTTGGACAAGCTATGGGAGCAAATATTCCTTCCCGAAAACATGAAGACTAAACAGAAATGTTATTGATTGTTGCTCAACCCAATCCAGCCTAACTGGTAAACGTGTGTAAGATAGCCTCAGCCTTGCACCATTCTACAAGCCATACCCTCTGACATGGTTCTTAGTCATAGAGCCCCAGTGGGCCAGGCGAAACATGTCAGAGGGTATGGCTTGTGGAATGGTGCAAGGCTGAGGACATCTTACACTTGTTTACCACAGACTGGATTGGGTTAAGCAGCAATCTTTCTAAGTATGCTATATACTACTGGATGGGGATATTTTTAGCCAGCACCCCATTTCTGATTACCAGCAGGACTATATACATTCCTATTTTTTTTTAAGTTAGTAGGTAAAGTGTTACTAAACCCACACCAGTAAAATCAGTCTGTATATGCAGTAAAGCATGCTGGTTATACTCACTGTGAAACCTAAGGGGTTAATCCTCATTATGTAAATCCACTTTGTGTAAAACGAATGTTTGATCCTGTCTTCTCTGATCCTCCCCTTCTTTTACTATACCCAATCCATCTGCTGATAGTACAGAGCCCTGGGGGCACTCTGCACATGCTCGGTTTGGTGTGTATTGCTAGAGAGTTTTTTTTGAGAGGGTGCATGTGATTGGCACAGGGCCAATCAGCACTGTCCAGACAGAAAGTCTGGGGTCATTCAGCCTCATAGGACAATCACGGGGGAATGAAAACTCCTCCTGCAAGCTTTAACCAGTGCTTGGCCAGACACTGATAGAAGTCACAAGACTGCTATATACTGCTAATGAGAAAAGGTATTTAGCAGTTTATATTTACTAAAATAATTGCATTTCCATGTTCTGTGTACTGTGGGAGACCAGATATGGTCCTGGGCTTAGTAACCCTTTAAGTCGTCCTCATACCTTAACATTACAGACCCTGTGTATCCAATAACAACTTAAAGTACATAAACCATATACATCATGTTCACAATACAGTTTGTCTCTTAAAAACTCATCTTCTTTCAGATGTCAGTTTGCAAAAAATGTTGTTGCAACCTAATTATGTGTAATGTACAGTAGTTATGGTCATCTCCATCTAGCGGCTGACACGCACACTACTTAGTTCAATGTTATCCCACTTGAGCGCATGCACAAGAAACCACAATAAATCTGCAAGGGGGCCCCGAGGTTTTGGCTGCCTAGGAATTTCCACAAAGTTTAATCTGGCACTGCATTCAGACAGGAGGGTATATATTACTGAAAAAGCCCCTCCACCAGATGAAAGAAAAAAATGCCAATGAAGTCTCATTAGATGTATGACATAATTTAAGCCTTGGCCAGAAATCAAGAAGTTTTATCTGTTCAAACATTTTTATTGAAGAATAAAATTGGTTTACAAAGACCAAGAACAAAAGGGAATAGTCTCAACAATAGAAATGGCGAGACAGTGTACAATAACCCAATATGAAGTTAGGGATGCAGCCCTTATAGAATGCAGGCTCAAAAGGTGGAAACCAGGAAGTTTTTAATGCAGTGCCGTCTCATGGCCTGAAGATCACAGACATCCAATATAGCGTTTCGTTCTTTCCCTGGCGCACAGAATTTTCTCAAGATTCTTGAAATCTTTTGTGATAATATGTACTTTAGATGATAATATATTTAAAGTCTTTGCAATTTAACGTTGAGGAACATTATTCTGAAATTGTTTGACAATTTTTAGATGCAGCTTTTCACAGATTAGAGAACATCTGCCTATCTTTACTTCTGACACACTTTGACTCTCTAAGGCTGGCTGGCCATACACCATTCGAATCTCAGCTGGTTCATACACCATTCGAATCTCAGCTGGTTCAGCAGGAACCGGATGAGATTCAAACCGTTAATGGGCAGGCTGAATGTACCAAGTTGATCAATTGATCAACTTGGGTACAACCAGCCTTGCTGGATTCCTTTGGGATTATTGCTAGTGGCTGCTATAGCCACTAGCCATAATCACTGTCTTCTCCCGCTGGGAGAAAACAATAGCTGATTCTCTTGTCAACCCGTGGTTGCAGGAAATAAATTTGCACCATGTATGGCCAGCCTAAGATGCTCTTTTTATACACAATAATGTTACTTACTGACCTGTTGCAAAAAGTTTAAAAATGTTCTTACAGCTCTTCCTTGTAAGTACTACTTACTTTGCCCGCTTTTTTTGCTCTGTCCCAACTTTTTTGAGACAGGTTGCTGCCATCAATTTCAAAATGACCTTATTTTTTTCTTGAAATGGTAAATTTTCCCAGTTTAAACATTTGATATGTTTTCTATGTTGTATTGTAAATAAAATACAGGTTTATGAGATTTGCTAATCATTGCATTCAGTTTCTTTGTAGTTTCTATGTAGATTTTTGTCCACACCCCAACTTTTCGGGAATCTCCCGGTGGGTTGTACAGTATATACCTGTTGCCTAGGGATATGCTGTCAGTGGATGATGGAATGTGATAGAATATGCTTCTGGAGCTTGAAATGTTGATCCTGTTTAATATAGTTTGCTTTTGCTCAATCCATTCATTTGCTGATTCCTCACTTTGCATTTATGCTCTCTCCAATCTCTGCTGGTTGGCATGGTGGATGAGTGCACAGAAGGAGCTGGTATGTGTGCGTAAAAAGTCACTCTTAATTGTAACTGCCAGTCAAGCAAAGAATTGCTCACAGTAGTGGGCCTAGAATAGAAGCAGTGCATTCTGGGAGAAATAAAGACCACACGTTTATGTGTGTACTCTTCCTATTTGTCTTATAAAAGAAAAATAAAGAAAAGCAAAACAATATAGATTTAAATAAAACACAAACAATGTAGCTATGCTGTATTAAATAGATACAATTTAATATGTTAAAAAGAAAACACTGACATCAGTGCACTAAAGAACAGTACTACAAATCCACATTCTTCAAATGATTAAATATGTGATTTTGATCAAATTACTGTATAGGCAATACAAGGCACATATTCCCCTTTTATATAGCAGCTTCTAAAATATTTCTATATTTTTAAAAATCACATTTATGCGAGTGGTACAGCTGATTGTGATAGATGAGTTCAACTAGGGCCCTTTCACGCCTCCATATCACGGTAACAATGCATTACTGCGTGCATACACTGTAGCACATTGCAACACACAGTATTGCATGGCATTAGAAAAAAAAGTATCATGCACGACTTTAGGTATGTTATGGTGCATTAGCAGGGCATTCATTTTGAATAGGCTGCCTTAATGCAACACACATTATGAAAAGACATAACGCACATTAATGCACCGCAAAGATGTAAATGGGTCCTTAAAGGGCTTGAAAACACATTGAATGTAGACCTGCATGTAGCAAGATAAAGACAGTTTATTATAGTATACAAGGCAATGTATGTGGTAACTCACAAGACATGAATGAAAGTCAAGCTGTGTAACACCATTAGATCTTGAGACATCCTCTGGGGGGAGGGGGGTGTGTGTACCATCCACTCCAAGGCGCCGTCCGTGGCTGAGTCAGTGTTTGATCGGAGGAAAGAAAGCCGGCTGCCTCCCGCCTGAGTGCACGATAAGCGGTCAGATGGAGATGACCGGCGGCTATAAGGTTCCGTAGGTGGATGGGCGCTCTCCCGTCACCAGGGGTGGTGTACTCCAACAGCGAAAAAACGGCAGGCACGACGCGTTTCTGAGCATGCGCGGGGTCAGTTTACCCGGCGCGCTCTTTCTTCAGGTGCTGGAGCGCCGTAGACTCTACAAAGTTTATATATGGCTCAGTTGATTAGTGATTCACCACAGCTGGGAAAAGGGGGAAATGGCTCGAAGATAAAAGGATTTGGAACCAGAGCTAAAAAGCAACCAGTTCATTAAAAAACACAGCAACTTTAAAAACAATTATACATAATTGCACAGGATTAAAAACATATGTCAAAGGTGGAATTGTACTCGGTTGGCTGGCCACAATTTCACGTGTATGGGACTAGAGCGACAATTTCTCATAAGACTCAGATATATGCTATGATGGATAGTAGATGATGAATAATGATAATAATCAAAAATGGAGGGGTGAACAAGAACTGATCATGACTCCTAAAAATAACAAAAGTATAAATATATATATATATAAAAAAAAAAAAAAAAAAAAAAAGGTCATAAAAAGTCATAAACATTAATAAAATAGTGGATATCTTTGGGATGAAAAACAATCTAGACCTATGGACAGCAGGTATATAGAAGGGGGAAAGGGGAAAAAAATTATAATGTTGATATATTTAGGACTAATGGTCCAGGAGGACATAATGTAACATAATAAAATATTATAACATGATAGAACATGCATCACAATACTAAAATAATATTAATTATATTATAAATATTAATTATCTATAAAAACCCCATAAATGTAATATATATAAAATATACACATAAAATTATATATATGTATATAAACCGTCTAATTAGGAAGGTGTATAAAAAACTCGAAATAAGAAATACATATATATATATATAAAAAAAAAAAAAAAAAAAAAAAATTTTTTTATATATATAAAAAATATATACACATAACATACATATATAAAATTTTTTATATATTGTATATATTTTTTATATATATAAATTTTTTTTTTTTTTTTTTTTTTTATATATATATATGTATTTCTTATTTCGAGTTTTTTATACACCTTCCTAATTAGACGGTTTATATACATATATATATTTTTATGTGTATATTTTATATATATTACATTTATGGGGTTTTTATAGATAATTAATATTATTTTAGTATTGTGATGCATGTTCTATCATGTTATAATATTTTATTATGTTACATTATGTCCTCCTGGACCATTAGCCCTAAATATATCAACATTATAATTTTTTTCCCCTTTCCCCCTTCTATATACCTGCTGTCCATAGGTCTAGATTGTTTTTCATCCCAAAGATATCCACTATTTTATTAATGTTTATGACTTTTTATGACCTTTTTTTTTTTTTTTTTTATATATATATATTTATACTTTTGTTATTTTTAGGAGTCATGATCAGTTCTTGTTCACCCCTCCATTTTTGATTATTATCATTATTCATCATCTACTATCCATCATAGCATATATCTGAGTCTTATGAGAAATTGTCGCTCTAGTCCCATACACGTGAAATTGTGGCCAGCCAACCGAGTACAATTCCACCTTTGACATATGTTTTTAATCCTGTGCAATTATGTATAATTGTTTTTAAAGTTGCTGTGTTTTTTAATGAACTGGTTGCTTTTTAGCTCTGGTTCCAAATCCTTTTATCTTCGAGCCATTTCCCCCTTTTCCCAGCTGTGGTGAATCACTAATCAACTGAGCCATATATAAACTTTGTAGAGTCTACGGCGCTCCAGCACCTGAAGAAAGAGCGCGCCGGGTAAACTGACCCCGCGCATGCTCAGAAACGCGTCGTGCCTGCCGTTTTTTCGCTGTTGGAGTACACCACCCCTGGTGACGGGAGAGCGCCCATCCACCTACGGAACCTTATAGCCGCCGGTCATCTCCATCTGACCGCTTATCGTGCACTCAGGCGGGAGGCAGCCGGCTTTCTTTCCTCCGATCAAACACTGACTCAGCCACGGACGGCGCCTTGGAGTGGATGGTACACACACCCCCCTCCCCCCTGAGGATGTCTCAAGATCTAATGGTGTTACACAGCTTGACTTTCATTCATGTCTTGTGAGTTACCACATACATTGCCTTGTATACTATAATAAACTGTCTGCACTTAGAGCGCTTCTCCTCTTTGTTTCTTTTGCTCATACAGAATTTCCTCTTGGTCTGTGGAAGAGCGGCTCAGTGCATATGGACTATCCTCCCTTGCCAACACGCTGATCCCATACAATACAGTAATTTCCTTTTATTAGTTTCATTTATTGTCCAGTCCTTTGTTTCCTTTTTTTGTCCTCCCCCCCCCCCCTCCCCTCCTTGTTTGGCATTTGATTTGTCATACACATCTCCTGTGTTGGAGGTTTTTAGCGCTCTGGTCATACATATATATGCATGTAGCAAGATGGCTACTGCCCCACATTCTGTTTAGCTGTCAGTCTTTTGCTAGGTGAAGAGGCTGGCAGCAAAGGCAAATAACAATGAACAGAATTGTTTTTTTAAACAGGGCCTGATGCTCCAAGCCATAGGAAGTTATTGCTTTGCTGACCTTGTATAGATTGAGCTACAACATACTCTTTCTATCATATCACCAGGGAATTTTCCTTGATCATAAGGAAAACCTACCAAATGTCCTATTATAACAGCTGTGTCTAAAGGGATTAAAAGAGAAGAGAAAAGCATTTATACTCATCTCCTATCAATCCAATGCTGCATCTGTCCCCCGCCAGCTCTGCAGTGAGAACTGAGCGATCAAACACTGCTGATCGCTCAGTTCTCGCCTCCGCTCTGAGCAGAGACCTGGACTGTCAGTCTTTGGCTCTCTACTTTGCTCTGCCCGCCCCCCCCCCCCCCCCAGCGCTCACTGGAGTGCTGGGCTGTGGAGGGGGCAGAAGGGGTTGGTTTAGGATCTCAGCGGATTGCCAGGTGCCGATCTAGGCTGCTAAGTGGATCCTGTTTACATGGTCGGATCTTTTCAGGGCTTGAACCAGCTGAGTGATGTCAGCTGACAGTGGACTTTAGCTCTCTGTCAGCTGAAAACAGGTCACAGCTTTAGCTATACTTCTCCTTTAAAGGATAATAGGGCATACAACACAAGTGCAATTACTGTACAGTACTGCAGTTGATAATGCTGTGGCCAATTTATCTTTGTAATTCCAATTAATACTTTGATCTAATGTGGAGCATTTTGTTAATCAAAATAGATATAAATACTATATACCTAATTATATCAGTGATATATTCCCTTTCATAAAACTAGCAGCATCATATGTTAAAAAATCTCCATTTGCCTGTCAGCCTTTACATTAGTCACTTCTTCTCTTACATCTTTGGACATAACGATAGACATTTGAGATATCTTGCTTTTGTTTAAGTGTCAGGATACCGTTCTAGTAATAGTTGTAACACATAAATATGTCAAAATAAAACCTTGAGCACAGCAATCATATAATTTTCCAAATATAAAGCTTTGAAGTGAACCTGCGGCATTATGATTATTAGGGTGCATTAAAAACCTTTAAAATAACATTACATTTCAAATATGCAAAAAACAACTTTCTACAAAGTTGCTAAAAGAGTCTTCTCTGGTGCTGGGGATAGCTGCAAAGTGTGCTCCCTGTCCTCTCCATAGGCACTATGCGCATTGTGCATTTGACTTTTCTCCAAAATGTCTAATAGTCTTCCTATACTTTTCACTGTCTGTGTGTGGTGTTGCAGTATTCACTTATCTTGCTACTTAGCAGGCTGTCTAATCTCTTGTGATTTCTCAGAGGAAAAATAAATGTGCCTACAGCCATCAGGGAATTTTTGCCAAATCCAGCAAGCTGTCAGACAAGTGTGTGTGTGTCTGTAGGTCATACCCAACTGTCACAGCCCCAATCTAATTTTTCTCCAATGGCTGGTTGGATTTTTCTTCTAGTCAATTTAAAAATCTCTGGTGCCAGGTATGTCTGCTGAGCGCTCTTCCTACCATTTCCATAGACACAAGCATGAACACAAATGTATGTGCTACAATTTATAGAAAGAAAGATCATTTGACTGTTGGATGGTGCATAATCCTAGCAGCTAGATTGTTAATGTCTAGTTTATACTGTATCTTACAATGGGAGGCAACACCAGTGGCAGTGGCCAGTGTGAACTTAGCCTCACTTTGCTAATGTTATTTGCATATCTTTTTGGGTATTCTGCTAAGGCCCATAACTTGGTTGTTTAACTGTTAGATGGCATGTACAGTCATGGCCAGAAGTTTTGAATGACAAAAACATTAATTTTCACAAAGTCTGCTCTCTCAGTTTATATGATGGAAATTTGCATATACTCCAGAATGTGATGAAGAGCGATCAGATGAATTGCAATAAATGCAAACTCCCTCTTTGCCATTAAAAAGAACTTAATCCCATTAAAAAACATTTGCACTGCATTTGTGAAGAAGGTTTTAGGGTGCTGAAGAAAGTCCAGCAAACACCAGGACTATCACCTGCAGCTGATTCAGCTGTGTGATCAGATCACCACCAGTGCAGAGCTTGCTCAGGAATGGCAGCAGGCAGGTGTGAGTGCATTTGCACGTACAGTGAGGCAAAGACTTTTGGAGGATGGCCTGGTGTCAAGGAAGGCAGCAAAGAAGCCACTTCTCTCCAGGAAAAACATCAGGGACAGACTGATGTTCTGCAAAAGGTACAGGGTTTGGACTACGAAGGACTGGGGTAGTCATTTTCTCTGATGAATTCCCTTTTCCGATTGGGACATCCGGAAAAAAAAGTGAGCACTACCATCAGTCCTGTGTCAGGCCAACAGTAAAGCATCCTGAGACCATTCATGTGTGGGGTTGCTTCTCAACCAAAAACATAGCCATGAGTAAAGAATGGTACAAAAAAATCTTCTGAGTTCAACTTCTCTCAACCATCCTAAAGCAGTTTGGTGACAAACAATGCCTTTTAAAGCATGATGGAGTACCTTGCCATAAAGCCATGTGATAACTAAGTGGCTTGGGGAAAAAAAGATTGACATTTTAGATCCTTGGCCAGGAAACTTCCCAACCCCTAATCCCATTGAGAATTTCTGGTCAATCCTCAAGAGGCGGGTGAACAAAAAAAAACTACAAATTCTGACAAACTCCAAGCATTGATTATGCAAGAATGAGCTGGCATCAGTCAGGATGTGGCCCAGAAGTTGATTGACAGCATGCCCAGGCGAATTGCAGAGGTCTTGAAAAAGAAGAGGTCAACACTGCAAATATCAACTCTTTGCATAAACTTATTGTAATTTAATGTAACTTAATGTAATTGTCAATAAGGGCCTTTGACACTTATGAAATGCTTTTAACTATATTTCAGTATACCATAGTAACATCTGACAAAAAGATCTAAAAACACTGCAGCAGCAGATTGTTTGGAAAATTAATATTTGTGTTATTCTGAAAACTTTTGGCCATGGCTGTACTACAATTTTTTTTTGTCTTAATTTATCCATGGTTGGGGAGCCGTTTGGTTTAGCTTTTGTTGTATGTTGCTTTCTTGTATGAATTCATATACCTAAACGTATAACTACATAATAACTATAATGTACTTTTTGTTGTGCTTTAGTCAAGCTTCTGTTCTTCGTTTATACAGTAATAATATACATCTTTAATGATCCCCTTTGTCCCCCTGGCCAGTGTAAATATTAATGGTAACCTCTGCATTATTGCCAGTATTGTCCTTCTATTAAATGCCACTTGTCATACAGTATTTCCATTTGTTCCCAATATATTGCTAGCCACATCTGTAATTAGGCAAGCTGGCCTGTGCATAATATAACATTTTTTAATGAAATATGCCATGAGAGAAACCTGAAGGCTGCCAATGCCAACCTTAACTTCTAAAAAATACTATGTGCTTGATTATCAAGTTAATACTGTTGCTTCACTGCTTTTACTTGACTTCACTCTGACTTTTGCAGTCTGTGTACTTGCTCTGGGTCACTGAGGTTTCATTTAAACAAAAATGCATGCAGCCCTTACCTACGACAGGGGCTTATATGTAATAAATGCTAAATTCCATTTAAAGGACATCTGAATGTAACATACAACACTAACTAAGCTTTCATGTATTCCAGACACTAAATGCATGGAAGTTTCCAGGGGGTTTATCTGATCCAGGAGAAGATATTGGTTGGTATATGTTTATTTTCTCTTTTATAACATGCATGAATCTTTTTGCCAATGTTGTTCAAGTATTTTACTCACATGGGAGAGGTAAAACTTTACACACATTGTAATTTTCAAGAGCAGAATTTTACATGAAGAAAATTGGAATACCTTTAACAATAAATTAGAAGGGATCACACATCTAAGATTTGTATACATTGGTATTTTTACAAGGGCATCATCCATTCTGTCATGTTTTTTCAAAGAAAAAGAATCGGTTTACATCAGTTCAGTTTACATCATCTTACACCCATTTTTACATCTGCCCATTGACATCTTTAACAAACGTGACTCATCCCTTCTGTCAGTAAGGGATTCCCCACTGAGAGCAGAATGTAAACAGAGCCATCATTTTGAAAAAAAAATGGCGTGCAGGTCCCCCTAATTCATACCACACCCTTCAGAATGTGTATGGATTTTCGGAGGACTTCATGGCAACATTTTAAAAAAAAAATGGCATAAGGTCCCTCCCCCCAATCCATTCCAGGTAGTCAGGTCTGGTATATATTGAGTTGGGGGCTCACCCCAGGAAAAAAAAAAAATGATGTGCTGTCCCTCCCAAAATTCATACCAGACCGTTATCCAAGCATTCAGCCCAGTGCAGAACTAGTGTGCATCCCTTCCCCTCCTTAACCTTATAAGGCCACATGCCCTCGACATTGGGGGGGGGGTATTAATGTGGAAAAGGGCCTTTTCCCCACAACCCTGGCCCGGTGGATGTGGGGCTGACTTAAAGCTGCCTTTAACGTGGTACCCCTACTCTTTCTTCAAGAAAAGTCAAATGTAAATAAAAACTCAGTTTTTGACAAGTCTTTTATAAGCAGACAAAAAAAAATGTCTCCTGATGCACATACTTATAATCCAGAGATGTAGGTCCACATTAATGATGAATGAGCGCTGCCAACCCACACAACAACAAAAAAAAACCAGCTCACTGAACTCAACCACATCGAATGACAGCTCTGCTTCACCACCCTCCCCCCTCCCGCTATAGTAAGTAAAGGGGTGGGGTGGCCCAGTGACACCACCAGATGACCCTGCCCTCTATGACGTCCCAGCCAATAATGTAAACCTAGTGACTGGGGGGAGTGGAGCTGTCATTGTGCACCGGCAACTGACAGGAGCGGTCGGGTTTTGGTGGAGTTTTTTTGTGCGAGTTGGCGGCAAATGTTTATCGTGATTGATGTGGACCTACATCCTCAGACACTGTGATTGATGGTAGATCTGGAGCCTTTTTTTTTTTTTTAATAAAGAACTTGCGTTGTGTTTTTTTTACATTTGACTTTTCTCCGTGAATGAGTAGGGGTACTATGACCATAAGGGCCTGGTATGGATTGGGGGAGAGGGCACACCATTTTTTTTTACATTTTTGGCTTTTTTGTTGGCATTCTACTGTCAGTGGGGAATTCCTCGCTGACAGCAGGGATGAGTAATGCTTGTGAGGACATTGGCGGGTGCCAGCTCCTAGCAACCAATGCAGAAACAGACCATTGTCTATTTACATCCATTTAGGTCCACGTCCGTTTCTTAAAAGGAACAAAAATTGAGACCTGAATGGACGCGGATATCAATGGATCAGTTTACATCCATTTGCCCATAGGATTGCATTGCTGTTTATTTTTCATGCTTTAACAGATGGATGAAAACGAAAAGATGGAATGCCTGTGTGAAAGAAGTCATATTCTTCTTTGAGTCCTACCCAATTCTGAGATGTTTTTTGAGCCCTAGAAAAATCTGGCTGCTTTTTCTATATGTACAGTTCAATAACTGTTTGACACATGCGTTCTAAAACTGATATGGTTAATGCTTCCTAATATAGCGGAAAATGTAACTGTTAAGGCCCTCCTCTCCATGTTAAGGACCTCCTCTCCCATGTTTGAATCGGATGACTGGTGTTCAAGCCAGAGCACTGTCACACCAAGGAGGTCAAATTCTCTTTTAAGCAGCGGATACATGCACAGTTGTTTTTCCAACGAGCGAGCTGAACAGAAACAAAATTGACAGATTCCCGTGTCCACAGAAGCAATGTGGATGCAGGAATCTCCCCTGATACACTATTCGATTCTGACAGCAAGAGCTCCTGCCCTGTCAGAATACACAGATCAGAGCTGCAGCCATTGGCATGACCAAGCATGGTCCAGCATGACTGTTTGACAGAAGCTGGTCGGAAAACAGAAGTTTTTACAAAAGTCAGCTGGTTCTTGCTACGCTGGACAACTTTTGGTACGTGTGTACCCAGCCTAATACCCAGAAAACCCCACTCTCTTAGAGTAATGGAGTGAAGGCTTTGATGAAGCAAGGAGACAGTGAAGGAGCTTGGATCAGTATACCTCACTGGAAAGAGGGGGGGGGAGGAATGACGGAATGGACTGTCACTTTGCCCCTAAAAGGTAGATGACAGTATCTCTTTCAATGTAGGAAAGGATATATTGTATAGTCCTTGTTGAGATTTTATATCGGAACCCAAAGGATCTCAGCTATACCACAAATTTGTAGAATTGCTGCATGAAATGTATCATATGTAGTTTGCAGTGTCATTCATTTGAAACATTAAAGTATGAAAGAGTTTGAATTTGACCTTGTCTTAACAGAATGCTAATTCTATTGGATAAATATATAATTATATTGGAACATAATTCATAAATTCTTGTTTCACTTTTACTTTGCAGGAGCCACAGCAGTTCGAGAAGTTCTGGAAGAGACTGGCATTAAGTCAGAGTTTAGGTCTCTCCTGAGCTTAAGACAGCAGCATAATCACCCAGGGGCCTTTGGAAAGTCAGATATGTACATCATATGTCGTTTGAAGCCATTATCTTACAGCATTAACTTCTGCCCACTTGAGTGTCTGAGGTGTGAATGGATGGACCTGCATGAGCTTGCCTACTCAAGTCATACTACACCCATTACCAGTAGAATCGCTAAGCTTTTACTATATGGCTATAAGGAAGGCTTTCACAATATTGACCTAACTCTGAGGACATTCCCAGCTGTTTACTCGGGTTTATTTTACTCTCTGTACCACAAGGAATTACCAGATTCTTATGAAGTAAAACTTGATCTCAAGTAAGCTTCACATTGAAACAGTGTCAAAATAAGAAATTATTATAATTTTTTTATCCACTCTTTCAGTCTTTCGGAATGGAAAATAGTTACCTCAGGACAGTACTTGCATTGCTATGTACATATGTCATTTTACTTAGAAATATATTAAAACATGAATACATATAAAACTTTTTAAATTCTTAAACACTGGCACAATGGTGAATAGTATTAATACTTGATGTCACATTTATAAACTGGAAATACATAGATTATATTCTAACCTTTTTTAAAAAATATAATTCCTATTTTCTATAAATGCAAAGTCCATCAAGATCAGCTTTTTGCTGACATAGGAAGAAATAGGATAGCTTTCTGTCCTAGCCCAGTTTGGGATCCATTTTTGTACTGCCCAGTCCTCTTTAGTGCCACGTACCAGTCACTGTATTTCCGAGACCGGTAAGTGTTGTAGTTGTTTGCTTCCAAGCGCTCGAAGAAGAAACATTCGTCAGTTATATACTTCTGAAATTAAAATCAAAGGAGAGAGTTACATTTAAAACATAATGCATTATCATCCCAATT
Source organism: Pelophylax lessonae (assembly GCF_965119305.1). NCBI lineage: Eukaryota > Metazoa > Chordata > Amphibia > Anura > Ranidae > Pelophylax > Pelophylax lessonae. Next base: position 630,895,891 of record NC_138768.1, on the reverse strand, counting down.
TTTGCGGTACATGAGATTTTTATTGTGTCATTTTTGTGTGAGAAAACATGCGGGGCTGCCATTCATTCTGAAAAATCACAGAGTGGGTTCAGGAACCGCAAGGAAATCGTATGGTCAAAATAACCATGCAATTTCCCTGCAGGCTGCGTTTTGAAAAAGGGCATGCGCCTTTTTTCTGCAGGAAATGCAGCTACAGCAGCCCATTGAAATGAATGGACTGCCGTGCCCGTGCAAACGCGGCCCGCAGAAATGTATAGATGTGAACCTAGGGTAACTATTCAGGCAACACTGTTACAAAGCTTTAGGCTAAAATTTGAATATAGATCCAATCATCTACTATTAGCATATTTTCCCATTACTAACATGTTTATTCGTTTGATATGATTACTTTATGTGCTTCACACGTTTATAAACAACAATCACAGAAGACCAAAGTTAAATGGTATGTTAACTGGGAAGAAACTGCTGCTCAGACAAACTCAGTCATAAATTGTACTAACCCATAGTATGTTAATTGTAAAGATATTAATATTAGCTGCTTAAGAGGAGCCACGTCAGATGTAGATTATATGTGCCGCTATATGCCAACACTATAAATGCAAAGCAGAAAATCATAATTTCTCTTTCGTTCATTGACACAGCTCCTGATTCTTAACCAATGGGGTATAATGCCCCTACAGGAGCAGGACACTAGGCAGAAAAAAAGTCTGGCTATGCTTATGGGCCTTCCCAGGGGGTTTACTCCCTCTCTCTGCTATAGGTACTCAGTTTTTTTTTTTTTTTCGCCTAGTCAGGAGTAAGGACCTAGTTCCTTGCTGGGATCTCTAGTCCTGGCAATTTTTTCTTTTAGATAGAAATTTTTCTCCGGCTCTTTATTCCTGTGAGATCTACAGTCAACTGCTGGACTGGGTGATGGGCTGGATAATCTAGTTACAGTGGTCACCCCAGTCTGGCCAGCGAGCATGCGCAGACCTCAGCTCCGCGCTAGCCCGGCCACGACATTAAACGCCTCACAAGGTCGCATACGACCAGGTCTCGGGCCGAGTCGCAGCGTTCCTCCTGGCCGACAGCCCCCCATTTCGATGGAGAGGAGGTTCTGTCTGGAGCGGTGCCCATCTGGTTCCTGGTATGGTAAGTGACTGTCCTCCCTCTCCCCCTGGAGGTTTTGGGGTGGATGTGGGCACCTCCATTGGACAGTCGGACCCCTGGGTTCCACTCCTTCCTGTTAGGCACCCCCCCATCGGTCTGGTGGTCCCTGTGGGCCATATTGTCCCCCCCTTTTACTGACGCTGGGGCAATGGGGTGGCCTGGTCCAGCGCCTGGGGTGGGGGCAGGGTGCTGTACTGGCAATGGGGGCGGGGGGGTGCACTGCCAGTGACCGGGCAATCAGCTGCAGGGGGGCTGTACCTGGTGGGGTCTGCTGCCAGGGGCCCCCCTTCCTGCCTGTCCCGTTTTCTAAAGCCTAGGGATCCCTCCTGGGTCGCGCGGTGCTGCATGTTTTGCTGTAGCCTGTGTGCCCAATGCACAGCGGCTATGTTTGTGTAGTCCGGCAGCCATTGTGTGGTGGTTTTTCATTGAAAATAGCGACGGCCATGACAGTAGAGCCCTGTGGGCGGCGATTTGTGGCGGTGGGAGCCCCTCCTCATCCCCTGGTGCTGACTCCTGGATCTTTTCACTTCCTGATCGCCGCACGTGGAGTGCAGATCATCCTGGTGGCTGCAGGTGCCTGTTTTTGCTGGGTGGTGAGTCTGGTGGGGTCCTCTCTTTTTCTGCTAAGGATTGATTAGGTGCTCTGTTACTGGCAACCGAGTGGTACTGCTGGAGCGGTGAGGGAGTCCCTTAGCAGTGTTTTTACACCTTTTCTTGTGGGGCCCCCCTATTGACTTCTGGAGTCTTTGGAGCACATTTCCCTGCTGATTCCCTCTCAGAGGCAGCAGGGCCCTCCGGGTCCCACCCATCCAGTGATGCATTGACGGTGGTCCTGGAGGCCTTTGTGTCCCAGGTGGAGGTGGTTTTTTGGTGACGGCTAGCAAAAAGTGCCCCCTGCCTCATCTGTCTACTCAGGTCCTGAATCTGATTCGGCTGGTTGTATCTGTGCGTGAGACCTTAAAAATGGAGGATGCAGCTGAAGCTGCAACGGAGGTGTCGGTTCCCTTTGGCACTCACAAGCCATCCAGAGCGGCAAAGGTGTTTCCTTTCCCCGCCTATTTTGACACAATTGTCGCTAAAGAGTGAGAACGGCCAAAGCGATTTCTTATGCGGTACCCCTATGAGGAGTCTCTTCTTAAAAAATGGACTGTTCCACCTGTGGTGGACCCTCTGTTCTCCAGATTGAACAAAGCAATCATGATTCCGGTTGAAGAGTCCCCAGCCTTTAAGGACCCGGCTGACAGGAAGGCAGAGGCTGTGGCCCGCAATATGTACACCCTGGCTGTTTCGGCACTGAGGCCGGTATTTACCATTGCACTGGTGTCACAAACTCTGACCAAGTGGGCTAAGCTTTTATTCTGTGACCTGGAGGGGGAGCAGCTCCCCCTGCTTTTGCTGAGCTGGCAAACCAGTTGGTCCAGGGGCTGCAGTTTATCTGTGATGCCTCTTTGGATGTGGCTCCCTAGTCGCTAGGCTCTCTGTTTCAGCAGTGGTCCTTCGGCGTATTTTTTGGCTCAAATGCTGGTCTGCGGACCAGACTTCTAAGAAGGTCTTGACTGATCTTCCTTTTCAATGAGATCACCTGTTTGGAGCTACCCTGGATGACGTCATTAAGGGTCTCACAGGGGGGAAGAGTACCTTTCTTCCGCAGGCAACTAAGGGTAGGGACCCTCGTCGTAGACGTGGGCCATCTTTCTCGGCCCATAAGAAGTTTTTTCGTTCCTCAGGGGTGACAAGGATCAAAGTTGTTCCAGGTCTCCTCTCGGTGGATCCAAGCAAACTTGGTCTGGCAAGTCGAGAGCGGGCTTATCCACACCTGCAGACACTACAGACGCTCTTACCTCCCCGGCAAGGTTCTTTCCTTCCAACTTGCGCCTGTCCCCGGACTGCTTACAGGGTCCGTTTGGGGCGGTACAAGACCTGTTATTTGAAGGGTGATTGTCCCTGTTCCGACATCTGAACGTTTTCAGGGTTTTTCACTCAAACCTGTTTACAGTTTCAAGGAAGGAAGGCAAGGTGCATCCAATCCTGGACCTCAAGGCGCTGAACTGCTTTGTGCTGGTTCAGAAGTTCAGAATGGAATCCATTCGCACAGTGGTGGCATCCCTGCATCAGGGGATTTTCTTGCCTCTATCGACATCCAGGATGCTTAACTTCACATTCCAATATGTGCCAGTCACCAGCACTTCCTCCACTTTGCCGCAGGGGAGGAGCATTATCAGTTTGTGACATGACCCTTTGGTCACGCCTCTGCTCCTCGGGTCTTCACAAAAGTGCTAGCATTGTGACGCCAACGGGGGTTTGTGGTACTGAGCTACTTGAATGACCTCGTTCTGCGAGCGGGGTCTCCTACTGCTCTGGTGGAAAACCTGGGAATCACCACACGAACTCTGAGGGAGTTCGGTTGGATTCAGAATTCTGCTCTGGTTCCCTCCATAAAGCTGGACTATCTAGGTTTGACTCTGGACTCGGCCTTAGCCAGAGTGCTCCTTCCTCTGCACCAACTCCAGAAACTGCAGGCTGCGATTCCTCTCCTGCTTTCCAGCAGATGGCCATCACTCCGGACTTGCATGTGGGTGTTGGGCCTGATGGTGTCTACTTTTGAGGCAGTTCTGTTTGCACAGTTCCATACGAGGTCCATGCAAAGGGAGATGCTGGCCAAATGGGGCAAGACTCCGCAGTCTCTGGACAATCAGATCCGGCTAAGCTGGGGAACGAAAGAGTCCCTGATATGGTGGCTTTCTTCTCCGGCGCTTCAGCTGGGCAAATCCTTCCTCCCCTTGTATTGGACAGTGGTCACTGCGGATGCCAGCCTGTCCGGCTCGGGAGGCATCCTCGGCAAAAATTCTGCTCAGAGAATCTGGTCACTGGAAGAGTCAAGACTACTGATCAATGTCTTGGAACTCCGAGCGATCAGACTGTGTGCCTGGAACATTGGATGAATCGTCTATAGGGATGTCCAGTGTGCATTCAATCAGACAATGCCACAGACGTGGCTTATGTCAATCAGCGGGGGGGGGCACAAGAAGTGTCCTGGCAGCTCTGGAGGTGGCCAGCGTTCTAAGGTGTGCAGAACGGTTCGCTCCAGCCCTCTCCGCCGTACACATTCCCGGAGTGGAAAACTGGCAGGCGGATTACCTCAGTCGGCAGGCGTTGAACCAAGGGGAGTGGTCCCTTCATCTGGAGGTGTTTCATCAGTTGTGTCTCCGATGGGGCATTCCCGAGGTGGATCTGTTGGTGTCCCTGCTCAACAGAAAGGAGCAGAGGTTTGTGGCTCGGTCACGGGATCCTCTGGCGGACGCCACAGATGCGCTGGTGGGCCCGTGGGGTCATTATCGTCTGATTTACACCTTTCCTCCTCTCAAGCTTCTGCCAAGACTTCTACACAGGATCGAGGCAGAAGGGATTATGGTCAGCTTAGTAGCCCCAGACTGGCCTCGCCGGGCTTGGTACGCTGATCTAGTGCGGCTGGTCACCGACATTCCTTGAAAGCTTCCTCTCAAGGAGGATCTGCTGTCCCAAGGACCAATCTTCCATCCTGATTTACAGTCGCTGGCTTTGACAGCTTTGCTGTTGAACGCCAGGTGCTGATGGATAGAGGTTTGTCTGAGTTGGTGATTCCAATGCTGTTAAAAGCTAGGGAATCTACTTTTAGGAAGATCTACCATCGTACATGAAAGACGTACATTGCGTGGTGTGAGTCTCTTGGGGTTCATCCTCGTTCTTTTTCGGTGGCTCGGATCTTAACCTTCCTTCAAAGGGGGGTTGAGCAGAAACTGGCCTTGAGTACTATCAAGGGCCAGGTATCGGTCTTAGAGATCTTCTTTCAACGGCCCTTGGCCACATACTCCCTGGTGCGTTCTTTTCTTCAGGGAGTTCGGCCCTTGGCTCCTCCAGTGCGGTCTTCGTTACCGCTTTGAGACCTCAATTTGGTGCTCTCAGTCCTCCAGAAGCCTCCCTTTGAGAATCTTAAGGAGATTCCCCTGCTTACGATGTCCCAGAAGGTGGCCTTTTGGTGGCTATCACCTCTGCGCACAGGGTGTTGGAATTGGCATTGTTATCCTATTGTTCACAGAGATAAGGTGGTTCTTCGCCCCTGTCCGTCGTTCCTTCCAAAGGTTGTCTCTGATTTTCATTTGAATGAAAACATTGTGTTGCCTTGCCTGTGTCCCAGGCCTAAACATCCAAAGGAAATTGCTTTGCATGCCTTGGATGTGGTCTGGGATATTAGGGTGTACCTGCAGCTAGGGAGTCTTTTAGGAAATCAGACTCACTATTTGTGCTCACGGATGGGCCTCGGAAAGGGTTGTTCGCTTCCTCTGTGACCATTTCCAGATGGATCAGACAGACGGTGGTTCAGGCCTATTCCATCAAGTGTCAGGTTCCTCCTTTTCCTGTCAAGGCGTATTTTACTCAGGCGCTCATTGCCTCCTGGGCCTTTCGCCATCAGACGTCAGTGACGCAGGTTTGCAAGGCGGCCACCTAGTCGTCTGTGCACACTTTCACAAAGTCCTATAAAGTGGATGTGTTGGTATCTGCGGATGCTTTCTATGGCCGCAAAGTTTTGCAGGCTGCTGTTAAGAGGACCTGGTCCTCTTATAGGGTGTATTGTTCTTTTCAGGTGGGCTCCAGTTGTTTTGGTTGAGCTCCTGTTTACCTGGTATAGTTTAGCCTTGGGAATTTCTTTTTCGCTGTTCCCACCCCTCATGTTTAACACTGCTTTGGGACATCCCAATGGTTAAGAATATCAGGAGCTGTGTCTGTCAATGAACGAAAGAGAAAATGGGATTTTTGAAAAATCAATTTCTCTGATTTTCATTGACAGACACAGCACCAACCCCACTGTGGAGTTGTAATTCTTCTGACACTCCTTGTAACAAAACTGAGTACCTATAGCAGAGAGAGGGAGTATACCTCCTGAGACTGCCCATAGGCGTAGCCAGACTTTTTTTTTCTGCCTAGTGTCCTACTCCTGTAGGCGGCAGTATAATCCAATGGTTAAGAAGTTCAGGAGCTGTGTCTATCATTGAACATCAGAGAAATAGATTTTAGGGTCAAAGTCAAAAATCCAATTTTTTATTGATAAACATTAAAATACATTCAAAACTATGATTATGTCTGGCCCCCTTTTGTATATACTATATAACATCATGTGCTTAATATCACCAAACTATAAACACAGTAAATATAATGCAGCATCCATTCCTAAAGTTCTGTTCCATTTCTCCCTGAAGTACAGTCTTCATCTATATCGGCAGCTTGATGGTCTATATATAGATAATTAGGATAAGGACATTAGGATACAAATATTAACTAGCCTGTTTAGACTCAAGAATGACACGTGTCCATGTAATTTGTTATGTACCAGAGATGTGGTTTGCGCAAGCAGCTGAAATCGTCTCCAGAGTCAATGACATTCAAGTATTTAAACCACTCATTGTTAATATCTAAAAGAATACTACACATGAAAGGATTTTTAAATCTGTTTGAAGTTGGTATAAACGTAGTTGGATGTCAGCTGCACCATTGCTTACTATTCTCTTATAAATTAAAGTTTGTTTATAGAGCTGAGATTTTGAATCTGCTTGAACATAGTTTTACTTAAAACCCAACTCTGGTTGGAAAAAAAGAATTTACCCTCTGCAGTGGCCTGTGATGGCATTGCAAGGATTAACAGCACGTTTTGTCTAGGGCAGGGATTCCCAAATTACGGCCCTGCAGTTGTTCAGGAACCACAATTCCCATCATGCCTAGTCATGTATGTGAATGCCAGATTTTTACAATGCCTCATGGGATGTGTAGTTCTGCAACAGCTGCAGGGCCGTAGTTTGGGAATCCCTGGTCTAGGGGAAAGGAGAAACATTTTTACTTACCAAATTCTCTGCTTCCCTGGTAGACTGTACTCCCCCATGAATTAGCGGTGGATTGTCCCTTGGCATGGACCTTACTCTGGTCTTGATGACATCAAGGCCCAAGAGCAGGAGGTGCAAAAGCTGCAGGGACTGGTCTAGTTGCGGGAAGGAGCAAAGGATCAGGCATTCTTTCTTTGCTAAGTGGTTTTGTGTGATAGTAAAGAATAGCTCACACTGGAAAATGTAGAAATTCCTAAAGAAGTGTTTACAGTATACCTAGTTGGTGTTGTCAGACATGTAAATTCTTAAAAACACCTTTTTTTAGTTTATTATAGTAATACACTCCACTATTTAAAAACGATGTCATCTAATTACCGTATTTATCGGCGTATAACACGCATCGGCGTACGACACGCACCTCAATTTTAGGAGGGAAATTTTAGGAAAAAAAGCTTAAATTTGAAATAAACAGGTTTGAACTCAGAACTTTTTTTTAATGACATGCAGCCTCACCAGTGCCCATGAATGCAGCCTCATTAGCGCAGTGTCCATAAATGCAGCCTCACCAGTGTACTGTCCAGCAATGCAGCCTCGCCAGCGCAGTGTCCTGTATTGCTGCCTCGCCAGTGCCGTATCCAGTATTGCTTCCTCGCCAGTGGAGTGTCCTGTATTGCTGCCTCGCCAGTGCCGACTCCAGTATTGCTGCCTCGCCAGCACCACTGCACAGAGTGGGGGCAGGCCAGGCCGAGGAGAAGGGAGAACGAGCGACCACTGTCATCTGAAGTCCTGGCGCCTATGATAGATGTCACACATCCCAGCATTGGGCCACTGTGCTGTCTATCATAGGAGGCGGGACTTCCTATGACAGCGACTGCTCGTCCTTCCTTCTGCTGTGCCCGGCCGCCCCACCCGCCTCTCAGCGTTGCCTGGGCTTTTTTTTTTTGGTATATCGGCGTATAACACGCACTGCTGTTTTGCCCTCCATTTTTAGGAGTGCATGTTATACGCCAATAATTACAGTACTTACTATTCCCATAACATTTACTTAAAGTGATTGTAAAGCTTTATACAGTGGGTACGGAAAGTATTCAGACCCCCTTAAATTTTTCACTCTTAGTTATATTGCAGCCATTTGCTAAAATCATTTAAGTTCATTCTTCTTCCTCATGAATGTACACATAGCACCCCATACTGACAGAAAAACACAGAATTGTTGACATTGTTGCAGATTTATTAAAAAAGAAAAACTGAAATATCACATGGTCCTAAGTATTCAGACCCTTTGCTGTGACACTCATATATTTAACTCAGGTGCTTTCCATTTCTTCTGATCATCCTTGAGATGGTTCCACACCTTCATTTGAGTCCAGCTGTGTTTGATTATACTGATTGGACTTGATTAGGAAAGCCACACACCTGTCTATATAAGACCTTCCAGATCACAATGCATGTCAGAGCAAATGAGAATCATGAGGTCAAAGGAACTGCCTGAAGAGCTCAGAGACAGAATTGTGGCAAGGCACAGATCTGGCCAAGGTTACAAAAAGATTTCTGCTGCACTTAAGGTTCCTAAGAGCACAGTGGCCTCCATAATCCTCAAATGGAAGACGTTTGGGACGACCAGAACCCTTCCTAGAGCTGGCCGTCCGGCCAAACTGAGCTATCGGGGGAGAAGAGCCTTGGTGAGAGAGGTAAAGAAGAACCCAAAGATCACTGTGGCTGAGCTCCAGAGATGCAGTCAGGAGATGGGAGAAAGTTGTAGAAAGTCAACCATCACTGCAGCCCTCCACCAGTCGGGGCTTTATGGCAGAGTGGCCCGACGGAAGCCTCTCCTCAGTGTAAGACACATGTAAGCCTGCATGGAGTTTGCTAAAAAAAAAACACCTGAAGGACTCCAAGATGCTGTATATATTTTTTTTTATTATTAAAAGAACAAACATGATATATTTACCTGCTCTGTACAATGGTTTTGAATAGGAGCTCCTGGCCCTTCCCCCCCTGCTGCTTGCCCCATAGCATGCCGCTTGTTATAGGGGCACTCATGCATACTCACTCCTGAGCCCCACACTGTCTGTTCATAAGATAGAGAGGGGGGCCCTGTCCCCACTCCATTGTCACTGGCTGTGATTGACAGCAGAGTGTGCCAATGAGTCACTGAGGAGGCAGATAGCCAAGAGAGCCTCAGGTCTCGAGCACATCGCTGGATCGAGATCAGGCTGAGGTAAGTATTTAGGGGAGCGGAATGGGGGGGGGGGAGCAGCATGCAGAAGGATGTAGCTGGGTGCTGAAATTCAGAAACATAGAGAAGAGGACATTTACCTCTTTACAATCAGTTTACTTTCAGTTTCTGCTGTAATGTTGAATGTTGTGTTGCACTATTCCCTCCAGTTAGCAGAGGGAGAACTATAGCCAGGAAAGCCTATGGACTTCTATGAAGAATGCTAAAGATCATGGGAATTAAATTCTGAAACATCAATCACAGAATGGGGCGTATGTACCTTTACAATACAGTTCCCATAGGATATTGAGGAGGAAGGGGAGTGGTGGAGCAGCTTTTACCAGACTGCACAGGAAACCTCTTCCTCTTTGCAGCGCCGGAGCTGAGATGTGCACATCTGTCCTGGTGCACACAGATCATCCAAGGGGTGAGTGACCAGAGACTGAGGCCTGGGGCAGCGCAAAACAGACCACAGCGATCAAATCTGCACCGTTGCTGCGGAGAGAACAGAGCATCCTTTTATCATGTACTTTCAAATGCTGATCACTGGAGACATTTTGTGTAGGGACTGAGGGAGCCCCCTTCTATGTGAGAGTTCCCAGATGCACCACGGGGACTGGTGAGATTGCTCACTGCCCATTGTTTACACTGCTAGTAGGTACTAAGTTACAGGAGACAGGACATTAAGCATACTGCAGCTGTACCACAACTATACTGCACCTTTACCGCATGCTTCTTTATTAAAACTGTTGTTAAGTGCACCAACGCTTCTTAAAGGGCCCCAATGATGGCCAGCATTTAAAAAACATAAAGGACTGCCCCTTCCGTAAGACTATCCTTCAAGTCTGCTTTGTTCCCTTCTCCCATTTCCTTCACTTCTATGGCTAGTACACACCCAGTCGCTCTAGGCCTAGCATAGTCACCATCAAAGCACTTTGGCAGTAGAGTCTGTGTTTGGTAAACCAAGTTTACTATTGTGCACAACTGCTTCTTAGGTGACCTGCTACTGTTTATGCTGCTCTGGACTCAAAGTGTCTTCTTATGTCTAGTCTTTATTACTAATCACCCTGTATGCTAAGTTGTGTTATTACCATTGTATTTCATTTCTATGCTTACTTTGTTACCGACCGTACCAGGTGACAATATATTATGTTTGCCTTTACTTACTGGTTCCATGCTTGTTTTCTTTGATATAGTACTATTACTGGGTACTAAGTATTACTTTCAGTGATTTTTTTTTTTGTGATTTGGCACGTTTTGTACACTAAACCTAGGGTGTTGGAGGAGCTGACATTATTAAAGAGGTCAAGGCAAATCTTAACCATCAGTTCCTACATGGGTTGCACTATATACACACACAAAAGTGAGTACACCCCTTACATTTTTGTATTTTGTATATATTTTAGTATATCTTTTTATGTGACAACACTGAATAAAATACACTTTGCTACAATGTAAAGTAGTGAGTGTACATCTTGTATAACAGTGTAAATGGGCTGTCCCCTCAAAATAACTCAACACACAGTCATTGATGTCTAAACCACTTGCAGCAAAAGTGAGTACACTCCTAAGTCAAAATGTCCAAATTGGGCCCAAAGTGTCAAAATTTTGTGTGGTCACCATTATTTTTCAGCACTGCCTTAAGCCTCTTGGGTATGGAGTTCACCAGAGCTTCACAGGTTGCCACTGGGGTCCTCTTCCACTACTCCATGATGACATCACGGAGCTGGTGGATGTTAGAGACCTTGCGCTCCTCCACTTTTTGTTTGAGGATGCCCCATAGATGCTCAATAGGGTTTAGGTCTGGAGACATGCTTGGCCAGTCCATCACCTTTACCCTCAGCTTCTTTAGCAAGGCAGTGGTTGTCTTGGAGGTGTGTTTGGGGTCGTTATCATGTTGGAATACTGCCCAGGGGCCCAGTCTCCAAATGGAGGGGATCATGCTCTGCTTTAGTATGTCACAGTACATGTTGGCATTCATGGTTCCCTCAATGAACTGTAGCTCCCCAGTGCCGGCAGCACTCCTGCAGCCCCAGACCATGACACTCCCATAACCATGCTTGACTGTAGGCAAAACACACTTGTCTTTGTACTCCTCCCCTGATTGCCGCCACACACGCTTGACACCATCTAAACCAAAAAAAGTTTATCTTGGTCTCGTCATACCACAGGACATGGTTCCAGTAATCCATGTCCTTAGTTTGCTTGTCTTCGGCAAAATGTGTGACTGCTTTCTTGTGCATCATCTTTAGAAGAGGCTTCCTTCTGGGACAACAGCCATGCAGACCAATTTGATGCAGTGTGCGACGTATGGTCTAAACACTGACAGGCTGACCCCCCACCCCTTTAACCTCTGGAGCAATGCTGGCAGCACTCATAGGTATATTTCCCAAAGACAACCTCTGTATATGACGCTGAGCAAGTGCGCTCACCTTCTTTAGTCGACCATGGCGAGGCCTGTTCTGAGTTGAACCTGTCCTGTTAAACCACTGTATGGTCTTGGCCACCGTGCTGCAGCTCAGTTTCAGGGTCTTGGCAATCTTCTTATAGCCTAGGTCATATTTATGTAGAGCAACAATTTTTTTTTTCAGCTCATCAGAGTGTTCTTTGCCATAAGGTGCCATGTTGAACTTCCAGTGACCAGTATGAGAAAATGAGAGCGATAAAACCACATTTAACACACCTGATCCCCAGTCACACCTGAGACCTTGTAATGAGTCACATGACACCGGGGAGGGAAAATGGCTAATTGGGCCCAATTTGGACATTGACACTTAGGGGTGTACTCACTTTTGTTGCCAGCGGTTTAGACATTTTATGGCTGTGTGTTGAGTTATTTTGAGGGGACAGCAAATTTACACTGTTAGACAAGCTGTAAATTCACTACTTTACATTGTAGCAAAGTGTCATTTCTTCAGTGTTGTCACATGAAAAGATATAATAAAATATTTTAAAAAATGAGGGGTGTACTCACTTTTGTAAGATAGTATATATACAGTACATATATATATATATATATATATATATATATATATATATAAATACATATATATCTATACACACACACTTGTCTTTGTACTCAGCTGGTTGCCGCCACACACGCTTGACACCATTTGAACCAAATAAGTTTATATTTGTCTCAAGCAGACAAAGGACATGGATTACTGGAACCATGTCTTTTGTCTGCTTGTCTTCAGCAAACTGTTTGTGGGCTTTCTTGTGCATCATCTTTAGAAGAGGCTTCCTTCTTGGACGACAGCCATGCAGACCAATTTGATGCTGTGTGCGGCGTATGGTCTGAGCACTGACAGGCTGACCCCCACACCTTGTCTGAGCACTGACAGGCTGACCCCCCACACCTTCAACCTCTGCAGCAATGCTGGCAGCACTCATACGTCTATTTCCCAAAGACAACCTCTGGATATGACGCCGAGCATGTGTACTCAAGTTCTCTGGTCGACCATGACGAGGCCTGTTCTGAGTGGAACCTGCCCTGTTAAACCCCTGTGTGGTCTTGGCCACCATACTGGAGCTCAGTTTCAGGGTCTTAGCATTCTTTTCATAGCCTAGGCAATCTTTATGTAGAGCAACAATTCTTTTTCTCAGAGTTCTTTGCCATGAGGTGCCATGTTGAACTTCCAGTGACCAGTATGAGAACGATAACACCAAATTTACCACACCTGCTCCCCATTCACACCTGAGACCTTGTAACACTAACAAGTCACATGGCACCGGGGAGGGAAAATGGCTAATTGGGTCTAATTTGGACTTTTTGACTTAGGGGGTGTACTCACTTTTTTTCCCAGCGGTTTAGACATTCATGGCTATGTGTTGAGTTATTTTGAGGGGCCAGCACATTTACACTGTTATACAAGCTGTACACTCACTACTTTAAATTGTAGCAAAGTGTAATTTCTTCAGAGTTGTCACATGAAAACATATAATAAAATATTTACAAAAATGTGAGGGGTGTACTCATTTTTGCGAGATACTGTATATTACCAATGTAATGTCTTTTTTTTTTTTTCTAGCATTAAGTAGATGTGGCTCTCAGTAGACATAATGTGGCCCCTTGCAAATTTATTCCACTCAATTCAACCCACTGTTTCCTTTCATTTTGACATGCCTGGTTAAAGGAAAAATTAGAATGTATTCCATGGGACACATCCAAAGCAATCATCAGGAAGCAGAATTTATGAAATCAGGAAATGCAATGCCCTAAGTCATTGAAGGTATAACACATTTTGGATACTAGCGTACTGAACAGAAAAGAAGGAATATTCGAGACTCCAAGAACTTCAAGACTTTAATATCCAAGACTTCAAGAGGAGTTCTTCTGGACACTGGCCTTTTTGCTTGAAACGCTTCCCCTATTAAAACATTGTTGCTGATGTTGATAAAAGAAAAAGCTATATTGCCAAATGGTCCGCCAACATATACAGTAAGTACTATACCTACTCCCATTTTCCAGAAAAAGGGCATCTGCTCAAATCCTTTTTCCATGGATGGATAAATTAACTAAACCAGCTTTCACCATGACAACAGTACCACACCCCAACTTGCTAGTGGTCAGTTGAGCCACACATTCACATTAGTTTTGGTAACCTGGTGCTACTTTTGCTAAACATATTGACAATTACCAAAAAAAATATACTGGTCTAGATGCTAAGTTTGTGAATCCTTTTTGTCAAATACATTTTCATATGCAGAGAGTAACACAGGGCATCTACAGTATTTTCTTCTGTAAATGTATTAGTGGAACTAGATACTTAAGAGTTTTCTGGTAAGATTAAGAATGTTTTTCAAACCTCAGGGAGTACACCTTGACTGGGAAAAATGCATCACAAATCCCACACTCTGTTGTCACTGTCTAGACAGATATATCACTGGAAATGTTGGCCTGTATTTTTCAGTAGGAATAAAATGGCTTTTCACAAATTTTAATTTCTCTTTCATTTACTGACGGACACAGCTCCATGTCTTCTAGACCATTGGGCTTTATGCTGCTCTCTCTCTTCAGGAGTAGGACTAGGCAGAAACCCTTTTGGTTACGCCCCTTAAGCAGTCCCAGAGGGTATACCATCACTTCTTGCTATAGGACTTCAGTTTCTTCTGCCTAGTCAGGAGTAAGGCCCTGGCTCTCTGCTGGGATCTGCGGTCCTGGCATTTTTTCCTTTTCAATGGAATTTTTTCTTTATTATTTTTGTTCCTGTGTAAACTACAATTAACAGCCGGACTGGGGGACGAACTGGATAGCCTAGATCCTTATGGTCTTCCCAGTCTGGCCTGCAAGCGGGACCCAACTATTAGCTCTACGCTAGGTTGGCTGCGACATAGACCCACTGGACGGGGGCTGGCCGGCGAGTGAAATACTTTGTGGGGTCACATAGCCCTAGTCATGACAGCAGGCACGATCAGAGTCTCAGCGTACCTCAGGCTGCAGGACCCCCATTCCAAGATGGTGCGGTGGACTGCTGGGAGTAGCACCCGCCTAGTGCCATGGTGCAGTGAGTGGTGACCCCTCCTCCTTTCTGACGGAATTGCTGGGGTGGTCGTGGGCCCTCCCTGGGGAGGGTAGGCCCCGTCCTGTGTCCTCCCTCCCACTCATGTTCTTTCCCCCATCCCCACAGCGGGGTTCCCCCTGCGTAGGTTTCCCTCACCTGCCCCCCTGCTTTTCCCTGGGGTCCAGTGGGGTACCGTGCAGCGCTGCATTGCGCCGCCATTTTGCCGTGGATTCTGCATTCCCAGCTTCAGCGGCCATATTTGTGTAGTCCAGCGGCCATGTTTTGGGTTTTCCATAGAGAAAAAACGGCAGCCATTTTCTTGTAGTCTGAGTGCGGTGATGTGCTGCGGGGGCCTCTAGTGTCAGTGTCGGCGCTTCCTCTTCCTTTTCCATCGCAGTGTGGCAGGCTGTTTCTCCAGCGCTGGGGTGGTGAGTCTCTGGGGGTATATGATCCTTCCTCTGCTATATACAGCACTGCAGGTGCGCTGATTCTTGTAGTGCTCCGGGGGGGGCGGGGTAAAACACTTTTTTCCACGTTTGTGCATGGCGCGGCTCCGCTTAACCCCTTGTTGGCAATGGAGTCTCTGGAGCGTGTATCACCACCTGACCCACTACTGGAAGCTGTGAGACCCTCTGGGTCTCAGTCTGCCCTGCCCCCCGCCTCCACCTGTATCCTCTGCCTCCTCAGAGTCTGAGGTGGATTTGGCCACCACGGACGAGAGTCAGCCCACTGAGTGCTCTAATAGTGAGGATGAGTCCTCCTAATCCGCATGAAAAGGCGCTGGCGGAGGCCCTAATTATGTCAGTGCGGGAAACTTAAAAGTTGAAAGACTCAGCGGATGCTGAGTCGTAGACGCCGGTGCAGATTGGCACCCCGCAAATCTTCCAAGGTGACTAAGGTGTTCCCCTTTCCTGCCTATTTTGATGAGATTGTTACTAGTCAGTGGGGTTCCCCGAAACGCATGGTTGGAATACCTAAGTGCTTTACTAGGAGATATCCCTTTGAGGAGTTTCTTCTGAAGAAACTTACGGTTCCACCGTCAGTGGACTCTCAGGTTTCCAGGCTAAATAAGACCACACTTTTGCTGGTGGAGGATTCTCCATTTGTTAAGGATCATTTGGACAAGAGAGCTGAGGCTTTGGTCCGGTACCTTTTCACCATGGCTGGTTTAATTTTGAGACCGGTATTTGCTACCACCTTGGTATCTCAGACTTTAACGGAATGGACAAATGTTTTACGCCAGGATCTGGAAGAGAGTCAACACCCTCCTGAGTTGGCGGATCAGTTGATCCAGTGGTTGACAGTGCATTTGTGATGCATCTTTGGATGCGGCCCCTTGGCCAGCAGGGTATCTGTGACGGCGGTGATTCTTCACTGCATGATATGTTTGAAGTACTGGTCGGCTGACCAGGCTTCTAAAAAGGTGCTGACTGATCTACTCTTTGTAGACGACCGTTTGTTCGGGGCCTCTATGGAAGAGATCATTTGGGGTTTTTACGGGAGGTAAGAGTACATAACTTCCGCAGGTTGCTAGGGGCAAGGAACCTCATCGTAAATGTGGTCCTTTCTTCTCGGCTCACAAGCGGCCCTTTCGTCCGTCTGAATCGCAGGAAAAGGGTTCGAGATCCACCTGTAACTTTGCGGGAGGCTCCAAGAGACCCTGGAATGATAAGTCCCAAGTGGGCACCTCTGGTTCCGCAGACAAGCCTTCACCAGCCTGAAGGAGCGCCCTCACCCGCATCTGGGGTGGGGGGACATCTTTGCCTTTTTCCGGATCCGTGGACCTTGCTCATTCAGGACAGATGGGTCAACGAGTTGATTCGGTGTGGTTACAAGATCGAGTTTCCTCCGGCAAGGTTCTTTCCTTCAAACTTATGCCTCTCTCACGAGCGGCTACAGGGCCTCTACTGGGCAGTGCAGGACCTGTTAGCACAAGGACTTATTGTGCCAGTTCCAGAGTCGGAACGTTTTCAAGGTTTTTATTCAAATCTGTTTACAGTTCCCAGGAAGGAAGGCAAGGTTCGTCTGATCTTGGATCTCAAGGCTCTGAACCACTTTGTGCGGGTTCAGAAAGTTTGGATGGAGTCCATCTGCACAGTAGTAGCTTTCCTTCATCAAGGGGATCTTTTGGCTTCTATCGATCTCAAGGATGCTTACCTTCATATTCCAATATATGTCGGGCATCAGCGTTTTCTTACTTTTGCCATGGGCGAGTAGCACCATCAATTCATGACATTACCTTTTGGTCTCGCCTCAGCTCCTCGGGTGTTCACAAGGGTTTTTGCCCCAGTTCTGGCCTTGCAACGACAGAAGGGGACCGCGGTACTGGGTTACCTGGACGATATGCTCCTGCGTGCAGAGTCTTCCTCGGCTCTAGAAGCCGACTTGGACATTACTGTGTGAGCTCTACAGGAGTTTGGATGAACACAAAATTTTCAGAAATCAGCAGTGACTCTATCCACCAAGCAAGGATAAACATAAAAGTGAAGTCAGCGCCTTAAAATAAAATACTTAATCAGCAGCTTGCAAATGATGTGAATATACAAGCATAAAAAACATGTGAAAAAATAGGTTGCAGCGCTAAAACATAAAATTAGTGAACATATAGTGCATATGATCAAAAATAAAGAACTCAGTCCATAAAACTGCAAAAAAAGTCCATATGGATAATCAGTGTCAGTGTAAACAAGGTCACCAGTGGTCCTTCACCCAAAAACAGAAATGCGCACTCACCAGACCATGTTGCTGTCTTATTAGGACAGCTTATGCGTTTTTGTATATTATACAGCAGGTCTTGAGCCGGAAGGCAAATCAGAAGAGAGGATGACACCGGAGAAAATTCCTTCAAGTACTCCAACCAGCAGGAAGTTATATCAATAGATATGCAAGAGAGAAGATGCTTTCCATAGTGCAGTATTTATTAAAAGACAACTAAAAACAAGAAAAAGCCAAACAGAAAGGTCCAATCTTCAGAACATCACTTACATGAAAAGCCACCAGAACCCACAATAGCACTGGTGGCTAGGACCTCTGGCATGTAATACTGCTCTACGGCCGTTTCGCGTGAAAACGCTTCCTCAGGCTCCTGAGGAAGCGTTTTTCACACGTCAGGGAATTCAAAAAGACACGGGGCCACTCACTAAAACTAGAAGAAAAACAGTTTAACCTTAAACTACATAAGAGGTTCTTTACTGTCAGAGTGGTAAGGCTGTGGAATTCTCTTCCACAAGCAGTGATATCAGCAGGGAGCATCAATAGTTTCAGAAAACGATTAGATGGGCACCTTAAAGACCACTACATACAGGGGTATACAATGTACGGTTAGCAGCAAACACACACACACACATTATGGGTTGAACTGAATGGATTGATGTATTTTTTCAACCTCACTAACTATGACTGATTCTTCCTCAGGCAAAAATTCTGAAGCTACAGGATGCGGTTCGGCCCTGTTGTCCAACCATCGGTTGTTGCTCAGGACTTGTATGCGGTTACGTTTGCGCAGTTCCATGCCAGACCTCTGCAAAGGGAGATCTTAACCAAATGGAACAAGGATCCGCTGTCTTTGGACTATTTGATCCTCTTGAGTTGGGGTTCGAGGGAGTCTCTGCTATGGTGGCTCTGCTCCCCAGCCCTTCGTCTTCCTCTGTACTGGACTGTGATCACCACGGATGTCAATCTATAGAGATAGAGAGGTGTCTTGGGAGTGTACTCGGTCCAAGGTGTTTGGACTCCAGAGCCAATCAACGTCCTGGAAATTTGGGCGATTTTGTCTGTCTCAATGGACAGATCGTCTGCAGGGAGGCCCTGTGCGGATACAATCGGACAATGCTATGGCTGTGGCTAATGTCAATCATCAAGGGGACACAAAGATTGCCCTGGCAGCCCGGGAAGTGGCCGATATCTTGAGGTGGGCAAAACTATATGTTCCTGGCCTCTCTGCTTTACACATTCCAGGGGAAGAGAATTGGCAAGTGGACCATCTCAGTCGGCAGACGTTGGATCCGGGAGAATGGTCTCTTCAACTGGAGGTGTTTCATCAGCTGTGCCTTCGGTGGGGGAAACCGGTGTGCACCTTCTGGCCTTAAAAAGAAGGTGCAGAGGTTCATGTAAAGTCCTCGGGATCCTCTGGCCGACGCCGCAGACGCCTTGGTGGCCCGTTGGGGTCAGGATCATCCTGAATTACATCTTTCCTCCAATACAACTTCTGTCAAGACAGCTACACTGAATTGAGGTAGAAGGGATTCCAGTTGTTCTGGTGGCACCAGACTGGCCTCCCTGGTCTTGGTACGCAGGCCTGGTAAGGCTGGTAGCAGACATCCCTTGGAAACTTCCTCTCAGGGAAGATCTTCTGCCTCAGGTACCAATCTTCCATCCTGCTTTACAGTCGCTGGCTTTAACGGCCTGGCTAATGAAAGCCAGGTGCTGAAGAACAGAGGGCTGTCGGAGTCGGTGATTCCTACGCTGATGAAAGCTAGGAAATCTACTTCCAGGAAGGTATATCATCGAGTTTGGAAGCTGTACATTACTTGGTGTGAGTCTCGGGGGTTTCTCCCCGTTCCTTTTCTTTGTCTCGCCTGTTAGTTTCTACAACTAGGTGTAGATCAACGTTTGGCTCTGGGCACCATCAAGGG
Source organism: Pelophylax lessonae (assembly GCF_965119305.1). Taxonomy (NCBI): domain Eukaryota; kingdom Metazoa; phylum Chordata; class Amphibia; order Anura; family Ranidae; genus Pelophylax; species Pelophylax lessonae. The sequence continues at coordinate 630,876,534 of NC_138768.1, read as the reverse complement.
GAAGATTTCCGCTTTGGCCATATTTTTCCAAAGGCCATTAGAGGCGAAGTCCTTGGTTTACACTTTTGTGCAGGGAGTTTGCCATCTGGTTCCACCCAGGGCCGTCTTTAATATGGATTGGACCCTGGGCAAACATTTTCTTGGGGCCCCTCCCCCACCCATGCAATTTAGCTCTCCACCCCAAAATCTCAAAAAACATACACACACATAGAATTATAAAAAAAAAAAACTTTAATAATGTAAACATAAAGAGGGGAGGTCCCGCGGTCAGCCTGTCCTTCAGGCCTGGGAGTGGAGAGGAGGTTGGTGGAGTCTCGCTGTGCTGAGTGGCGGTACAGGCTCCTCTGCCAGCCCAGTGCAGTCCCCATCCAGAGCCTGCTGCCACTGGATCCGATTGAAGATATCACGGTCATGTGACTGCTGACTGGCCACATGTGTGGGTGGAGACAGCGCTCCGGAGAGCCTAAACTGGCGCCCCCTGAAGTGGTCATAGGGCTCTGGGATTGGAGCCGCACGCTGCCTGGAGGTGCCAGTGTCACAGGCTGAACAGAGGGCGCAAAAATCACTACTAACTCTGTCCATTTTTGCAACCCCCCCCCCCTCGGCCTGTTCCCCCGGTGGGCACCAGTCCGGCCATCCCCTTCGTACATTCCTGGGCCTGGCTCTGTATTGTGAAGAGGCAAGGGAAAGTAGCCTGCTTCCCCATGTACATTCTGGATAAAGTAACAGGTATATTTTACTGTAAGCACCCTTGAGAGCATTTACTTAGCATTCGACTGACTACTGCTCACTGTAACTGATGCCCAGAGAAAAATCCAGTACTTCCAGGTATTGGAACCCCATACCTGGAAGTACGGGATTTTTCTCTGGGCATCAGTTACAGTGAGCAGTAGTCAGTAGAATGCTAAGTAAATGCTCTCAAGGGTGCTTAAAGTAAAATATACCTGTCACTTTATCCAGAATGTACAGCTTATGACCTTTTAACATCATGGAAGCAGCACTGCAAGTGAAGACAGCTAACACACAGGCACAACCAACATTTAATTTTAAAAGAGATATCTTCTTCTGATACCTGAGAAGCCAAGCCTTCTGTCGACCGCCGCTAATGCTAGCTGAAGGTGCCATCCATCCACCACTGACGTTGCCTGGAGCTGGAGGAGCCGACTGATGATGTCATGCATGTGGGCGGAGGTAGAGCCCTGTGACGAGGGGAGCCGCCTACATCACACAGAGCTCCGGACTCTGGAGAGCCTGGCACCGTCGCCGCCTGGGCTGGAGAGGAGAATGGACACACTGCTGTCGGCTCCACTGTGCTTTGCTGTCCTGCTGGCTACTCCGTCTCCTACCTCGAGGCCCTCCATCACATCACACACCATTCACAGCAAAGGGGCGGGGCTGGTGCGTCAGTTGAGCTCAAGGCCCCGCCCCCTCCTCTCTGCTCGCTCCTAGATAGCAATGATCAGCGCCAATGCCAGGTCCGGCCGGATGCCGGCTTCTTTGCACAGAATGTCACTGACAGTCTGAGAGATTGTCTAGACGCAGCGCCACGGACCGGAAGTTCGGAATGGTAGATTTACATTACAGCGGTCAGCGCCGATTTGCGGCTTAAGGGGCAGCTCTGCTTTGGGCCCCTAAAGATTGACAGGGCCCTGGGCAGCTGCCCCTTTTGCCCTGCGGTAAAGACGGCCCTGGTTCCACCGGTGAGATCCCTGGTGCCTCTGTGGGACTTCAATTTGGTACTGTCGGTGCTTCAAAAGCCTCCCTTTGAAAATATTTGAGAACTTCCTCTGCTCACTCTGTCGCAGAAGGTGACCTTCTTAGTCGCTATTACTTACGCACGTAGGGTGTCGGAGTTGGCTGCGTTGTCCTGTCGGTCACCTTACCTGGTGATTCATAGGGACAAAGTGGTGTTGCGACCCTGTCAGGTGTTGCTTTCTAAGGTTGTCTCGGGGTTTCATTTGAATGAAGATATGTTACCGTCCTTATGTTCTAAGCCGAAACATCCTAAGGAAATTGCTTTACATTCCTTGGATGTGGTCAGGGTGATTTGGGTGTACCTGGCGGTGACTGAACCGATTCAAAAATCAGATTCTTTGTTTGTTCCTACGGATGGACCTCATAAGGGGCAGGCTGCATCTGCTGTAACCATTTCCGAGTGGATCAGGCAGACGGTGGTCCAGGCCTATTTCATTAAGGGTCGGGTTCCTCCTTTCCCGGTTAAACCGCTTAGTGCCTCCTGAGTCTTCCGTCATCAGGCGTCAGTGGTTTAGGTTCCTGGTTGGCTATGTTTAGCCTTGTTGGAAATTCTACATATTGCTGTGTTTTTCTGACCCCTCATATTGATACTGCTTTGGGACATCCCAATGGTCTAGAAGACATGGAGCTGTGTCTGTCAGTGAACGAAAGAGAAAACTGGATTTTTGTCTTACCGTAAAATCCTTTTCTCTGAGGTTCACTCACGGACACAGCACCCGCCCCTCTGTTGGGTTGAGTTATATGTTCTTCTGACACTGCTTGTTAAAAACTGATGTTCTATAGCAGGAAGTGATGGTATACCCTCTGGGACTGCCACAGGGGGGCGTAACCAAAAGGATTTCTGCCTAGTCCTACTCCTGGAGAGCAGCATAAAGTTTAGAAGACATGGAGCTGTGTCCGTCAGTTCACCTCAGAGAAAAGGATTTTTTTTCAATGTTGCACTTGTACATTGGGTACTTAAAGTATATGTGAACTATTATCTCGTAAAACAACCCATACAAAAAACATTTGCAAGCCAAACATTTGTATGTATATACAGTATATATATCATTGTTTCTTTTTCTGTAAGTATTCACATGACCTCTGTTCTCAGCTGCAGGGGTTTAGAGAGCTAGGGGTGGAGACTTCAGGAGAGCTCATCAGCAAGAGGCAGAGAAACAGCAGTACACTCATCTTCCCTGTAAATGGCTCTGCAGGGAGCGTGCCAGCACAAGTCTGACCATTGAATTACAGGCAGCATGTGTTCCGAAGTAGAATGAAAAAAGAAGAAATTTTGCCATGCTGGGATGGATTTGCTTCCGTGTCCTGGTGTGGTTAGTTTGAAATAGGAAAATGGGACTGGCAGGATCACCAGGTATTTCACACAAAGGAAGCAATTCAAAGAGAGCAGGAAACTTTTAAATACAAGTGCATAGTAGCAAAGATACATATCAGAAATATTAAATGTTGGGGTAACATACACTTTAACTAATATTTTAGTTAGTTTGTTAATTTTTTTCTCAACATCATTTACAAAAAATAATGCTGGGAAAAATAAAGGGGTATCCCAAAAGAAACTAGTAAACAGATATACACTCACCGGAAACTTTATTAGGTACACCTGTTCAATTTCTTGGTTTTGGTAACACAAATTGCTAATCAGCCAATCACATAGCAGAAACCCAATGCAATTATGCATCTAGATGTGGTGAAAACACTTGCTGAAGTTCAAACCATGCATCAGAATGGGGAAGAAAGGGGGTTTAAGTGACTTTGAATGTGGTATGGTTGTTAGTGACAGATGGGCTTGTCTGAGCATTTCAAAAACTGATAATCTACTGGGATTTTCACGCACAACCATCGTTAGGGTTTACAAAGAATGGTCAGAAAAAGAGAAAATATACAGGGAGTGGCAGCTGTGTGGATGAAAAAATGCCTGGTTGATGTCAGAGAAGAATGGGCTTAGAGAGTTTTGAGATGATAGAAAGGCACAAGTAACTCAAATAGCCACTCGTTACAACCAAGGTATGCAGAATACCATCTCACACCACATCAAAACCTTGAAGCAGATAGGCTACAGCAGCAGAAGACCACACTAGGTGCCACTCCTGTCAGCTAAGATTTAGTAAACAGGCTACAATTCATGCAAAATTGGACAACAGAAGATTGGAAATACGTTGCCTGGTCTGAGGAGTCTCGATCTTAGATCTGTTAGAATTTGACGTAACCAACATGAAAGAATGGATCCTTCCTGCCTTGTATCAACGGTTCAAGTTGATGGTGTAATGGCGTGGGGGATCATTTCTTGGCACACTTTGGGCTCCTTACTACCAATTGAGCATCGTTTAAACGCCATGGCCTACCTGAGTGTTGTTGCTGACCATGTCCATCTCTTTATGACTAGAGTGTACCCGTCTTATGATGGCTAATTCCAGCAAGATATTGCACCATGTCACAAAGCTCAAATCATCTCAAATTTTTTTTCTTGAACATGGCAATGTATTCACTATACTCCAGTGGCTTCCACAGTCACTAGATCTCAATCCAATAAAGCATCTTCGGAATATGGTGGAACAGGAGATTCACATCATGGATGTGCAGCAACTACAGGAAGCTATCTTGTTAATATGGACCAAAATCTCTGAGGAATGTTTTCAACACCTTGTTGAATCTATGCCACAAAGAATTAAGGCAGTTTTGAATGCAAAAGGGAGTCCAAACCGATACTATACTGAACGTAATAAAGTGGCCGGTGAGTGTATGTACAGTAGATATACAGTTTGGTCTTTAAAATTAAAAAAATATCTGTAACTTTGCATGTTTGTTTTTTAAATTGTGCAATATTTTATAGTACATTTTTTAGTTTTTTAACTAGCAAAATTATATCTTTAAGAGCCAGCTTTTCAGTCTGTGTTATTTTAATACGTGCCCCGATGTATTTTATGCATTTATTTACACATGACACTCTCCCTATAGGAGGTTAACACCAATTTAACACTACTGGCCCTTTAAGCATTATCAATCAGTAAGGCACTTTGATTGTAGAGGACATTTTTGCAGTTAAGAGGGCAAACTTGCACATACTAATGTGCTTGTTAGAAATCCACGTCTAGGGTTTTTGTTTATAAATTACCTTTTTTGATAATTAGTAGATCGGCTTTTCAGAGAAAAGTAACAGCTCCTCTTACGGAATCCTCTCACTGCCAGCGTATACTTACCTTGCTCCGTTGGTTCGTTTGTCCACAGGAACCATGTAAAAGAGGATTCTGAAAAATTTGTGTTAGCTATTGGGGGTGAAAGCATTGCCTTGAATAAGCAGAATACAGGTTCATTTTACAAAGATAGTCCTGTTTTAGTGACTATTATTATTAATATTATACAGAATTTTTATATAGCGCCAACAGTTGGCGCAGAGCTTTAAAATATAAAGGAGGCAGTACAATTACAATAAAATAAGGGTTTAGAGGGCCCTACACATAAGAGATTACAATCTAATATAGTGTGGCAAGTGCTACAAAAGGTTATAACTGAGGGGTTTAGCTGATAGAAGTGATAAAAGATCAGTCAGTTGGATGTGTGATGGGTTTCCCTGAAGTTTTCATGGATCGCCTAAAAGCAGCCAGAGTAGGAGATAGCTTAACAGACTGAGGTAGAGATTTCCAGAGGATGGGAGTAGTTCTGGAGAAGTCCTGAGATGAGCATGGGAGGAGGAGACTTGAGAGCAGCAGATCTTGGGAGGAGTGGAGAGAAAGGGCTAAGGTGATATTTGAGACACGATTGGTGATGTAGCTTAGGGCAGAGTTGTGGGTGGCTTTGAATTCAATTTGCTGGGCAATCGAAAGGCAGTGGAGGGATTGGCAAAGAGGAGTGGCAGACACTAAGCTGTTGGTAAGGTAGATGAGTTTGGCAGCAGCATTCATGATAAGACTGAAGATGGGAAAGCCTAAGGACAGGCAGGCCTATGAGAAGGGAGTTGCTATAGTCAGGGCGAGAGAAAACAAGGGAGTGAATGAGAAGCTTGGTGGTTTCATTAGTTAAAAAGGGGCGAATTTTAGAGATGTTACGGAGGTGAAGTCTACAAGATTTTGACAAAGATTGGATTTGGGGCTGAAAGGAAAGGTCAGAGTCTAGGATTACACTAGCACCCTGATGTGAGTGGGAGGGCCTGATGGTTGTATTATTGATCTTGATAGATACTGTAAGTCATGGAGGAAGACACGTGTGGGGGGAATATCAGCTTGGTTTTAGAGAGATTTCATTTAAAGAATTGGCATTGAAGTTATTCAATGACATATCCATGCTGATATGTCAGTAAGTTAATAATGTCAGAGAAGACTGAAGGAGTGAGGTGAGGAGTAGAGAGATCGATTTGGGTGTCATCAGCATCGAGATGGTATTGAAAGCCGTGGGGGGTTGTAAAGTGACCAAGAGGTTTGGGTGTCATCAGCATCAAGATGGTATTGAAAGCCGTGGGGGGGTTGTCAAGTGACCAGGAGAGGAGGTGTAGATAGAGAAGAGAAGGGATCCAAGAACAGAGCCTTGGGGGCCCCTAAAGAAAGAGGAAGTGGAGTGGAAGAGACAGGGTTATATGTAACACTGGAGGAGTGTTGTGATAGATAAGATGAGAACCAGGAAAGAGCTGAATCTTGGAGGCCAAGGGAGTGGAGTTTATTGAGAAGGAGTGTGTGGTCATCAGTATCATAGGCTGCAGAGAGGTCTAGTAGCAACAGTATGGAGTAGTGGCTGTTGGTTTTAGCAGTTAGTAAATCGTTAGTGAGTTATGGTAGGGCAGTTTCTGTGGAGTGCTCCAAGTGAAAGCCAAGATTGTAAGGGGTCAAAAAGGTTGTTTTCAATGAGGGAGGAACTAAGACGGTTGTAGACTAACCATTCTAAAAGTTTAGAGTTGACTTGGATCAATGAAATAGGTCTTAAATTGCTCAGGCTGGTGGGGTCCAGTAAGGGCTTTTTAAGTATGGGGGTGACCTGTGCATGCTTTAGAGGGGAGGGGAAGGTGCCAGTAGATAGGGAGAGATTGAAGATGTGTAAGAGAGCATAGGATAGAAGAAGAGGGTGACCAAAGTAGTTGCAAGGAAACAGGATCCAGGGGACAATTGGTTAGGTGGGAATCTTAGAAAAGTTTAGTAACCTCTTCAGTAGTAGCCATTTCAAAAGAGGCAAGTGTTGACTGTGCTGTTAGACAAGGTATGTTAAGTGGGGAAGATATCTGTACAGTGGAGGCGTCCTCACGTATTGTATCAATCTTGTTTTTTAAGTGTTTGGCAATCTCTTGGGCAGTGAGTGAGTTAGTGAGTAGAGAGGGTGGGAGACAAAGGAGAGAGTTAAAGGTAAAGAAGAGCCAACAAGGACTGGATGACAAGGTATTAATAAGATTGACAATGTAGGTTTATTTGGCAGCATAGAGGCAGAAATTGTATTTTAAGAGTGCAGGTTTGTAAAGGGTGAAGTCATGCAGGGATTTGGTTGTATGCCACAGTTGTTCAAGAGCACAGCTATGTCTCTTAGGATTTCTGGTGTAGTCAGTTTGCAAAGGTTGTAACGGTTAGGGCCTCATACTGCGTGTAGTTAGAGGAGCAAGCCCCTCCACTGAGAATGACAGTGAACTGTTGTACACAGAGGTAGCCAGCTGCTTAGAGGGATAGGTGGTTGAAGACAAGGATACAGTGGAACTGATGAGGTTGTGATCAGAGAAAGGAAAGGGGGTTTTTATGAAGTTGCCAGAAGTGCAGGGATGGGAGAAAACAAGTTCAAGGGTATTATCAATGGAGTGCAAGTGTGTGTCCATTGTGTTAGATGTAGCTGGGCTGTTAACATTAGTCACCAAGAATAATAGTGGATTTTTCAGAGGAGAGAAACTAGGGTAACCAGGCAGAGAGATCTGTAACAGAAATTAGATTTTCTAGTCCTAATTTAACTTCTTCCCATCCGCGCTACAGCCTATATACGGCTGCAGCGCGGACTCGAATTTTCGGGAGGCCGTTTTTAAATGGCCTCCCAGTGACACGCCCCCAGCGCGCTCCCGCGAGCGCGCTGCGGGGAAAATCTGTGTCGGCCGTGTCCCTTGGACACGGCTGATCACAGATCGTGGTGAATGGCCAATCACAGCGGCCATTCACCACGTGATCGGGCCGTCCAATGAGCGATGATCTCATATGTAAACATATGAGATCATCTCTCATCGCCGGCGCTCCTTCCTCACACGGAGCCTGCAGTGTGAGGAAGGAGGGGGAGCCTCACAGCGCCGGGGACACAGGAGAATGTAATCAGGGCACCGATCACCAGTGCCCTGATTACTGAAGGTAAAAACACACACACAGTGCCCCCCCATCAGTGCCCACAGTGCCCGCCATCAGTCCCCCCATCAATGCCCACAATCAGTGCCCATAGTGCTGCTAGTCAGTGCCCATCAGTGCCTGCTCATCTAGGCACTGATGAGCACTGACTGGCAGCACTATGGGCACTGAGTGTGGGCACTGATGGTGCTGCCCATCAGTGCCGCTCATCAGTGCCACCCATCAGTGTCCAGTGCCATCCGCCAGTGCCCATCAGTGCCGCCTATCAGTGCCCATCAGTGCCGCCCGTCAGTGCCGCCTCTCAGTGCCGCCTCTCAGTGCCCAGCAGTGCCACCTCTCAGTGCCCAGCAGTGCCACCTCTCAGTGCCCAGCAGTGCCGCCTACCAGTGCTCATCAGTGCCGCCTATCAGTGCTCATCAGTGCCGCCTCTCAGTGCCACCTATCAATGCCGCCTATCAGTGCTCATCAGTGCGGCATATTAGTACCTCCTCATCAGTGCCCATAAGTGCCACCTCATCAGTGCCCATAAGTGCCACCTCATCAGTGCCCATCAGTGCAGCCTATCAGTGCCGCCTCATCAGCGCACATCAGTGAAGGAGAAAAATTTATTTTCAAAATTTACTCGCAGAAAATAAGAAAAACTTTTTTTTTTTTTCAAAATTTTCTGTCTTTATTCTTTTTTTTGTAAAAAATAAAAAACCCAGAGATGATTACATACCACCAAAAGAAAGCTCTATTTGTGTGAAAAAAATGATAAAAATTTAAAATGGGTACAGTGTAGCATGACCGCGCAATTGTCATTCAAAGTGTGACAGCGCTGAAAGCTGAAAATTGGCCTGGATGGGAAGGGTGTTTAAGTGCACAGTAGGCAAGTGGTTAAGATTGAAATGTTTGAGAATTTATTTACAAAAAATTCATGCAGTGGAGTTTTTACATCACCTCGAGCTGAATGCCAATTTTAAAAGTAATATTCTGACTGTGTTAGAACAATACTGTCCCCTAGCCAAAGCCACGAATCGCTGTAATATGATTTTCGGGTTCATTTTTTCCTTACAGTTCTTAACAAATAAAATGAATATAGGATGGATATCTTTGTGACTGAAATTTTAGGAAAAATAGCGTGACACTGTCCTTAAATGGCATGTAAGGCCATTATTCTGGCATGTAAGGCTTATATCCTAAGTAGCTGTCCTGTGTAATAATAACTGTGGAGAAAAAGGTGTCTACTCCAGGGCCAGCATTTTACATCATGTTATTATGTTCAGCACTCTGTAAACAAAGAAATGATTATTCAGTATCCAAGCAGTGTATAATTATTTGCAGTTCTGCTAAAACTCGCGTGCATTGTTGATGTAACTTGATTTTGTTTATTTGCTCAAAAATTACTTTTTTTTAATATTCTAAGAGTCCATTCACACTGCCGCGACTTGTGAGGCGACTTGTGTGCCCTCAAGTCGCCCCAAGTCGCTTGACATAACAAAAGCAATGTTAATCAATAAGTTCTGTCTTAATTGGCACTACTGAAGTCGCTCCGACTTCTGAAAAGGGTCCTGTACTACTGAGGCAACTTGTATCCTACTTGTCCCATAGACTTCAATGGGAGTCGCCTCCTTATCTTATTTGAAGCGACTTGTGATCCTACTTTCCATTAAAATGGTCCTGAACCAGAAAAAAAAGATAATTTTTCTTAGAATTTTTAGTAGCACAGGCATAGGGCTCCTCTCCACCTGGGCATTTTTTTTGCAGGCATTTATCGGGCATTTTTTGAGGCAGGCATGACTTTTTTTGGATTTAGTGTCTGGGGGGGGGGGGGGGGGTCTAAAAAGTGTACCTGTGAAGTTTCAGCTCTGTAGCATGTCCTGAACCAGAAAAAAAGATAATTTTTCTTAGAATTTTTAGTAGCACAGGCATAGGGCTCCTCTCCACCTGGGCGTTATTGTTGCAGGCATTTATCGGGCATTTTTGGAGGTAGGCATGACTTTTTTTGGATTTAGTGTCTGGGGGGTCTAAAAAGTGTACCTGTGAAGTTTCAGCTCTGTAGCTCTCTGTGGCATGCCTCCAAAGACGCCCAAAAAATGCCCGATAAATGCCTGCAACAAAAACGCCCAGGTGGAGCGGAGCCATATCCCTGTGCTACTAAAAATTCTAAGAAAAATTATCTTTTTTTCAGGTTCTGGACATGCTACAGAGCTGAAACTTCACAGGTACACTTTTTAGACCCCCTAGACACTAAATCCAAAAAAAGTCATGCCTGCCTCCAAAAATGCCCGATAAATGCCTGCAACAAAAACGCCCAAGTGGAGAGGAGCCCTATGCCTGTGCTACTAAAAATTCTAAGAAAAATTATATTTTTTTCTGGTTCTGGACATGCTACAGAGATGAAACTTCACAGGTACAATTTTTAGACCCCCCCCCCCCCCCCCCCCAGACACTAAATCCAAAAAAAGTCTTTTTTTTTTTTTTTTCAATATTTTTTTCAATAATTGGCTCTCTATCAAAAACGACAATTTTTAAGAACTTTTCTTTGTGTGATTGAGCATGACCCAGAACCATCATATTCTGATTGGCCAAATACAAAGTCGTACAAAGTCGTCTATCATATGAGTCGCGCTGAATACGCGCAAAGTCGCGCTGAAAGTCGCACTAACAAGTCGCCCCTTATGAGGCGACTTAGAGGTCGCGGCAGTGTGCACCGTCTCTAAAGAACTTGCATAGTAATTTTCTGTAAACAATGGCAAATCTTTCTGATTTCTGTTTTAAAGGGATTTTATTATTACTGGCAAAATGCATGTCTATTCAAATGAACAGGTTCATTTATGCTGTCATTGTAGGCTGATAAGTGCTGTAATGTTTTATTTGTTGAATCTTTCATATAAAATTTGTGTTTACCAGATGGCTCGAGTCTCGGTTTTGGCAGTGGTCCTTCGGTGTGTATTTTGGCTCAAGTGCTGGTCTGTGGATGAGACTTAAAAAAAAGGCCTTGACTGATCTTCCTTTTCAAGGAGATTGCCTGTTTAGAGCTACCGTGGATGACATCATTAAAGGTCTCACAGGGGGGGAAGAAAGTACTTTTCTTCTACAAGGTACTAAGGGCAAGGAACCTCATCATAGATGTGGACCTTCCTTCTCAGCTCATAAGACTTTTTTCGTCCCTTGACTGACAAGGGCTCGAAGCCTTTCAGGGCCTCTTCTGGAGGATCCAAATGAACCTGGTCTGGCAAGCCAAGATCTGGCTTCTCCAGACTCGGGGACAAGGCTCCTCCTACATAAAGGTGTGCCCTCACCCGTATCGGGGGTGGGGGGATGTCTTTGCTGGTTTCTGGGCCCGTGGACTTGCCGGGTGCAAGACAAGTAGGTCTACGAAGTAATTCGATCCGGCTACAAGATCGAGTTTTACTCCGGTCTCCCGGCAAGGTTTTTTCCTTCCAACTTGCGCCTGTCCCCAGGCTGCTTACAGGGCCTGTTTGGGGCGGTACAAGACCTGTTCCTTCAAGGTGTGATTGTCCTGGTTCCGACCTCGGAACATTTTCAGGTTTTTTCTCAAACCCGTTTACAGTTCCCATGAAGGAAGGCAAAGTGTGTCCAATCCTGGACCTCAATGTGCTAAACTGCTTTGTACAGGTACAGAAGATCAGAATGGAGTCCATTCGAAAGGTGGTGGCATCCCTGCATCAGGGGGATTTCCTCGCCTCTATCGATATTGAGGATGCCTTCCTTCACATTACAATATGTGCCAGTCACCAGCGTTTTCTCCGCTGTGCTGGGGGAGAGGAGCATTATCAGTTTGTGGCGTTAACCTTTGGTCTTGCATGTGCTCCTTGGGTCTTCACAAAAGTGTTAGCCCCGATGCTAGCTTTGCTATGCCAATGGTGGATCACGGTACTGGGCTGCTTGGATGATCTCCTGCTGCAAGCGGAGTCTCTCTGTGCTTTGGTGGAGAACCTGGAGATCACAATGCAAACTCGGCTGGATTCCGAATTTTCAGAAGTATGCTCTGGTTCCATCCACAAAGCTGGATTATATGGGCCTGACTCTGGACTCGGCCTTAGCCAGAGTGCTCCTTCCTTTGGATAAACTACAGAAAGGCTGCACTTCGCCACCTGCTGTCCAACAAATGGTCATCCCTCCAGACTTGCATGCGGATACTGGGCCTGATTGTGTCCACCTTTTGAGGCGGTTCCATTTGCACTGTTCCATACGAGGTCCCTGCAAAGGGAAATTCTGACCAAATGGGACAAGACTCTGCAGTCTCTGGACAATATGAGTCGGGGCACAAAGGAGTCCCCTATATGGGGCTTCGTTCTCCGGCGCTTCGGCTGGGAAATTCCTTCCTCCCCTTGTATTGGACAGTGGTCACCAAGGATGCCAGCCTGTCCGGCTGGGAAGGCGTCCTCGGCAAGCATTCTGCTCAGGGGTCTTGGATGCTGGAAGAGTCCAGACTCCTGATCAATGTTTTGGAACTCAGAGCGATCAGACTGTGTCTGAATCATTGGACGGATCGTCTTCAGGGTTGTCCAGAATTCTAAGGTCCGGCATTCTAAGGTAGGCAGAACGGTTCCTTGCAGCCCTCTCAGCCATACACATGCCCAGGGTGGAAAATTGGCAAGCGGATTACCTCAGTCAGCAGGCGTTGGACCACAGAGAGGGGTCCCTTTATCCGGAGGTGTTTCATCAGCTGTGTCTCTGGTGGGGCACCCCCGAGGTGGGTTTGTTGGCGTCTCGGCTCAAAAGAAGGTTGCAGAGGTTTGTATCTTTGTCAAGGGATCTTCTGGCAGACTCCACAGACATGCTGGTTGCCCCCCTGGTGTCAGTATTGTCTGATTTATGTCGGTCAGTGGTTGCAGCGCTGCTTATAAATATCTGTGCCAAATGATTTAGATATAAATATATAACAACAAGTGCATCTCTGCATATCAAAAAATATCAAAATATAAATATAAAGTGCAAAAAATATCACATTATAAAGTGCAAAAAAGGTGCATAATCAATGTCCATAATACAGTCCTTTAAAGTAACAAAAGTGCTTGGTGCTTGCTCCGTGCTTGATTTGGGGTCACCCCCTGTGATAATCTACTTACCACAATGTGGTCAAAAACAGGCAAGGAATGCTGGTCATCATAAACTTGAAATCCTTTAGGACTGTTAGGGCGATTGATGCCGGAAAGATCCTTTTCATAGCTTAGTAATCCCGGATTTCCTCACAAAAACAGAAACTGATCATGGTGAAGATCGTTTGGATAATAGCGTTTATTGAGGTAAACAAAGGGAATACTCACAAACATAGTATAAAAACATGTATAGGAGCTCGACAAGGTGGTCAGCTGCTCCCGCAGCGTGCGCCTCACCGGCCAGAAGTGACGTGGCAATCCGCTCGGCCAATTGCTAGACGCGTTTCGCTGTCAATCACAGCGTCATCTGTAGCTAGCTTTCCGGCATCAATCGCCCTAACAGTCCTAAAGGATTTCAAGTTTATGATATTTTTTGATATGCAGAGATGCACTTGTTGTTATATATTTATATCTAAATCATTTGGCACAGATATTTATAAGCAGCGCTGCAACCACTGACCGACATACTAAAAAAGCACTAGCACTTTTTTCTTGCAGCAGGCAGCTTACACAGATTCTATTATTTATAGCACTTATTTATAACAATTCTTACCACAAGCGCGAGGTCTTATAGTCTTACATTGTCTGATTTATGCCTTCCCTCCTCTCAAGCTTCTGCCAAGACTTCTACGCAGGATCGAGGCAGAAAGGATTCCGTCATCTTAGTGGCTCTGGACTGGTCTCGCGAGGGGATGGTATGCCGATCTGGTGCAGCTGGTCGGCGACGTTCCTTGGCAGCTTCCTCTCAGGAAGGAGCTGCTGTCCCAAGGACCGATCTTCCATCCTGCTTTACAGTCCCTGGCTGTGACGACGACTGGGCTGTTGAATGCCAGGTGCTGAAGGATAGGGGTTTATCTGAGTCTGTGATTCCTACACTGTTGAAAGCTTTGAAATCTACCTCTAGGAAGATTTAGCATCATACGTGGAAGACGTACATTGCGAGGTGTGAGTCTCTTGGGGTTCTTCCTCGCTCCTTCTCGGTGGTTCAGATCTTGACCCGAAATTGAACAAAAATTGCTCTTGAGTACCATAAAGGGCCAGGGGTCGGCTTTGGAGGTCTTCTTCCAACGACCTTTGGCTACACACTACCTGGTGCGTACCTTTCTTCAGGATGTCCGACATTTGGTTCCTTCAGTGCGGGCTGCGTTGCTGCCTTGGGATATTAATTTGGTGCTTTCAGCTCTAAATGAGCCTCCCTTTGAAAATATTCGGGCAATTTTCCAGAAGGTGGCGTTTTTAGTAGCTATCAACTCTGCCGCAGGGTGTCGGAACTGGTCGTAATGCTGTCCTTCACCTTACTTGGTGATTCACAGGGAAAGGGGGTTCTTCGCCTCTGTCGTTCCTTCCAAAGGTTGTCTCTGATTTTCATTTGAATGAAGACATGTGTTGCCTTCCCTGGTCCCAGGCCTAAACATCCAAAAGAAATTGCCTTGCATGCCTTGGATGTGGTCCAGGCAATTAGGGTCTACCTGTCAGCTATGGAGTCTTTCAGGAAGTCAGACTCTCTGTGCTCACAGATGGACCTCGAAAAGGGTTCTGTTCTTCCTCTGCAACCATTTCCAGATGGATCAGACAGACCATGGTTCAGACCTATTCCATCAGGGGTCCGGTTCCTCCTTTCCCTGTCAAGGTACACTCTACTAGGGCGCTTAGTGCCTTCTGGGCTTTCTGTCATGAGGTTTCAGGTTTGCAAGGCGGCCACCTCGTTGTCAGTGCATACTTTTACATAGTTTTATAAAGTGAATGTTGTGGCATCTGCGGATGCTTGTTTTGGCTGCAAGGTTTTGCAGGCTGCTGTTTAAGAGGACCTGATCCTCTTTAAGGGTGTGTTGTTTTTTTCCGGTGGGCTCCAGTTGTTTGGTTGAGCTCCTGTTGCCTGGTTGGCTAATGTTTAGCCTTGGGAAATTTTTTGTTGTCGCCCCCCCCCCCACTCATGTTTAACACTGCTTTGGGGCATCCCAATGGTTATGAAATCAGGAGCTGTGTCCGTCAATGAACGAAAGAGAAAATGGGATTTTTGACTTACCGTAAAATCCATTTCTCTGATGTTCATTGACGGACACAGCACCCACCCCTTTGTCGTGTTATAATTCTCCTGACACTGCTTGTAACAAAACTAAGTGGCTATAGCACAGAGAGGGAGTATACCCCCTGGGACTGCCCATGGGTGTAGCCAGACTTTTTTTCTGCCTAGTGTCCTACTCCTGTAGGGGACAGTATAACCCAATGGTTATGAATATCAGGAGCTGTGAAAATTGATTTTACGGTAAGTAAAAAATCCCATTTTTTTTTTCATTTTGATAGAGTAAGGGAAGATTATAACCCATTTTGGTTTATTTTTGTGCCATCTATGTTCTGTTGGGGAGATAAATCTTCACTTCTTGTTCCATAGCCAAAACAGGAAGTGAGAGGAAATCCCTGCAAATTAAGGGAATTCCTTAGGGAACCACAGGACACCAGAACTAGTGTCCCCATTGGAAGATTTACCCTCTATTACATTTCTGGGGACAACTCACAATTTGGGATGCTCTTTTACTTTCACTTCCAATAACAATGGTAAACAGGACAAATAAAGAGGGTGAATCTCCCTAACGGGGGCACAAACAGCAATAAAACCTGACAGTGGTTCTAATCCCTCTCCACTCTATACAAAACTAAAGAAAACATTTTGCCTTCAGGTATACTTTAAGTCGCAGTACATGTGAAATGGGAGCTATTCCTATAGGCACTACTGAAGTTGCTGCCACTTCAGAAAAGGTTCCTGCCCTACTTTGATCTGACTTTGACACAGCTTCAATGCCAGAGAGTGTAAAAATCTTATTATGGTTCAACCCCAGAGTTGCACTGCAAATCGTGCAACTTTGGAGTTGGCGAGTGTGAAATGAGCCTTATACCCATTATATACTTATACACGTCTTATACAGTACATGTTAGTGTACATGATAGGTTCAGACCTATTCCATCAGGGGTCCGGTTCCTCCTTTCCCTGTCAAGGTACACTCTACTAGGGTGCTTAGTGCCTTCTGGGCTTTCCGTCATCAGGCGTCAGGTTTGCAAGGCGGCCACCTCGTTGTCAGTGCACACTTTTACATAGTTTTATAAAGTGAATGTGTTGGCATCTGCGGATGCTTATTTTGGCTGCAAGGTTTTGCAGGCTGCTGTTTAAGAGGACCTGATCCTCTTTAAGGGTGTGTTGTTTTTTTCCGGTGGGCTCCAGTTGTTTGGTTGAGCTCCTGTTGCCTGGTTGGCTAATGTTTAGCCTTGGGAAATTTTTTGTTGTCCCCCCCCCCCCACTTATGTTTAACACTGCTTTGGGGCATCCCAATGGTTATGAAATCAGGAGCTGTGTTCGTGAATGAACGAAAGAGAAAATGGGATTTTTGACTTACCGTAAAATCCATTTCTCTGATGTTCATTGACGGACACAGCACCCACCCATCTGTCGTGTTGTAATTCTCCTGACACTGCTTGTAACAAAACTAAGTGGCTATAGCACAGAGAGGGAGTATACCCCCTGGGACTGCCCATGGGTGTAGCCAGACTTTTTTTCTGCCTAGTGTCCTACTCCTGTAGGGGACAGTATAACCCAATGGTTATGAATATCAGGAGCTGTGAAAATTGATTTTACGGTAAGTAAAAAATCCCATTTTTTTTTTTTCATTTTGATAGAGTAAGGGAAGATTATAACCCATTTTGGTTTATTTTTGTGCCATCTATGTCCTGTTGGGGAGATAAACCTTCACTTCTTGTTCCATAGCCAAAACAGGAAGTGAGAGGAAATCCCTGCAAATTAAGGGAATTCCTTAGGGAACCACAGGACATCAGAACTAGTGTCCCCATTGGAAGATTTCCCCTCTATTACATTTCTGGGGACAACTCAAAATTAATTTGGGATGCTCTTTTACTTTCACTTCCAATAACAATGGTAAACAGGACAAATAAAGAGGGTGAATCTCCCTAACGGGGGCACAAACAGCAATAAAACCTGACAGTGGTTCTAATCCCTCTCCACTCTATACAAAACTAAAGAAAACATTTTGCCTTCAGGTATACTTTAAGTCGCAGTACATGTGAAATGGGAGCTATTCCTATAGGCACTACTGAAGTTGCTGCCACTTCAGAAAAGGTTCCTGCCCTACTTTGATCTGACTTTGACACAGCTTCAATGCCAGCGAGTGTAAAAATCTTATTATGGTTCAACCCCAGAGTTGCACTGCAAATCGTGCAACTTTGGAGTTGACGAGTGTGAAACGAGCCTTATACCCATTATACTATACTATTATACTATACTTATACACGTCTTATACAGTACATGTTAGTGATTCGGAAAAAAAAAAGTGATGGTATTGATCGCTTTTAAAAGTAATGGAGAAGATTATAATATACTGTATATCTTCATTTAAGCTGTGCATATTTACACTGGATAAAACACAGAAGGTACAGACAGGAGATGGTCATGTGTTACTTAGGTATAGATCAGGGGCTTTTAGAACTATGCCAGCCAGAGGGCATCATTATTCTTTTGTAGTACAGAACTGTACTGTGAAGGCCCTGATAATAAGGGCAAGCAAAACCACTGTAGCAAGACTTATAGAAATCATGTCACCAGGCCATTCATTTCAACAACATTTTCTAAGTATATATCTGAGTCTAATGTTTTTTATGCATCTTACTGGTAAAAGGTTCCCTAGACATCCAAAAGATTTGAGACTACTGCTGGGTGTCACCATCTTGTGATGGTGACACCCAGCTGCAGTCAAGTGATGTCAACATACTCAGAGCTGCCATCAAAATGATACTCTAGTCCAGGGATATGCAAACTGTGGCCCTCAAGCTGTTGCAGAACTACAACTACCATGATGCATAGCAAGACTCTAACAGCCACAAGCATGACACCCAGAGGCAGAGGCATGATGGGAGTTGTCGTTTTGAAACAGCTGGAGGGCCACAGTTTTGCATATCTCTGCAGTCTAGTCCATAGTATTCTCCTTCTATAGGCAGGCAGAAAACAAACAGGTTAGTCCCTGTGTTTAAAAATATAATTTAGAACTCCCTTGTCTTACATGAGACTCAAACCTGTTACCAGGACATGTGTCACATGCTGTAAGCATGTATTATTAACTGCAAATTTCTACACAGGTTGTCTTGTATTAAACTGATGTAGATCTAGAGAATAGTTTGCATCATTCCAAGGCATTGGGAAGAAGCCCATCACTTGTATAATGCAGACCATACATAAGTTATTTCCCCCATCCACACACTCAATGTGGATGGGGGAATCTTCCCTGTTGAGCTGATATATTCTGACAGTGGAGAGACTTCCCCTCCGTCAGAATAGATTGATCAGCGATGCCAACTGTAGCCGGCAGCGCTGATTAAGTGGCAAGAATCCCACAGGGTGCAAAAGTCGATACGTAGATTGACGTCTGTACAACCTACCCACCCATACATGGATCAAAATTCAGCCAGTCCCTGCTGATCCGTGTATGGCCAGCTTGTGTTAGGGCTCTTTCACACGGGCGGTCCGATCAGATCCGCCTGTCAGTTTTTTAGGCGGATCTGATCGGATCCTCCATGCAGCTCTATGGGGCAGCTGGTGTCAGCGGAGACACCTCCGCTGACACCCGCTGCCATCCGCATCCGATCCTGTGCTGAAATCTGGACGGATGGAAACCCTATTTTTCCATCCGTTCAGTAATCGGAGCGGAGCAGATCTGATGAGAGCAGACAAGCGGTCCGCTCTCCTCCGATCCCCCATAGAGGGCAGCGGGTGCTGAGACACCTCCCTCTCCGCTCTGCAAGCGGAGACGGAGCCGTCATCCGCCCGGCTCAGCGGGGATCGCGGATCGATCCCCGCTGAGCAAAACGGATCCGCCTGCGGAGGCGGACTGTGTGAAAGAAGCCTAATTCTTATTTCCAGACCTATTAAAAAATTAGATATTAAAAGCAAGACAACAGGCATTGTACTTTAGCTTACTGTCATTAAATGCATTACTCTTATTTTAATTCATTTCACGAAACACATCTGCTTGATGTGAGAAATTCTATAACCATAATTTTTTAAATTATTATTTGTATGCCTAATAACTCATCTATGTAAGTGACCATTTCCCCATTAGTCATCTTAAATGATGTGCCTTTGTAGTTACACATGTATTTTAAATGGTATGGCACACACTGTAGGTCAAAGCAACATTTATACTCCCAGATGTATAAGATGTTACTGGAAATATTGGGAAAGTCTTCAAGTAAGTTTGCTGTTGTGTTTCAGCCAAAGCCGGAGGTTGATCCCCTCTGTCAATTCAAGCCCAGAGCACAGAATCTTTTCCGTGACACAATTTTTTTTTTTTTACTACCACAATATACTTTTTTTTATTTGTTATAAATACATTCCATTCTAATACAGACTTTATTACTTCTGTGCACTAAAACAGGAAACCACTTAATCATTTACAGTCATGCAGCAGCTAAAGAGGGCTTGTCTTCGTCAGCTGTCCCAGACTGGGCAGTAATCAAGCACAGCCTCCAAATCCAGCTATAAACTAAAGGCCCGTACACACGATAAGAAAATCTGTAGGGAAAATTCGTCCGACGACCGATCTGCCGATTTTCGGATTGTTAGTATGGTGCTTTCGACAGCCAACTCCGACTTTTCGGCTGACAAAATCCTGATGTGCAGGCTATAAAATTTTTGTTGTCCGTAATACAACGTCCGATTTTAGTCTCATTAGTACAGATTTTGACAGAAAAAAATCTTAAGAGCAAGACTAGGCATGCTCAGAGACGGAAGAACACATACAAAAGCAATCCAACACATGACATCACTTCTGAAGTAGAATTCTGTCATAAGGGAAAATTCATATAAAAATAACCTCTTCACTTTCCACATCAGACTAGCATGCCACAAAAAACGGACGACAGATCGTTCGATAATCTGATCGTGTGTATGGGGCTTTAAGCTGGATACACACTATCCAAATTTTGTGGTTAGATTTCCTTGAGATTTACCTTTTCTATGTAGTGCAAGGGGCCTGCCAGATTGCATTCAAATTGAAAGTGTTTAGGTTTGACCTCATATTATATGGTTTTGGTAAGTCTAAAGGAAAAAGTCTTCAGAAAATCTTAGTGTGTATGGCCCATTAGAGTATATGCAATCAAAGCTTTATGCTATCTATTTAAAACGGGACAGCTTAGACTGCAGCTTACCACTAAATTGCCATATTAGCTATTATATCAAGAAAAGTTTTATTAATGACAATTTTTATATAAAAAAACTTAGAATATGTTTCATTTATCTCCTGTCAGCCCGGTTCACATGGATGTATTTTTTTTGTATCTGCTTTCTCAATAGATCAATAAAAGCTGTGTAGTATTTAGAGGCAACATAGTTTTATGCCTAACAAAGAAAAAAAAATATTTATAACAGTCATCTGGTGGGAGTGGAACCCCAAAGTGGCTGTTGGGGGGGGGGGGGGGGAGCTGCAGGTATAAGTTCAGGCAACTTGAATCGCCTCAACATCTGCAGCAACCTCTGAAACCCTGCTGTTCTGACAGGCAATGCTCCAAAACTTACAACTTGCTGCTATTTTCCACTTCTTCACATTCCTTTTGTTCTATCACAACTAGCCAAGGCAGATTTGCAGGCTTTGAGTGAATCCCTATTCTAAGGTCTGAGGTGTGCAGATCTTGTAATTATATGGGGGTTTGTTATAGCAATCAGTCAGATTAAGGCTGGCCATACACTATACAATTTTCTTATTCAATTTCCTTTAGATTTACCTTAAACTATGTAGTGCAAGGGCCTGTCTGATTGCATACAAATTGAAAGTGTTTAGGTTTGACCCTATATTACATGGTTTTGGTAAATCTAAAGGAAAGTTGAAGAAGAAAATTGTATAGTGTATGGCCAGCCTTAGGTAGTTTAAGCTAACTGATGCCAAAAGATTTCTGAGCAAGTTTCTGCGCTAAGTATATGCATCAAGCTGTGAACTAAAGGAAAATGTCTCAAGGTTCCTGTTTTGCAGTATGATGTGCAAATATTGATAAATCCTCCTCTGTGTCATGTTTTTTTATTTTTTTTTTATTAATTTTATTTAGTTAATACAGCAACAATTTTACACAGCACTTTACTTACATTGTACATTCATACCTGTAAAAAGCTTTTAAATAGTGATCCAGCACTCAAAGCGAATACCTCAGTGGTTAGACCAGAAAGGAAGGTAACATGGCTGGCCAAACAATTTTTTATTTTGAAAAAAGGTTACTAAACACTAAGACCCCGTTCACACTGGGGCGACGCTACTTGCCGGGGCGACCTCACAGGTCGCGGTGCGCAGCTCGCACCGCGACCTCGGAGCGGCCGGCACGGACTTCATATCATTGAAGTCAATGCAGGTCGCTCCAGGTCGCCCCAAAGAAGCTCCGGACCCTTTTTCTAAGTCGGAGCGACTTGTGTCGCTCCTATTAGAATGGGTCCACAGCTACTCTATGGCAGGCGACCTGTCAGGCGACCAGGTCGCCTGACAGGTCGCCCCGGTGTGAACGGAGTCTTAAAGCAATCCATTGAATAGTCAGCGGTTAACATGTTTTTTTTCAAGGATAAAAATGACTTGTATACAAGCTCAATTGGCATGGTTAGTTCAGACATAGACTATGTCCTATGTCTGAATTAACCATGCCAATCGAGCTTGTATACAAGTCATTTTTATTGTGAACTAATCACACCAATTGAGCTTGTATACAAGTCCTTTTTATCCTGGGAACTACCATTTTAACCACTGACTATTCAATGGATTGCTGTAAGTGTTTAGTAACCTTTTTTCAAAATAGAAGTGTTTTACACCGTGGACCCCCTTTTTCCTTCTTATTGGTCACGTCTGAGGAACACCAGGGGTTTGTTTGGCCAGCCATGTTACCAGTGGCGGCTGGTGCAAATTTTTTGTGGGGGGGGCGCAAACAGAAAAATGTAATAGTCATTGCTTTGCGGCAAAAAACGCTGTAAAAAATTGCGTGACTTTGAGGTCAAAAAAGTGTGAAAGGGGCCTTCAGTAATCAAGGTATAGTGTGCCCCCTTCAATGCAGAGGGACCAGCCTGCCCCTTTCAATGCAGAGAGACCAGCGTGCCCCCTTTCAATGCAGAGTGACCAGCGTGCCCCCATTCAATGCAGAATGACCAGCGTGCCCCCTTCAATGCAGAATGACCAGCGTGCCCCCTTTCAATGCAGAATGTCCAGCGTGCCCCCTTTCAATGCAGAATGACCAGCATGCCCCCTTTCAATGCAGAGAGATCAATGTGCCCCCTTTCAATGCAGAGAGATCAGTGTGCCCCATTCAATGCAGAGAGATCAGTGTGCCCCTTTCAATGCAGAGAGATCAGTGTGCCCCCATTCAATGCAGAGAGATCAGTGTGCCCCCTTTCAATGCAGAGAGATCAGTGTGCCCCCATTCAATGCAGAGAGATCAGTGTGTCCCCATTCAATGTAGAGAGATCATTGTGCCCCCTTTCAATGCAGAGAGATCAGTGTGCCCCCTTTCAATGCAGAGAGATCAGTGTCCCCCCTTTCAATGCAGAGAGATCAGTGTGCCCCCTTCAATGCAGAATGACCAGCATGCCCCATTTCAATGCAGAGAGATCAGTGTGCCCACATTCAATGCAGAGAGATTATTGTTCCCCTTTTCAATGTAGAGTGACCAGCGTAGTGTGCCCCCCCCCCCCAACCCCAGACCAGTGCACTTACCTGATGTAGCAGCGGCTTCTCCTCAGTCCCCCGGCTTCCTCCTTGGCTAATGGCATGGTTTTTGCCTTTCGGCCAATCAGGAAGCGGGTCTCGGACCCGCTTCCTGATTGGCCAGGAGGAGGATCCGAGTGACAATAGCGAATTTTCATTCGCTATTGTCACACAATGGGTGGGCTCGGGCGCACTGCTCTGCGCCCCGGGTCCTCCCTTTTCTGAAGCCTATTAGAGCCTCTGGCTCTAATCAGGTGACTCAGAAAAAAAAAACCCATTGAACTCCATGCGTCCGGCCCCGCAGGGGCCGGACGCATGGATGGGGGGGTGATGCCCCTGCGCCCCCAACGCATCGGCCTCCACTGCATGTTACCTTCCTTTCCTGTCTAACCACTGAGGTATTCACTTTGAGTGCTGGATCATTATTTAAATGCTTGTCTAGACTCCTATAACGTGGAGTCTAGACATCTGGTAAGCTCACATCCTTTTTATTATCACGGTGGAGGTGCACCAGGTGGATGTTCATCTAAACAATCACATTTCTTTGGATATTACTTCAATGGGCTTTCTTTTCATCTGTCACTATGCACTTTAGGGTTCAAGCACTACATGGATTATTTTGTAATGATTTCTTTGAACTTCATTTATTTAGCACTGCAATTTTTATCATGTACATTCACATCTGTCCCTGCTCTAAAGGAGCTTGCAATCTAAGATCCCTACCTCACATGCATACATACATTAACTAGGGCCAAATTAGACAGGAGCAATAATAAATAAGTGCTTTTTAATTGGTGCTGTCAACAGTCAAGGTTTACTTTCCATTTTTTTTACTGACTTATGTTTTCCTATACAGTATATTTTAGAATATTTAGGTAAGGAACAAAAAAAGCTTTATGCTGCTGTGTTAAAAGGAACATTAACTCAGTTATTCTTGCCATATCACAGATATCCACAACAATTATTAAAATTACACAGGAAATCTTACTGTACACATACAGCGACTACGTTCAGTTATAAACATTAATTTCAATATTTCTGTCTAAGCAAGGTAAAGGAAACAGAATGCAAAAAGTCTTCATTATAGAACAAGGAGGGTATTGTGCCGTTATGCACTGAGATTGAAACATCACCTTCTTTATTTAGCTGTGGCAGAATCTGCCAAGCTTTGGATTTGATCATTTTATTTGCTCCGCTGGCATCTTTGAATCAAGTCTTATATGACCAATGTTCCCCTGTCTTTAAAGCTTAAACATCATTTTAAAGAGGATTTTTATTAAATCAGGTTATTTGTATTTAGCTTTGGTTTACATAAAAAGAGAAAACACAAGCAGATATAACTGTATGTAATAGTCCAATTTAACACAACAGCATGAAGGTCTGAGGAATAAAACATATCAAGAGTGACTTCAGGAATGCAGCGGGGTTGATTCTTCAAAGACAAATACAGTAAGCTGTTCACTTTGCAAGGCAATTTTGCACTAGCGTATTGAATGCTGTGAAAAATTTACTTTGCAAAGAATATCCAATTACCTGCAAAGAAAATAAAAAAAAAATAAAATAAAATATTGGAAAATGGACGTCAGCAGAGCTCCACCTAATTTACTAAAAGAAAACTCCTTAGCGAAAAAGTAGTCGATGGTTCCAACATACTTCCAGTAGAGGTAATGAGACAATCTACAATAAGTGAATTTAAACATTGCTATAAGCATTGACCTATACTCACACAAAAAGGTTAAAACAAAAATAAATAACTAACCAAAACATTTAAAACCAGAATCAGAGGCAGACTGGATGGAGCATTTTTTCTGTTCTAATTGTTTTTATCTTTATACATTGCTAAAAAAAAGGTACATTTATCGCACTCGGGTAAATAACCAACTCGGGTAAATGTATAGAGATGTTTGCGGATTGCACCCGCTTGATGTCAATTTTATTGATTACTGTTTGTACATGGAGACAGCCTCCTTTATTATTTTTGAAGATTTTGACTGTTACTTCTTTCTGCTAATCCTTTCTGACAATGCACATTCATGTATCAGTATATTCCAACAAAAATATAACAATTGCATATCTAAGGGACTTATTCTGCTATTTAAGCTGTCGGGTAACAATTGTATAATTGGTTAAAATTAGAGAGACACTAAATAATCTGTATGTGAGATGTAGTTATGAAATACATATACACACACATCTAAAAATATAAGTCACATTATTTTGGGGTTTTAATTTATTTTGGGGGTTTCTAGATTTTTATTTTATGCTGATAGGTGCTCAACCTGTAACATTCACTTGTTACTAACCATCTGTTCTTGGAGCTGCTTTTTGTTTGCATCTGAATAGTTATAAAGGTAAATAAAATGCAAGAACAGTGTGCACCTAAACTTCCTAAAAATGTATCAGTCACATTCACAGCAATGTGTTAGGCATACACTGGTTAGGCCTATTATCCCTTAATAAAACCACCTTGCTAATGGACAATTTTACAGTGTTGAGTCTTCTGAAGCATTTTAATTCATATAGTAAAAACCCTGCCCAGTGTTGTTTGTCTCCACTAAAAAAATAGCTTGATTCCCCATCAACACATTCAGTGTGATGGAGGAAACCCTCCCATTGTGCTATTGTAGTCTGACAAAGGGTGATTTCTCCACCGTCAGTATACAATAATTATTGCTACAGGCTATAGCCTGGGGAGATAGCTGAATTAAAAACCCAACAGGCTGGTTGTACTGAAGTCGATCAATAGATTAACTTCTGATTCCTGCTGAACTGCTTGAATTTCCATCTGTATATGGCCGGCTTAAATTCTTGTAGTAAAACACCTTACTTTTTGTATCTAAAACATTCTGGACAATTCTTGCTCATTAAAATTGTCCTGCTGCTGGGCAATTTTAGACTGCTGTATCCAGTGTTAATTTTGGCATTCAAATTTGATTTAGTTTTAGTTATAGTCTTTTGACGAAAATGCCATTTTAGTTTTAACCCCATTATAGTTACCTGCAACTGTTTTAGTTTTGATCATATTTTAATCATCTAAAATCTCCAGTATATTTTATTAAAATAACTTATTTTAGTCAACTAAACTCTAATGTGTTTAGTTGAATTGTAATGCATTCTCTTTTATTTATTTTTCCACAGAACGGATCAGAGGGTAGGGAGGCTCGTTGAGGTGGGAGGGGGATCACCACAGACGAGGGAGAGACTAAAGTGGACAAGAGGGTTCCAGACACTATATGCCCTTCCTAGAGGTCGATTGCCACTGCTCTTCTTCCTGGTTTTCTTCTTCCTGGTTTTCCTCTTCTATCTGATCTGCAGACCAGCCTATTATGTTTGGTATGGGGATTTCCAATTTTTTACAGAAGCCTTGCAATTCTTCTGGGAATCTCAGTTTTGCCGTACGTCCTTCTTTCCGGCCAACCAGACATGCTGGGAAACCCCAATTGTAGCGAATATCCTGGTTTTGCATCAGCTCCAAGAGCGGTTTCAATAGTCTCCTTCTTCTTAATGTTTCCTGTGACAGGTCGGCAAAGATCTGGGGATTAACACATTCATATTTTATTGGTGTCTTCCCTTTCAGGCCTTCCCAAATCTGGGCTTTTTCTTCATAGCTCTGAAATCCTATGATTACATCTCTTGGAGCCTTTTGATCTTTTAATCCTGTGTACTCTTTCTATTTTTATCTGTTCTGTTTCTCCTCTGCATAATAGTGGTTTAGAACAGTAAGTGGCCCAGGTCACTATGTATTGTTGCCATCTCTGTTTCTAAGGACTTTTCCAATGTTGCGAACATAGCCACAATTTCTGCTTTTGTAGGTAATTGGGCGTTCGTAATTTTGTCCTGCCATATAATCAGTCTTAGAGTCACTTTCAAGGTCCTGTTCCACTCTTGACTGACTAAGAGTATTTGTAAAAAGTTTAGAAAATTCTAGGGTATGGGACTTTTAAGGTACTCACTAATATAATATGAATGACAAGCCATATCCTTAGAAAGAAAGCAAAGAACGCTTATATAAATGTAAAATTATTAATTTTTATTAGTACATACAAACATGTGACTGAATAAAGTTAAAAACATAACATCCATAAAGTCATACATGAAATATTTCCAAATCATTTGGATTTGGAAATATTTCATTCATGTATGACTTCATGGATGTTATGTTTTTAACTTTATTCAGTCACATGTTTGTATGTACTAATAAAAATTCATAATTTTACATTTATATAAGCGTTCTTTGCTTTCTTTCTAAGGATATGGCTTGTCATTCATATTATATTAGTGAGTACCTTAAAAGTCCCATACCCTAGAATTTTCTAAACTTTTTGCATTTTTCAGGGATGTTGGTACTCCATTAAATTTGCTTATAGCCCCTCCCACTTTCTTTCAGCATTTAGAGTATTTGTTCTTAATGATATTTTATTTTGTCCAATTTTGTCTTTAAGCTCTGCCTGTTTTACACGGGTTCCTTGTTGTTTTTCAACTACCTGCTTGTCTGGGGCTCCTTCTTGGGTCCTGTACATTTTTATTGTTCCTGGGCTTGAGCTAATCTTAGGTGATTTTGCAACCGCCTCTCCTCTTGTTTTCCCTCTCATGTTTGTGGATCGTATTGTCCGTCTCACTTAATCGAAGCCCCCTATGTTGTTTCCTCTGAAACCCCGTGTGAGGAAAAAAAAAAAAAGAATATACTAATGTCTTCTGCCAGAGTCTTGTGTGAACACAGCCAACATAAAAACAATAAGTAGTCTGAGCAGTCCACAAATTTAAGAGATTCAGCAAATACAAGAAAAAAAAGTCACTACTGGCCATTTCTGGGCTGGAGTTTTGTTAAGGGGATCTGCGATATTTTATCAGGTTAACAGGCGATGGAAGGTCAACTGAGAAGTTGTTTTAGATTAGGGGGAACTCCAGGTGGAAGGACTCTGTTGTTGGAGCTTTTGGGGTTCCCTTTTTTCAGCTGGAGCTGCTCCCATATATGCCGACACCTGTGCATCAGGTACTGGCTCTGTACTCTCTGACTCAGAGCCCTTGGCGAGTCTCTCCACTCTCCTTCCAACTTGCCAGCCCTCTCCTGTGCTCTCCCAGGAGCCGCCAAGCATTTTTTCAGCCTCCGGATCCCTTCAGCCACTCTCCGCTTCCTCCGTTGCCGGCCGCATCACTGCCTGAAGTCTCCCGGGTACCTCAGAGCGTTTTCAGCAGCCTCCGGATCCCTTTGGCTACTCTCAGCTTTCTCCATCTCTGGCCGCGTCACCGGCCAAAATCTCCCACCCAACTCAGTGAGGATCGGCCCACCTGCACTTCTGTGAGCCCACGGAGACACCAGGTCTCTGCTTGTCTGGCTCCGCCTCTCCTGCTGATCGCGGCCAAACCGGTAAGGGATTCCAGGATCTCCCAGAGGGGAAGAGGAGAGACAATGCTGGGCTGAATAGAGGGTGGGGTGGAAGGGGGATCACTGGTCTAGCGCTTCATTGACAGGATGACTGCCTGGATCTCCTAGCACGAGCTTCCTCCGGGCACCATTCGTAGACATTTACTCCCTATACTGTAATGCATTATTTAAGCATTTCTATAGAATTTCCAAACTTCCATACTCCTGGAGTAAAAAAAAATTGAATATGTTATTTATGGTATTAAGGTTTGAACACGTACAAATTTAGCTACTCTGGATGGTCTGAGGAGGCCTGTAATACTGCACAGTGCTCTGGACAATAGTCTGTCTAAGGAGTCTTGAAATGCTGCACAGTGCTTTGGATGGTGGTCTTAGGAGGCCTGCAATGCACACAGTGCTCTGGCCATGGACAGTCTGAAGGGGAGGCCTGTAATTTATTGCACACAGTGCTCTGTACAGTGGCTTGTAATGCACACAATGCTGTGGACGGTGGTCTGAGGAGGCCTGTAATGCGGCACAGTGCTCTGGTATGGTAGTCTGAGAGGCTTATAATGCTATACAGTTCTCTGGACGGTGGTCTGAGGAGGCCTGTAATGCACACAGTGCTCTGCATGGTGGTCTGAGAGGTCTGTAATGCTGTACAGTGCTCTGGATGGTGGTCTGAGGGGAGACCAGTAATGCACAGTGCTCTGGGATGGTGGTCTGACTCTGAAAAGCCAGTAATGCTGCAGAGTGCTGGATGATGGTCTCAGGTCTGAGGGGTGGCTTGTATTGCACAGTGCTCTGGATGCCGGTGATCAGAGGAGGCCTGTAATGCACGCACAGTGCTCTGGACAAACGTCTGAGGACCCGGAGGCCTGTATAACTGGCTGCACACTCGCTTGCTTGCAGGTAGAGCTCCATGGAAACCGGAAGTTCACAAGGGTAAATGTCCTGGCTTCACATTTGATTTTCATCATAGTTTTTATCAGTGGACGAAAATGCTGTGTACTTTTCATTTCATTTTCATCACTGTAAAAAGGACGTTGAATAAAATTTTAACGAAATAAACCCTGGCTGTGTCACCTGCAGTCAAACATTAGTGAGAGTTTGACAGAAATTGGGGGGTGGCAGCACAGTTTGCCTTCAGTGAGAATAGCGTTAGCCTATGTGAACTACTGGCCAATTTCTATCTGCTGGTCAAAGTGGGCCAAATACTGCTTGATGAAAAAACACGTGTCACTGCTAAAACTCGAAAATCTATTTTACAAACTTCAATTAATCTGATTGGGGTTTTGCTGCTGTACAGTATGTAAGCCAATCTAATTGTACAAGAAAAAAAATAATTTCCCCAGCCAAATATGCCTTGCCATTTTACACTGTCACTTACACTGTCTATAAAAAATGTTCTGTTCCTTAACACCATGTGCAACCTTAAAGCAGTTGTAAAGGTTATACACAAATTCTTTGAAGACCATGCTTAAGGAATGCCTTAAAGTGGTTCTAAAGGCAGGACATTGTTTACCTTAATGAGTTTGCTGCATTAAGGTAAAAAAATATCCAAGTAGTTGCATCGCGCCCCCATCTCCACCTCCATATATTCTTACCTGAGTCCTATCCTGATCCAGCGCTGTGTCTGTCTACAGAGGCGCTGGTCTCTGTTCCTTTTCCCACAGGACACAGAGGTAGCAGTGGCTCCTGTTGCTGTCAATCAAATCCTTTGAGGAGGGAGTGAGGGTCAGGCCAGAGCCATGTTGTGTGTGATGATGGACACAGGTATGCCCCCATAGCAAGCAACCTGCTATGGGAGCACACACAGAAGAAGAAGAGCCAAGAGCTCCAGCTGGGGACCCCAGAAGAGGGTGTTTGGGGCCACTCTGTCAGAGCAGGTAGAAATAACATGTTTATTTTTTTAATAAAAAGTGTTTTCAATGTTGCCCTCAAAGCTACAATAAAGACCTCCCCTCCTGTACAGTATTTAAACATTTTTTCTTTTTGCATTGCTTCATTTTAATGCTTATTTTTTTACTGTAGTTTGCCTATTATCCCTAAAAATAGCCAGAATTTACTTACAAGATTAGAACGATTTTTTTGTTTAAACAACAGGTTGAATTTAAAAACAATATTTGATTCTCCCCTCAACACACCGAAATGTAAGGTTTATTAATTTGCTTTCCTTTTTTTAACAGGGGGGACTGTGGTTGTATTGATGTTATATTATTTGGAAAGTGTGGAGGCAAATAGTGCTAGAGGAGGTTTAAATAAATCCCCTTTTTTTAGTAAAAGTTTGCTCTTTCTATACAAAATGCATTAGATTAAAAGATTTATGTTAGGCAGACAGTTCAGATACAAAAAAGTGCTTAGCACAGATTTTAAAGTACAGTAAATGGACCCATATTTATTGCACAAATAAACACAAGACAACTTCTCCTTTGCTGAAGGATTTTGTACTAAAGAGTTTTCAGTAAATTACAGTCCTTTTAAGGATCAGTAAGTCCTCATTTGGGACCCAAAATTGTGAGGCTCGTAGAGACTTTGGGTGGGAAAGTGCCTTGACCTAGATTACAGGGACTTTGGTCCTGAAAGGGTTAACTGGCCTGCAGGGGAGGCCTTAGAAGGAGCAGGAAAGAGTCGGTACCTATCTGTGAGGTAGAGTGAAGTGGTTCACATCTATGGCTGCAGAACTCCTGCAGCATTTGCAGCATCCCAAACCTTAAACCCTGATGTGGGATTGGTATACTGGCAGTAAGCCAATGTATTATTTTCATCTTACTAGAATTATGGACTGTTTTTCATGTGTTTTGCTGAAGGAAACTATTTTGTTTGCTTGTCTTTGAGTGGACAATAAAGACTGCTTATTTTAACAAACATGGGCTGGTGATGCTGAGCTCCCCATATTACAGCTGTCACTGTGTAACTACAAAAGATATTGCTAAAGTTTAAAGTTACAGTTAATACACACCTATACAGTACTAGTTCACTAATTAGTAACATGTTTCTAAAGTGTCTGCCATTGTCTGGATTAATGAATGAATACAAAATTCACACCAGACTTAGCAAAGTGGAATAATTGCTTGGTAATCCACAAAATCAGAAAAAATAATGGCATTAAAAAAACAGTAACAGTAATAATAATCAATATTGAGATAGTGTAAATAGTAGGCTATAGCTATTTTAGAGTGCACTCTAAATGAATGGCAGCAATTAAATTTAAGACTCCCTAAAGAGAATGTCTTACTATGGACAGCAACATTCTTGTGAAGGAACTACCCGAGTGAGCAGTCTTTAGCCCTAGTTCTTCAGCTGGCTAGCGTTGGGGCTCAGTCTGTATGGTATTTCAAACAAGTATAAGCCCAGTAAAGTCTATATGTGGTAAATAATGATGCAAATTAGATGGCCAGTCCCTATTTACTCAGTCTCTGCCTGCAGCAACAGGTTAATGGCAGCAGTGCCCTCTCACTAGCACAACAATACAGCAATGTGGGTCCCGTTGTTTAGATATCAACTCACTTTTGGCTCTGCCATGAGCATTTCCGGTCCTCAGCACAAGGCCATAGGCTTGTAGCAGGTAATGTCTACACAGGAGCAGCGATGTATACATCTCAGTCTCCTTTCAGCAGAGAGAAATTTCCTTAGTATTCAGACTCTCAAAATGCAGCTCACTCTTTATACCTGGCTTGCACTGGGAATTGTAGTTCTGAAGTCCATTGACTCCCTTAGCATGATCCTTTTCCTGCACTACACCTCACATGATTCAATGCTGCCCAACATCAAGTCTCTTCAACTTCTTCTGCTTGTCAGCTCCCCCTGGTGGATTGAGGCAAGGTAATGTTAACCCACTCAGCTGAAGTCCAGTGGAGACACAGAAAGCACTGCAGCAATGTCCTAAATCGCTCTCTGTCTCTAGTCACGCACCTGGCTACACTTATCAATTATTCTGCTTCATAAATAGAATCATAAGTAGAATCAGCTTTCCCACATATTAAGTTTAGTCAAAACAATGAAGAAAATAATCAATTGACTTCCATAGAGTACAGCATTCTACATACGGTATGGCTTTCAACTTTATTAAATAAGTACTTTCGGTCTTTATGAGCATGTGGTAAAAGCTTTGTTTATCAGTATTTTACCTTAGAGCATAAGGACACAAGCACAAACACAATCACGATTATTGCACATAAAAACATTTAGGAAATACTCACTAGTGCCATTAGCCTGCCATCTTCCTTCATGGCAAGATAGCGATTTGCACTGATTCCCTTGATTGAAACAACACCTCTGTCTTCTGCTTGAAGTTGCAATTTAACTGCAGAATAAAAAATATAAAATAGGATGAATTATTTAAATGTTAACAGTTCTTCATCTAGTAGC
Organism: Pelophylax lessonae; assembly: GCF_965119305.1. Lineage (NCBI taxonomy): Eukaryota > Metazoa > Chordata > Amphibia > Anura > Ranidae > Pelophylax > Pelophylax lessonae. Next base: position 630,843,917 of record NC_138768.1, on the reverse strand, counting down.
TAACATTTATCTTTTATAACAGGTCAGAAGTTTTGGCATATGTTCTAATTTAAATTAAACCTGTGGGCTCATCTAACCAAAGACTATGAAGTGCTTCCATGTGCAGATCATCTTCAGATCTCCTGCGGAGTAACTAAAACCCAAGACTATGCAAATGTCAACCACAGCTTGTGTGGTCAAGCATACAATAACAGTGGGCAAATAAATAGTAAGAGTAGCCACAGCAAATGGACACAAAAACATATAAAAGTTTCCAATGAAAGAACAGCATGAGCCTTGCTACCACAAAGCAGGCTATACACTTTCATTTGCTTTTTTTTTTTTTTCGTTTAACCAGTGGGTTAACAAAAAAAATCTGACAGATTCCCGCTTTAACACAAACGATGTTGATGCAGGGATCTCCCACGTCGCACTATTGTATTCTGAAATGTGCAGAAATCCCTACTCCTCAGCACAGAAATTGTCACTCCCAGAACAAAAATCCCTACTCCTCAGCATAGAAATTCCCATTCCCCAGCACATAAATACCTGTCCTAGGCAGTCGGAATTTTGATGCTAAAGGAGTGTGGATGTTGGTGCAGGGGAGTGGGGATTTTGGTTTGGGAGAATAGAGATTTTTTCCGACTTGGCAGGAGGATGCTAGAGAGATGAGGATTTTCGTGTAACACCCTCCTAGATAGGTGCTAGGATGTACAGTATATAGTTATATAGCGTTGTCTCCTGCTTAACAGGAGACTGGTAGGTAAAACATAACTTATCTGCTTAATAGAAAGCTTCTATTGCGTAGCACAGGCATCCTGTTTAACTCACAGTGCTGCTGCTGTGATTGCCTCATCTGTATCCAAGCAGCTTTGGGAAGTGCAGGATGAACAGGAGTGACCCACGCAAGGCAGCAGCATGAATATTAATACCCTCTCAGCCAATTACCGCAAGTGGTGCCCCTGAGCATGCTGGGTGCTGGTATTTAAATTTAGTGTGCACATGGGATCTGGGTCTTCTTCTAGAGAGTAGAGGTCCATTTGGGGAGGTGGCTGCTGCCTCTTCCCAGCACAGGCTACCATGTGGTCTCAGGTGGATGACCTGAGTGCCTGGACACTGAATGCTAAAACCCAGGGTTCTCCTGAGAGCTGACTGTGGGAGGAAATCCATGGATCCTGTCTAGTATCACAAAGGAAGGTGACCTGCGACCAGGGCCTGTTGAGTACAGACCTCCTAAAAGTGATCGTAGGGACTGTTGCTGCTTAATCCCCCTCTGGGTGCTAGCAGTCAGCTGCTGGGTATAGGCTAAAGGGCACACCAGCAGGCATCCTGAAAAGCAAGGTCCACTCAATCGCTTCTTGTTAAAGGGGACTTTGCTTCACTTTATACAGTTGGCTACACTGTTCTACTGAGAAAGCTGTCTTCAGATGTGAATAGTTAATTTGGAGTATCCTACTTTATTCCTTCCCCTTTCCAAGTCCCTGAATTAAAATAAAATAATTAACAAAACCGCTGGACTGGTCATTGGAGTAACAAGCAGAAGTTGTGCACCTGGCTGCAGGGCTGAAATAAGGGAGAATATCAGTGGCTCCTATGGGGGTGGTGCTACATTTGTGATAGAAGGTGATTTCTGTGCTGGGGAGTGAGGATTTTGTGTTCTGGGGACTGGAGATTACTATGCTGGGGTGTGGAGATTTCTGTGCATTCCACACATTGCTATTCAGGATCTTGTTTGATCAGTGTTAACCATTTGAAGCATTTGCTCAGTTAACCCTCTCATATTTTAGCGCGACTCCCCTTTTTGCTATTGTGTGGGGGAATGAGCATCTCTGTGCTGAAGAGTGATGATTTCTGTGCTAAGGAGTTATTTCTGTTCCGGGGAGTGGGGATTTCTGTTTCGGGGAGTGGAAATTTCTGTGCTGAGGAGTGGGGATTTCTGTGCTGGTGAGGTTGGTTTTCTGTGCTAGAAAGTGGAAATTTTGTATGCTAGGGAGTGGAGATTTCTGCACTGGGGAGTACAGACAACAACAAAGTTGTTAGTCAGCCAGATATAACCCCTCCCACTCGTATTAAGTTTCTCGTGTTTTGTTAGTGTCTAAGGAGTATCCCTTGGAAAAGGCATCCTGTGAGTTCCCGAAAGGTCAGCCAACACTACAAGTTCATTGCCTTGTCCTTCCCTTTGATCTGTCCACTGCACCTTGGATTTTCACCTAGGTGCTAGCTCCTGTCAGGGCCAGACTGGGAATGAAAACCAGCCCTGGAAATAATTTCATACCAGCCCAACAGCATAACATCATTATTTTCTTGTTCATAAAAGGGAAAACCATGCATATTAAAGCACATTTGAAGAGTGTATTATATATAGATAAGACAGATATGAAAGCATATAGGGCTTTATAAGAGCAAATGCTGGTTAAAAGTGCGGACATGGTACAGAAGGTGGTCAGAGGCTGTGCGAACATAGTACAGGAGGACATGTTTGAGGGTGCGGACATGGTACAGGAGAACATGTCAGGGGCTGTGCGGACATCGTAAATGAGGACATGTCAGAGGCCGTGCGGACACGGTACAGGAGGAGATGGTCATAGGCTGTGTGGACACGGTACAGGAGGAGATGGTCAGAGGCTGTGGACACAGTTCAGGAGGATATGGTCAGAGGCTGTGGACACAGTTCAGGAGGATATGGTCAGAGGCTGCGGACATGGTACAGGAGGACATGTCAGAGGCTGCAGACATGGTACAGAAGGAGATGTCATATGCTGCAGACATGGTACAGGAGAGCATGTCAAAGGCTGCAGGCATGGTACAGGAGGAGATGTCATATGCTGCGGACATGGTACAGGAGATACAGAGGCTACGGACATGGTACAGGAGATGCAGGGGCTGGGGACTTGGTACAGGAGATGTAGGGGCTGTGGACTTGGTACAGGAGATGCAGGGGCTGCAAACTTGATACAGGAGGAGATGTCAGAGGATGCGGGCAGGGTACAAGAGATACAGAGGCTGCGGACATGGTACAGGAGATGTCAGAGGCTGCGGACATGGGACAGGAGGAGTCAGAGGCTGCAGACATGGTACAGGGGGGACATGTTAGAAGCTGCAGACATGGTAAAGGGGGGAAATGTTAGAGGCTGTAGACATGGTACAGGGGGGAAATGTTAGAGGCTGCAGACATGGTACAGGAGATGCAGGGGCTGCGGACACGGTACAGGAGATACAGAGCCTGCGGGCATGGTACAGGAGATGCAGGGGCTGCAAGCATGGTACAGGAGATGCAGAGACTGCAGAAATGGAACAGGAGGAGGCAGCAGGAATGGTACAAGAGATGCAGGGGCTGCAAGCATGGTACAGGAGATGCAGGTGCTGTGGGCATGGTACAGGAGGAGGCAGCGGGCATGATACAAGAGATGCAGGGGCTGCGGGCATGGTACAGGAGATGCAGGAGCTGCAGACATGGTACAGGAGGAGGCAAAGGCTGCTGACATGGTACAGGAGGAGGCAGCCGGCAAGGTACAGGAGATGCAGGGGCTGCAGACATGTTACAGAAGATGTAAGGGCTGCGGGCATGGTACAGGGGATGCAGGGGCTGCAGGCATGGTATAGGAGGAGGCATCAGGCATGGTACAGAAGATGCAGGCATAGTACAGGGCATGCAGGGGCTGCGGGCATGGTACAGGAGATGCAAGGGCTGCGGACGTGGTGCAGGAAATGCAGGGGCTGCAGGCATGGCACAGGAGATGCTGAGCCAGCGGGCATGGTACAGGGGCTGCAGGCATGGTTCAGGAGATGCAGGGGCTGCGGGCATGATTCAGGAGGAGGCAGAGGCTGTGGACATGGTGCAGGAGGAGGCAGCGGGCATGGTACAGTTGATGCAGGGGCTGCAGGCGTGGTACAGGAGATGCAGAGGCTGTGGACATGGTACAGGAGATACAGCGGCTGCGGGCATGGTACAGGAGGAGATGTCAGTGGCTGCGGGCATGGTACAGGAGATACAGAGGCGGCGGGCATGGTGCAGGAGATGCAGAGGCTGTGGACATAGTACAGGAGAAGATATCAGTGGCTGCGGGCATGGTACAGGAGATACAGAGGCTGCGATAATGGTACAGGAGATGCACAAGCTGCGGGCATGGTACAGGAGATGCAGGGGCTGCGAGCATGGTACAGGAAGAGGCAGTGGACATGGTATAGGAGATGCAGAGACTGCAGAAATGGTACAGGAGGAGGCAGCGGGCATGGTACAGGAGATGCAGGGGCTGCAGATATGGTATAGGAGGAGGCAAAGGCTGCTGACATGGTACAGGAGGAGGCAGCCGGCAAGGTACAGGAGATGCAGGGGCTACGTACATGTTACAGGAGATGTAAGGGCTAAGGACATGGTACAGGAGATGCAGGGGCTGCGGGCATGGTATAGGAGGAGGCAGCAGGCATGGTACAGGAGATGCAGGCATAGTACAGGGCATGCAGGGGCTGTGGGCATGGTACAGGAGATGCAAGGGCTGCGGACATGGTGCAGGAGATGCAAGGGCTGCGGACATGGTGCAGGAGATGCAGGGGCTGCAGGCATGGCACAGGAGATGCCGAGGAATTGAGCATGGTACAGGGGCTGCAAGCATGGTTCAGGAGATGCAGGGGCTGCGGGCATGATACAGGAGGAGGCAGAGGCTGTGGACATGGTACAGGAGGAGGCAGCGGGCATGGTACAGTTGATACAGGGGCTGCAGGCGTGGTACAGGAGATGCAGGGGCTGCAGGCCTGGTACAGGAGATGCAGAGGCTGTGGGCATGGTACAGGAGATGCAGAGGCTGCGGGCATGGTATAGGAGATGCAGAGGCTGCAGGCATGGTACAGGAGATGCAGGGGCTGCAGACATGGTAAAGGAGGAGGCAGCGGACATGGTACAGGAAATGCAGGGGCTGCAGGCATTGTACAGGAGATGCAGAGGCTGCGGGCATGGTACAGGAGATGTAGAGGCTGTGGACATGGTACAGGAGATGCAGAGGCTGCGAGCATGCTACAGGAGATCCAGAGGCAGCGGGCATGATACAGGAAATGCAGAGGCTGCGGGCATAAGACAGGAGATGCAGGGGCTGCAAACGTGGTACAGGAGGAGGCAGCAGGCATGGTACAGAAGATGCAGGGGCTGGGAGCATGGTACTGGAGATGCAGGGGCTGCAGGCATGGTACAGGAGATGCAGAGGCAGAAGGCATGGTACAGGAGATGCAGGGGATGTGGGAATGGTACAGGAGATGCAGGGGCTGCAGGCATGGTACAGGAGATGCAGGGGCTACGGACATGGTACAGGAGATGCAGAGGGCATGGTACAGGAGATGCAGGGGCTGTAGGCATGGTACAGGAGATTCAGGGGCTGCGGGCATGGTACAGGAGATGCAGGGGCTGCGGGCGTGGTACAGGAGATGCAAGGGCTTGGGGCATGGTACAGGAGATGCAGAGGCTGCAGGCATGGTACAGGAGATGCAAAGGCTGCGGGCATGGTACAGGAGATGCAGGGGCTGCGGACATGGTACAGGAGGAGACAGTGGGTATGATACAGGAGATTCAGGGGCTACGGGCAAGGTAATGGTGATTCAGGGGCTGCAAGCATGGTACAGGAGATGACGGGGCTGCGGGCATGGTACAGAAGATGCAGGGGCTGCGGGCATGGTACAGGAGATGATGGGGCTGCGGGCATGGTACAGGAGATGACGGGGCTGCGGGCATGGTACGGGAGGAGGCAGCGGGCATGGTACAGGAGATGCAGGAGCTGCAGGCATGTTACAGAATATGCAGGGGCTGCGTTCATGGTACAGGAGGAGGCAGAGGCTGCCGACATGGTACAGGAGGAGGCAGCAGGCATAGTATAGGAGATGCAGGGGTTGTGGCCATGGTACAGGAGATACAGGGTGTAGTGGAATGGACACTGAGAGTGTGGTTTGTGTTGAGAGAGTGAAGGACTCTTTCACTTGGGACCATCATATTTCTGAGCAGTGTCCCTCAGGAGATGTGTGGGGATGTATTGCAGATGGCTAGAATATGGCAGAAGTGTTTCATAGACCCATGCCAGTGGGATGGGGTTTGTTATTGTTGAATGCCTGCATTCCATTGTCCTATTGTTCCTGTCTGGCTAGAGTAAGGTTATTATGGGATGTGTAGGTGTGTGTGTGTGTGGGATGGCTCGAAGAGGGAGGGGTTTTCGCAGAGTGTAGATCTCTTGTGTTTTCAATAAACAATTTCTAGTTTGACTCCCAGAACTGTGTGTCGTCCAGTTACTGGGGGAGATTTTGCCTTGGGTGTTTTAGTACTTCCTCAGCTTCAAGGATTATACAGCGGAGATACCTAGGCTGGGTATTGGAGCTCCGTTACACAGGGGCTTCAGGCATGGTAATGGTGATTCAGGGGCTGCGGGCATGGTACAGGAGATTCAGGGGCTGCTGGCATGGTACAGGAGATGACGGAGCTGTGGGCATGGTTCAGGAGATGATGGGGCTGCGGGCATGGTACGGGAGGAGGCAGCAGGCATGGTACAGGAGCTGCAGGCATGTTACAGAATATGCAGGGGCTGTGGGCATGGTACAGGAGATGCACAGGCTGCGGGCATGGTACAGGAGATGCAGACACTGCAGGCATAGTACAAGTCATGCAGGGCCTGCAGGCATGGTACAAGAGATGCAGGGGCTGCATTCATGGTACAGGAGGAGGCAGAGGCTGGGGACATGGTACAGGAGGAGGCAGCAGGCATAGCATAGGAGATGCAGGGGTTGCGGCTATGGTACAGGAGATACAGGGGCTGCAGGCATAGTATGGGAAATGTCAGAGGCTGCAGAGGACTGTTACCGTGCTGTGATGAGGCACGCACCACTGTCGGATGGAACACCACTGCTGCCTTACATTCAAAAATGGCGCCATTACGTCATTGTGCATGCGCCTGCCTGCCTGAGAATGGCCGAGCGTGTATGGGCTTTCCCGAGCGGCAGCGGCGCATGTGCGGTTGACATGTCGGCCTGGGCCCAGGTGCAGCCATATTTTTTACGGGCGCTGCTGCCCTCAAAGCAGCCCCTGGGCAGACGGCCGTGGCGGCCTACCAGGAAATTTGCCAGTATCCTGGTAGGCTAGTCTGGCCCTGACTCCTGTACTTGCTGGGCTTTTTTTTTTTTAAAACAATTTATTGAAAATTGTGAACATACACACGAAAAGGATACAGTCGATAATAACAACGTAACATGGAAGATGCAACAATAGCCAGATGCTCATGGAACATATGAAAAAGGCATGTACGCATTACAGATTTACGTTCAGACAGAGATAGAACATCCATGTGAAACAATTAAAGCAGGTAGTCCAATAATGAGACCAAAGTAAGTCCATCCCAGCCCAGACTTAGTTTTAGAAATGTTCCGAGGGGGTCAAGGCAACAACGTAACACGAGGACCACTGCGGAGACCAGACACCCCCAAGGGGATCAAACAGTGTCCAAGTCTCCGGAGAGGCCACAACAGGAGGGTCTCAAGTACCCTCAATAATAGCAGAGGGGCGTGGGAATGTAGAAGAGACAAGTAACGAGACTCAGGTGTGTGTAATGCGCTATCCAGGAGCAATGGTACTTGCTCTGCTTTATTCACAAGGCATACTCATAGTGGACAACCTTCTCCTTAAAGAGCAGTCAGCACAGGCCTGTTTGCTAATGTCCATCAAACTCATGAGTTGGGTCCTCAACCATCCAAAATCAGTGCTGAAACTCTCCTACTAGATCCGGTTCAGTCCAGGGATTTTTTTTTTATACGTACAAGACAAGCTTCTGACTATTTGCTTTTAGGTTTGGATTCTGTAATCCAAGAGCAAGCAATCCTTTGCTTTTCTATGTGTGTTTGGATTGGAGCTTGATGGCTGCTTCCGTCGAGGTAGCTCTGTATACCCAATTCCACTCCAGATCAATGCAGCTCAACATTTTGGCTGTGTTAGAAAAAAAGGTCCAGTCTCTGGAAAATCATAACCACCTGACACTTTAGATTATACCTGGCACAAAAATCCAGCCCTGGAGTAAGGAAATCCTTCCACTGATCTGGAAACTTCTTACAATGGAAGCAAGGCTAACAGGCTGGAAAAGAGTCATTGACACCCTGGTTTTGCAGGGGACTTTTTGCTGGAGTAAGATCACCTTCCAATGAACATAAAGAGTGATTCTGTTATCTCTTCACTTGATCACAGAGTCATCTGATTTACAAAGTTTATTTTGTGGTGTAGGTCCATTTTAAAGTGACCCTATCATCACATGGAAAAAAAAGACCAGTTCTTTAATAAAAGAGGCACTATACTTGCCTTTCTGGTGGCTTGTGTCTTGAAATACTGCTGTTTCCCCAGCCGCTGCAGGTATTTATTTGGCTAGATTGATCCAATACCTCCTCTCCCTGCTGCGTGCAATAGTCCTTCCCACTGGAAGTCACCACTGCATGTGGAAGAAGGAGCAGGTATTCACACAGCCAGCCAGAAGTGCACTGTAGCAGCTATATTTCAAGGCTTAGGCTGCCAGAAATGTAAGTATAGTTGCCTCTTCTTTTATAGGGCTATTGTTTTTTTAGTTATAGACCCTGTGATGACAGGGTCACTTCAAGGATGATAACTCAATAGCAAGAAACAATGGAATAATTAAACTGTACCATGCCGATGCGCAACATGCACATTTGCCTTGTAAGCAAGAGATGAAAATAGCTTAGAAGACTAATCCCATTCATCTGCATTGTATAAATGACCCTAAATATACAGCCAGTGCTACAATTGAATGGCTTAGATCAAAGCATATTCATATGTTAAAATGGCCCAGTCAAAGTCCTGACCTAAATCCAATTGAGAATTTGTGGCAAGACTTGAAAATTGCTGTCCATCCAACCTAACAGAGCTTGAGCTATCTTGCAAAGAATGGGCCAAATTAAATCCCAATAAAATACATCTACGTTTTTGGTTGTAACATGGCAAAATGTGGAAAATTTCCACCGGTATGTATACTTTTTTAAGGCACTGTATATATATATATATATATATATATATATATACATACTATATTGTCAAAAGTATTAGGGCCCCTGCCTTTCCATGCACATGAACTTTAATGGTATTCCAGTCTTAGTCCGTTTGTTAAATATTAAGTTGGCCCACCCTTTACAGCTATAACAGCTTCAACTCTTCTGGGAAGGCTGTCCACAAGGTTTAGGAGTGTGTCAATGGGAATGTTTGACCACTCTTTGGGTCCTTTCACACAAACGATCCAATCAGATCCGCCTGTCAGTTTTTTAGGCGGATCTGATCGGATCCTCCATGCATCCTTATGGAGCAGAGATGACAGGTTCGCTGACACCTGCTGCCATCCGCATCCGATCCTGTCCGTGAAATCCGGACGGATGGAAACCCTATTTTCCATCTGTCCAGGGGATCGGATCGGATGGGATTGGATGAGAGCGGACAGGCGGTCTGCTCTCATCCGATTCCCCCATAGAGAGCAGCCGGGCTCTGACACCTCCCTCTCTGCACACAGTGCAGAAATGGAGCTGTTATCTGCCTGATCGGCTGATCGATCCTCGCTGACCAGAGAACGGAGCTCATTGGAAGGCGGTTCGTGTGAAAGGACCCTTAAAGAAGTGCGTTTTTGAGGTCAGGCACTGATGTTGGAGAAGGCTTGGCTCGCAGTCTTCACTCGAATTCATCCCAAAGGTGTTCTACGGGGTGAGGTCAGGACTCTGTGCAGGCCAGTCAAGTTCCCAAACTTGCTCATCCATGTCTTTATGGACCTTGCTTTGTGCACTGGTCTAAATCAATTGGTGGAGGGGGATTATGGTGTTTTGTTTTTTTCCAGGGGTTGGGCTTGGCCCCTTAGTTCCAGTGAAGGGAACTCTTAAGGCATCAGCATACCAAGACATTTTGGACAATTTCATGCTCCCAACTTTGTGGGAACAGTTTGGGGATGGTCCCTTCCTGTTCCAACATGACTGCGCACCAGTGTACGAGGTAAGGTCCATAAAGACATGGATGAGCGAGTTTGGAGTGGAGGAAGTTGACTGGCCTGCACAGAGTCCTGACCTCAACCTGATAGGATGCCTTTGGGATGAATTAGAGCGGAGAATGCGAGCCAGGCCTTCTCGTCCACATCAGTACCTGACATCACAAATGCTTTTCTGACAAAATGGTCAAACATTACTATAGATACACTCCTAAACCTTGTGGACAGCCTTCCCAGAAGAGTTGAAGGTGTCATAGCTGCAAAGAGTGGGCCAACTCAATATTGAACCCTACGGAGTAAGACTGGGATGCCTTTAACCACTTAAGCCCCGGAGGATTTGGCTGCTAAACGACCAGGGGGTATTTTGCGATTCGGCACTGCGTGAATTTAACGGACAATTGCGCGGTCGTGCGACGCTGTACCTAAACGAATTTGGCGTCCTTTTTTTCCCACAAACAGAGCTTTCTTTTGGTGGTATTTGATCACCTGTGCGATTTTGTGATCATGCGCTATAAACAAAAAAAGAGCGTAAATTTTGCAAAAATAGCAATATTTTTCACATTTTTTTATATGAAATTCCCCCCCAAAAAATGTAAAAATCAAAATTTTTTAACATTTTCGGCCAATTTGTTTTATGCTACCTATGTTTGGTAAAAAAAATTGCAAAAAGCGTATTTTAATTGGTTTGCGCAAAAGTTATTGCGTTTACTAACAAAGGGAAAGATTTTTGTAATTTATGTTGTTTTTTTTTTAACGCATAATGGCGGCGATCTGCGATTATTTTTGCGGTACTGCGACATTGCAGCGGACAGATCGGACCCTTGACTGACATTTTTGACACTTTTGGGGTTACCAGTGACATTTCTACAGTAATCATTGCTATACATATGCACTGTTACTGTAAAAATACACTGGCAGTGAAGGGGTTAACTTTTTTTGAAAGGGAGGGGCTATGTGTGTCCCTAGGGGCGTGCTTTCTACTGTGATTGGCTGTGGCTTCAGCTGTATGAACGGTGATCAACGGTTCTACATAGTAGAACCGTATGATCATCAATCATACACAGGGGAGAATGACAGGCAGCTTGTTTACACAAGCCGCCTGACTTTCTCCCTCTCCCCCGCCGATCGCATCGGGTCCGCCGGTCACACGCGCGGGAGGGTCCGGGACCACGTGGGAGCGGGAGCGCGCCTCCGGGGGCGCGCGCTCGCTCCCTAGACCCTCACAAGCAAGCGACGTAGACCTACATCAGTTTGCCTGTGAGGGGCTGACCGCCGACGTAGATAGTCGTGCGGCGGTCGACAAGTGGTTAAAGTTCCTGTGCATGCAAAGGCAGGCGTCCCAATACTTTTGGTAATATAGTGTATATATACACATTTTCATTTTTAGGTATATACTGGGTGTCTGTATATATATATATATATATATATATATATATATATGTAGACACCCAGTATATACCTAAAAATGAAAACCGGAATTTTTGTAAAATCTTACCTGTAAAATTCCTTTCTCTGAGTCCTTTGACAGTCGCCGCCACCTCTAAGTCATCACTGTTGGGTATTGTCTTCCCATCCGCAGGAATAGCTAGGCATATAGACTTAGTCCAAAGACAAAAGGCATTAGCATATACACACCCATGGGGGCTGTCCCATCTGGTCAATACCCCCCCTGCATCACCACTCCCAACTCAGTTTGGTAGCATAGCAGTAGGTAATAAGAACCCCAAAAGAGGGGCGGGGGCGGCGACTGTCGGAGGACTCAGAGAAAGGAATTTTACAGGTAAGATTTTACAAAAATTCAGTTTTCTCTTACGTCCTCCGACAGTCGCCGCCACCTCTAAGTCATCACTGTTGGGATGTCCCAAAGCAGTATAGACATGAGGAGTGGGAGACGCAACCGTAGAAAAGGCAGCACAGTACCCACATCAGAGAAAGGAATCTTACATGCACTGTAAGAGAACCAACCGGGCAACAGAAAAAACAATGCTTAACAGGAGCAACAGCCCAAGAAAACAAATGCCAACAGCCAGGGACCCCGAAAAAAGTCAAGGGTCCATCATGGCACTGCCGCACTGAGAACTTTGCGGCCAAAAGAAGCATCAGCTGATGCCAGAACATCTACTTTGTAGAATTTGGAAAAGGTGTGCACCGACGACCAAGTCGCCACCTTGCACACCTGGGCCACCGAGGCCCGATGCCAATAGGCCCAGGATGCACTCAAAGACCTGGTAGAGTGCGCCTTAACAGGGAAGGGTGGAACCTGTTCCTTCAAGGCATAAGCCTGCTCAATGGTCTGTCTGATCCATTTGGCAATAGTTGCTGCGGACGCAGCCATGCCCTTCCGAGGTCCCTCAGGAAGGACAAAGAGGGAATCCGTCTTCCGAAAAGACTCCATAGACGACAGGTAAACCCTGATCGCCCTGACAACATCCAAGGAATGTAAGGCAATCGCCTGTGGATGTTTAGGCTTCGTACAAAGCGAAGGCAGGACAATGTCCTCATTAAGGTGGAACTCAGAGATCACCTTGGGAAGGAAGGATGGGGGTGGTCACAAAACCACCTTATCCTTGTGAATTATCAAGTAAGGGGAGCGGCAAGACAACGCCGCCAGCTCCAACACCCTGCGAGCCAAAGTGATCGCCACTAGAAAAGCAACCTTTTTCGACAGCAGAGGCAACGATATCTCCCTGATGTTTTCAAAGGGAGCACGCTGCAACACGGACAAAACCAAGTTCAAGTCCCATGGAGGGGCTCCTTTCTGGGAGGAGCCAAATGTCGCACACTGGGAATGAATGTGCGCACCAAAGAGTGAGACGCCACAGGGCGTTGGAAAAGGACAGCCAGTGCAGACACCTGGCCCTTTATCGTGGCCAGCGCCAGGCGCTGGTCCACCCCAGACTGGAGGAAAGCCAACACTCTCGACACCGAGTAAGAACGAGGGGAGAACCCCCTGGACTCACACCAGGCGAAATAAGCTTTCCAAGTACGGTAATAGATCTCACCAGAGGAGGACTTCCTAGCCTTAATCAGGGTAGGGATAACCTCAGGGGAGAGACCCTTGTCCCTCAAGACCCGGGTCTCAACAGCCAGGCCGTTAAAGCCAGCGACTGTAAAGCAGGATGGAAGATTGGACCTTGAGACAGGAGATCTTCCCGCAGAGGCAGACGCCACGGAGGTGCCACTGCCAGGTGAACACCGTCGGCATACCAGGACCGGCAAGGCCAGTCCGGAGCCACCAGAATCACCAGGTGCGGTTCCGAGGCCAACCTGCGGAGGAACCTGGACAGCAACTGAAGCGGAGGAAAGGCGTACATCAGACGAGACGATATTGATGCCAAGGGGCTACCAACGCATCCGAGGCGTCCGCCAACGGATCGCGCGTTCTTGCCACCAACCTTTCCACCTTTCGATTTAGCCGGGATGCGAACAGATCCACGTCCGGGGATCCCCACCTCGCACACAGCATCTGAAAGACCTCCGGGTGTAGGGACCATTCCTCCTGGTCCAGGGTCTGGCGGCTCAGATAGTCGGCCTGCCAATTTTCCACACCCGGAATGTGAACAGCTGAGATCGCCGGGACATGAGTCTTGGCCCAAGACAGAATGTCGGTCACCTCCCGGGCCACTCGAGCACTCCTGGTGCCCCCCTGGTGGTTGATGTAAGCCACCGCGGTAGCATTGTCCGTCTGAACGCGGACAGGCAGGCCCCGGAGACGGTCCGACCACTGGAAGAGACAGAGTTTTATCGCTCGCAATTCCAGCACATTTATCGGGAGGGAGGACTCCTCCTCTGACCAAGTGCCCTGGGCAGACAGGTTGCCCAGGACCCCCCCCCCCCAGCCCGACAGACTGGCGTCCGTGGTAACCACCATCCACACCAACGGACGGAAGACCGGAGCCACCACAGAAGAGCCAATCTGGTCCGATGACTCAAGGAGACATCCAGATCCAAGGACTGAGGTAGTCTGTCCCACCTGGCCAGGATCTCCGTCTGGAGAGTCCGCGTGTGGAACTGGGCAAAGGGAATCGCCTCGAAGGCCGAAACCATCAACCCCAGGCCCTTCTGGTTGCCCTGGGCCTTGAAGGGCTTGCCCTTGGATTGGTTCCGAAAGGCACGAAAGGACCCATGAGTGGATCTAGGCGCAGAACCCCGCTTGCCCCGAAAATACTTGTTCTTCTGGTTCTGGGGCAGCATAGTGCTCTTGCCCCCCGAGACGCCTTTCACCAGGGTGTTCAACGCCTCGCCAAAAAGGCGAGAGCCAGCATAGGGAAAATCAGCAACAGTTTTCCGTGAGGACTGGTCGGCCGACCAGCTCTTCAGCCATATCAGTCGCCGGTTAAGCACCGCGACACTAGAGAGGCGAGCCACCAAGGGGGCCTCATTCAAGGCTGCAACACACAAATACATGACTCCTTGGTGGATCTGATCCACCATTTCCAGCCGGGCAGGTGGTACATCATCAGACACGAGATTGCTCCTAAGCATCTTAGTCCAATCAGCCACCGCCTGAGCCACCAGAACGGACGCGAAAACGGGTTTGAGCAACGAACCCACCACCGTATAGGAATGGCGAGCTAGAGACTCTAACCGCCGGACCGTGGGATCCCGGAAAACCGGGGTATCCTCGGTAGGAACGAAGGTAGCCTTGTTCAACACAGCCACAGTGTGATCTACCTGTGGAGGCACACACCATCGCGATTCCGTAGCCGGCGCAAAAGGATAAAGTAATTTTAACCGACTAGGAACCAGGAATGGACGTTTCAACGTGCGCCACATTTCATTAACAGTGTAATGGAATTCCGCTGGGCAGGGGAAAACCTGCGCAGACTTGTGTCCCAAACAAGGACACAACGCCCGGAGGACAGGGCTCATCCTCTAAATGTAAGGTGTCCTTTACAGACACAATCAACTCATCCATGGTCGCCCGTTCTTCAGGCGACCCCGGGGAGGAGGTATCAACCCCCTCCATGTCAGCCTCCCCCTCAGACCCCGGGGGGTCCAAGGATGAGCGGGACCCTGAAAAGGGCACGCTCGCAGCAGCAGCAGCCATATCCCCATCTGAATCAGAAGAGAGAGACAACCTGGGCCTCTTTCTCGCAGCACATTCAGACATCAGCATTTCCATAGTTGCCACTAAAGTCGCCACCACAGCAGCCAGATCGGGTCGCAGCGGGCCACAGGAGAACTGGGGCCCCCCACTAAAGCTGGAGGAAACTTGCTTTCCTGAGAATCCATTGCTCAAGTTATCAGAGCAAACTACAGTGCAATACAAAGTACTGTCCCCTACTGCAACAGTGATAAAAGACCCCCAAAGGAGAAAAGAAACTGAGCTAGAAGCGATAGCACAGAGGGAAATTGAGAGTGATAACCTGCAGAGCTCGCAGAGTGTTGCTACAGATGTCCTGCTGCTGATGGAAAGGAAGCGCTGCTGGAGTAGGCTGGACTATACTGTATGCCAGACCCTGGGAAAATGGCTGCCCCATAGGGATGCATTGGAGGCTACGCCAAAATGGCCGCCGACATGCGGCCGGACCGATCGTTTCACCGCCCACAAAATGGCGGCGAATGGCGCCAAAATAACATGCAGGATCGCCCCAGAGGAGCTACACATGTTAGCCCATAGTAAAGATGGCGGACCGCGTGAAAATTCGCCGCTGCGGTCGCCACACAATCAGAAACGTCTGCACCCCCAACAATGCACCTAAGTGACACAGGGACAGGGACCCCCGGGCACACACAGTATCTGCACAAGCGATCCCCACAGGGTTCGCACAGGGAGTCACACAGGCCCAGACATGGGGAACACACAGCAACACAGACTGCCACCCCAGACAGAGGCCCCACACAGAAGTACTTACCTGTACCAGATGGCGTGGGGAGCCTCTAAGCACGGAAAGCCTCTGTCCTCATCTGACAGGGAGTGCCGTGAGCCAGGGACATGACGCTGCAGTACCGCAGACGAGTCCTGTGAGGTAGCCACCTCACGGCTGCATCCCTGTAGCGAACAGGGATGGGTCGTTCGTAATGCCAGGGCGAACCATAGCTGAACGCTCGATGGCGGGCTGGGGGTCCATTTGACCCTTTTGCTCTGGAGAACCAGGGCGGTCAGTCCGAATCCCAGCACCGCATGATCCATCTTCATCCGAAGAGAAGACTAACACTAGAAGCTGACAAAATAAACAGCTAGCTAGTAAAGTAAGAGAAAAAACTGACATTTTCAAAGAAAATCAAATAAAAGATTAGGAAAGCTGAGACTGAAGCCCCAGCACAAGGTAAGCCTGACTATTCCTGACGCTAGGCAGATTAAAACTGAGTTGGGAATGGTGATGCAGGGGGGTATTGACCAGATGGGACAGCCCCCATGGGTGTGTATATGCTAATGCCTTTTGTCTTTGGACTAAGTCTATATGCCTAGCTATTCCTGCGGATGGGAAGACAATACCCAACAGTGATGACTTAGAGGTGGCGGCGACTGTCGGAGGACGTAAGAGAAATATCACATTTGTCCCTTGCCTTTTACCTTGCTTCAAACTAGCATGGTGAGGAATGTACAACAGGGATCGATTAATCAATTAGGAGTAGTTTCACCCGGTTTCCAGGAGTAAAAGTCTTGTATGAGTAATGCTCCCATATGCAACGTGCTGTGGTAGTATTGTTATTCATTTGGTTCCAAGGCTTGTAATTGCGTGATGCAGATCCTGCCCCCACACCTCCAGGCAGTCCCCAGCCAGAGGAAACCACTAATAGTGTGTGTGCTTCAGCATCCTTGTGTAGAACCTTATAAAGTGTTGTTCCGGTGAAAAAAGTAAAACACGCCGAGAAGAAAGATGGAAAAAATGACCTGTATGAAACTGTACAAAAAAAGAAGTGTTGAATCATTAAACCTCAGAAGTAATTACGCGAACCCACAATTAAACAGCAGTGTTACCTAACCTCAGTAAACAGGGGAAAGATAATCAGTTTGTTAATTGTGAATAATAATTAACCACTTTAAGACTGGAAGATTTTCCCCCTTAATGACCAATCACTATTTTGCGATTCGGCACTGCGTTACTTTAACGGACAATATTTTTCACATTCTGCTATAGGACATTCTCAAAAAAATAAATAAATGAAAAAAATGTTTTTTTTACATTTTAGTCCAATTTGTTTTCTGCTACATGTTTGGTAAAAAAAAAAAATCGCAATAAGCACATTTTGATTGGTTTGCGCAAAAGTTATTGCATCTACTAACTACGGGAAAGGTTTATGTAATTTTTATTGTTTTTTTTTTTTCTAGTAATGGCGGCGATCTGCGATTTTTAGCGTGACTGCGACATTGCTGCGGACAGATTGGACCCCTGACTGACATTTTTGACACTTTTGGGGGTTCCAGTGACATTACTACAGCAATCAGTGCTAAAAATATGCACTGTTACTGTGATAATGACACTGGCAGAGAAGGGGCTAACAGTATAGGTGATCAAGGGGTTAAATGTGAACCTAGGGGAGTGATTCTAACTGTATGGGGGTTGGGCTTCTGAGATGACCATAGAGACATGCGATCCTATATAGAAGGATCACATGAGCTCTGTGATCATTCCAGAGAGAAGGACGATCGGCTGTGTTTACAACAGTCGACCCTCCTTCTCTCTCTGCGGGGAACAATCGATGTGCGAGGGTGGGAGTGCACCACCAGCGGCGTGCGCTCACCCCCTAGCTGCAGGCACGCGACCAACGTAGAGCTACATTGGTTCACGCAGGAGGGCTGCCCTGCCGCAGTAAATCTGCGGCAGGCGGTCCGGAAGCGGTTAAGTTGTGGATTACATAACGCCATTTTTATATGCAACAAATTTCAACAAAATATATGGTTAGTCCTGAGTATGTGTGCATTTTAATATAGTGTATATAAGGATTAATATAATAGGTATGATTTAAAAAAAAAAAAAAAAACTGCTTACAGGAGGAGGCCTAAGTACAAGTGTAGGATATCTTATGCAGCAGGGGACATAAGTACAGTATATATATTATTATATCAGGACAGTATTCAACCTACACTCTTTACAGCAGAGAATCTTTTTATAAAGATTTTATTCACACTTGCAGCCAGGGGAGGTAAAAACAGGTAGTGGAGACATGAGTTTACAGCTCCCCTCTCCCCGTACCTAGCACAGTTGCTGTAGCAGTTTAGCTTAAATTTAGGGTTTGAACACATGCTGAGGATGCAACCCAGCACCTCTCAGCCATCTGTCAGTCTCCCTGCCCTTCCTTGGCTTTTTTAGAGGGGTGGCAAGGGCTGCCATATAAATGAGCCCGAATTGCTGTTGGAATTGCATTGTGTTTAATGGTTGGAATCATGTCTGGAAGCAGGAGGCTGTCCGAGAAATGCTTTATTTCTTGCTACAGGTTCCACAATGTTTTGTTTTCTTCCAGACAGCACATCCACAAACAAAGAGCGCATATACACGGAAATACAGTGGCAATAAAAAGTATGTGAACCCCCCTGGAATTACCTAGACTCCAATTAGCTATTGCTGAAGTAATTTGTCTATGTGTTCAACCTACTTTTTCTTTTTCTTGCCACTGTATATCTTCACTTGGCATATTTTTTGATTGACTTTACAATGGACCCCTCAACGATTTTAAAAGTTACTCTTAGGCATTAAATCAAAGAGTGTTTTTAAAATATAAACAATAGATCTATTGACAATAACACTTTTCTGGCAAAATTGCTATATTGGTTAGAGAAAGTGTAAGAGATGCAAGACTACACATGGCCCAAACTACATGCCATCATCTACGTGGACACTTGTTGCAAAACATTCTGTGCATGCGTAATTGAATGCATAGACTGTGCATGCGTAATTGAATGCATAGACTGTGCATGCGTAATTGAATGCATAGACTGTGCTTTTGGCAACATTATTGGAATCTGCAGGACACAAAGTATGTCCTTAAGGCACAGATCACCTGTTCTCTTCAGTCCAGGGCAGTTGAGACCTACTGGACAACTGGCTCCTCCTTCCACATAGGCCATAATTGGGAGAACTCCAACCACAGGATCTCACAGCAGCCTAGCATTATTCTGCTTGTGTCATCTGACACAGGCACCCGAAATTACCTGGGGTGGCACCAGAAGGTATGAAGAACATCACCCACACCCCTTTGGTAAGACTAGGCAGCAACCTGCCTGGCAGAGCCAGATGACAAGCGCCAATACAGAGCAAAAAATGTTTTAACAGTGTCTGAGGATCCCCCCCATTCAATAAATGTCCAAATGGAATTGCCACTCCTTTTTATAGGGGGGTAAATTCTTTACTTGTATAATCAAAGATTGTTGCTTTCACACAGTCACTTTGCATCTTCCAAAGCAGCACAACTTCAAATGGATAGATCCAATGTTCCCACAGTTCAGATTACATTCTTCTTTATTGTAGAATGTAAATGGAGATGCCTTGATGTCCATTTTTCATCTGTAAACAGATGAATAAAAAACGGACCAACAAATAAACGCAATGCGACCCTCATTTTCCTAAAAAAAATCTAAAGTCAGTGACATGACGGTAAGATTAAAACCTCCCGTCTATGCTAGGCAGTCTTCGAAGGAGACATAATTGACAAAACACAGTCCAAGCTAGAAGGAATGCAGATAGATTATAAGACCCAACTAACTAGGGTCTTTAAAAGACTTCTAATGATGTCTTGTCATAAATGGCCTGGAGTGCAGTTTAAGGAATATACATCTGTTAGACGGAATTAATTATCTTTATTGACCAATAGCTGAACTTTCAAACATCTCAGATTCCCAATCATAAATGGTTACTTAAGCATTTCTATATTTTATTCCATATGAATATTACTACATTAATTTTATTTCATATCATTAGATTTGATTGTAAGCTCTTCTGAGCAGGGCCCTCTAAATCCTCTTGTATTTTATTGTATTGTATATGTACTGTCTCCCTCAATATTGTAAAGCGCTGCGTAAATTGCTGGCGCTATAGAAATCCTTATTAATAATTAATAATATCAAGTCTCCTTAGTTTAAAAATTCCATGGTGGTACTGAGGTAAGCATAGGGATTAGCTGTAGCTAATGTACACGATTTCTGTGCAAGTTATAAAACAAATAAAATAAATGAGCTCCGTTGTCAGGAATTCAGTTTCCTTTAATTCAGTTTAAAAAATGATCCCCATCATCTTTCATAGAGTTGGTTACTGTTATCTTACTGAATGTGAATCTATGGTCAGAATGTAAAATCATTGTATTTCAATTTCTAGCCTACTCCTAATCTGAACAAACTTAAAATTTGTAAACTTACTTTGTGAAGATCCCCACATATTTACTAACTTGAATTCTGTGACAAGTATTTACTATGCCCTTTGAGTAGGCACTGTTGTGTCACACATTTCACAAAACCTGCCTTCTGATCTAAAAACGTGCTCAGAGGAGGAGTTCAGGAGGTGGAATCAGTACAGGAATGACAGCTTGCAGGCAGCCAGGTACAGTGGGATATATAGTTAAAAAAAAAAAAAAAAAAACAGTAAACATCAGGGGAGAAGCTGTAAAGCATGCAAGAAATCTAGAAAAGTTGTGAAACGAGTTGACCAGCAGACACGCAGAAATCACAACACGAAATAAGATTTTTCAAGTAAGGTTATTTTGGATTGTCAAATACACATTGTATAACTATAGTTGCATTGCTATTACAGTGCCAATGTTATAAACTAAACGTGTGTGCTGTAACCACCGAACTCCTATAACATAGTGTTAAAGCCAGGATGGATCTTAATTATGCTCATCCTAGGTCGATTTTAAGCATTTCTCATTATAACCACTGTTCTTCCTTTATGTAGTCTGGCACTTCATGTATAAAAGAAATAACCAGAATAGTATATATGTTTTTTTTTAAAAACCCAAATCCAAAAAAGTTGGGACACTGTACAAATTGTGAGTAAAAAAGGAATAGACTAATTTACAAAGCTCATAATCTTATATTTTATTCCCAATATAATATAGATAACATATAAAATGTTGAAAGTGAGACATTTTGAAATGTCATGCCAAATATTGGCTCATTTTGGATTTCATGAGAGCTACACATTCCAAAAAAGTTGGGACAGGTAGCAATAAGAGGCCGAAAAAGTTAAATGTACATATAAGGAACAACTGGAGGACCAATTTGCAACATATTAGGTCAATTGGCAACATGATTGGGTATAAAAAGAGCCTCTCAGAGTGCCAGTGTCTCTCAGAAGTCAAGATGGGCAGAGGATCACCAATTCCCCCAATGCTGTGGCGAAAAATAGTGGAGCAATATCAGAAAGGAGTTTCTCAGAGAAAAATTTGAAAGAGTTTGGAGTTATCATCATCTACAGTGCATAATATCATCCAAATATTAAGAGAATCTGGAACAATCACTGTGCGTAAGGGTCAAGGCCAGAAAACCATACTGGATGCCCGTGATCTTTGGGCCCTTAGACGGCACTGCATCACATACAGGAATGCTACTGTAATGGAAATCACAACATGGGCTCAGGAATACTTCCAGAAAACATTGTCGGTGAACACAATCCACCGTGCCATTCGCCGTTGCCGTCTAAAACTCAAAAGGCCAAAAAAGAAGCGATATCTAAACATGATCCAGAAGCGCAGGCGTTTTCTCTGGGCCAAGGCTCATTTAAAATGGACTTTGGCAAAGTGGAAAACTGTTCTGTGGTCAGACGAACCAAATTTGTAAGTTCTTTGTGGAAACCTGGGACACCATGTCATCCGTACTAAAGAGGACAAGGACAACCCAAGTTGTTATCAGCACTCAATTCAGAAGCCTGCATCTCTAATGGTATGGGGTTGCATGAGTGCGTGTGGCATGGGCAGCTTACACATCTGGAAAGGCACCATCAATGCTGAAAGGTATATCCAAGTTCTAGAACAACATATGCTCCCATCCAGACGTTGTATCTTTCAGGGAAGACCTTGCATTTTCCAACATGACAATGCCAGACCACATACTGCATCAATTACAACATCATGGCTGCGTAGAAGAAGGATCCGGGTACTTAAATGGCCAGCCTGCAGTCCAGATCTTTCACCCATAGAAAACATTTGGCGTATCATAAAGAGGAAGATGGGACAAAAAAGACCTAAGAGAGTTGAGCAACTAGAAGCCTGTATTAGACAAGAATGGGACAAAATTCCTATTCCTAAACTTGAGCAACTTGTCTCCTCAGTCCCCAGACGTTTGCAGACTGTTATAAAAAGAAGAGGGGATGCCACACAGTGGTAAACATGGCCTTGTCCCAACTTTTTTTAAATGTGTTGATGCCATGAAATTAAAAATTAACTTATTTTTCCCTTAAAATTATACATTTTCTCAGTTTAAACATTTGATGTCATCTATGTTGTATTCTGAAAAAAATATTGAAATTTCAAACTTCCACATCATTGCATTCTGTTTTTATTCACAATTTGTACAGTGTCCCAACTTTTTTGGAATCGGGTTTGTATTTATTTTTTAATTTTGTAATTCTTAGCCACAGCTCCCAACTGTTACAGTTTTCATTACACAGTCATAATTATTTGTCCTTTAAATGAGCAGAGGTTAAAAAAGTGTTTGTAGTTTAATTCACATACTAGAACATACGATGGATGGTTCTTAGAATATAATTATGAGGCTGTGTAACAATGATTAAAACTGAAATCCAGGCATATACTGTATACAAAATTCAATCCACCCAAGACCTTTTCTTTCTCCTTTTCTTTTTTTCCTTCTAACCCCCCCACACACACTTTTTTTTTTTCCTGGCTTCTAGGATGTAGTGGGCAGTTTGCTTGTCGGAAGCAAAGTGGATTGGCCTGGCATTTTCCACAGTGGACTACTTGCATCTGGCAGGGGTTGATTCATGATTTTGGGCTTGGTACGGTTGACAGATATCCCTAACTGCACCATTTAGGGTATGTGATTTATTTACCTTTTTTTTTTTTTATTCGTTTTTGTTCTTGTATTATGTTCTGCTTATGGTATGTGGCCCCTCTGGGGTTTTGACTTCCCAGACGTCCCTTTGCATATTGTGTCTAACTAGTGCATGACTGTTTATGTTTTGGTTCTAGATTGGGATGTTGATTTGTATTTTCTGTGGACAACCCTGCATACTTTTGCCATTTTCATTCATGGAAAAAAAATGAATCTATAATTCACTATAAAAATAATTAAAATGCATTTTAAATAGAACTACTTTAGGTACCTGAATCTGTTTTGACAGCCACCAGTAGAGGAAGTGTCTATACTCTATTACTTTGTATAACCATGTCAGTATAACACAGGTCAGATTTAAAAGAGGGAAGAGAAAAAATTGAACCCTATCAGTGTTCTATTGCTCAGCAGGTTGGTATATGGTATTCAGGTCTTTGGAGATGTCCAGGACTTGGTTTTTTGTCTGCCTAGGGTGCCTGAATCACAAGGCTGGCACCCTAATACAGATATTATTATATTTAGCTGTGTTTGCCTAGACTACCACTTTGCATCTTTAGAATACTAGCCTGCATTTTACCTGCACAGCATTAACAGGTTGCTGATTGCCGATGCCATTGATTGTTGCCTGGCCTTTTTCTTTAAAGGATAACTGTTCTTTTAGTACATGTATCCTTCAATTGGTCTCCTCCACCCAGCTTCCCCTTCCCAAAGTGTTATTCCCATCTATTGTTGTGCCCCAGATAATTTCACTGTGTGGCCCAAAGGAAGCCACCACTGCTTAATATCCCATCCAGGTTCTTCTGAAAAAGCACAGAAGTATTTCCATTCCATTCTATGGATGGGGTTGTCTATCATACATCCCAACGGCCTTTTTATAGAGAAGATTAGAGATTCTCATGCAGAAAAGCCCATCTGAGAGATTACGCAGTGGCAGCTGTGTGGCTCACAGTGGGGAGTACAGGTAAATATAAGACTTGTTGAGCTTGCTGGGGCAGGGTAGGTGGCAGTGCTTTAAGTGGCCCAAAAGAGGCGCCGGTACTCTATTATAGCCTATAAATTCCCCCCCCACCCCACATCAGGGTCCCCACAGAGCACCCCCCCCTGGCCTGGGCTGGGACTCCGGAGCAGGGGGACTCACTGGTGGTGACTGGTCTGGCTCTGGAGTGGGAAATATTCTTGGGGGGGCAATTGAGGGCGCAGATGTCCAAAATGAGCGTACTGGTACGCTAAGGCGCACGGAGAGGTGGCGGTATGCTCAAGAGCCATATTTGAAAGTGGTGGTACTGAGTACCAGTGCATACCGGCCCACTTAAAGCACTGGTAGGTGGTCATTTACAAGATAACTGTACTAAAACTACAGTTATTACTCAATGTTACACAATGGTATGCTAGTAAATTGGCTACCAATCTGCAAATGGCAAGCCACTGCTAATAATGAAAACCTCCTTTCTTTTAAACTGGGAACTATTCCAGAATGAATAAATTATGGAATGATAGCAACAAAAATCATCAGTTACCAGAAACATCATGTAGTTGATTTAGTAAGGAAAATAGGCTGTTCACTTTGCTAGGGAATTTTCATTAGCTTAGTAAACATGGTGCAAATTCACTTTGCAAAGTATACCCAATTACATGCAAGAAAAATAAACAAAAAAACAGTATTCTTGATTGCATGTGTCTGGAGAGCTTTACCTTATTCACTAAGTTAAGGGTCAATTCCTTTGCAAAGTGAACAGCTCAAATCAACATGTTCTCCACTATATTATTTGGTTTGTATGCACTCTATCATTACAGGAAAAGTATTATTTGTACATTCATAAATGCATATATATTTTTCCTGACCTCTTATCCTTAAGAATCATTTACACAGCTGCACATTTCGCTCTGCACAGTAGATTCCCAGAGGGCCTTAAAAAAACTGTTTTTAATTCTCAAGTGCAGGTGGGTACGGCGAGGAAGAGAGTGGGAAAATGATTTGCCCAACATCACACGGAGGTTAAGTGGCTTAGGCTGAATACAAACCCACAGAGTTGTGTATTCAAGGCCAATACTTTAACCACGAACCCCATTCATCCATTGCATGGGCTAATTTATTTCAAGCATGAACAATGAAGCTAAGCTATAAGGAGAGGTTTACTATAAGATATCAAAGTAGAATATTTTCCAAAAAGTATCAAGTTTAAAGAAGGAAAAATTAGAAACTCAAAACCTTTGAGATTATGCATGCAGACATTATCAAAACTTTCCACGTGGAAGTGCTAGTATTTGCCAGTTAATCGAAACCTAAATCTATTAAACAAATGTCAATGGACGGTTATATTAAATATTTCCATGAAATGAAAGATTAAATTGCATTCTAAGTTTACTTAAATATGCAAAAATACTGCATTGACATGTTAACCATTTGCATTGGTCCTTGTTATAGTGTCCATATCAGAGTCATCTAAAATGTAAACTGTACCAGCCCAGTTAAAAAATATACTATGTACACCCAATCACTAAAATACCATATAAGTTTTACCATTTTTGCTGATGTAATTTGAAAAGTATTTTTTAATACTTTTTCAAATTGCTGCTCACTAATTGGGTAAGAAGTATTGTGATTACAAAGAAATCTGCAATAGTCCCCCTATAACCCATAGGAATTTGACAGTATTGGAAATTTGACAGAAAGAACATCCTGAAATCCTATCACACACAATCATTACTTTTTATTTGATTCAGTCACACTGGAGCTAGCTGCTACAGAATAACAATGTAGGGGAGACTTGTTACTTAACTTTCTTGATAAAAAGACAATGCATGAAGACATGGGGCATAGATGATTTAACCCTTTTTCAAAGCATATTTTTAGCCAAAATTTAAAATGATATAATTATTTCATTTTTCACACGGTATTTAAATTATCGCTAGCCTACTCATTGTAATCTGAACAATCTTGAAGTGTGCAAACCTCCTTTGTGAAGATCCCCACACATTTACTTCCTTAAATTTTGTGACATGAATTTATTATGTCCTGTTTGTAGGCACTGCTGTGTCACCCATTTCACAGAGCCTGCCCACCTGAACTATGGAGGTACTGAGAGGAGGAGTTTTTAGAAGTGGAATCAGTACAGGAATCACTGCTGGCAGGCAGCAATGTACCATGGGATATGTAGTCCTTAGGGATTGAAAGTAAATATCGGAGGTTAAGCTAAACATGCAGGGAATCCAGGAAGTTGTGGAAACAGATTGCCAGCAGGGAGGAAGTACTCACAACCTGAAAGGAGATTTTTCAAGTAAGCCGATACTGTTTTGTAAAAAATAACTATAGTTTTCTGGTATTATAAAATTAAAGATTATACTGTGACTATAGATCTACTTTAAAGTAGTAAATTAGTGTAGTGAGTCTTCTCTTGCAGCCATCCTTGTCCCTGTGGAAAGTCTCCATATCTATTTTCACCCTTTGAATTATCAGACACTGGTCCATACCTTGATCCTGCCTGTGTGTGGTAGGGGACAATTTTGCTAGTCTATGGGTACATTTATCCTAAGAGCCTTTGGCTGGAGAAACAGTTTATTTATATAACACAAGCCTAATATAATGTGTCCCCTCCATGGAATAGGTTGGATCATGAAGAACTTAGGAAGCTCACGTTTTTTTTGTTTTTGGATAAAGTAGGGAATGGTAAAGGTAAAAAACCTTTGCATGGCTCCCAACTGTCCTTGATTTCGAGGGACTGTCCCTGATTTCTAACAAAGTCCCTCTTTCCTCCTCATTTGTCCCTCATTTTGGTCTGATCTATATAGTTGTATATAAAATGCATTATTTATCTTTCAAAAAGTGTTTCCCAGTGCTAAACATTTCATCCAAATTGTAAATTTCTGCATTTTTAAATGTCAAAAGCCAGTATGAAGGAATAGTAGCGGTAAAAAAAACAAAAACACTTAGGGGTTTAACAAATAATTATTTTTCCTATCCCACAAAAAAGAGACAATTAATAGATATCTCTCTTAAGTAAGACACACATTGGTCTCTCCCCAATGACATCACACCTCCAGCACATGCATTTGTCTCTCCCCAATGACATTACACCTCCAGCACATACAATGGTCTTTCCCGGTAGAGATCACACCTCCAGCACATACATTGGTCTTTCCCCAGTGACATCACACCTTCAACACACAGAATGATCTTTTCCCAATGAGGTCCCACCTCCAGCACACACATTGGTCTTTCTCCAGTGACACCACACCTTTAGCACACGCATTGATCTTTTCCCAGTGACATTACACCTAAAGCATACACATTGATCTTTTCCTGGTGACATCACACCTCCAACACAAACATTGGTCTTTTCCTGGTGACATTACACCTCCAGGATACACATTGGTCTTTCCCAGTGACATCATGCCTCCAATACCCACATTGGTTTCTTTCCGATCACATTACACCTCCAGCATACACATTGATCTTTCTCTAGTGACATCACACCTCCAGCACTCACATTGGTCTTTTCCTAGTATCATTAAACCTCCAGCATACACATTGGTCTTTTCCCAGTAACATCATGCCTCCAACACCCACATTGGTTTCTTCCCAGTGACATTACACTTACAGCATACACATTGGTCTTTCCCCTTTGACATCACACCTCCAGCACACACATTGGTCTTTCCCTGGTGAGATCACACCTTGCAGCACAGACATTGTTTTTTTACCCAGTGTGATCATACCTCCAGAACACAGAATTATATTTTCTCAGTGAGGTCCCACCTCCAGAACACACACCGGTCTCTTTACTATATTCCTCTTCCAGCACACACTCTCCATCTTTCTTTCCATAGACTCCTCAGTCTGCAGTCACACACTTCCACAACACAAACTGCATACTGAACTCCCCATAGACATTGCACACTGAGCCCAGACACAGTCTGGGGTTTCAGCACTCCGAGCAAAGCTCAGGTCAGCAACAGTCTCTATCCCCTCTGCAGAAATAAGTTTCTCATTGCTTCTCAGTGTGTAGTCCTCAATTTTGTTTCTGTGCATATTAGGCCTCAGGCAACACTAATGCTAAGCAGCTCTGAAAGTGCTGTGTTTGCGTATGCGTAAATAAACATTGATGCAGAAGCCTTTGGTGTTAATCTGACTTGTATTGTTGGCTGTACGTTACACATACAGCTCCTCGAGCAAAAGAAAGAAATAGGGATTTTATGCCTTAGCCCCTCTCTTTCCTCATTGACTCACTGGCCTTGAATGACAGTAGCAGGAGCCAATGGAGGGAGAGTCCCGGATATCCGAGGCTCTCTGGTAACATCACTGGATCTGGATGGGGCAAGGGGGGCTGCTGCACATTGAAGGCTTTTTTATCTTAATGCATAGAATGCAATAGGATAAAAAACCTTCTTCCTTTAGAACCACTTGAACCTCTCTGATCAGCCACCACAGGAGTAGTTCTAACTACTCAGCCTTGATAAGCTAATAAATGTAAACCTCTTGGTGACCTGTCTGCAGTGAATGTGTTTTGCTTCAAGACATTAACTCCTCATTGGTGAATATGCAGTGGGTGCATTGCTTAGTATATGAGAATTAACTCTATTACTGACCAACCCCAGCTCTGGTACATTAACCCCTCATTGTCCATTTTTCTGTGCATATGTGATAACCACTCAACACTTAATCTTTGGCCCATGTGCATGTAGGTTAACCCCTGGGTACTCAGCACATGTGGGCTACTCCCTCACGGTTATTAAATGCTACACACCAAATATCCATCTCCTCTCCACTGACCCAGGTCCTGTGGGAATCACTGCCTCATTTCTGGCTTAAACAATCCCCAACAACAAAGCCCAGAAACATCTACCTCATCCCCAGCACTACCTCCACTGTTCATGGGCTATATGTAACAGTTCCTGCCAATAACCTAATTGAATCTTCATTGTCCTTAATTCACACAGTTTTAGTATCCTCCCCACCACCCTTACAGTGCGCAGTGCGGCCAACATGATCCCTATTATTCTACACTATACCAAAATAACCTGGGGCCCTTTCCTAAATACTGATTTTTACCTGTTTTCTTTTGTAAAATCCTCTGTATGTAGAGCGCAGCTCCTATGCTGCAGCTTTAACATTACTCAGTTTTGTAAGTGGGCACCAAATGCATAAAAGGGAACATTTCTTCACAACCATTTGCTTGTATGACTATGACCATATATTTTAGTGATTTTGTTGCTAATTCTGGAAAGGTGATTGGCCACCATTAGTGAGTCAAAAAATGAATTGTTCTGCCCACTGTCATACCACTCTTATTGTGTACATAATACCTGCTGTTATACCTTCCACAATTCTCTCGTGCACATATTGCCCCTCTTCATATCCCAAGACTCCTTTATTGCACATACTGTTCATTGTCATACCCTCCCACTCCTTTTCAGTGTATACTGCCCATTGTTGTATCCTCTGCACTCTTTTCTTGTATATATTGCACACGGTCATACCCTCTGCACTCTTCTCCTGTATACACTACCCACTGTCATAGCCACCGCATTCATTTCCTTTGTATACTGCCCATTGTCATACCTTCTGCCCTCCTCTCCTGTGTGTACTGCCCACTGTCATACCTTCTGCACTCCTCTCCTTTGTATACTGCCCATTGTCATACCTTCTGCACTCCTCTCCTGTGTATACTGCCCACTGTCATACCCTCTGCACAAATCTCTCACTGTCATACAGTTCAGTGCTTATTATCAGCAATATGACATTATTTCTGAAATTGGAAAAGATTTATACATTTTTAACTTTAGGATTTCAACATCTTCCAGTAAATGCATGTCTTTGGGGAACAGGTCAAAGTTTAAGGAGACAGCTGAAACATTTCACACTAAAGTATCTCTATCTTAGCAAGCCAGAGCAAAAAAAATGTTTTAAAAGAGACATTCAGATCTTAGGTACTAATGGCCTAATTCACTAAGAATAAGGAGAAGAAATAGTCATTCTTCATTTAATTACTACCAATTAAAACAACTGAGACCTCAACTAGGTGAACATGTAAATGGAAAAATAGGAGTACAAAAAGGCGAATATGTATTAGTGAATTCCAAACCGGCATAGTCACGGTTCCATAACTGGCAATTGCCAATGAGTTTCCTATATAAAAGTGCACTGCAGTATTTAGCTATGATCGTGTACATGTATGCCAATAAATATGGGGAGTGCTCTACCTTGTGTGTGGCTATTTATTTGTATTACAATTATTGTGCATAGTTTGTTTTCTTCTTTTGATAACGAATAGTGGTCTGAAGGATTATTACAGAGCAATGGCTGCTATTCCATGAGGTTACATGTATTCATCATTTACAGTTACATATCAGTTATATGTTAATTTTTTTTTAATATTACATTTATTTTTTTAGGAGTTCTAGCTATCTATATTCATTCTTTAATCATACTAAACTATTATGCAAGTCTAATTGTACTTGGCACATTGGCTTAGTGGTCTGTGCTCATGAGTAAAAAGCTCTTAGGTCATGAGTTCAAATCCCAACCATGCTAACACCCTGTGTGTTCACTAGTGTTTGATTATTTTATTTCCACACAATAATATTTTTGCTAAATAACATACCATTGCATTCAATTTATGGAAATAACCATTCTGCTGTGGCTGTGGCTGTAGCGATTAGGTTTCAGCAAAAGTGCCAGCGCTTAGGTAAAAAAATGTATATGAGTAATTTATAAAAGAATATAAAATATATATAAATATGTGACTGTTGCTGATCAAAAAGGAAACACCTTTTTAAAACGGATTAAATAGAATGTATCAGCGCTGCTCAATAAATTTGTGCAAAATATATAGTGCAAAATATATACCACAATAACAATAAATTGCATATAAAATGCTATCAAAGTAAAGTGCTAAACCGTGCTTTTCATATAAATATATATAAATCAATATGCAATGTGAACTGATTATACATTAGATAAAAATGTTTTATATCATAAAGTGTCCAGTGCTTTTGTGACAAATATAAATGAATCTTGATAAACAAGTGCTCCGTGCTTGATATGTTATATAAATATAAAAATGTTCAGTTTTCTTCCTTAATTAGTGCTCAGTGCTTGTCTGTAAACACAAATAATTCCAAAGTGCTGGTGCTTGCTGGTGTGCTCGGGTGCTGGTGAGTAGGGACTGAGAGGGGAGCACCCGAGCACACCAGCAAGCACCATACTTATTAATCCATATCTGACCAAAAAAACTGTTTCTGTGATATTCCATCTGGTTCCAAGGCTGGTTATGGCTGATTACTGTCAGCATGCTCCTATAGGACCATCTCTAATTTTGGGGCTTTTTTCTTGGTAAGAGGCTGCAATTGGTGCTGGTGTGCAATTCTCAAGGCTGCTATTTGTGTATGAAACACATATGGCAAGATTTTGGTACCCATATTACTTTTTTGTGGTGAAAAAGCCTATCATTTGGAAATACTAAACAACTCACAAAATTGTTACTCATTTTAAATTTGCATCAGTAATGGTATTGTGTGTGGTTTTTGAAGACAGCTGTGGGAATTTTGGTTTAGATTTATGTGACATGGAGAGCAACAAGTGCATTGTCTATAATTTACTGATCAGATGTTAAACAGCTAAGTCTGTATGCTCAGTGTGACCAGAGATATGGCTCAAATGACAAAGTGGCTGAGCATGCTCAGTGAAACAAAAGATATTTCACAAATGGCAAAGTCCCTGAACATACACAATGCACATGGCAGTATATACACAAATATATATACTGCAGAGAATGCATATAGAATTTCTATCTATCTATCTATCTATCTATCTATCTATCTATCTATCTATCTATCTATCTATCTATCTATCTATCTATCTATCTATCTATCTATCTATCTATCTATCTATCTATCTATCTATCTATCTATCTATCTATCTATCTATCTATCTATCTATCTGTCTATCTATCTGTCTGTCTGTCTGTCTGTCTGTCTGTCTGTCTGTCTGTCTGTCTGTCTGTCTGTCTGTCTGTCTGTCTATCTATCTATCTATCTATCTATCTATCTATCTATCTACCGTTAACAAAATATATACAGGTATATCTATATCTATATCTATATCTATATCTATATATATATATATATATATATATATATATATATATATATATATATATATATATACACTGCTCTAAAAAATTAAAGGAACACTTTGAAAACACATCAGATCTCAATGGGGAAAAATATCATGCTGGTTATCTATACTGATATGGACTGGGTAATGTGTTAGGAATCAAAGGGTGCCACATAGTTTGATGGAAATTAAAATTATCAATTTACAGAGGGCTGAATTCAAAGACATCTCGAAAATCAAAGTGAAAAAAATGATGCAGCAGACTAGTCCATTTTGCTAAAATTATAGTGAGGTAACTCAAAATGGTACTCAGTAGTTTGTATGACACCCAAGTGCTTGTATGCATGCCTGACAACGTCGAGGCATGCTCTTAATGGGACGATGGATGGTGTCCTGGGGTATTTCTTCCCAGATCTGGACCAGGATATCACGGAGATCCTGAACAGACTATGGTGCAACCTGGCAGTGTCAGATGGACCGAAACATAACGTGCCAGAGGTGTTCTATTGGATTTAGGTCAGGTGAGCGTGGGGGCTATTCAGTAGTATCAATTCCTTCATCCTCCAGGAACTGGCTGCATACTCTCATCACATGAGGCCAGACATTGTCGCGCACCAGGAGGAACCCAGGACCCACTGCACCAGCGTTGGGTCTGACAATGCGTTCAAGGATTTTATCCTGATACCTAATGGCAGTCAGGGTGCCGTTGTCTAGCCTGTAGACGTCTGTGCGTGCCTCCATGGATATGCCTCTCCAGACCATCATTGACCTACCACCAAACCGGTCATGCTGAATGATGTTACAGGCAGCAGAATGTTCTCCACAGGCTTCTCAAAACCCTTTCACGTCTGTCACATATGTTCAGGGTGAACCTGCTTGAATCTATGAAAAGCTCAGGGCGCCAGTGATGTCCCTGCCAATTCTGGTGATCACTGGCAAACGCCAATTGAGCTCCACGGTGCCGGGCAGTGAGCACAGGACCCACTAGAGGATGTTGGGCCCTCAGGCCACCCTCATGAAGTCTGTTTCGGTTTGTTTGGTCAGAGACATTCACATCAGTGAGAGAGAGAGACATTACTAGCATAAAAAGGTATAAGAAGCAACATAACAACCCAGCAAAGACTATTTATTTTACAAATTAAAGAGTTCATCTCAAAATTAAAATGTGTGGAAGTAACAGTTATACAATGAGAATCGTTGGTTGACACCTGCATTTATATATAAATAGTACACAGTTTGCTAGCTCTGACAAATTCACGCTTGTTAGGCATTCACACATTTCAGAATTCACCATAGCACAGGACTAAAACTAAATGAGAGTAGGTTTGTGACTAGTTTTCTAGTCTGGGCATGCTCAGTTGTGTCGGTACAGAAATCTAAAAAAACAGCGTGAATTTATCTCTTCTCAGCATATTTCTGCTTTCACAACAATATTTCATGAAATTTAAAAGCAGATCATCTCCAAACAATATACCACATGTTTAGGAACCACTTAATCTATGAGATTAAGCTCTAAACATTTTTTCCATTTGCAATTCACCTGCTTCTAGCATGACTACTGATTTGAACAGTCACTGATTTATAGTGAATTTGATTTTGTGAGTATATATTCACCGCGTGCTATAGTGAATACTGTTTCTGACTAGTTTTAGTCGTTGTCTATGGATTATAGTCGCTTGTGACCATTTAAGAAAAATAAGAACTTCCGCGCTATGGACTAAATGGATAGATAAGTGAATAATTAAGTGAAAAAAATGTGTATAAATAAATAAATAAAAAATATGTAGTAAATGTATAAAATATAAAATATATATATATATATAGATATATCTAAAAATAGGCTGCAGCCTCCCTGGATGATAGTCCGAAGACTATGCACTAGATTATAAAAGGAATAGGGGTGATGGCGCTGCCTATATAATTAGATATAATAAAAATGTAATAAGCTGTGATGCAAAGTGCCTTAAGCTAAAAACAATAATGTGTAATATTCAAACAATAATATATTCCATAAAAACTTCAATTAAGTGCAAGTGCAAGGTATAAAAGTGCCTGCAGAAAGATTGGAAAGTGACTGGTGCAATAATTGTATGAGCAATAAATAATATTTAACATGCAATATTAATGTGCTAAAAAATATGGTGCTATATAAAGTGAGCTGTTCCACTCATACCACGTGTTGATATGGGGAAATAAAAAAGTGCCAACAGAGCAAAAATAGAAAAAAGTTATTATTTTAAAAAATACAGCTTGCAATGTCCAATAAGGAAAGATCCAGTAGAAAAGTCTATATCATGTGCGGTGACTTCAAAGGCAATAAAGGTGACAGCACTCGGAACAAACCGACACTCAGGTGAAAAGGTGACCCCGTGGTGGGTGGTAAGGTGCTGGGATTCCTTTGATAAAATTGCACACTTACCAGAGACACCCACCCCACACAGGGGTATAGAGCGGGTGTATTTATGGGTCTGGCAACCTAGCGGTATCCTCCTATCCCTGGGTGGAGGGCGTGTGCCGAGGATCAGGCTGGTCCTGGTGTGGATGTACCCTAGGATGGTCCCCTGTGTGCCTTCCTGCCTAGGTATGTTCCGAGGGATCCACTCAGCTCCACTCCCGATATTTAAACCTCTATTTCTGTGAAGCACAACAATTCCCAGAATCCTTCTGTGAAGCAGGTTCTTGATAAGATCTCTCCACACTGCGCACACGTATCCCTTGCCCGGAACCTTTCTGTCTCGGCTCTGTGCGCTGCCCGGACACTTTTTCGTGAGGGACTGCCGCCAGAGTGAAGCCGCTGGTCTACGGAGCACGCTGGGACCAGCGTGGGAACATCCACACCAGGACCAGCCTGATCCTCGGCACACGCCCTCCACCCAGGGATAGGAGGATACCGCTAGGTTGCCAGACCCATAAATACACCCGCTCTATACCCCTGTGTGGGGTGGGTGTCTCTGGTAAGTGTGCAATTTTATCAAAGGAATCCCAGCACCTTACCACCCACCACGGGGTCACCTTTTCACCTGAGTGTCGGTTTGTTCCGAGTGCTGTCACCTTTATTGCCTTTGAAGTCACCGCACATGATATAGACTTTTCTACTGGATCTTTCCTTATTGGACATTGCAAGCTGTATTTTTTAAAATAATAACTTTTTTCTATTTTTGCTCTGTTGGCACTTTTTTATTTCCCCATATCAACACGTGGTATGAGTGGAACAGCTCACTTTATATAGCACCATATTTTTTAGCACATTAATATTGCATGTTAAATATTATTTATTGCTCATACAATTATTGCACCAGTCACTTTCCAATCTTTCTGCAGGCACTTTTATACCTTGCTTGTGACCATTTGTTCACCTATTTGCCGACTAAGTGCTATAGGGAATTAGGCCCTAAGTGTAGGTAGTGTTACAGGACATGTCATCAGACATAAGCAATGTTATAAAGCATCCACATGAAATCAGGAGTTCTGGAGGTCATGCAGTATGTCTAAATTTCTTTGGAAAAACTGCAATTTCGTCAGTCACAGGGGTTTCTAAAACTGCCTCCACATTTCCACACACCAACACAATTTTTTTAGGAATGCATGACAAGTGGCTGAGTAATTGAAATGAATTAATGTATTATTACAGTTACCTTTAAGACTGCGTAGGTTTGACATATTTTATTAATGTATACCTCTTGACCATACACAAGGGAGACAGTTATCTTACAGACTGAAGCAGAATAGAGTTCATTAGTTCACTGTGGGCTAGAGAAAACTTGGCTTTCCCTATAATCGGCTGGATGAATAAACATTATTTATAACCATTATAAAACAAATAACAATAAGCATGTCACATGAGTAATTGCTTCTCTGCGTCTTCATAATGATACCAAAATTGTAGAAATGTTTACCAGGGACAAGAGGACTGCATACATGTGGGAATAATACATGTTTATGTCAATGTGTAGAACTAAAGGCAAAACTTTTTCCTGGCGCCTCCATGGCAGCATACAGGCTCCGCTTCTACTCCGCCCTCAGGACCGGTGAATAGCATAAAAGAAAGACGTCCCCCTTCCCCCAAAATTCTCTTTGTTTTCCTCATACCTTTTGACTGGTAAGGAAGAAGTCAGCAGCATGTCCCTACCTCTGCCATAAAAGCAGCTACCGCTGGGTTCAGCCTCTCCCGAGCGCAGTCTCTGTACTTGGGCCGCTATTAGCACTAATAAGTATGGGAACCCCTTCTGCGGATCTTTTGGGGTATGCAGTGTTTCCCTCATGGAACGCAAACTGACAAATTCTTCTATAAGAGTATTGATGAATTTACAGTGGAGTACAGCAGAAGGATCAGGTTTTCTTTGTCTCTTTCTCCCTTTCCCTCCCCAGCCCCTCGTGCGGTTCCGCCATTTTTTGTAGTCCTTAGGTATTCAGGGGAGCCCCCTTGGCCCCATCTTGCTTCTTTGTTCTTTCTCTTTCCCTTCTTTTCCTCTCCCTCTCTTTTTTCCTAATTTCTCTACTCTCTCTTTCCAGTTTCCTTGTGTATCCCCTTTTTTGTATACATTCTCTATTTTCTCTCCGCCTGCTCTGCCTTCTGGGGATCTGAGGGCAGCAAAGTGCAGCCAGCTTGCTGAGGTGTCGCGGCGGTGCATGCACGTTTTTCTGCAGCCTTGGCCTTTCCTCACGGTGCCGTGCCCAGTGTAGTGTGCCTGTGCGAGTTGAGGTCACCAGCGGGTGGGCCTTTATGCGCATGTGCTGTGCACACAGAGGCCGTGGTGGCCATTTTAGCCTATGGAAAGGCGGCAAGGAGGTGGGAGAAGGGGGCAGGGAGCTGGAAGGAGGGAAAAAAAAAAGAAGAGAATGGGAAGGATGATCATTGGCTCTTCCCATTGCATGTTTTTTTTTTTCGGGGGGGGGGGGGAGAGGTATCGGGCATAGCACCTTCTACCCCATTACTTTATAAGCTGGCTTAGCATTGAAGGCTTTGCTGTCAGTTTAGGAGCAGCCTTGCAGCACACTGGTTCCTCTCTGCCAGGTAGGTCAGCTTATTTTGGCTTTTAAAAAAAAAAAAAACATACAAACAAACTCAAGATTAACAAACTTTCCTTTTGTCACCTGTTTCACCTGATCCTCTTGCCTAATTTGCTATGAGCCATTAACCTCATAATCAAAATCCGCAAATGTTTATTAGGTATGGGACCACCTTTTGTAAGTATTCAAAAGAGCGCACTGTCTAATGTGTTTTTTTATAAAAAAAAAAATGAAATTAAAAAAAAAAAAAAACCTTTTTTCGTTCAGCCCTGTTCATTTTAAAATGTCAAGGAAGTCGTCCAGGCACCATGACAACCCACGTGATCGCAGTACGGGCCATAGGTCCCATTCCTCATGGCATAGATCCTCAGAAAGGTCGAGATCACATTCAATGAGGAAGAGATGTTGGGTCTGTGGTGCTACCCCTCTACCTGACAAATTAGTCTGTAAAGACTGCTTCAGGGACTATGTGGCTGACCGTGAACAAGAAAGCCAACAAGTTGTGGATTTACCCAAGAGGACAATGAAGGATTCCTTTTCGGAATTAGCAACCACGATGCCTGCAAAATTGGTAGCACAGGAAACTCAAGTGGCAAATATTGTCCCTGAGGCTCCAGGTCCTTCTAAGGCCAGCACTCCGATTCCACCTTCAGGTCAGGCTTATAGAGATTCTCCACAAGAAGATCCTTCTGAAGATTCCTCAGAAGACTCAGAGCCTCAGAGCCTGCAGGATTTAGTTTCTCACTTATTCAGCCCTTTATCAAGGCGATTAAATCCACTATCACATGGGAAGACCCTGAAGACCCTCCCCAAAAGTCAAGAAAGTACTTCCCACATCTAAAGAAAAAACAGGTAGCCTTCCCTTTGATGTTCGAAATCAAAGAAGTGGAAGAAGAGGAGGAGTGGAAGAAGACGCCTGGAGAGGCGCATAGATTTAGATCTTAAGAGGAGTTACCTGGCCTCAGGAGCTGCCTGTAAGCCCTCAATTACCCTCACATCAGTGTCTAGTGCAATCAAATCCTGGACAGAAAATATTTAAACAGCTATTTGCTGTTTTATTATTATTGGGGCTCCAGACAAGGTAAAAATGTCGGCAGATTTCACAAGCAGCGATTGATACTATTTATTGCTCGGCCAGATCAATGTTGCATTCAATAATGGTCAAAAGAGCCTTATGGCTAAAGGCTTGGGCAGCTGATCTAGCGTCCAAACAAAACTGGTGCAAGATCCCATTGATGGAAAATCACTGTGTGGAGAAAAACTTGATAAGGCAATCTCCAGAGTTACTGGGGGTAAGTCTGGCCTGCTTCCTCAGGATAGAAGGGGCGGAAAATTAACAACTTTCTCCACTAGGTTTTAACAATCTAGGTCCAGAGATTTTAGGCAATCTTGCCAGAACAGAGATGTGCGGAAAAACCTGGAAAGGTACCCAGTCTTCCTTTCTGGGAGCCATAAAAATTAAGGCTTTCTTCACTCCCCAAGATGCAACTAAGTTCTTTTGATGTGAGGCCGGCTCAAACACTCCTGGTGGGAGCCAGGCTCAAACATTTTGTGCCAGTTTGGGCAAGCAGATGCCAGGACCCTTGGGTACTATCCACAATTCGACATGGGCATTTTTGGACTTTCTCACATCAGCTTCCTCAAAGACACTTTAAAAGAAAAGATGCCTGCAGAAAGCACAAGCTTTAATGCATTTTGTAACATCACTCCAGCTGCAGGGAGCAACCACTCCAGTTCCCTCCTCAGAAGAAATCACTGGTTTCTACTCCACTTTATTCTTGTCCCATGCTCAAACTGGCATCTGAGGTATTTTCAGACAGGCTTCCTGACACAGTGGAAGAAACAGCCTCTCTCGCAGACAATCCTATTAACAGCATTCATGCGCAAAAGTCTCTGTTGGTGGACAAGACGGCAGCATCTGTCCAAACCTCGTCAATCAGGTTCCCTCTCCTGGACCACAATTACTTCCGAAGCCAGCGGAAGAGGGTGGGGAGCCCATTGTGGGGCAGCCAAGGTCCAGGCAAGGTGGTCCTTCCACACAGAGGGTCTAGTTTCAAAGGTACTGGGGATGAGTGGGGCATTCTTAGCCCTAACCTCTCTGGCACCCCACATTAGAGGTCAGAGAGTCATTCTATGCCTGGACAACAGAGCAGCAGTTACTTTTATACAGAAACAAGGGGGGACCCACAGCAGAACTCTCTTATCTGAAGTAGAACCAATTATGCTGTGGGCAGAGAAGAATCTTCTAGACCTCAGAGCAGTATATC
The DNA here is from genome assembly GCF_965119305.1 of Pelophylax lessonae. Lineage (NCBI taxonomy): Eukaryota > Metazoa > Chordata > Amphibia > Anura > Ranidae > Pelophylax > Pelophylax lessonae. The sequence continues at coordinate 630,804,608 of NC_138768.1, read as the reverse complement.
TCCCAGGCAGACTAAACAGAGAAGCAGACAGCCTCTTGAGATCCTTTCTGGACAACAACGAATGGGCCCTGCACCCTTACATATTCCATCAAATTGCCAATCTCTGGGAATATCCTCAAGTTAATTTTTTTGCCACACCACAGAAAGCCAAACTCCCTCGATTTTCTCCCGCCTTCCACATCCCCAGGCGGAGGTAGGATGCCCTGACATGTCCCTGGAACTTCACTATCGCATACGCCTTCCCACCTCGCCCTCTCATTCTGAAATTTCTCCTAAGACTCCTGAGAGAGCCAGTCCAAACCTACCATATTGGGACCAAGAGACCTTGGTTTCCGCTGGCCATGCATTTGTGTGTGAGCACACCTTTTAGACTCCCCCTGTTCCCTTAACTTCTGGAACAGGGCAGGTTCTCTCATCCAAACCCACACAGAGTGGATCTTCAAGTGTGGAAATTGAGAGGCGAAGTTTTAAGGTTCTAGGTTGCTCCCCAGAGGTCGTATTAACACTCCTACAGGCAAGAAAACCAACCACTAACACCATATATGCAAGAATTTGGGATAAGTTCCTAGCCTTCGCGGCTGGAAGAGGTTTCAATCCAGCTTCTCCTTCTGCCTCTGATATATTGGGGTTCCTTCAGACCAGGCTTGATCTGGGTCTCGGTCTTAGTTCCCTGAAAGTTCAAGTGGCAGCATTTTCAGCAGCGACTAACACTAGATGGGCCGTGAACCCTCTAGTGATAACTTTTCTTAGAGGAGTTCTAAACTCCTGTCCTCCCGTCCACTTTCCAAAGTCGGATCTATCTAATCTCAGAATCCTTAGCAAATCAACCCTTTTGCTCCTGCAGAACAGGCTTCCATCTGGAATTTGTCCCTGAATACAGCCTTTCTCCTAGCTATTACATCCGGCAGAATCATTTCGGAACTGCATGCCCTGGGAATTGGGGTTGATCACATCTCCTTTTTTCCAGACAAACTGGAACTTCGCCTCCTTCAGGGTTTTACTCCCAAGGTTACTACTCCAAGTCAGAACCCTGGGCTTTACCAGTTTTTTCAGATTCCCAATCAAATTTGGGCCACAACTTGGATATATCAAGAGTTCTCAGCAGTGTTAATTTCGTCGACTAAAACCGACTAAAACGTTTTCGTCGACTAACACAATTCAGATGACTAAAATACGACTAAAACTAAAATGGCATTTTAGTCTTAAGACTAAAATACGACTAAAACTAAAATGGCATTTTAGTCAAAAGACTATAACTAAAACTAAATCGAAATTTGCTGCCAAAAATTAACACTGGTGCATGCTCAAAGCATAAATAATAACATATTAGATTTTTCACTCCAGGACCAGCAGTAGTATATAATGAGTTTGGAAATTGTAGAGAAATGCTTAAATAATGCATTACAAATTACAATTGAACTACACCCATTTGATTATAGATGACTAAAATGAGTTTTAGTCGACTAAAATGTAGGGCGTTTTAGTCGACTAAAATATACTGGAGTTTTAGTCGACTAAATACGACTAAAACTAAAACACTTGCAGAAGACTAAAATAGGACTAAAACTAAAATGCCATTTTAGTCCTAAGACTAAGACTAAAACTAAATTGAAATTTGCTGCCAAAATTAACACTGGTTCTCAGAACTCATATTGAAGCCATGGGAAACTTCAGAAGCTCCAAAAGCTTATTTGTCATCCCATGGGGCAAGAATAGAGGGAAGGAAGCTTCCAACAGGACTCTAGCGTCCTGGATCGTCAAGTTAATCAAGAAAGTTTACAAGGCTAAAGGCATGGTTCCTTCACCGCAGGTAAAGGCTCATTCCACAAGATTGGTATCGGCTTTGTGGGGAAGTTAGAACAAACGTCTCTTTGGAAACCATTTGCAGAGCTGCCACCTGGTTTTCACAGCATACGTTCCGCAAACATTACAGAGTTAACCACTTAACGCAAACCGTCGTAACTGTACATCAGCCCACCGAGCGGGAAGGGATGCCCCCCTCCCGCCTCCACCCGCGGTTCTGCCTGGGTCTCCCGTCCCAACAGGAGACCCGAGCAACCAGCCGGCATGTCTGCCGGCTGGATGGAGTCCCGATCAAAGCTGGATGTGGCTTTGATCGGGTCTCCGATGACGTAACCCGGAGGCGGTGTCCATGCCGTCACATCCAGGTTACTCGGCTGCTAAAGGCACTAAATTTAAAAGATGAGTGTATTTAAAAATGCAGTTTTTGCCGTTTTGAACACATGGAAGTGTAGTGGAGGGGTCTAGGCCCCCAATCCCTCCATAAAGAGTACCTGTTACTGCCTATTGCTATCACAAGGGATGTTTACATTGCTTGTGACAGCAATAAAAGTGATCAGATTTATTTTTTTTTTTAAAAAACTTGTGCTAAAATTAAAAAAATAAATAAAATAAATAGAAAAATTTTTTAGCCGCCCCCGTCTCCGTGAGCTTGCGCACGAAAGAAAACTTATATGAAAGTCGCGCCCGCAAATGAAATCGCTGTTCAAACCACACGTGAGGTATCGCGATCGCCAGAGCGAGAGCAATAATTTAAAAAAAAGAGCAACTCTCTAACTCTAAACTGGTTAAACATTTTTAAACTTCGCCTGTGCAGATTTTTATTGACCAAAGTTTGTCGCCATTCCACGTGTGCGCAATTTTACACCGTAACATGTTAGGTATCTATCTACTCGACGTGACATCTTTTTTTCGCAATATACAAAAAAAAATGGGATAACTTTACTGTTTATTTTTTTTTAATTTTTCGTAATTTTTCCAAAAAAATGGCGTTTGAAAGATCGCTGCGCAAATACCGCGTGACAAAAAATATTGCAATGACCGCCATTTTATTCTCCAGAGTGTTTGCTAGAAAAATATATATAATGTTTGGGGGTTCTAAGTAGTTTTCTAGCAAAAAATACTGGTTTTAACTGTCAAAAATGGGCTCGTTCTTAAGTGGTTAAACCAGGGGCACTAGAATTCGAAAGAATGTTGGGGAAGGGGGACAGCTTTCTTTTATTCACTGGTCCTAAAGGCGGAGTAGAGGCGGAGCTCTATGCCCTGTATGCCGCCATGGATATGCACCAGGAAAGGAAAATTACGGTAAGTATGATACAATTTTCAGTTTTTTTTTCATTTTGTATAAAATAATCAAAAGTCATAATCCCTGCCAGGATTTTTTTTTGTTGCCATCTGTGTCCCATTGGGAAGATTTCCCTTCATTTCCTCTCCCATAGCCCAGTAAGTACGACTAAATCCCTCCAAAGCAACACAATCCCTGATTGTCACTTGGGTCAACAAAACTAGTGCTCTTATTGGAACAATTTCCATATATTACTGTTCTAGTGACAACCCAAAATTTGTGATTTTTTTAAATTTTTTTTCACTGATAATGTTAACGAGGATAAATAGAGAGGGTAAATCTCCCTAACTGGGACACAAAAACAATAAAACCTGGCAGGTGTTCTGATCCCTCTCCACTCCATCCAAAACTAAAAAAAGAAACATTTTTCTTTAGCTACAGTATACACTATGTTTCCAAAAGTATTGGGACGCCTGCCTTTACACGCACATGAACTTTAATGGCATCCCAGTTTAATCCGTAGGGTTCGTTATTGAGTTTGCCCACCCTTTGCAGCTATAACAGCTTCAACTCTTCTGAGAAGGCTGCCCACAAAGTTTAGGAGTGTGTCCATAGAATGTTTGGCTATTCTTCCAGAAGCACATTTGTGAGGTCAGGCACTGATGTGGACGAGAAGGCCTGGCTTGCAGTCTCTGCTCTAATTCATCCCAAAGGTGTTCTAACAGGTGCAGGCCAGTCAATTTCCTCCACCCCAAACATTCATGTCTTTATGGATCTTGCTATGTCCACTGGTCCAATTCATTTGGTGGAGGGGGTATTATGGTGTAGGGTTGTTTTTCAGGGGTTGGGCTTGGCCCCTTGGTTCCAGTGAAGGGAAATCTTATGGCGCCAGCATACCAAGACATTTTGGACAATTTAATGCTCCCAACTTTGTGGAAACAGTTTGGGGATAGCTTTCTGTTCAAAAATTACTGCACACCAGTGCCATCCATAAAGACATGGATGGAGGAACTTGACTCACCTGACCTGACCTCAGCTCGATAGAACACCTTTGGGATAAATTATAGCAGAGACTGTGAGCCAGGCCTTCTCGCCCACATCAGTACCTGACCTCGCAAATCCCCTTCTGGAAGAATGGTCAAACATTCCCATAGACACACTCGTAAACCTTGTGGACAGCCTTCCCATAGGGGTTGAAGCTGTTATAGCTGCAAAGGGTAGGCCAACTCAATATTGAACCCTACGGATTAGTGTAATATAGTGTACTTTAGGTATAGAATGAATGAAGCCCACTTGAACCCCAACTTTAGTAATGTTACCAGTTTTTAGTTGTTCTATAAGATGAATATTTAATTAGTACCTTTTAAATATACCAACTCACTCTTTGACACAGCAGCCCTTTTGCAAAAGACAGATTTGCCTTTTACCTGACTTAGCCTGGTAATCACTTGCTTAAAGTGAGACTAAAAGCTGGTTTAAAAAAAATTCAATTTAAAGTGGAACTAAAAGTACTTTTCCTTCAATGGGCCCCATCCCCCACTGGTGCCGGTCTTTGGCCAACTTCAGTTGCCAGCATGGGATGATGCAACCTCTGGGCATGCACAGGGGGCAGTCAACCCAGCACACACGGACCATGCCAGCGATGTTTACATGGCGGAGAATGCAGTGAGCAGGCAGGTAGTTGTATTTTATTGCAGAAAGACATTACATGCTTCCTCTCCAATAAAGAGCCTGCCTGCTCACAGTTTGGGACAGCGGATCTTTTGTTCCGCTTTAAATATGTATTCTTAACTCAAAAACTACCTTCCATTACTAGCAATCAGTCTCCTCCAAACCTCCAAATGCCATTTTTTTGCTGCTGTGGTTCGACTTGTTGTTTTCTATAGCCTGACTGTATGTAGGAACGTAGCCACCCTCTTTTACTCGCTCCTGAATTGGACTATAGACTATGATATTTGTAGTGTGCATAGAACAGTGCACGTGACTATCTGTTCAAAACGTTCTTTCGAAGGCCGAAAAATCAGTTGTTAGAGCAAACAATATTACCATAATGAGGTGAACAAATCACAGCCAGTCACATGTAAATGAGGAAGTGACGTTTATCGGCGCTCCTCGCTTCACACTGTCAGAGTGTGTGGCGAGAAGAGCCCATCAGCGGCTCCTCCTCAAAGGGAAGTCCAGGACAGGTAATCAGGGCACTGATCATCAGTGCCCTGATTACAGTAAAGTACAGTATAGTAAAAAAACAGTGCCCATCAGTGACACCAACCAATGGCCATCAGTGACACCCATCAATGCCCATCAGTGACCTCAATCAGTGCCCATTAGTGATGTCAGTCAGTGCCCATCAGTGCCTGCTCATCTGTGCTGCCCATCAGTGCCACCCGTCAGTGCCCATCAGTGCCACCTATCAGTGCCCATCAGTGCCGCATATCAGTCCCTCCTCATCAGTGCCACCTCATCAGTGCCCATAAGTGGCATCTCATCAGTGCCCATCAGTGCAGCCTATCAGTGCCGCCTCATCAGCGCACATCAGTGAAGGAGAAATATTACTTATTTAAAAAATTTACTAACAGAAATTAGGAAAAACTTTTTTTTATTAAAATTTTCTATCTTTTTTTTTTTTAACGATAAAAATTAATTTTGGTACAGCATTGTATGACTGCTCAATTGTCATTCAAAGTGTGACAACGCTGAAAGCTGATAATTGGCCTGGGCAGGAAGGGGGGAGAAAGTGCCCTGTATTGAAGTGTTAAAAAAAAAAAGTCTTAATTAAATAGATTTCTCGTTTAATTTGTTCTCAGTCCGCCAAACAAACATACGATTTTTAACGGCTGGGAAACACACTAACCTTTCAATGTTTTGTTCGTTCGGCGAAAAATTTCCCAACCTGCACTTTTGATTTTTTTATCTCTCAAAAGTCTTTTTTGTGCTCATCAACTGGACAAAAAAATGAATGAACGGTCCAAATGTGCTATTCTTAAAGCGGAGTTCCGGGCAAAAAAATAATTTTTTACCTAACAATAGCCCCGGGACAGTCAGGGCTAGTGCATTTAAGCAACGATAGCCTCTGAACTGTCCCCTGTCTCACTTACCTTTTAGAAGAAGTACTTACCTTGAAAATGTCTTGTCCAGCGCTGCCATCTCAGGTGTGGGCAGCTGAAGCGGGAGCGTCCTCTTCGGTGTCCTGTTCGGTGACGTTGGAGTCCCAGAATGCTCTGCTCACCACTTCCGGTGCAGGTGCGTCATCCCTGCACATCTTTTGGAAGTGACGAGCAGGGCCGGTGCAGGCGCATTGACTCCTGGATCGATGATGCTCATCTCCCAGGAGTCAATGCAAGGAGGAAGTGACGGCGCGGGCCGCGGCCGCAGAGGGAGGAAGAGGAAGTAAGGTAAGTATATTTTCCTTAAAAACCAGGTAAGTGAAACAAAAAAAAATGTTTAATTATCCAATCCTTTTTCAGGTTTGTGTAAGCTAGCAGACGGTGAAAGTTTTTTTTTTAGGGTGGAACTCCGCTTTAAACAGTTTTTGTCTAGTGTATGGGGGCCATAACATGCAGTGATGGGGAAAAGGAGAGGTTTGAGAGGATGTTAAAAGGAGGCAGAAAAACACAGTAAGAAACTATTTAATGACACATTTCAGGGCCTTTAATTAGTCTATTTGCTTGGATTATTTTTGAAGAATAAGGATTTTGTTTTGTTTCATTTTATATTTTGAATAAGGTCTTTCAGGATGAAAGCCCCCAAAATACCAAAAACACTAACCTAAAACTGTGTTTGTTTAATAGTTTCCTGTCCGAATTTGTAACCACAGCAGCAGGTAGAATTAATGCTCTATTCACAGCTCCACGCTCACTAGACCATTGACTTCATTTTCAGCCGGTTTTTTGGAATATTATGTTCCTGATGTTACAACGCTGAGCTTCAACAAGCTTATTTAGAGAATGAATTAGAATAGGGTCTAATGGAAATGACCTGTAATCTTCTATAATCAAGTCATTTAAGTCGTCTAATATTTTTCTCAGACTGTATTTACCTTTACAATTTTTCATCAATAGATTCATTGTCAACCCAGCCACCATTCAGAAGTTCTGCTCATGAGAAATAATATTATTAGTAAAAGGTCAATAACAGAGGGCAAGCCAAGAAAAGGAACAATTACCTGCTAATTTCTGTTCATAAAGGGAAAAAACTCTGCTTTAGGTAGTAATATGTATTGATGGAAACACAAACACGCTATCAATAAATACAGTATGTGCAGCTTTGTGGATCAAAACATCTAAAACATTGGGAAACCTAAAAAAGGAAACATATTCTCTATATTCAACCTGTATTTTCCCCATTTAAAGAAAATCTTGGTGTTGTAATAAATAGAGTTGGGTAGGGTAAGAACTTCTGTCTGTTTTTTTTTTTACTGCTGTCTGTTCCCCTTAGAATTTGCCTTATATTCTTTCCTGGAGACCCACAGTTCAGCAAACTGCTACCCAAGGCCTTATTTATAATTGTGGTTTGGAGATGGTAAAAACACACAGTTCATTCATGCTTTTACCACCCACGACTGCTCCCCATTAAACTACAATGGCAGTAAGCAGGGTGAACACATGTTAACCCCCTATTGGGTTGGTGAGCTCTACTGTCTGCTGAAATCAACCTATTCATCTGGTTGCAGTGCAGCCACATTTTTCCAAATGGGGCACATTTGGATGGGTGGTACTCCCACTGAAATCAACTGGGGGAGATCATTCTTGCTGTCCTGCAATGCGGGGGATAATTTTTGCTGTGTTGTGATGAAGGTTTTTAGGGGTTTAACCTACCTGGCGGTATGATTATGTCAGGAACAATGTACCAAAAGCGGTACAATTTTTTGCATGGAAATTTGGCGTTATGTATTATAAGTATATACTGCTTACACAAACGCAAACACGGAACCTACACTATTGGTAAGCAACCAAGCGCTTAGTGAGGATATCAATCTGTAGTATGGTAACAAATGCTGCTACTTAAATAACAATACATGGAAAAATAGAATATGTATAGATGCAAGATCAGATATATTCTAGTAGCGCAAAAGGAGATGATAACCTCTCTCCCCTACCACACAATCACAGAAAACTTGAATAAAATACAATTTAAAATGAAACAAAATACACTCCCAGTGCAGGATAACCTGCATAAAACAGTCCACCAAAGCAGCGTAGAATAGATCACGTAAATCCACACTGATGTGTCACTTGGGGAGTTCTAATGGTGCAGATATACAGGATCACCTTAACCACCACCTCTGTGCTCTGAAAGGGGGGGAGGCAATGCACACTCACCGACTCCAGTGGCCCAATGACTCTCGCCACTGAGCAAACCAGCCAAATCTCAATGACATCCACTTAAGGGCTCCGGAATGGGATCAATGGTATAGGCTCTTATCGAGTGCGTCTCCAGTAGCCCAGTGCCTCTCTCTACTGAGCAAGCCAGCCGAATCTCAATCACATCCACTCAAGGCTCCGGAATGGGACCAATGATAAAGGCTCAATCAGGTGCAATTACATGTAAGGGAAGGAATAGAGCTCGACTAGTGTATTAATGTTTAACACTCACTTTATTCCATAAACAACATACATTGCACTCACATGACATCAGTTGAATGACCGCATATATGGAGGTGTACACCCATCAGGACCCGTGCCCAGACTCCACGCCGTGGATACCGTACCTTCCGGGTGATCAGACTCCTCGTACACTTGATTAGGTTACGCCGCCTGGCCACGCCAGGCGGCGTAACCTAATCAAGTTAATGGTAAATAACTGCCAAAAACTTAAAAAAAAAAAAAAAGGTTTTAGCTATACATAAGCAAGTCTTCTCTATCTGTTTCTGTATTTTCTCTGCTGCCGGTAGGTTTAAATGGATTATCCAAATTTTTCATTAAATAACCCCTTTATTGCAACCACAATGGATGTCCCCATATCTTTTGCAATGACCTTCATATGAACCCCTTTCCATCACATGTCATACAAAAATCAATTTGCATTTTCATGTAAGGCAATCAGGTTCTCCCTTATATCAGGCGCTTATATCCATCTTAAGTTTCTTTTCTCAAGTCATTAAATTTAGACCAGAGGATTTTCCTGCTTCATGACCAGGCCACTTTTTTCAGCTTGGCACTGTGCGAATTTAAAGCGGAGTTCCGGGCACAAAAACGATATTTTTTTTTGTGCCCCTCCGCTAGTTCGTGATTACCTGAAAAGGAATTGGATAGTTATTTTTTTTTTTTTTGTTTACTCACCTTTTAATTGAAGATCGTAAATACTCACCTCAGAGTACTTCCTCCCTCGGAGCCGCGGCTCACCCCGTCACTTCCTGTCTCGCTATGATTCCTGGGAGCTGAACGTCATCGCTCCCAGGAATCAATGCGACGGCACCGGCCCCGCTCGTCACTTCCGGGCATGCCCAGAAGCTGTTTAGGAATGCGACGTCGCACCGGAAGTGACGAGAGGGGCCGGTGCAGGCGCATTCTGGGACAAGAAGACGCGGAAGAAGACACAGAAGAGGACCGCGCCAGCTTCAGCTGCCCACAAGAGAGATGGAAACGCTGTGGAAGAAATTTTATAAGTAAGTATTTCTTCTAAAAGGTAAGTGCGAACCGGGACAGATCAGAGGCTAGCCATTGTGGAATGTGCTAGCCCTGACTGTCCCGGGGGTATGTTTATTAAAAAATGACATCTGTGCCCGGAACTCCGCTTTAACTGACAATTGCACGGTCATGCAATCCTGTACCCAAACGTAATTTACGTCCTTTTTTTTCCCACAAACAGAGCTTTTTTTATGGTATTTGATCATCTCTGCGCTTTTTATTTTTTGCGATATTAATAAAAAAGGAGAGAAAATTTTGCAAAAAATTAACATTTTCTACTTTGACAGTTAGAAAATATCCAAAATATTCAATTTTTGTCATATATTTAGGCCAAAATGTATTTAGCTACATGTCTTTGACAAAAAAATTCTCATTGAGCATATTTTTAATCAGCCTTAGATTCTCTATAACACACTATAATATGTATAATAAGAGAATAATAAGATAAGAGTAAAATTTTGTCCCTCTCTTTTATATGTCTGTTTTTATACAAGGAAGTATCTTTCTTTTTTAAAAACTGTAGATGAGTATTCTTTTTAGGTCTATGGTCTAAAATACACCTTTTCCATTGTTGGTTCACAAATGTGCATCTCTTCCCCAGATTGTGATTTTGCATGTACTGTATATTTTTATGCCTGCAAATCCATAACTTTACCTAAGTTGACCCTCCCTTGCTTTGCATTAGCCCAAATCACACAGCTTTCAAATTGGAGGCATCTTCCTTAGATTGGATTACATTACGTAACTCTGTATTAGATGGAAAACCAAATGAATTCTTTTAACCTTCAGTTCCATCTTATTTTTTAAAGACGTAATGAGCTGTAAACTGAACCTTGGAGTACACTGGTTATAACTGTATACCGTTCAGTGTATGACTCAACAAACTCTTTGAAAGTATAGTGTATCCATTCACTGAACCCATTAATCTTAATTTATATAATTGGTATTTGTAAGGAATCATCTTAGATACATTTTTATTGTAATATTGTAACTGTCCAAGTTTCTATAAATCTGTGCAGGCCATATTATTCATCAAATTACTATATGTTGTTTTTCATACATTTACCTACAAAAGAAGCTATGTTTGCAGTTGTGTAATTTCAGGGGGAAGAAGTTAAAGGAAAAATATGGGAGAGCAAAAACATAATCAAGCATACATACACACATATATGGCTGTAGCGCCAGTCCAATGCTGCAGCTATCCCCTGCCGGCTCTAGGACTAAAAACTGAGTGATCATATGACAACTGATCACTCAGTACTTAGTCTTCAGTAAGCAGATAGCTGTGACAATACTTGGCAATACTTCTCTTTTAATTTCCTTTTATGTAAAAGGTACAGAATTTAATTTAGGCCAATCCACATTTGCCATGCCAGTTACTGAATACAGAATTTATTTTAAGCCAGTTATTGAAAATCCCAACAAAATGAAATACGATGGCTTAAAAATAACTTGGAGCATCCCAGCTCCTTCACTAAAACCAGCATTTCCGTTGACAGGACAGCAGGGACAGAAATTAAGGGGATATTTTTCGGATGGAACCCTGGATAGCAGTAAAAACATGACAGGGGAATTTGCCACTCTTTCCAAACTGAAACATACATTTTTGGCTAGGCCTACACTTTCAGCCATTTGTAATTGGGTCAATTCCATTGTCATACTTTACATCAGCACCATACTGTATATGAGTAGCATTATTTAGATATAGAAAACTAAAGTAACCCAAATCTGCCTTCCGTTGACCAACTTTTTACTTATAGGCTTACTTTTTTGCAGCAGCAGGTAATATATGCCTTGTACTGTAAGAAAATACAGAGATTCTGTATTCCTACACTGCTGCCTTTGAAACCGTTCACAAGCCCCTCCTCAAAAAATTTTTTTTACTCCTTTGGTCTCCATGGCTGTACTCTCATCCTACTTATCCCTTTCACCTTCAGTGTCACTTACAATTCTATATTCTCCTCTCCTCTTTTATTTTTCCATCAGGGTTCTCCAAGGTTCTGTTCTTGGACCTCTCCTATTCTCAATCTATACACCTCCCTGGGTCAGCTTCAATACCATTTCTAGGCTTTCTACACACTAAACCTTAGCGCACTCCTTCAGTCCCCTCACGCATCACTAATTTACTAACAGACATATCAGTCTGGCTGTCACACCACTTCCTCAAACTCAATCTCAAAACTGAGCTCATCGTGTTACTTTCCCCATGTGCCCCTTCCCCTGAGTTCTCTGTCAAGATCGATGGTGTGTCTATCAATCTGTCCCCTCATGCTAGGGTGCTAGGCATTATCCTGAACTCTGAACTCTCCTTTGGCCCCACATCCAACCACTGTTTAAAGCTTGCCACCATAACCTCCACAACATCTCCAAAATATGCCCCTTCCTAACCTATAACACCGCAAAGCTAACCAATTCACTCCCTGATTATCTCTTACCTCCCTGCTCACTGGCTTACCTTTTCATAGGCTATCCCCTCTTCAGTCCATTATGAATGCAGCTGCCAGACTCATCTACCTTACCAACCATTCAGTGTCTGCTGCTCCTCTCTTCCAATCTCTCCACTGGCTTCCGCTCACCCAACAAATTCAATTGAAAATAATAACAACTTAAAAAGCCATCCACAACTAGGCCCCCAGCTACATCACTAACCTTGCTTTAAAATACCAACAAATGATAAATCCGAATTGCTACCTCTTCATGTGCCCCCCGATCTGGCTTCGACTCTACGGCGATCCTTTGGCTTTAGATGGCGGGAGGACTACCTCCCATACCTCGGAGTGAACATCTCCCCTGACTTGAAAACTCTATATGACAGGAACTTAGGCGACCTGTTGGCGCGTATCCATCTTGACCTGGAATCGTGGGCGTCCCACTCGGTAACGTGGTTTGGCCACATTAACTTGCTTAAAATGACCATCCTTCCCCGACTGATTTATTTGTTTAACACGGTTTGCGACGGGCTTTTCTAAAATTCGTCTGGAGGGAAAAGAGCCCCCGCTTGGCCTATGCTGTCCTCAGGAGGACGAAAGCCAACGGTGGCGTCGGTCTTCCGGATGTCACACTATACTATAAGGCTATGGCATTAGTTCGTATGCTGAACTGGGCGCACGATGGTCAGTCTAAACCTTGGGTCCCCTTGGAGAAAACGCTGGCGGGACGGAATCTTGCAGGTGCCCCGTGGATTCCGCCGGGTGATCGTGGACTGTCGGCCTGGACGTAACCCCTGACTATAGCCACACTTCGTATCTGGGATGGCCTTAACGCGTCTGGCGCCATGTCTTCCGGCATGTCCCCTTTGGCTCCCCTGGGTGGATTTCCCTGGTTCCCCCCGGGGGAGGATGTATGCTTTTTTAGCTCTTGGAACGCTGATGGCAAACTGTACTGCGGGAAATTTGCTCCTGCAGGCACTTTGCTACCCCTAGCGACTCTGCGCGACCGCTTCGGCGATTTTCCAATGTCCGACTGGCGATATAGGCAACTGACTGACTTCTTCGCCACACTCCCGACTGCTCCACGCCCGATTACTGGCCTCTCGGCCTTCGAGAAGTGGTTTGTTGACCCTCCGGAATCCCGCCATCTACTGTCGCACATGTACAAATTGTTATTGAGTGGGGTTTCCTCCTTGCCTCCCTATTTCATGAAGGAATGGGATAGAGAGCTGGGGGTAGAATTCGCTCCCCCACAACTCTCTCGCATTCTGCGATTGACCCATGTCTCCTCCATTAGCACCAGGATACAGGAGTCGGCCTATAAATTTGTAGCCCAATGGTACAGGACCCCTGCCAATTTAGCCCGGATTTTTCCGGGCTCGGACCCCCATTGTTGGAGGGGCTGCGGCCAGGTGGGCACTTTCCTCCACATTTGGTGGGAGTGCCCCCTGCTGCAGCCCTTCTGGAACGCCGTACATCTTTGGATATCCAAGCTGTCGCTTACCCCTCCTTCCCGCACTCCCCTTCAGTACCTGTTCCATGATACACGCTCCTCAATCAAACGCTACAAACGTAGTATAGTTCCTTTGCTGCTGAACGCCGCCAAGTGCCTCATACCGAGGCATTGGCGGAGTTCCACCTGCCCCACGCTGGTCAACGGGAGGTCAACCTGGTGATGGAAGCGGAACGGCGAGTTCTCACATCACAGGGCAGGGAGGAACGCTTTAAAGACACTTGGACGGGGTGGATGTATTACTCTGATGAGATCTCAGATGTGCACACACCTATAATTAGCGGCTGAACCCTAGGACTCCAGCCTGACCTTCTCCTGCCTGGGGCCCACGCCCCCAACCCGGACCTCCCTTTCCCTACCTGTTTTATCCTTCCCGTTTGTCTCTTCCCCTCTACTGTCTCTCTTTTTTTCTTGACTTTTTTTCTTTCTCACCATCTCTTCCCTGAGGCCAGTGGCTGATTCTGCGGAAGTTTATACTGTAACATGGATACTAATGTGCACTGATGTTAGAACTATGTGCAGTGTCTGTCGGGCTCTCCGGCCTCCTTTGCGGAGCTCCCTTTTTTGGGCGGCACTGACAGACACGGCGCATCCTGGGGGTCCTTGAATGTACTTGCTGTTTGGCCGATATTGGCACACGCCTTCACAATGCCTGATTGATTGACCCCTATGGACATTCCTGTTTCACTGATGGTGTCCGGACTGAACATAATGCCGATTGTGCCTTCTCTATGTTTCTTTTTCTAAATGCACTTCTGCACTCCTTTGCTATTTTATGTTTATGTATGTTATTTTGAACTTGTTAAATAAAGATTATTTAAAAAAAAAAATACCAACAAAATCATTCTCTTAATTTCTTACAAGATCTCCTGTTCTCTAGCTCCCTTGTCACTTACTCCCATGGCTGCCGAGCAAGGCCCTCTCATTCCTCCTGTATTGGATTGGATTGTAACTTTACTGTCCGCCCTTGTGTTGTAAAGCTCTGTGCTAACTGTTGGTGCTATATAAATCCTGTATTATAATAATAATAGTAGTAATCATTGATTGTCTGTTAATATTATAAGTAAGGCATGTAGGGTTTCCTTTTCAGCCTATTATAACTGCCTTTCGGAATAAGCCATGTAACATATTAAAGTGAGGTACACACTATAAGAAAATTGGGCTAACGATTGTCCGATTTTCTTTGTTGTTTCACAGCAAATTATAACAAATGAACGAAAATTCGTAGGACAAAGGCTTTTTTTTTGTTGTTTCTGATCGTGCGCAGTCTTTCTTTTCTGATTTTTCTTGTATGAAAATCCTACGAAAACGGTACACATTAAACCAAAATTGTTCGTTCTGTTCCCGTACAAGAAAGGTTTTGGAGTTTGTCCCTTCCGGAATGTTCTAATGAAAAGTCAGAATTGGCTGATGAAAATTGTTTACACACACTATACAAAAATCATACAAAAGTTCCTCGGACGTAAATGTTTGCCCGATTTTCTTATAGTGTGTACAAGCCTTAACATATATCTGATTTCAGACTCTTTTATTTAGGTCCTGTGCCTTTTGTTGATAATATTTTTCTCAGGAAAGTCATTGCTTCATTCTGATTGATCTCCAAGGGCTACAATTCTATTTTTGCTCTGATAAAACAAATTCTTTCTGTGGTCACTGTTGTCTGTATTTTTTTTACCATGAACATTAGCAATAAGATTACCAGTTCCAAAACAATTCCAGTGAAGCAAAATTTTGGCTTGTCCTAAAGTATTTTATAAAGATATCTAGAAGTACCATAATACCAATCAGTATCAGTCTTGTTAAATTCCTTCATTTTTTTCATGAGACCCAGTTAATGCAACCCTCTACATTTGTGTCATGTTCTACGTCTCTATTTAATATAAGGGATCCTGTACCATGCTCTAGTAATTAATTATCACTTTTATACTCACTTTCAGAATACTTTTAACACAGGCTGCAAATTGTACAACCTTTTCTATACACCTCAGGGTTAATTTCCTAAATGCAAATAGACTGTTCACTTTGCTAGGGAATTTGCAACTTGCAAACTTTAAATGGAAATTTTCCCCAGAGGTTAGTGAGTGTGGTGAAATTTAACTTTGTAAAACATACCCAATCATGTGGATGATCGAAAAAAAAAAAAAAAAATAGCAGTATTTTAAGCGTGACTGGATAATGGAAATCAACAGAGCTTCATTTCATTCACTAAGCTCTGGGGGAAATTCCCTTGCAAAGTGAACAGCCTGTTTGCTTTTAATAAATCACTTCCTTGTCTCTCCCAAAGTACTGTTGTGGATTTTGACAGCACAATTAGATGGTAGCCATATTTCTATAACACACATTTACTGGGGGATGTTATGAATAGATATGTGATATTTTCAGAGTATATATTTTCTTCTGTGCTGTTCATAATGAAAGATGAACTTTAGACAAGCATATCAACACATCTAACTTTGTGCTTGTGATATACACACCTGTCTTGGGATATAGGAACCTGTGCAAGTCAACACTGCCATTCCCTTGATCCTCACTGCAGATGCACAGCTTCACCAATAATCAGTAATTCTGCATGCAACATAGCTAGACTGTCTTCTGGTGCTGCTTCTCCACTAAAGCCTCGTACACACGCGTCGAAAATTGGCAGGGAATTTTCGGCCAACGTCCGATCTGCCGATTTTCGGCTTGTTAGTATGATGCTTCAGAAAACCAACTCCGACTTTTCAGCTGAAAAAAATCTGGTGTGCAGACTATAAAATTTTTGTTGGCCGTCAACACAACGGGCGATTTTCGTCAGTACAGATTTCGACAGGGAAAAATCTGATGAGCAAGTCTGGGCATGCTCAGTGAAGAAAAAACACAAAGAAAACAAACTCATGACATCACTTCTGAAGTAGAATTTTGTTGGCCGAGAAAATTTGTGTGCAGTCTAGGCACATTCCAACCGACAAAACACAACTTGGACAAAAGTCGGACGATCGGTCGGCCGATAATCGTTGCGTGTGTACGGGGCTTTAGTGTTTAAGTGATGTTGTACAGGGGGTAAGAGGAAGGAAATACCTTTGCAGTGTGATTTGAGCCCATATAAATGAATGCAACAAATTGCATGCGGTTTTCTCCACCACTTCTGTGTGAACCCAGGCTTGTCATAGACTTCAGGAGCGGTGCAGGAAACTGCATGCGATTCGGACAGCAATCGCGTGTGCAATCTCATGTGTTTCTTTGCCGTGTCATTTGTGCCCATTAATTTTGTATGGGCTCAAATCGCACCGCAAAGTTATTGGTACTCGGTATCGGTGAGTACTTGAGCACAAGGATCAGTACTCATACTCGGCAATAAAAAAAAAAAATAATTATCTGTGCAACCCCAAGTATTTACATGCATTAAGGTAGAACTAAAAAAATTACAAAGAAACTGCGCTTGAGCTAAAAAGAAGGAAACAGAATAGGTAAAAAAGTGACAAGATGCAGTGACTCTACCGTGGGGCATTTCACACATTGTAACATAAAAAGGGTTACACTACCAAATGAAACACACATTAATAGACAATAAGTGAAAATCATGTACACTCTCCCCAATTCAGGGGTAAAGCCAAACCACAAAGGAGTCCACGTGAAACACAAAAATTGAAAAACAGGAGACACAGTCCTCTTCTTAAGTGTTTAAAAACACAAGCATATATGAACTCTTAAGAAGAGGACTGTGTCTCCTGTTTTTCAATTGTTGTGTTTCACGTGGACTCCTTTGAGGTTTTGGATTTGACTTTACCCCTGCATTCGGGAGAGTGTACATGATTTTTACTTATTGTCTATTCACCACTTCTGGACAGGAAGGTTTTACCCCCTGAATGACCAGGCCATTTTTTTGCGATATGGCACTGCGTTACTTTAACTGACAATAACACGGTCGTGTGATGCTGTACCCAAACAAAAATGTATGTCCTTTTTTTCCCCACAAATAGAGCTTTTTTTTGGTGGTATTTGATCACCTCTGTGCTATAAACAAAAAAAGAGTGACAATTCTGAAGAAAAAAACAATATTACTTTCTGCTATATAACATTCCCAGTAAAAAAAAAAAGTAAAATCCCAATAAGTGTATTTTGATTGGTTTGCGCAAATGTTATCGCGTCCACAAACCAGGGTAAAGATTTATGTAATTTTTATTTATTTATTTTTTTACTAGTAATGGCGGCAATCAGCGATTTTTTGCGGGACTGTGACATTGTGGCGGACAGATCGAACCCCTAACAGACATTTTTGACACTTTTGGGAGGACCAGTGACATTACTACAGTAATCAGCGCTAAAATGATGCACTGTTACTGTACTGACACTGGCAGGGAACGGGTTGACACCAGGGACGATCAAAGGGTTAAATGTGTCCCTAGGGGGTGCTTTCTAACTGTGTGGGGGATGGGCTAGCTGAATGAACACAGAGACATGTGTTCCTAAATAGGAGGAACACGGGATCCCAGTGTTCATTACTGACAGACCAGCTGTCTGCCGTGTTTACATTGGCAGACCGCTGTTCTGTCTCCTCGTGGAGCAATCGCAGATGTCTGCTAGGCACCAGACCCGCTGATTGGCTCCCCCTGTGGCCAATCGGCGCGTGCGGGCACCCCCACCACCGGTCCCGCGAAGCGACGGACAGGTACATTGTTTTGCGGGACAGAGCCAACATGCCGCAGTAAAAGTACGGCTGCTGGTCAGCAAGCGGTTAATGTGTATTTCATTTAGTAGCATGACCCTTTTTATGGTAATATTAAAGTGTAAGTCCACCCTAACACTAAAATCTCTGCATCTACAGACATCCATAATCTAACACTAACCTATCTAGCCCTGTAAAGAAGAAATCAGTATACATAGTTTGTTTAAAGCCGATCCGATCTGGTCCCCAGCGGTGGAAGCTCTGCAGAGGACCTGGACGACAACGACTGTGAAATAATGGGGAGTGACATCACCCATAGACTTACTATGGGGCTTCCATTGTCAGATGTGTCCTCTGCACCCGCCTCCACAGCAAAGCCGCCGCTGACAGCTCAGAATAGAATCGGGTCGGATCGGCTTCAAAAAAGGTAAGTATACTGATTTCTTCTTTACAGGGCTAGATAGGTTAGTGTTAGATTGTGGATGTCTCTAGATGCAGGGATTTTAGTGTTAGGGTGGACTTCTACTTTAAAGTAGAACTAAAGGAAAAAATGTGGTATTTTCATTTTTCGGTAGAGTAGGAAATTATTTTTTTCTGTCTATGTCAGATTAGGAATATTTCTCCTTACTTCTTTTCCTTTAGAGGCAGCAAGAAGTGAGAAGAAACTTCTCCTTGTTCCATTGACAGTTGTCATGGGAATAAGTGTGCCCTTAAGATTTCTCCTTTATTCCTGTTATGATGGCAACTCAAAATGTTGGTTTCTACCTTGTTTTCCATCCAATTGATTGCGGTTACCAGGATAAATAAAGTAATTCTCCCTAATGAGAACATAGACAGCAATAAAAACCTGACAGTGGTTCTAACCACTCATACTCTATCCAAAACTAAAATAAAAGTTGTGGCTTTAGATATACTTTAAAATACAATCAATTATTTTGTGTCAGTAAATACACAACTGCATTAACTGTTATTTTTAATATCTGTTTGGCGTTAACATTCTTTCAGATAATAGCAGAGACTTTTTTAGCTTTGTGCCAAAGCATACTGAGCTTTCAGACAAACAAGAGTATAGCATATTGAGTCTTTACCAGTTAGTTCTGCTGAACAGTAATAGAATGCACTGCACATAGAACTAATTATTATTAACTTGTATAGCCAGCTTTAACAGTTAATCATATACTTGGCTTGCTAAATTTGGAATATAAGGCTGCTGTGTATTAAATACTGTTATAGATTTACATAGGAAAACGTATCCTGTATAAAGATCAAATGTAGATATATGTAATGAGTAATGCTCCTGTATAGGAATTATTAGTGACTAATAACATAGTCATTGTTGCTGTGAAATAAAAAAAAGCTGGTATAACATGGACAAGGATTTCAGCTTTCACAAACATCACTGAGCATTGGACTTCTTCTCTTTACTCATTCACTTTCTCCTGTTTGTTTTTCCCAATATCTCTAAAGGATAACTGAACCTCAGAACCAAAATGTAATATATTGCAGCCTACCACACCTTAGACACGGTGGTTGCATTACTTTTCATTTTTCAGGCTAAGAACATTTTCTGCAAGTACAGAAAATATCTTCTGATCTTCCAGAAATGCAGTGTCCTTGTCACCATTTGTGAATTGAACTGAAAGAAGAAGCAATCTTATATCCCTTCGGTAAAATACTAACCTCCCTCTAAGTAATAGTACTGACCTCTAATGTGAAGTAGAATAGAAGGAGACCAGCGCTATGGATTATTCCAGAGAATATTGCTTATAAAAAATAGGAAGCAGCCACCAACCAACCCCTAAGAATTAGGGGTCAAATATTATAAAAATGGAGAGTATTTGGAATCGGCGCTACCTAATAAATATATAATAAAACAGTGGTGTATCCAGACCATAGAGTGTCACTCTATAACAATTGTGCAAAATAAAGTGCCAGTGCAAAGGTGTATTGGATCAATAAAATCGTGCAGATAAAACTTATGGCTGGATAAGTTAAAAGACACAAAGTGCTGGTGAAAATATTGGTGAAAATGCACTTCACATTAAATATTTTCACCAGCACTTTGTGTCTTTTAACTTATCCAGCCATAAGTTTTATCTGCACGATTTTATTGATCCAATACACCTTTGCACTGGCACTTTATTTTGCACAATTGTTATAGAGTGACACTCTATGGTCTGGATACACCACTGTTTTATTATATATTTATTAGGTAGCGCCGATTCCAACTGACCTCTAATGCCCCAAATGATGGCGATGAACAAAGTAGTGCAGCCTTTGGTGACAACACTGCTTCTTCATAGCCTAATGCACTTAGAAGCGCCTTTCTCTGTACATGTCTTCTTCATAGATATAATACAGTATAGTGGGGTTGGGATTTATCAAAAGTGGAGCAGAAAGAATCTGGAGCAGTTGTGCATGGCAACCAATCACCTTCTAACTTGCGTTTTCAAAGTTCAGCTGAACAAGCTGAAGTTAGATGCTGATTGGTTGCCATGTACAGCTGCTCCAATATATGTCTAATCTAGTCTTGATAAATTCCACTCAGTGAGTGAGCGTGGTCACCGTAGGGCAGGAAGTGGATAGGAAGTTCAGAGGATTTCCAGGTAAAAAGAAAAAAAGGAGGAAAAAAGCCTGTAAACAGAAAATGAATACAGCCATTACTTTTCAGGGCTGGTAAGCTTCAGTATACGGATTTCATTTTTGTTTTAAGGCTACACTTTAAACTTCAGCACTGTAATGTTTTCAGCACCACATGAGAGGCTTTAAAAATCACGTGACTTGTTATTTTTGGTGTAACAGTACATGGAATTCCATTTTTCTATTTTGTATTTTTTTTTTTTTATATAAATGAGATCAACAGCATGGGGTTAGCTCCCTCGGTGCTTTTTAGGTGAACACACCCAGGTTATACAAGCATATGGTTCATTTTCATTTTCTAAATATTTTCCAATAAACATTGCTTAGCAGTCGGGTATTTTTTGCATATCCAACCACCACCTTACTTCTATGGCAGTTTAAAGTTAACCATCCACCCTTTCTAAACCTTCAAGTTTTGCTTTAAGAGCAGACAGCATTAGGGGCTTTCCATTTCCTAACTTTAATTGGGCAGAAAATCCTCCTAAGAGCAAAACAACTGCTTCTGTGCAACCCTCTAATTCTGGATGCATTCTACTACCAAGACCTTTATTCCCCAGAATTCTGATTTAAGGTTCAGTTGTATAACTAATCCCCCATCTACCTGCTATTCCCTAATCTTTCCAATGTTAGCACCGGAGTAGATGATAACAATTTGCCTATTGATACTCAATGTATAGTGGGAGGTCTTTGTAGAGCTTAGCATCAAAGATAAGGTGTTAGTTTCAAATTTAGAAAAGTTATAGCATCAATAAGTGAGAGTTACCAGACTTACGGCGATGCACAGAGGATAACTTTGTGGCTAATAAACCTTAAAGCAGGTGCCTTGTGGTGCCTGTTCTTATGTGGGACTTTTAAGCTTAGCTTGGTTATATTTATATCCAGATGTACTATGATTTTCATGTATCTTATTTACAGTGTTAAGAACTTCTTGTACCTGTGTAGCATATGAAAATGAGTACTCTACACCAGTATTACTCAAACTTTTTTCAGTCGAGGCACCCTTTATAATTAAAGACAATCTCAAGGCACCCTTAAAAAAGATGGACAGTCTCGAGGAACCCCATTTAAAATGTAAAAAACTATTTTGATAGTTTTACATAATGCAGCAACACATAGGAAACCCAACGTTAGAGGTGATTTATTCTTCTAAAGCAAATACACTTTTACACACTGGTATTGACTAGTATTCCAATGTTTCTCTTCTCCCTCAATTTCTCTCCATCAGTCAGCTAATGTGACCTCAGTGCTGAGGGAGAGGGGCACAATGCAGCAACACATAGGAAACCCAATGTTAGAGGTGATTTATTCTTCTAAAGCAAATACACTTTTACACACTGGTACTGACTAGTATTCCAATGTTTCTCTTCTCCCTCAATTTCTCTCCATCAGTCAGCTAATGTGACCTCAGTGCTGAGGGAGAGGGGCACAAGAGGGTCAAACAAGGATGCTGTGGAGGCAACTGATATCCTTCTTATTACTGGTGGCATTGGTTGTTAGGATGCCATTGTCTAGAAAGTCGTAATGGTGCATAATGAGAACCCGTGGCTTTGTGTAACTAAAAGGCAGGTCCACCTTCTGGCTTGTATACAATCCTTGATAAATTTTTGGGCAATTTTGCCAAGGCACCCCTGAAGAAACCTCAAGGCACCCCAGGGTGCCTGGGCACCCTGGTTGAAAAAGGCTGCTCTACACTACATGCATCAGGGAACACACACACATTTAATGAATCTGTCACTGAGACTTACAAAAAGGCACCACAAATATTGGCATGACAGGCTGGCCCATACAATGCCCTACTTGTTTCTTATGAATTATTTAGACAAAAAAGCAGGGCTCCCAAATACAGCTCATCAGTTAAATTAACAAAACTGTGGGCACATTTCATAGATCCCACTTAAAAAAATGTGGTGCTTAAAAATATGGCCTACGTTAGTTTATTACATCACATTTCACTAGTCATGGATCTCAGTTATTTACCTGGTATCTCAGTAAATATATAATATCAGGATCTAGTGTCAGTAAACGCCGGTCTCTAATATATATACAAAAGTAAACAGGAGGCCTTGTCAAGGCCGTGTTGGCTTTGAGGCCTAACTCAACAAGCTCTTCTGGTGGTGTGGCATACCTTTTTTAATTTGTTAGGTAATTTGTTCTCAATTTTGAATTTTATTCATATTTATATTTTCTTTTCTGTTCACTTCTAGAAAATGTGCATGTGGCTCCTAATATTGAAATAAATGCAAACAAAATGCAATAGTGATTATTAGATTTGGTCTGCCGAAGTGCGTCCAGGCTTGTGCTATGCGTATGACATGACCTACATTACTTAAAGTAGAGAATGCAGATAATCAAAAAATAAGAACAGACGGGCATCAAGTGCTGCATACAAGAAGCCTTTCTCAACTAATAACAGGTACTGTAAAGTGAGAGACAATGCAGGGATGATCGATACCACATCATATATCTCATTTAGAGGTTAGCAAAGCAATGCTGGTGAAGGCTTGCTATTACAGTAAAGTGCTGACACAACAACCAAATGCAATATTTTATCCTCTGTGGTTGGCAGCCAGGCCACTGTAAACTAACCAGCCGGCATGTTTGCTGTGCCAGATGACACAGTTTTTTTTTTTTTTCATAATTGGTTTGATCTGAATGTTTTCATAACTAGTCACTAAAACAAACTCCGCTACTCTTCAACTGTGTGTCAAAAGTGTCAATCTTTACTACTAGCAGTTTAATGAGCTATGTTATGTTGAGACTTTTTTTCGCCCATGTGCAACTGGATATCTGCCAGCTGCCAAAGTGTGAAGACCGCGCTATCTATCTATCTATCTATCTATCTATCTATCTATCTATCTATCTATCTATCTATCTATCTATCTATCTATCGTTACATATTTGTTGAGGTTGAATAAAGACAACAGTCCATCCAGTTCAACCTGTGTAGGTGCGTGTGGACCTATTAATTTCCCATACCCCTGAATGTTTTGATCTTGGAGACGTATGTCGCATTGTATGGCCTTGTGTCCTCTTACATTCCTTGTGACTGAATTTTTTTTTTCTATGCTGAGATCACCGTTGAGGTATTTGTAAATCGCTATCATCTATCTATTTATCTATCTCATAAATTACACATACACACACCAAAGTCATGCCTTCCAACCCATTTCCAGAACACTTACTATGCGAGTCACCCTTTTCTCGAGATCCATCCACTTTCCCATCTGAATTGATCCTTAGGAAGAAGCCCCCATTCTTACAATAGAGTCTTTTGGGATCCTTGAAGTTTCCTGGGGGGAACGGACTGCTACCCCCATCATCTGGTCCTGTTGGGAGGGTAGTGATGCTCCCAGCTGCCATTACCACCTCCAGGGTTCAGAGAGCTACTCTTTCTTCCTGAAACAACAGCACACAGTCAGTAAGGGTTCAACAGGTAGCGGTGTCTCCTAAATAGCCGTTGTTTCTTCAGCGTCTTTCCCTCGCCTGGGCCTCCTCACTGTTCATTCAATTACTAGCAGCTGGAAGTAGGACCAGCTTATGCTGTTTTAGGTATTTCCATCGTCACACGGATCTAAAAGCCACTGTACTGCAGACGCATACTGTAAATACGAAATCGGTACATAGGATGCTCTGTCCTTTAACTTCAGCTCTGCTCTTCTGTAAAGCCTGCAAGTGTTTGACCCATGCTTCCTATAAAGAAGTGCGTAGTGCTTGCTTTATAAATGAGAGCAGAGGTGGCTGGAGCCAGGGGCACTGTGCAGGCTGCTCTTCATCCTGATCCAGCCCTCTACCATCAAGGCTTGTTATGTCAGAATGGCCTTATTTATTTGTATAGGTGAAGCTCTCCTTCTCCACCTCTTTTTCTTCCTCCTACTGCTTCTAAGTTCAGGGCAACTAACAGCCAGAGTGTCTCAGGGATGTTGTGACAGTCTCTCAGCCAGCACGTATTTTCCCAGCCCCTCAAGTGTAGGAAGCTAAAGGAAAGCCCAGTGCCAGAAAGCAAATGGACTATAAGAAGCGGTATAGTGTTCCTGAGTATTTTCTTAGACAGGCTCTGCCAGTCACTTCTCAGCATTCAGTTCCCTCCCCCCCAGCACTGAATTATTTTGCAGGGCAATCAAGGGAGGAGGCAGAGACAGAGGAGATGGGGGGTTTGTGCTAGACAGGAGGCTGCCAGATCTTTTATTATTAAACTGACTTTCTAAAGCACTCTGTCCAAGGAGGCAGGCGGGCTGCAAAAAAACATTTAAAGTACCAATAAGAGTCCTGGTGTCATCTGGACTGTATGAAGCAGTCGTACCCCACGCAGACCACATTTCCAATGTATATTTCAGTTTAGCAGATCAACCAAACAATTTACATTCATGCATGACACAAAGTTTAACATTTAACGTGGTTCTTATTATTACATCTGTACTAACCAAGCCTGACTAAATCCTGAATTTAAAGCCTGTTTAGTCAAAAAAAAAAAAAAAGAAATCAGCAGTACTTTCAGTCAATGAGAAGTGTTCCTTGTGTGGCTGGCTGTAGTTTTAGCTCAAAATCCTCTGTCTTTTGATCCCCCCTCAGCTATAATCTTCCAGTCCCTTGGCGGTTATTATGAGCCACAAGACCTATTATATGCACTGGCCAAGAGCCCGACTATGCCCACCTTTCCACCCCCCCCTTCCCATCATAGAAGCTGTACTATAGCTTTTTTCAATGAAGAGTTTTGTATGAATGGAGGAGGGGTTAATAAATGAAAGGTGTGCCTCCTCCATTTTTGGATGATTTTTGATTGATGGAAGCTTTAGTTCAGTGTCTATAAATTGAGGAGGGGGGCAGAAAGGACAAGCATAGCTGGCACTCTAAACAAGTGAATACGACATGTCCCTTTGCTCGTATTACCCTCTTAAACAAAAGCAAGGAGAGTAAAGGCCATAAACCGGGATAAAAAGTTTCCCCATATAGTTCACCCAATACACAGCTCACCAATACAGTGTTGTCACTATGTCTATAGCCATACAGCAAAAAAAGAAAAAAATGGTCCCTGTAACTAGAAACTAGGATAGAGAATGACAAAGAGTATAGCATAATTGGGTAGTTTAAAAATAGTATTTATTTATACATTTTATTTCATATCAAAAATTGCCTCTAATTTTAAAATTAAGGGTATTGAGGACACACAGAAAACATACATATTCACGATAACAGTGCTTGTCATCCATGCTTTCATACAAACAAAACATAAAACATGAATTATAAAAACATCCGGATGCCAAGTATTTCACTACACAGGGCTCTATCACGGCTATCCACCATATATGAGTTTATCAATTGCAGTTTAAGCAAGGATAGTCGTCCTGCGAGTGAACCCCCTTGGGTGCTCGAGCTATAAGGGATTAGATATGTTTTAACTTATAGCTGGGTGGATACTCTCCCATATAGGGCTAAGCTTTTAAACATTCCACTAAGGTTTCAATAGTAGTTTTAACAGCTATGGGGAATTTATCCAACCCAAAGTCAAATTTAGGGCAGGTAGGTAAATCCAACAGTCTTACTGTTTATATTAGGAGAGATAGTAAAGAGTGGATGTCACTTGTGGAGCAGATTTTTTTTAGAGCTGCTGATAGATAATAACTATAGGTGTAGCATACTGCTCTTTTAGCAAAAGACAGAGAGATCTGGTTTCCACAGCACCTGAGTCTCTGGTATGTTTTTAGCAAGTATATAGAGGGTTAGACTTTGAGGCTCCATGCACACTGGCTTAGAAATCGCTGCTTCTACAGGAGTTTTGTGTTCTGCCCTCTCTCTATAACCAAGCTGGTAATACTCCCCCCCCCCCCCCGGCCATGCCCCCCTCCATGACTTTTCCATCAAAATCAATAATGCAATCATCAATCCCTCCCCTCATGCCAGGGTACTAGGTGTAATCCTAGACTCTGACATGTCCTTTCAGCCCCAAATTAAATGATTGTCAAAAGCTTGTAGACTTCACCATCGTAACATCTCACCCTGTTTTAACAAATGAAACCACCAAGCTACTCATTCATTCCCTTGTTATCTTTCGCCTCGACTATTGCAAATCCCTTATCATAGGTCTTACTCTCCATTGGCTATCCCCTCTTCAGTCTATCATGAATGCCGCTGCCAGGCTTGTCCATCTTACCAACCGCTCAGTGTCTGCCACCCCTCTCCGCCAATCCCTACACTGGCTTTTAATCGCCTAGCGAATTAAATTCAAAATACTAACAACATACAAAGCCAGTCACAACTCTGGCCCGAGCTACATGACAAATCTTGTCTCCAAAAATCACCCAAACCGTCCTCTTCGCTCCTCTCAAGACCTCCTACTTTCAAGCTCCCTTGTCTCCTCCTCTCATGCTCATCTCCAGGACTTCTTAAGGGCCTCGGCCATCCTCTGGAACGCTCTACCTCAACCTGTCTGGCTATCTCCTACTCTAGCTGCCTTAAGGCATTTCCTGAAAACTCATCTCTTCAGGGAAGCCAATCTCTCCTCCAACTAATCTTTTACCTCTTCCATCAGCTCATATCCCACAGTTACAACCTTTTGTACCACCTGCCCCACTGTATTAGATTGTAAGGTCTTCTGAGGAGGCCGCTCTTAATCCTCTTGTATTTTATTGTATTGTAACTGTATTGTCTCCCTATTATGATGTAAAGCGCTGGGTAAACTGTTGGCGCTATATCAATCCTGTATAATAATAATAATAATTACAGGCATATTTTAAGCTCAACGTTTGGTTTTCTTTTCTGATTGGAGCTGTCTGGCAGGAAAAAACGCAAAAAACTTGCCTAAACTATGTACGAAAAATACTGGCCTAAGTTCCTGGCCGTGGACGGCTGAGGATTTTCCAAGATGGCGTCGGGTGAGTCCTAGCGTCTAATTGACATCACTTTCCATCGCCATCTTGCGCATTCGCAGTGGCAATTAATGGCGTCCGCGCTTCCTAGAGCGTCCTAATGGACGCTGCAGGTGAGGAGTAAATAAGGGGGAGGAATGCAGGGCTAATTGGCGCTGCAACCACCTGGGGAAACTCGTGTGTTTAAGGAAAGGACAACTTAGGTAAGATGAGGAATTATTCTACAAGGGACTGAGCTTCTTTTTGGGACTTGGTTGTGAAATTGATGCAATGTTGCCCTATTGCAGGTGTGTGGAGGGGCCTTTTTGGCTCCACCCTAATGGAAGGGAAGATATTTTTCTAGTAATCAGATGTCAGCTGGTGATATTGCTGTTGCTATATGACGGCCCAGGGAAGTGCTTTTGCAATCTTTGAGTGAGCAGGAGCAATTTAAGATATTTCTTGATATCCTAATTATGTAAAAGAGTTGTCAAATTATCAAGCACTAAAATTTAGATAGTTAAAGTGTAATCATTATATTTTTACAATGTTTCCTTAGGTGTTCAGAATCTGACCCTTAGTGCTTCTTATGGTACACTGATATCCATCCAAATATGTGCACTTATTTGGTTCAGAGACAATTGAGTACTGTCCGTGATACTTTTTTTATTTGCACTAACATACAATATTTCAGGACAAGCTTTCGGGGTATGTCCCCTTCATCAAGATCCAAGCAGTACTGATCCACAAAATGTTAGCAGCATGGTAAAGAAACACAAAATCTCTGAGCCAAAGGAAAAAAAAAAAAAGTAAAACCAAACAAACATAAGTTTAACTGGCATGGTAATAAAACTAGTTTGATTAGTGAGATAAGATAGAGGGAGAGTTGAAGACAGGGGAAGGTGGGGGGGGGGGATAGTCAAGGAGGGGGTCGTAAAACTGTAGGATAATGAGAAAGGAAACCCATATCTAAGTTTAAGCCGTTATTTTTTGTGTCAAAAAGAAGTATCATTCTTAGTTCAAAAGTTTTCCTTTCCTGCATGGTTCTGAAATTCCCTTTAAGAACTAAAACATTGAGGTCTTCTATAGTGTGGTCCGGTTGTGAAAAATGATGTCCCACAGGTGTACAGAAACTATCTTCTTTATGTTCCTTGATGGTATGTCTGTGCAAATTCATTCTCGCTTGCAACTTCTGTCCTGTTTTGCCTACATAAGATCCTTTGCTACATCTTTTGCATTGGATGAGGTACACAACATTACTGGAGGTGCAGTTGTATGATCCCATAATATTAAAGGTCCCATTTGTGTGTGTGACACTTTTAGACAGATTGATCTGGTTGCACAGTTTGCAGCGTTTTTTATGGCAGGGTTTGCTCCCATTATTTGCGACTTCATAATCAGAATGAAGTTTTCTGCTGATTAGTTTATGTCTGAGGTTGGGTGGTTGTCTGAAAGCCAGTATTGGAGGTTGTTGGAATATTCCTTTCAGAGTTTCATCTTCTGCTATGATGGGTTGTAAATCTTTGATTATCTTTCTTATCCCTTCTAGTCCTGGATTGTATGTGGTGACTAGAGGCACACGGTTATTTGTTTTTTTCTCTTTGTATTGGAGAAGATTTTCCCTTTGGGTTTTCAAGGCTGTGTTTATGCCGGTGTTGATGGTTTTGTCTTTGTAACCTTTCTTACGGAAGGAGTTTGCTAGTGTTCTGAGATGTTTATCTCTGTCTTTTGGGTCTGAACAGATTCGGTGGTATCTGATGGCCTGGCTGTGTATGATGGCCCGTTTAGTGTGTTGGGGGTGAAAACTGGAACTGTGGAGATAGCTGCATCGGTCAGTCGGTTTCCTGTATATCGAAGTATGAAGCTTGTCATCTCTGATGTATACTGTGGTGTCTAGGAAGTTAGCATGACTGCTAGAATAATCCATTTTAAGTTTGATAGATGGGTGAAAGGTGTTGATCAATGAAAAAAATTGTTTGAGATTTTCCTCACCTTCTGTCCATATGATGAAAATATCATCAATATAGCGATAATATCTGTATGGC
Organism: Pelophylax lessonae; assembly: GCF_965119305.1. Classification (NCBI taxonomy): domain Eukaryota; kingdom Metazoa; phylum Chordata; class Amphibia; order Anura; family Ranidae; genus Pelophylax; species Pelophylax lessonae. Next base: position 630,774,783 of record NC_138768.1, on the reverse strand, counting down.
TTATGTTGTATGCTGTTCAGGAATTTGTCCTCCAGATCAGCCATAAATAAGTTTGCATACTGGGGTGCCATTTTACTTCCCATAGCAGTACCCATACACTGGAGATAGATGTCGTTATTGAAAGTGAAGTAGTTGTGTGTAAGAATGAATTCGATAAGCTGTGTAACATCCTCAGCACTGTATTTGTGGTTTGGTGAGGATGATAAGAATCTGTGACATGCAGCCAATCCATTACCTCAAGCACTTATTTGGTTAAAATCCTAGTTGTCCTTCACTTGGTCTTTGTGGTTAGGAGTTTTCCCCTGCAAATTTGAAGGTGCAGTGACTGAGTGGAATACAATGTTCCTTAGGTAAATCCAATAAATGTAGGCATAATTGTTTTGTTTTATTATGTAATACAAATTGCGATATATATGTGTGATTGTTTGCTATATGGACATTATGTTTGTCATACAATAAATAATAATATTATTATTTGTTTATTATTAGCTTATGCAGATAATATCCAGACAAAATCTCCTGAAGAAGCTATGACTTCCTAGCGAAACATGTCAATAAAGTTTGGTTTATTGACGTATGCATAAGGATAATTTTATATGATGAATTTTAATATGGTGATCAATAAAAACTTTTTATTTTAAATATTGTTTGTAAAGAAATACTGTAAAAGCACCTTATAAACTTTAAAAATACAAACTGCTTTATTTGTTATTTAAACTCAGGGTGTGGTGCATGTGATTAAATGGGCCATTCATTCATTTAGCATTCATCTATGTACAAAAAATGCTTTATATGAGCATTTTTTTTCTGCCAAGGGAACTGTTTTTTTTTTTTTTTTTTTAAGCACAGTGTGCATGGAGCCTGACTCAATGGTATTCACTTTAAAATGGGATAACACACAGAGGCTTTGCTGGTTATTTTAGGATTTAACTTGCACCTTTAGTTAGTGATTATTGGCCACATTGGTGATCCCTATAACCATGCAGTGAGTATGTGAATTAAAGTACTTGATATACACATACACAATTGATAGCTGTATATGCTGTATGTTTTGTTATTCAGGTTTTTATATTGTTTTGTTTGTATGGAAGCATGGATGACATGCACTGTTATCCTGATAATGTGTGTTTTCCTTTGTCTGGGTGTCCTCGATACACTCTATTTTTAATAAGAGGCAATTTTTGATCTGAAATAAAATTTATGAATAAATACTATTTTTAAACTACCCAATTATTCTATACTCTTTGTATTAACTTCTGCAGCATCAGAAGATTAAGACTGCAGTAGTGGGGGTGGGGGTGGGGTATGTGTGTGTGGGGGGGGGGGGGGGGATCAGCCAGCAGAACAAGGCACAGTTCGCATTAACTGAATTGTACAGTACCTTGTGGTGATTTTTTTTTTCAATTGACTAATTTTAGGCTTTATTTTTTATTGTAATACTGAAAAGGATAATGTATTTGTGAATTTACAGTGATGGACTGAGGGGCAATTCCTGTAACCAGCATACATCACTATAGGGTGCTCCATTGTGATATGCGCTGGATACAGGAATTGCCCCTCAGTTCATCATTTGTGTACTTTCAACTCCTTGTCATGAATCTGATATAGATTGTATGCTTTGGTAAATCTGACGTATGCAGCTGATACTTCAGACGATAGTTGCCAAGTGGTCCCCAACAGTTTCAGTGAAGTTCTTCAAGATAGTATAAACATTGTTTCCTCAATTCAGTCAATATACATTGCTTGCTAACTTTGAGCCCTAAAAAAGGGGGTGAGTGTTGGCCCCCAAAATGCATTGTTTTTCTTTTTGGTCTAATATTGAATTAAATTTGTAACTGGACTATCAATTCATGGTTAGATGCTTCAATCAAAAACCCATATATCGGTGCCAGCCAGCCACCCACCACAGGGTGCCAGCAAGGCAGCCAGCCACCCACCACAGGGTGCCAGGCAGCCACCCACCACAGGGTGCCAGCAAGCCAGCCATTAAGCATTAAACAAAAATTAACATGTTCAGTACCAGATTTGTGTAAAAAATTGTCTTTATTTTTCAAAACTTTAAATGTACAAAATATAGGCCCATATCGGCCGATACCGATACGTTGTGACCAAAATATCGGTATCAGCTCTGAAAAAAACATATTGGTCTATCCCTAATTTGTACCATAAACCAAGATAGCTGTAAGAATACTTTAATGTAAAAGCTGCCAGCCCGAATATCAGACACCCCATACAAATGCCACTGCAATGCCGTTGGATAGCAACCAATACCAATAAGACAGCCCCGAGAACCAGTGTGAAACTTTGGGGTTGATTTACTAAAGGCAAATAGATGTGCACTTTGCAAGTGCAGATGCGCTCTTCAAAGTGCAGTTGCTCCTTAGCTTAGTAAATGAGGCAAAGCTTCACTTTCCAAAGAATACCCAATCACATGCAAGAAAAATAAAAAAATTTAAAAACAGCATTTTTGTTTGCACATGATTGGATGATAGAAATCAGCAGAGCTTAACCTCATTCACTAAGCCTTGGAGCAATTGCACTTTATAGAGTGCAACTGCATTTGCAAAGTGCACAGTCTATTTGCCTTTTGTAAGTGCAACATTTTGCCTCTGTACAGGAGCTTTCTTTAATAGAGACCCATCGCTGCTGCTCTTTCTCCTTGGGCAGGGTGATTGGTCTTGTTTTCGCCCCCCTCCTGTAATTTTCTGGAGGCAGCCTGTAGTGTGTGCAGCCTGCTGGGTCACTCCTACAGCTCAACTCTCTGTATAGGCTCTGTACAGCACAGTGGTAAAGTCACTGCTACCTAAAGAAAGTCAAATCTGGGCTTGCAAAGGCATTTGCTGCTCAAGAAGTGTATTTATATCTTCTGTGGCTATAGAGAAATATATTTCAATTCAGTTTTTAGTGCGTGGAGTTCAGCTTTAAAAACATACAGTATTTTTACCGCTACACTAGAAATACTTGCAGTCACTATTTCCTACAACTAAAATGCCAATCTTAGTTGTTAACTTAAAAAAAAGTCAAAATGACCCAAAGAGTATTACAAGGCTTCAGTATCTAGTTTTGATCAAGAGGTAGGTCACATCTACTTCATGCATGAAGAATGATCCACAATCTCACCGCTCAGATGGAACGAGTTTCAGATTATAACAGACGCTGTATGTTTGTGTCCAAGATCCTTGTGAATACTAATTTACTCACACAATTGTATGCATGCTGTCCCCATCAATGATTTACAGATCCTTTAAGTACCTTCTGGGTCAAGATAGTATTAAACAGGGCAATGAAGGATTACAACAGTAGATGACCCTGAACAAAAAAAAAAAAAGAAAACTAGAAAGAAATAACGTAGGAAGGTAGAAACCATTAATGGAATGTGGGTCAGACCCCAGTGATGCAGGAGCACAAGGGGGAGTTACAAATCTGATTAAAGGTACCAATAATGAGAATATCATGAATGCTGCTGCCAGACTCATCCACTTTTCCATCAGTTCAGTGTGAACAACCTCTTTCTTCATTGGCTTCTGATCACCCAACAAATAAAATTCAAAATACTAACCACAACATGCAAAGCCATCCACAACTCTGCCTTCAGCTACTTTACCAACCACATCTGAAAATATCAACCAAACCATCCTCTTTGCTCCTCCCAAGTTCTCCTGCTCTCTAGCTCCCTCATCACCTTGTCTCATGCACATGTTCAGGACTTCACCAGAACATCTCCCATTCTTAAAGCGGAGTTCCAGCCACGAAATTGACATAGTCGATTTTGGGCCATCCGCTTCCTATTTGTCACCTGAAAAAGAAATGGGAAGTTACGATTTTTTTTTTTTTTTTACTTACCTTGTAATTGCAGAAAAAAAATACTTACCTTTCTTCCAATTCCTCCCTCGGCCGCGCAGCCCGCGCCGTCACTTCCGCTTTGCAATGATTCCTGGGAGCTGAATGTCATCGCTCCCAGGAATCAATGCGCCTGCACCGGCCCCGATGTCAGTTCCGGTTCAGGCGCGTCATACCTTGCTAAACAGCTTCTGGGCATGCCCAGAAGCTGTGCAGGGATGACGCTGCGGCCCCGGAAGTGACGGCGGGGCTGGCGCAGTGCATCGTGGGACCGAAGAGGACATGGAAGAGGACACTGAAGAGGATCGCGCTGGCTTCAATCTGCCCACACCTGAGATGGCAGCGCTGGAGAAGAAATTTTAAAAGTGAGTATTTCTTCTTGCAGGTAAGTGCGAACCGGGACAGATCAGAGGCTATCCATTGTGGAATGTACTAGCCCTGACTGTCCCGGGGGTATGTTCATTTGAAATTTTTTTTTTGTGGCTTTAAGAACGACATACCCCAGCCTGTATGGCTCTCTCCTACTCTGTCCACCTTTAGGTGATCCCTGAAAACTCATCTCTTTAGCCAAGCCTATCCCACCGCTAGCTAACAGCTGAATTTTACTTTGTTGAACACCTAATCTACAGAAAGTTACTACCTTTTGTTTCACTTGCCCTTCTCTTTAGATTGAAAGCTATCATGATCAGGGTCCTCCTCCTTTTGTACTGAAACTGCACTGTTCACTCTTTTTTTTTTTTAAACCACTCTGAAAACTGTTGGCAAAATACACTATATCAGCCCTCAAAATTTCCACTCGCCTGCTTGCATTTGGTGTTCTGGCTCAGCGGATCCGGACGGCCAGCTTGGGCAGGTTGTGGGTCTCCTTGGCTCAGACAAGCCGCAAAAGCCACCTCTCCAGTCATCTCTATGGAGGGCTCTGTGTGCCGCGCTGCATGCCAGGAAGTGTAGTTTCCAGCGCAACCCCACGGATTCTCTTCTCATTGACATGCTGGACAGGAGGCGGCAGATGAGATGTGTGTCTCTGGACAGTGAGGAGAAGGAAGAAGAGTCCAGCAGTGAGAGCGTGGTCTTCGTGGAATAGCCTACTGGCAAAAAGCTAGACCCGAGAGGTCGGGGAGACCATCAGAGAGAGAGAGAGAGAGAGACACACACAAGTCCGAGAGTGTAAGTTTACAGGGATGGTGGGCGTAGGCTGCCCACTTACTGAATCACACTCCTACCTACCTTTTTCAGAAGAGAAGTGGAGCATAGTGCAGCCACCCATAGTACCCTATCAGAACTTAGCTCACTGAGATCACAGCAATGTAAGGCAGGCTCTGATTGATTACCAGGGATACTGCACTGAGTGTTCAGATTCTTGTCTCTATAGTGTGAGGATGTACAGACAGTTGGGCCTAATCACTCAGTGCAGTAGCCATACTAACTGTACTGGCTTCTGATTGGTTGCTGTTAGGCGCCATTAACACCTAGGATTTTATGTGCAAAATGCATAGGGCTCATTAATTTAAATGGAGATACCTTACATAAGGCAAAGTAGCTCATGGAGCTTTTGCCACATTCAGTTCTGGGTGTTTTTTTTTTTTTTTTTACACCACTCATGCATGTCAGCTTGCACTCCGTACACTCTGTACATAGCGCATATTTACTTAACCACTTAAGCCCCAGCCCTATTTCGGACACTTTTTGTTTACAAGTTAAAACCAGTATTTTTTTCCTAGAAAACTACTTAGAACCCCCAAACATTATGTATATTTTTTTAGCAAAGACTCTGGAGAATAAAATGTCGGTCATTGCAAAACTTTTTGTCAAGCGGTATTTGCGCAGCGGTCTTTAAAACGCCATTTTTTTGGAAAAAAATTGAAAAATCACATTTCACTGCATTTAAAAAATACTAAACAGTAAAGTTAGCCCATTTTTTGTATATTGTGAAAGATGATGTCACGCCGAGTAAATAGATACCCAACATGTTACGGTTTAAAATTGCGCCCCCCCGTGGGATGGCGACAAACTACGGTCAATAGAGATCTCAATCTGCGACGCTTTAAATTTATTTAACGGTTACGCTCTGGCAATCGCTGCGATACCTCACATGTGGGGTTTGAACAGCGATTTCATTCGCGGCTCGACTTGCGTATACGTTTTTTTTTGTGCGCGAGCTAACGGTGACGGGGGCGGCGAAATTTATTTATTTTTTTTCCTATTTATTTTTTATTTTTTTTAAACTTTATTACAGGTTTTTAAAAAAAAAAAAATCTGATCACTTTTATTGCTGTCAGAAGCAATGTAAACATCCCTTGTGACAGCAATATGTGTGACAGATACACTTTATGGAGGGATCGAGGGTCTAAAAGACCCTAGACCCCTCCACTACACTTCCCTGTATGCAAAACGCCGAAAACGGCATTTTTGCATACAGCCGTTTTATAAATTTGCCGCCTTTTGCAGCACAGTAACCCGGAAGTGACGTCATGGACGCCGCCTCCGGGTTACGTCATCGGAGCCCCGATCGATGCCGTTTCCGGCATTCATCGGGACTCCATCCAGCCGGCGGACGTGCCGGCTGGGTGCTCGGGGCTCCCGGTGGGACGAGAGCCCCGGGCAAAGCCATGGAAGGCGGCGGGAGGCGGGGGGACGTCCCCTCCCGCCCCCCCGGGTAACGATTGAGCGGCTCCCAAGCCGCATCAGTCGTTACCGACGGAAAGCCGACCGTCGGCTTCAAACCACGGTACCGGGATGATGCCTCTAACTAGAGGCATCATCCCGGTATAAACCCGCAAAGTGTACCGACGTATCGGTACGTTACTATGCGGTAAGTGGTTAACAAGGCAATAATGATGTGTACAGTGCCTAAAGCAGTCAATTTATATTTTATTCTTGCTTTATTTACCACAGTCAGATCAATGAAATATGCTTTATGATAATATTGTTAATTTTTATTTGTGTAACTTCATTGATTCCGCATAAGACATTAAATAGTGTCATTTACTGTGATAATTTAGAAGGGCGTGTTTAAAGGCGGGATTAGGGGTGGGGCAGGGTAGGGGTTAAGTGGGGCAACTGGTGGCGAGTAACTCTTAAGGCCCGGGTAGTAGCTCAGGACTTGAAATTTTGAGCCTTGCACTATATTACCGAAAGTATTGGGACACCTGCCTTTACACACACATGAACTTTAATAGCACCTCAGTCTTAGTTTGTAGGGTTCACTATTGAGCTGACCAATCCTTTGCAGCTATAACAACTTCATCTCTTCTGGGAAGGCTGTACACAAGGTTTAGGAGTGTGTCTATGGGAATGTTTGACCATTCATCCAGAAGCGCATTTGTGAGGTCAGGCACTGATGTTGGAAAAAAGGCCTGACTCGCAGTCTGATTCTAATTAATTTCAAAGGTGTTCTATTGGGTTGAGGTCAGGACTCTGTGCAGGCCAGTCAAGTTCCTCCACTCCAAACTCGCTCATCCATGTCTTTATGGACCTTGCTTTGTTTTTTTGCTGTCTGTGCCCCCGATGGGGAGGTTCACTCTCTCTCTTTATCCTGTTTCCCATTAACATTAAAAATGAAAGTAAAAGAAAATCCCAAACTTTGGGTTGTCCCCATAAAAGTAATAGAGGGGAAATATTCCAATGGAGAAGATAGTTCTGGTCATCTAGGTGTATTCAAGAAATTCCCTTAATTTGAAGCGATTTCCTCTCACTTCCTGTTTGGCTATAAGACAGGAAGGGAATTCTCTGCAATCGGACACAGATGGCGAAAAAAAATCTGGCAGGGGTTATACCCTCCCTTACTCTTTCTAAGATAAACAAAAAAAAGTATTGCCTATAGTTTTCCCCTAATGGAGAGTATAAATGATGGCCAACAATATACGCTCAGTATTACTAACTTCCAAAGACACGATGGCAAACTTTTGAGCATTTTAAATAAAGCTACATATAGACCTAGTACCAGGTGGTCTCCTTACTATCCATGTTGCTATGCCATTCTCGCGCCAGAATAATCATCTTAGCAATATATATTTGGGATAATATATAACATAAAACTGATATTATAAAAAAGCAGAGATGTGACAGAACGGAAAACCCCATCAAGAGTTTTGCTATTTAAAAATATTTAAGCTGTGCTTTGAGGCAGGAAATCACTATGAAACTGTGATGTTATTCATCTTGATTTCCTGCCGCTCCAGACTTGGAAAACTGTAGGGATTTCTTAACACCTTTACTCTTTTTGGCGTTTTTATAGTATATCAGTGTTTCCCAAACCCTGGTCAACCGCCTGGCTGCTTTGCAGTGCTTAAGATCACTTATGCTATTAAACTGGACTTTTACTACTCACATAGGCTTGTGTTCCACTTTACCTCCCTAAGAAATCATAAATGTTACACTTATATCAGAAATACTTACCTTTCTACTGGAATTCTTACAGTTCCCCTCTATTTCCCTCCATTATTAGTCTTAAGTCACGTACACACCATGAGAATATCAGACAAATGATTGTCCATTTTTTTTCCTGCATGCTAATTTCATATCGAAAGCTAATAGGTTACTAAAGTTATGAAAATAATCAAAGACAGAATACAACTCCGGAACTGATGTAATATATTGTATTGTATTGTAATATATTCTTTTGTTTCTGAACATTCGCGGTCTTGGTCATTCGATTTTCTTTGTACAAATACTATACTAGTTACGTGAAAATCTTTCATTCTGTTATCTTGTGAGAAAAATGTTGGTGCTTGTGCCTTCGGATATTTTCTTATGAACTGTCGTGATCAGCTCTCAAAAGCTGTGTACTAACAAATAGATTTTTAGATGATCACTCCAATTGTCTTTCTCTGTCTGATTTTATCATCGTATGTACTAGGCATCGTGGTCAGATGTCCCGTGTTCAAGGAAAGACAGTGATCAAGCAAAGCTACTGATTAGATGGCTTTGTCTGCTCTTTATTACCCCTTAGGCCCCTTTGTTAGAGACCCCATAATGGGCACTGTAAATGGGAAGAACTCAGGAGTTAGGCAAGTTTTTCTGATATATGTTTCATTTTTTTATGATTATGTATTATAACACAAGTTTATAAACTCTATTTTTTTTAAATGCCTCAATCCTCCAGCTGTATAGTTCCACAATCTTTATTGGAATACACCCACAAGGTCCCTGCATCTCTAAAGTTTGCATAGAGTCATGTCTCATTATTTCTGCGTGGGGCCATTGCTCAGTAAGCACAGGCCCCAAAAAGCAGGCCCATCCAATTTAATGTTTCAATCAACATGTTTCCTTCACTAGGGTAAAACCTGTGCCCTGTGCAGGAATAATTTTGAGAAAAAATTCCTATGCATAATCTCTTATAATATGACCCTACCTTTAAGCAAGATTTAAAGATGAATTCCAGGTATAGATATTTCATGCATAGTTACATTGGCCCAGCTTGGTGTAACGTAACAATGTATATACCATACCTGGCTGATGGCCCTGGCAGCTGGAAATCACTGAAGTAGAAACCACTGCTCCAATGATCTCCACTAGTTTCTGGGCCTTATGCTAAACCACTGGCCTGATGCATTGTGAACACAAGCAGTCAGCTTCTGAGTGCAGGCGCCATTTAGAGAATGCCTTGCATTTTAGAAATGAATGCAAAGTGTTTTCTGATTGGATGAGAAGGAGAGATAGGGTGGTGTTGTCACTTTGCAAATCAAATCTCATAGCACCTTGTACAACTGGTAGCTTGTATTTACATTCCAACTTACATGCCTCTGCAATTTAAAAAATGAACATATCTTGGTTGCCTGTTTTAACATGGGTTTATGAGAAAAGCTTCAGGTCAGTCCTGGAAAAAAAAGAACATACAGTGCCTTAAAAAAGTATTCATACCTCTTGCAATTTTTCCACATTTTGTCACGTTACAACCAAAAACGTAAATGTATTTTATTGGGATTATGTGATGGACCAACACAAAGTGGCACCTAATTGTGAAGTGGAAGGAAAATGATAAATGTTTTTCACATTTTTTTTACAAATACATATCTGAAAAATGTGGCTTGCATTTGTATTCAGCCCCCTTTACTCTGATACCCCTAACTAAAACCTAGTGGAACCAATTGCCTTCAGAACGCACCTAATTAGTAAATAGAGTCCTCCTGTGTGTAATTTAATCTCAGTATAAATACAGCTGTTCTGTGAAGCCCTCAGAGGTTTGTTAGAGAACCTTAGTGAACAAACAGCATCATGAAGGCTGAGGATCACATCAGACAGGTCAGGGATAAAGTTGTGGAGAAGTTTAAAGCAGGGTTAGGTTCTAAAAAATGTATCCCAAGCTTTGAACATCTCACAGAGCACTGTTCAATCCATCATCCGAAAATGGAAAGAGTATGGCACAACGGCAAACCTACTAAGACATGGTCGTCCACCTAAACTCACAGGCCAGGCAAAGAGAGCATTAATCAGAGAAGCAGCCAAGAGGCCCATGGTAACTCTGGAGGAACTGCACAGATTCACAGCTCAGGTGGAAGAATCTATCCACAGGACAACTATTAGTTGTGCACTCCACAAATCTGGCCTTTATGGAAGAGTGGCAAGAAGAAAGAGATTGGTGAAAGAAAGCCACACGAAGTCCAGTTTGCAGTTTGTGAGAAGCCATGTGGGGGACACAGCAAACATGTGGAAGGTGCTCTGATCAGATGAGACCACAATTTAACTTTTTGGCCTAAAAGCAAAACGCTGTGTGTGGCGGGAAAACAAACACTGCACATCACCCTGAACACTATCTCCACCGTGAAACATAGTTGTGGGGATGCTTTTCTTTAGCGGGGACAAGGAAGCTGGTCAGAGTTGATGAAAAGATGGATGGAGCAAAATACTGGGCAATCTTAGAAAAAACCTGTTAGAGTCTGCAAAAGACTTGAGACTGAAGTGGAGGTTCACCTTGCAGCAGGACAACAACCCTAAATATACAGCCAGAACTACAATGGAATGGTTTAGATTAAAGCATATTCATATGTTAGAATGGCCCAGTCAAAGACAAGAGCAAAATCCAATTGAGAATTTGTGGCAAGACTTAAAAGTTGCTGTTCACAGACGTTCTCCTTCCAACCTTCTTTTGCAAAGAAGAATGAGCAAACTTTACACTCTCTAGATGTGCCGGTAGAGATATACCCAAAAAGACATGCAGCTGTAAATGCAGCGAAAGGTGGTTCTACAAAGTGTTTACCCAGGGGGGCTGAATACAAATGCACACCCCACTTTTCCCATACTTATTTGTAAAAATATTTGAAAACCATTTATCATTTTCCTTCTACCTCACAATTATGTGCCACTTTGTGTTGGTATATCACATAAATTTCCAATAAAATACATTTATGTTTTTGGTTCTAACATGACAAAATGTGGAAAATTTAAAGGGGTATGAATACTTTTCCAAGGCACTGTAGAAGCAGAGCACTGCCCCAGTTGCAGCTGTGATCAGGCTTTGCCCCCTTTGCTTCTTATCACACCTATGTATTTTTCAAGGTCTCTAACATCCAGCAGCTCCGTGATGTCATGGAGTGGAAGAGGACTCCAATGGCAACCTGTGAAGCTCTGGTGAACTCCATGCCCAAGAGGGTTAAGTCAGTGCTGGAAAATAATGGTGGCCACACAAAATATTGACTTTTTGGGCCCAATTTGGACATTTTCACTTAAGGGTGTACTCACTTTTGTTGCCAGCGGTTTAGACATTAATGGCTGTGTGTTGAGTTATTTTGAGGGGACAGCAAATTTACACTGTTATACAAGCTGTTCACTCACTATTTTACATTGTAGCAAAGTGTCATTTCTTCAGTGTTGTCATATGAAAAGATAGAATAAAATATTTACAAAAATGTAAGGGGTGTACTCACTTTTGTGAGATACTGTATATAAAAAAAAGTATAGCTTATTGCAGCTCACTGGTTCTTATAGGTGGTGGCTGCAATACTTTTATTGTTTTTTTTTTTTTTTTTAGGCATTTTTTTAGGCATTCATTTTAACCTGGTGATCCTGCCAGTAACACACTTTCCTAGGGTGACAGAAGTACCGTTGTCACCCTAGAACAGGACATGAGTTAGGATTACAGTACACCTCCCTCTAGGTGTTCTGTAGCTCACAGAGATTGCTGGAAACCATTTAAATTAATAGGAGTCAGCATAGACAGAGTACAGAAGTATATCAACAGACATGATTTCTGGCAGGATCAATTAGTATTTTTTGTACTTATAAAACAAATATAACAAAATTATTTTAATGGTATAGACCCCACAGGGCTTACACTCTGTCTAGTTTTTAGCTCTGTCTGTGTCCCCATTGGGGAGATTCACCATTCTGTTTGTTGTGATGACCACTGTCACAGAGACAGCAAGTGAAGGGAAATCTAAAATTTTAGAGTTGTACCCAGAAGAAATGGTAAGCGGAATTCTTCCAATGGGGACACATGGACACATGTTCTGGGGACAACTGTGTAAGACAACTTCGGAAGACTTCCTTTAACTTCCTTTTGTGTCTCTGATACAGGAAGTGAAGGGGATTTTACCCAATAGTACACTAGTCAAAAAAAAAAACTGGCAAAAAATAAACTTTTTCTACTCTATCCAAAATAAAAAAAAAAAATAGTTTTGGTTACATACACTTTAAAGAGTTAATAAAGGCAGATTTTTTTCATTAACCACTTGCCGAACGGGCCATAGCCAAATGACTACTACAGCGCGGTTGGCTAGTTCTGGGAGGACGTCCCTGTACGCCCTCCCAGAACTAGCCAACCGCGCACGCGGAAGTGTCCGTGCGGACCCGGCGCATCACGGATCGTGGTAAAGGGCCAATGACGGAGCGCGCACTTCTCAACAAACCGACACATGTCCAGTTCAGTTCTCTCCTCGCATGCTATACACAGCGATCGGTACAGCATGCAAGGAGAGGAGAGAGACTGCAGCACCGCTCACCTCTGCCTCATCTAAGCCTCATTAATGCCCATCCATGCCTCAATTCGACCAATCTGTGCCTCAATCATGCCCATCTGTGCCTCAATCATGTCTTATTCATGCCCATCTGTGCCACATCCATGCCTCATCTGTGCCCACCCATGCCACATTAGTGCTCATCCGTGCCACATCCGTATTCATCCATGCAACATCAGTGCTCACCCGTGCCACATCCGTACTCATCCATGCCACATCAGTGCTCATCTGTGCCACATCAGTTCTCATTCGTGCCATATCCATGCCACATCAGTGCTCATCTGTGCCACATCCATTCCACATCAGTGCTTATCCGTGCCACATCAGTGCTCATCCGTGCCACATCCATGCCACATCAGTGCTCATCTGTGCCACATCCATGCCACATCAGTGCTCATCCATTACCATATCTGTGACTCACAGCGCTCATCCGTGCCACATCCATGCCACATCAGTGCTCATCCATGCCACGTCATTGCTCATCCATGCCACATCCATGCCACGTCATGCTCATCCGTGCTCATTAATGCTACATCAGTGCTCATCCGTGCCACATCATTGCTCATCCATGTCACATTAGTTCATTTTAGTTCATTCATTCATTTCCAAAAAAAAAAAAAACAGTGATGAATAAACACCACCAAAAGAAAGCTCTATTTGTGTGAAAAAAAGGACAAAAATTTCATATGGGTACAGCGTTGCATGACTAAATCATTTTCATTCAAAATGTGAGAGCGCTGAAAGCTGAAAATTGGTCAGGTTAGGAAGGGGGTTTAAGTTCCCAGTGGGTAAGTGGTTAAAAATAACAAACATGCTTTACTTACCTGCTCTGGGCAGTGGTTTTGCACAGAGTAGCCCAGATCCTCCTATTCTTGGGTCCCAGCTGGCGTTCATGGCACCTCCCCCCTGCCAAGTGCCCCCAAAGCAAACAGTTTGCTGTCGGGCTCCCAAGCAGGCTCGATCCTGAGCCACTGCTCTCTGTTCATTCAGACACAGAGCCATGGCTTGGCCTCCCCCCCCCTCTCTCATTGACTCATTGGCTGTGATTGACAATTACCAGGGGCTCCTGCTATTGTCTCAGCCAATAAGGAGGGAGAGTTCCTGGGGAGTGGAGGCTCTTGTGCACATTACTGGATCAAGATGAGGCTCGGGTAAGTATTGGGGGGCTTGGGGGGGGGGCTGCTGCCCACGTAAGGTTTTTTTTACCTTCATGCATAGAGTGCATAGAGGTAAAAAACGTTGAGCCTTAACAACCACTTTGGCATAAAAAAAGGGATCAAATAAGAGATAATTGTTGTAGTTTACGTACACTTTAAGTTGTGGAAATAATACTTAAAGCGGCCTAATTTTATAGCAGTATGAATGCCTGTCTGACATGATTTACTATAAAATATGTCTTCCACTTTTATGAATTTTCTCCAGCAATAAAGGAAACCTAAATTAATTTAAATCAAAAAAGTGCCATTTAATCAGCAATATTCGGCTTACCTGCTGACTGAAGGAAAACATTTCATCATCATCTTGGCCCAAGAACCCATCTACATCTTTTCTGATTGGCTGCCAAGTCTAACACAACTCATCCACTCACCTCTTAGGAATGAGCGTCTTTTTCTGACCTCACTGGTATGTCTGTACACAGCCCATCTTTGGGATTTGACTAAATAGTTACACCATCTGTGTGTTCATAATATCACTGACGGTGAAGTAAGAGGATTGGGAATAATCACATTACATCACTGATTATTTGCAACAATACAGTATGTCGCTTGTCCAGTACAAAATATAAATATACCTTTTTTCATCTCTACAGCCTATCTGTACATTGTCATGTGAATTTGATTGATAATCATTCATTATCTGTCTCCTATCAATACTTCCCCAGAAGTTTAAATAATCAATGATGTATGAGACTGCTATCTCCAGACATTATGATATTATTTTGAATATCCTGACTACTGGGTGGACCTCAGTCATACAGAACTGGCAGAGGCATTCTGGAAAAGTCATTCCCTGTGACACGCCGGGCTATGACTATTTGTTTGGGCTCGTCTCTCGGCCTGACATTAGGAATATTTGTACATATACAAAAAAAAAAAAAAGACAGCAAGACAAATACTACTAGTGGGGTGATGCTATGAAAGGTTAGAAACAAAAACATTCTCAAGATTTCATTAGGAAAAATATGAATTGGCTTAAAACCTCTAGTTACCGTGAGATGACAAATGCATGAATAATGTTCATTCAGTGTTCACTTGACAACTTCTTCATACGCACTTCATATTTGTCATCCTAAATCATCAGCTCGTACACTCAGAGATCTGTAATACTTCATCTGAAGGCAACAGTAAAAAAAATTCAGTTTGTTTCAACCGTGACTGTTCACTCCCATGAGAGAGCTAAAGGCTGCGTGAAGTCTGCAGTCTTAAGTCTAGAAAACAATACTAGGTTTTTTTTCCATTCAACCCAGCGAGTTGAACGAACACAAAACCGACAGCTCAGGTCGCAGCCACTGTACTAACAATCCAATGTTAGTACAGCAATCTCCCCTGCTGTTCTATTGTGTTCTGACAGGGGGGGCGACCCCCCCCCCCAGAACACTCCGGTCAGTACTCTCAGCCTTTGGCTGAGAGTGCTGATCAGGAGCTGGTCGGCAGACCTTCTTCAATCATGAGCCTTCCACAGTAGATGGCTTCTGTCAGACTAGCTGCCATACACACAGGCCAGTTTCTATTGGACTGCTTGATGTTGCCTGACTTTCAGCCTGTGTCTACTAGGCTTTAGGATGGCCATACACAGTGAGAATTTTTTTCCTGCAGCCACGGGTTGCAGGAAAGAAATTTGTACAATTCTACCATCAACACAGACTGTGCTTACAGGGGGATCCCTCCTGCTGGGCCATTTCTGCTCCTGGCGGGGGAGAGCTATCACCGCCAGGAGCAGACAGTGATTATCGCTAGCGGCTATAGTAGCCACTTGCCATAATCTGAAGTGAATCCAGCAGGATGGTTGTACCCATGTTGATCGATTGATCAACTTGGTACATTCAGTCTGCTCATTAAAAGTTAGAATCTTGGGCAGTTCCTGCTGAAGTGGCTGAGATTTTATCCGTGTATGGCCAGCCTAAAGTGGGGTACACACTAGTAGAAAATCTGCCAAAAATTCCCGCCCGATGTGAAATCGTCCGATTTTCGCCTAGTGTGTACACAACTTTCAGCAGCCGATGCCGACATTTTCAACGAAAAAAAAACGGAGGGACAAACACCAACATTTTTTTCGTCCGTCCACAGACGACCGATTTTCGTTGAATGTGTATGCAGTACGTCTGTGAAAAATCGGATACGAAAGACAGCGCATGATCTGAAGTTGCTGACAACCCAAAAGTCTAGGAACAAATGTGCCAAAAAAAGAAAAATCGGACGAGAAATTTTGTGACCATTTATGCACTGTCGACTAAAAACGGTAATGAACTCTGAGAAGACAGAGAAAAATCGGAGGATATTTCGTCCGATTTTCGTCAAGTGTGTACGGCCCTTAAGGCCTTGAATCAGCCTGATTTGACACTACCCCTCAACCGTCTCAGATTAATCAGGTTTGTCCCAGTATTTCAACAAAATCCTGGCTGTGTCTCAGTTTTTTTGATCTGCCCTTCCAGTGCTACTTACCATTAAGACCAGTTATAGGTGGAGGCGGTGACCACTTTTTGCATTATCGTTGATATCTATATTGAGCCAGGCAACGCACTGACACCTTTGCCGCCATTGTGCGAGATGCTGGGTGTTCAGTGTGACCCTGTGCCTTTAAGGAGGGGTGGGCTCCCTCTAGTCACCTGTCCTCCATCTATCCCATTAGATGCATGTGCTCTCATTGTAGAGACTCTTTAAATTGTAGAGTTAGGGACTGCAGATCACAGAGTGCCTTGTCGGGGCCTGCAGCTTACACATGTATTTGCAAATGTGTGCAACCAAACCCCTGTTTTTAAAGCATACTGTTAGACAGTTCAATTTGGTTGGTCGCTGGCTGGTTGGTAAGTTGTGACTGGAAATCTCTTCGTTTTTTTGATCTGTGTCTCACAGTCAAGTGCCGAACCCACTCCCAAGCATATGCTGGAGTGATCTCCTTCCTTCCTATAAGAATATGAACATAGTTTTGGTGGCAACATCACTCTACAGGCAGTGGCATGGTACACAGCACAGGAGAGAGGTAAGTGCTCTCTCATTGTATCTCCCACTGACCACCAATGCTTTTCAGGGAGCAGGAAATACCAATGACCACCAGTGCTTTTTAGCACTCGAGAAATACCTCTTACCACCAATGCTTTTTGGAGGAGGGTAAAAAAAATAACACTGACTGGGGGGAGGGGGGTGGGAATTTGGGAGTAACATTGACCACCCTTGCTTTTTGGGGAAGGAAAATTAATAACACTGACGAACAATGCTTTTTTAGGGTAGAAATACTTTTGAAGGTGTGGAGAGGGAGAATTACCACTGACCACCTTCTTTAGGGGAGTGTGGGGATACCACTGACCACAAGCTTTTCAGGGGGGGGGGGGAAATACCATTGACTATCAATGCTTTTGTGGAGGTGGGGAAATAACACTGAAAGGGGCAGAAATGGGAGAAATACTAAAAATACCAATACTTTTCAGGGAGGGGGAATTACCAAAATACCACTGACCACCAATGCTTTTATAGGGGATGGAGAGGGGAGAAATACCACCGTTCACTAATGCTCTTCAGGGGAGAAGGGAGAGAAATATCTCTGTCTATCAATACTTTTAAAGGGGAGAGGGGAGAGAAATACCACTCATCAACAGTGCTTTTTGTAAAGGTGGGGGGGATACCATAATACCATTGATTATCAATGCTTTATGGGGGGAGGTTGGAGAAATACAACTGTCTAACAATGCTTATGTTTTTGTTTTTTTTGGTGGGTGGGAGGGAAGAGACACCATGAAATGGACCACCAATGCTTTTTTGGGGGGGAGGGGGGGCAGAGAAAAAACACTAAACATCAATAATTTTTATGAGGATGGACCACTGACCACCATTTCTTTTCAGGTGTGGGGATCACCACTGACCATTAATGCTTTTCAAGGATTGGGGAAACCCTTTACCCCCAATAATTCTTCAGGGGGTGAAGGCGAGGGAATACCATTTACCATCACTGCTTTTTGGGCTGGTGGCTACCAGTGACAATCAAGGCTTTTTAGGGGGGAGAGATACCATTGACTACCAATGGGTTTGTGGGGGTGAAAGAAATACCAATGACCATGAAAGCTTTCGAAGGGGGGAGAGGGGGAGAAATACCACTGTTTACTAATGCTTTTCAGGGGAGAAGGGAGAGAAATATCTCTGACTACCAATACTGTTAAAGGTGAGAGGAGAGAGAAATACCACTGACTAACAGTGCTTTTTGTAAAAGTGTGTGTGGGGGGGGGGGGGGATTCACTGACCATTAATGCATTATGGGGGGGCTGAAGGAATACAACTGTCTAGCAATGCTTTAGTTTTTTTTCTTTTTTGGGAGGGGGGGGGGGGGGGTGAAGAAACACCATGGAATTGACCACCAATGCTTTTCAGATGGGGTAAGGCGGAGAAAAAACACTGAACGTCAATTGTTTATGAGGGGGGACCACTGACCACCAATGCTTTTCAGGGGTGGGGACTACCAATGACCACCAATGCTTTCAAAGGAGATGAGGATCTTCACTGACCACCAATGCCTCTAAGGGAGGATAGGGACCTTTAGGACCCATTTAGGCTAGTGGGATCTGCTGCAGTCCATTAAATCCACATTATGTCATTAGATAGCGTATGTTGCATTGAGGCTGTCAACACACCACTGTGGACGAAAAATCGAACATGCATCCCAAGTTCCATTGGAAAGGTGCATCTGAATGCCATTCACAATGAATGTTATCAGAGTGCATCAATGCACATACGTGTGCTACAGCAACCCCTAGTGTTAATAGGCTCTCACTTACCTTCAAAGTCTGGGAAGGAGGAAGTGGGGTAAATCCACTGACCACCAATGCTTGGGAAAGGGTAAGGGGAATTTCCCTTCTATGGACCACTAGTGCTGAGGGAGTAAGTATTCTCACTGCCACTGATGCAGATGCGGCAAGGAGAGATTCTTCCTGACACTGACTTAAATTATTTCACCCATTGACCAAAGTAATTTTTTCCACTAACCACTGAGGCCTTTGTGTATTTTTCATCCCATTGACGCCCAACTACAGGGCATTTTTGTCTTCTAGTGATCAGCAGGCGGGACAATGTTACATACTCCTTACCATAGCACTCTTTATATTGTGCTCTGTGTTGTACTCATGCACTGTGCATTGTAAAGGCAATGTTGCACATGACATACCCCTGACTGCCTAACTGTATATACTGTTATTCATGTTATATGCACTCTGTAACCTGTGCTGTACATTACATACTCCTGACCTTGGGTTTATTAGCACAACAGTTGCTAACTGATATGTAGTCTTCAACTATTTTAATGAAGCTCTTCTTTAAGGTAGTATCTAGATGTTAGCTACACAAGCAGCAAAAATGGGATAGAAAGCACTCCTCCCTGACCAAGGACAAACCTTGCTTGAAGATTTGAGGTACAAAAGTCTCAGTTTTTTTGAAACATCCCAACAGAAAAGACCGGCTGCCGTACTCATGGGTTGAATTTTGTTTGGCTTCTATTGAATCATTGGCTGACAGTCAGGCGTGTGTGCTAGCCTTTACATTGCTTGGTGACTGGCCACTGTTGTTCACATGGAGCTGGGGAGACAGTTCTGGCTAGAATCATTTAGAGCATATATAGCGGTTCCTGTCCTCACTCCTGTTCACTGAATCACTGAAAGTTAAAGAAGAATTATAGGCAAAACTTTTTTTTTTATTTTGGATAGAGTAAGGGAGGGTTATAACCAATATATACCATTAATCATTTTTCGCCATCTGTGTCCCATTGCAGATATTTCCCTTCACTTCCTGGCCCATAGCCAAACAGGAAGTGAGAGGAAATCCCTGCAAATTAAATGAACTCCTTGGGGACCCCCAGGCCACCATAATTAGTGTCCCCCATTTGAAGATGTCCCTTCTATTATTTTTCTGAAGACAACCCAATATTTGGGGTTTTCTTTTACTTTCCCTTTCCATTATATTGGTAAACAGGACAAATAGAGAGGGTTCTAATCCCTCTTCACTCTATCCAAAACTAAAAAAAAGAAAAAGTTTTGTCTTTAGTTATACTTTAAGTATGAGCTGCTAGGGTGGGCATTTAGGAAAATCTGTGGCTTTGCCCTGCATTGGTAAAACACAGGTTTGCTTTAAATATAGAACCAAAATGTGTTTTTCTGAAATGAACAGATGGCTATTCCACTCATGCAGCTGTACTAGTAACAATGTAGATGTGTGTGATTTAGTACCATTTGTTACAGTACATGGTACAACAGCTGACACACTGATCCCAGCCTTTCTCACATCTTTCAAGCCTCATGTAAATAGTGAACACCTCAACAGTTCATTTTTTTTTGGCTTTAAATCAAAACTAAGGCAAATGCGGGATTTTAGGAAACGACAACTCTGCCACTTAAGTGTACCAAAACAGCGTTATTAATGAAAGTATTTGACACCCACTTTTTACGCCACTGATCGGCTGAACCTGCTCAGCTTGTCAGCCCCAACGTGACCTGCCTCCGTGCCTGTGTTAGGTACTGACAGCTGGAGGGATATGGTCACAGCTAATAGGTATGTGTAATACAAATGTTCCCAGGAGTTTACATTTTAGCCAGCAGGGCATAATGTAAAATAATTAAAGTTTGTTAGGTGGTTTATGCTGACTTTAAACAAACTATGCAAATATTCAGGAATTCTGAATTAGATAAATACACTGAACATTAAAGCTTTTTTAAACCCAAGAACAAAAGTTGATAGTGTTGCAACTTCCTGTCACCTTAGATGCGGTGGCTGCATTTGTTTTCTTTTTTGCCACACTTTTCTTCTCTTATTTTAACCACTTCCCGCCGCTATAGGCAAATGACGGCTGGAAGGTGGTTACATTATCCTGACTGGACGTTATATGACGGCGGCAGGATAATGCTATCTGCGCTCCCCCGGTCACTCTGACACACCGCATCTCTGATCTCGGTAAAGAGCCTACTGACGTAGGCTCTTTACCATGTGACCAGCTGTGTCCAATCACAGCTGGTCACATAGTAAATAGGAAGTGCTGTTGATCGGCTTTCCTCAGTTCGTGGCACGAAGTAGAGGAGAGCCGATCTGCGGCTCTCCTGACAGGGGGGGGGGGGGGGTCTGTGCTGGTAATCAGAGCATTGATTACTAGTGCAGACCCTTGGGGGGGTGCCACTAGAACCACCAGGGATGTCCACCCATGACCCCAGGGATGCCCACCCATGACCCCAGGGATGCCCACCATGGCCACCAGGAATGGCAATCAGGGCTCAGGGAGCCCGCCAGTGCCCTCCCCATCAGTGCTGCCTGCCAGTGCCCTCCCCATCAGTGCTGCCCACCAGTGCCCATCATTGCCATCTATCAGTGCCGCCCACCAGTGCCCATTATTGCCCACCAGTGCTGCCTATAAGTGCCCATCAGTGCTGATCAATGCTGCACATCAGTGCCCATCAGTGCCGCCTATCACTGTCCACCAATGATGCATATCAGTGCTGCCTATCAGTGCCACATATCAGTGCCCCTCAGTGCTGCATATCAGTGCTGCATATCAGTGCTGCCTATCAGTGCCCATTAGTGCTGCATATTAGTGCCACCCCATCAGTGCCACCCCATCAGTTCCTCCTCATCAGTGCCTTTCATTGCGGCCTAATCAGTGCTCATGAGTGCCGGAAAAAACGTATCTATTTACAAAATTTTATAACATAAACAAAAAAAAAATTTTTTATTTCAAACTTTTCGGTCTTTTTTTATTTGTGTATCAAAAAATAAAAAACCTTGCGGTGATCAAATACCACCAAAAGAAAGCTCTATTTGTGGGGAAAAAAATGACATTTAGGTACAGTGTTGCATGACCGCGCAATTGTCCTTCAAAATGCAACAGCGCTAAAAGCTGAAAATTGGCCTGGGCGGGAAGGGGGAAAAGTGCCCGGTATTGAAGTGGTTAACCTGGTAATCCTGCCATTTCTGCCAGTTTCTAGTACATAACAGTGTGTTAATACTACATAACACCTCCCTCTCCTAAGGTGTAGGGAAGAATGACAGTCCAGAGGCAGAAAACAGAGGAAAGTTTCAGCTCATAAACTTTTTAGCAAGATCAACAGCTACTTCTTTTTTTTCTTGCACTTGTTAAAAAGATATAACGAAACGCATAGAGCCGAGTTGTGTGCACTAACATCATCATGCTGCTGTCCCTCAGCGAGCATCAGCTTAGGGATCGACCGATATCATTTTTTCATTGCCGATACCGATATTTTGGCCATTGCGTATCAGTATCGGCCGATATGGGCCGATATTTTCGAACATTTTTTTAATTTGACAGGTACTCTTGCGGAGGGATCTGAGGGTCTAAAAAACCCCAAACCCCTCCTCTGCACTTAAAAGCATTCAAAATGCCAAGTTTGGCTGTTTGGAATGCTTTAATTTTTTTTCAATTTGGCACCGAGTGCGTTTTTGCATGGAGACTCGATCAGAGCTGAATGCGGCTTTGATCGGGCCTTCGGCGGCCGTGCAGGCTGGTTGCCCGGGTCTCCCGGTGGGACGGGAGACCCGTGCGAGCCGCGTAAGGCGGAGGGAGGGGGGGGGCGTCCCCTCCCGCTCCTTGTAATGACAGCCGAGCGGCTTCTTAGCCGCAGGCATCACTCCGGTACAGCACTTTCCTGAAATATCGGCAATATCGATCACCTTGGTGGCCAATTTCGATATATCAGGGAGAGTGCATTTTGGCCCTCAATAAATCGGCTTTGCCGATAATCGGTCAATCTCTACTTAGAGTGTCTTAAAGCTCGCTTTGTTATGTATAATTTTTTTTATGTTTAAGTTCTGATGTCCAAGTTTAGCTTTTATGAAATAAAGAGTTGTTTATGTACAACACCATGAGACCCTATTCCTATACTTGTTGGGGGTGGACCAAGTGAGATGTGATGACAGTCCACAGGGTGTGATTTATTCCTCCTGGCAGTGGTTGTAACCATGCTAGAGGTGGCAGCCGTTATACAGACACAGGAGCTGTGCCAAGCAGCGGTTTATACGGGAGCGATTTCTTAATTGCAGTGATCCTATTAGGGATCTGCTAACTAAGCCCCCCTTTTATTTGCGGTGGCAGAAGGAGCACCATTGGTACTGATGAATGTCATCTGCATGGAGAATCTAGCTGCATGTATATTTTTACCTGGGGCAAGTCTGGTTTGACTTTTTATTTTTTTATAGTACTGAAATACCATAGATAATGTACATTATTTTTATAAGACATATTTACATTTTTTTTTTTGTGTTTATGATATGAATTTTCACTGTAATTATTATATGAATTCTCACTTTATATTACTGGATAACATACTTTATCCATGTGTTGTAGATTGTATTATTATTATTTCAGGTACTTATATAGCGCTTTACATATACATTGCACATTCACATCAGTCTCTGCCCTCAAGGAGCGTACAATCTAAGGTCCCTAACTCACATTCATACATACACATAGTAAGGCCAATTTTATGCAGGATTCAATTAACCTACCAGCATTTTGCAGTTTAGATTATGAATGTGATCTCACTTTGAATAATCAAATATTTACTGTAGTTACAATTTCTCTTTTAAGGGCTCAACTACAGGCGCTGCAACTTTATTCACAAATAAAATAAAATGCCTTTAATAGTATTTTTATATGACAAAAAAAAAAAAAGAAGAAATGTATTATTAGAGTTTACATAAAGGTTAAATATTTATGCATTACAAGTTTTCAAGCCTACAATCTGCAGTATTGAAAGCAAACTTACTGAATCTGTGATTTATGCAAAATCAGACACTGCTGGAGGACCATAGGCTATCCAAGGTAAAAATATTTCTGCATTGCCAACACTGTACCTGATGCACATGCCAATGAACTATATTCCCTTCTATTAACATATCTTTAATAAAATAATAAATCTTAGTAAAACATAATTGGTGTTTTTTTCTAACATTTTGATGTCTCCATGTTTCTAACAGATAAGTGTTAAAGCAGAACTCCGGGATCGGCAAAAAAAATCACCTATTAGTACACCCCCCTACACAAAACACTAAACAGTTATAACATTTGTGAAATTCCTTACCATTGAAGAGAAAAGTCTAATTTAATTTTCAGGAAGTCCTCTCTGTAAATAAAAAAATGCAGCATCTATTCTGTCAAGAAGGAGCTGTTACAACAGAGATTACATCATATCCTCTACTCTCTCTCTGCACCAGGGTTTCCCCAATTCATTTTTCTCTTGGAACCCTTTGACATGGTATAGCAAAACTTTGGAACCCTAAAAAAAAAAAATGTGTGCCATAGAATAGCGTGGCGCAGCGCAAACCTTTCAATGAGCAGAGTGTAATGTCCTCTTTTGCTGGCAAATTCTTTTTATATCTGGTTTAATTGTTGACCATTGTATTTGCATGTCTGCAGTTGCATCAAGTTGATTTTCGATACTTTATTTTGTGTTGCAGAGTAAAGCGAGAATCCAGTTTCACATAAGTATGTGCTGCTGAATGGCAACAGAACTTTGATTGCCCGCTTGGACAATTCTGGGTATTCTTTGCGTAAATCACCCCAAAAAGCAATAAGATAAACTACATGTTTGGCTTAGTCGACTGCCAGAAGTTATATCGATCAGATTCTCAAAATCTACATCAGAAAAATTGTCTGGCTTGTCTTTTATGTATGGATTTCGAACCCAGTCATTATTGTTTTCATTCAAGAATGAAAAATATTGATTAATAGATGTGATTAAATGGCGACGATGATCTACAATTTCATTGTGAGTTTCATCTTCAAGTAAAATTTCTGATTCTTCAAGAAAATCCTTAGGTGTTGGCAAAGAGTTCAAATTATTTTGCTCAACAAATGAGGTCCAAAACTGCAGCTTACGAGACAGTGAAAATAGTTTATCTCTTGCATTAAAAACTTTAGTGTTTTTTCCTTGGAGTGATAAACATATGTCATTTAATTTTGTGAATATGTCTGCAAGATATGCTACTTTGGATAACCACAGAGTCTTTGTTAATCGATTAGATAATCCAAATTTATGATCCTGGAAATATGCAAACAACTCTTGACACAATTAAAACATTCTAACAAGGAGTTTACCTCATGATAGCCAAGGGACTTCTGAATGCAAAAGCAGAGTAAAGTGGTGACTACCCATATCTTCATATATAATTTTAAATAGCCGTGACTGTAATGGTTGACTTTTTATAAAATTAATAATCTGGACCGATTAGTCTAGCAAAGTTTTATGTGAGATTGAAATATTTTTAGCTACCAGTGCCTGTCTGTGAAGAACACAGTCAGAACTGGTGCTGTTTTTTGCTACATTTCATATTCGTGTCACAGCACCTGCCACTTTCCCAACTATTGCTTTGGCACCATCACTGCACACATCTACACATTTGTCCCAATTTATACTATGTGTGTCCATAAACTTCTGGATACATTTAAATATGGTCTCACCAGTGGTATATGAGTTTTCAAAGTTTCACACAGAAGCAAATCTTCTTCAATCTGTTTGTCAAAATTATATCTAACAAAAACCCACAAAATTTAAAGTCCTGCAACATCTGTGGACTTGTCTAATTGCAGTAAGTACCCATTACATTGATGCAGTTGAGAAATTAGTTCAGTATGGATGTCATCAGCAATATCATCAATACGGCGCAAAACTGTGTTGAATTCTCACTTAAAATACATGACACTATTTCTTTTGCACATGGTTTTATTAGTGATTCCCCAATTGTGTGTGCTTCTCCTGCAAGTGCCATGTGGTAATTCACTCTGTAAGAAGCCTCTGTGGCTTTTTCATTAGCATTTTGACATTTTTTGCTTATAAATTGTTTACTTATCTGATACTCCTTTAGCTTTCGCTTAAAAAAGTCAATGTCTTTATCTTCGTACTCTGCGTGGTTTTGGTCAAAATGACTTTGTAATTTAGCAGGTGCTAATGAACTGTTTGGCAATATTTTATTGCAAAGTACGCATTGTGCTTCAGGACAAACTTAATTTCTGGCACTTGTGAATCCAAATGACAAGTAGCTATCATCATATTTTCTTTTCTTTGTTTCAGAAGAAGATTGCCTAGCATTGTGTGCTTTTCTTTTTTTTTTTTTTGACTTGTCACTTGTCTCTGCTATTTGAGGAACAGTAGATGCAAATATTTCAGGCATGTTTTCTGGATTTTTAGTTGTATCTTCTTTCTCAGTTTCTATAGGTGCCGAACAGATAGAAGTAGTAATTGTTCTCTGAAGAGTTCCCTGCTTTAACCCCAGCTTTCCAAATTCATGGTTGTTTATTGGTAAAAAAAAAAAAAAAACACTTTGAAAAATACAGATCTCACAGCCTGACTGAAAAGGATGCTGATTTTGATAAGAACTGAACTTAAGCAGGATTTTTGAGTTGGACGTGGAGCAAAAAGATTTGAACACTTTGAAAAATACAGTTAATAGTTTTTTGCACCTCACAGAGTCATTCAATGCCCCTGACATTCTTTCAAAGCCTTTTAATGTCCCTAACAGAGAATTGCAATGCCCCTGACAGAGCCTTTTAATGTCCCTTACAGAGACTTTTAATGTCCCTAGCAGATAATTTCAATGCCCCTCAAAGAGTCTTTCAACGCCTCTGATAGAGCATTTTAATGTCGCTTACAGAGCCTTTTAATGTCCCTTACAGAGCATTTTATTGTCCCTAGCAGATAATTTCAATGCCCCTGACAAGGTCTTTTAATGCCCTTGACAGAGTCTTTTAATTCCCCTGACAGAGCCTTTTAATGTCCCTTACAGAGCCTTTAATGTCCCTAGCAGAGAATTTCAATTACCCTGACAAGGTCTTTCAATGCCCCAGACAGAGTCTTTCAATTCCCCTGACAGAGCCTTTTTTTGTCCCTTACAGAGTCTTTTAATGTCCCTAGCAGAGAATTTCAATGCCCCTGACAAAGTCTTTCAATGCCCCTGATAGAGTATTTCAATGTCACTGACAGAGTCTTTCAGTGTCCCTAACAGAGAATTTCAATGTCCCTGACAGAGCCTTTCAATGTTCCTAACAGAGAATTTCAATGTCCCTAACCGAGAATTTCAATGTTCCTGACAGAGCCTTTCAATGTCCCTAACAGAGAAATTCAATGTCCCTGACAGAGCCTTTCAATGTCCTTTGACAGAGTCTTTCAATGTCCCTAACAGAGAATTTCAATGTCCCTGACAGAGCCTTTCAATGTCCCTAACAGAGAATTTCAATGTCCCTGACAGAGCCTTTCAATGTTCCTAACAGAGAATTTCAATGTCCCTAACCGAGAATTTCAATGTCCCTGACAGAGCCTTTCAATGTCCCTAACAGAGAAATTCAATGTCCCTGACAGAGCCTTTCAATGTCCCTAACAGAGAATTTCAATGTCCCTGACAGAGCCTTTCAATGCCCCTGACAGAGCCTTTCAATGCCCCTGACAGAGCCTTTCAATGTCCCTTACAGAGCCTTTCAATGTCCCTAACAGAGAATTTCAATCTCCCTAACAGATAATTTAATGTCCCTGACAGAGCCTTTCAATGTCCCTAACAGAGAAATTCAATGTCCCTGACAGAGCCTTTCAATGTCCTTGACAGAGTCTTTCAATGTCCCTAACAGAGAATTTCAATGTCCCTGACAGAGCCTTTCAATGTCCCTAACAGAGAATTTCAATGTCCCTGACAGAGCCTTTCAATGTTCCTAACAGAGAATTTCAATGTCCCTAACCGAGAATTTCAATGTCCCTGACAGAGCCTTTCAATGTCCCTAACAGAGCCTTTCAATGTTCATAACAGAGAATTTCAATCTCCCTAACAGATAATTTAATGTCCCTGACAGAGCCTTTCAATATCCCTAACAGAGAATTTCAATGTCCCTGACAGAGCCTTTTAATGTCCCTAACAGAGAATTGCAATGTCCCTGAAAGAGCCTTTCAGTGTCCGTAACAGAGAATTTCAATGTCCCTGACAGAGCCTTTCAATGTCCCTACCTAACAGAGATTTCTATCTGACAATAACAAAGCTTTAGCAATGAACTCCACTCTCTATCACTCCTCCATCATGAGTGATAGAAAATGGCTGATGGCAGGGCTGGCTGGCTGACTGCTGGGCGGGCTCTCTCATGGACGAGCTTTGTAAGCTTCATTTGATGAAGATTTTTTTTTTGTTTGTTCACTTTGTCACATTCGAATCGAAAAAAAATTCTAAAAATTCTAAATCGATTCAAAATGTATTGATTGGAACGTTTCGAATCGGAAAAAAAAAATTGGTAAATTTGAAGAAAATTCGAAAAAGACATAAAACGAATTCCAAATACAAATCTAGAATGTGAATTAAATGAATCAACTGAATTTAACTAAACTAAATAACTAGATTAATGGATCTAAACGAAACAAAACACATTTTTTAGTCATGCACATGTCTACTGTAGACACATGCCCATAACCAGGGTTTTTTTTACAGAGGGAATGCAGTTTTGGCACCTCCGACACTGAATGTATGTAATGACAAGAGGTGTTGGGGTGTGCTGAAGGATCATTGATGCTGGCTGCTGGGGGATCTAGTGCTCCTGAAGAAGATCTAATTTTGCATGGTGGTCTATTATTGTTGCTGGGGGGAGAGGGCTTATGTTGCTGGGGCGTCAATTGTTGCTGGAAGAGATTTACTGTTGAGGAGAGGTCTATTGTTGCTGGCTGCTGGGGGATCGACTGTTGCTGGAGGGATCTATTCTTGTTGGGGTCCATTGTTGCTGGGGGAAGCTGTTGTTGCTGGGAAGAGTCTTTTGCCGCTGGCTGCGGAAGATCTTCTTTGCTGCTTTTCTTGTTGTTATTAACAAATTCCATACAAATTACTTGTCACCACAAAATGATACTTGGTTCTGTATTCTCGATACTGGAAGGTACTGGAAGGTGGGTAGGGGGCGGAGACAGGAAGTGAATGAGAAGGAGGGAGTTCCTGCTTATTTTCTCTGAGAAAAAAAGGCCCTGCCCAAAACTATACATTTTACCCGCTATACTCTATATTTTACCCGCTATACTCTGCTGTAATTCGGTATTACAAATATTCCTCCTCCTGCTGTAGCTTTGAGATCTTTCTAACAGCAATCAATGCTTGTATGGTGTATATGAGCACATCCCTAGTTACAACACAGAAAGAAAGAGCCGGGAAATGTTGCTTTACATCAGCATGTCGGCATGAAAAAAAAAACAAAAAAGTGCAGCGCTAACCTACTAATCAATAACACAATAAAGGTAGAACCCTCTAATGTATGGAAATCTCAATAAACTTCAATATTACCACAATACCGATCTCTGTGATATATAATGTCACATATACTGTAATACACATCAAACTGAAAATAGGACATAAAAAATGAAACTGCAAGGATGCTGGAAACCCCTCCTACAGATACTTGGCAGTGGACGATGTCAGTAAAGCAGTGGACGGTGTCCACTGCTTATCACTGTAGCCTTATCAGTGCAGCCTCATCTGTGCCCATCAGTGCAGCCCCATCAGTGCCCATCAGCGCAGCCTCATCAGTGCAGCATATCAGTGCTGCCTTATCAGTGCCCATAAGTGCAGCTTATCAGTGCCTATCAGTGCAGCTTCACCAGTGCTGCCTCATTAGTGCCCATCAGTGCAGCTTCATAAGTGCCGCCTCGGTGCAGCCTATCTGTGTTCATCTGTGCAGCTTGTTAGTGCCCATCAGTGCCTCCTATCTGTGCCTATATGTGCAGTCTATTAGTGCCCATCAGTGCAGCCTATCAGTGTCCATAAGTGCAGCTTATTTATGCCCATCAGTGCAGCTTATCAGTACCCAGCAATGTTTATAAGTGCAGCCTCACCAGTGCTGCCTCAGTGCCCATCAGTGCAGCTTATCTGTGCCCATAAGTACCGCCTATCTGTGCCCATAAGTACAGCTTATCAGTGCCCATGAGTGCTGCCTATCTGTGCCCATAAGCGAAGCTTATCAGTGCCCATCAGTGTCCATAAGTGCCGTCTATCTGTGCCCATAAGTGGAGCAGGGATCGTAAGGAGAGCAGGCCGGATGACACAGACTGGGGATCGCTCCCGCTGAGACAGATCTTGTAGGTGAAATGCCGATCACCATAAAGTCCCACCTCCTAGATCCACTTTGTGAAACAGCACATTGGTCCAATGCCAGTACAGGAGGTGAGACTTTACGGTGAGCGACGTTTCACCTACAAGATCTATCACAGCGGGAGATCCCCGGTCTGTGTCATTCGGTCGGCTCTTTTAACAATCCCCATGCAGCTGTGACAGGTGATTAATGGGCGATCGGCTGGCAGCAGGGGGGGTTGGGGCGGCGACTGGCATGCTGGCAGGGAGCAGAAGAAGAGGGAGGATTAGGATACCACCTTTATTGGCGGTACAGACCGGGAGTCTGTGAGAC
The DNA here is from genome assembly GCF_965119305.1 of Pelophylax lessonae. Classification (NCBI taxonomy): domain Eukaryota; kingdom Metazoa; phylum Chordata; class Amphibia; order Anura; family Ranidae; genus Pelophylax; species Pelophylax lessonae. Next base: position 630,744,382 of record NC_138768.1, on the reverse strand, counting down.
CCCTCCACCCACTACAGCAATTAGGGATGGGCATAGAATGCCCTGCTTGCTGGATAAAACTACAAATGGGAAGTGCCAAGACCAGTGGCTGGGGGTATAGGAGGAATAACAGCTTTAGTTCAAAATCTTCAGGTTATTACAGTTGAACTACTAAGCTCAGAAGAAGATGGATGGCATATTTGGTAAAGGTAGGAGATCAGCAACAAGGACATGGAAAAAGGTTTTTGCCCAGGGTTGTCCTTTAAAGAAAAAATAATTATTGTTCCTGAATATTTCTATTCCTTTTTAACATAGGTTATTAGGTTTGAAACAAGAAAAACTATGATCATATGTTATCATTGTAGCCTTCCCACATGCATGTAATAATTTACTGACTTTAATACAAAGGATCTTGTTGGCAGAGGCAATGTGTGCATATGCAAATAGTCATTCTTCATTCTCTTCTAGTTACCAGTGTTTCAATTTGCATAGCTCAGCATACATCATGGGCACAGTTCTTGTGTGTCCGGATGACTGACTCCTGCACATGTGCTAGAATTATGTCATCCCACGTCAGCCAATGGAGATGTCTGAAGACCAATGCCTAGGGGTGAAGATGCCAGCACCGGTGAGGGACCTGGACTGGACTGTTGGAGAGGATGTAAGTATAGTGCTGCTTTAAATTACTGCACTAAAAAGTAACAATTATTTATTTTACACAACTGTGTCATAGACAACAAAAAAATCCATAAGATCCTTAAAAAAAAAAAAAAAAAAATGCAATGCAGCTATGAACATTGCATTACTTTTGCCTGTGTACGAGAGGCCTTAAAGTTTTTGATAACAAAAAGAGCTAAACACATTTGGAATTTGCTGTATAGACTTGAATGGATTTGTTTGTGTAGCCCATTATCCAAGCAGTCTGTGACCTACAACCCAACAAAAAACACATTTTAAGGCCTCCTGCAAAGGGATGTAATCATTTACTGATGTTTATATGCAGGATATTGTTGCCAGAAGGATTCTGAGTAAAAAAAACAGTTACGTTCTGTAGAGGCCTTGCCTATATATGTGTACAGTACAGGAGTGTAAACCTGTGTATGCATATACACGTGTAAAATTTCATCTTCTAGCTGCCAGTGTTGCAATTTATGCATATATGCTACTAAATGACTGCACTTTTTTATTACTGTACACAGGGTTTTTTTTCAGCGGGAAAGCGGGGGAACGCAGTTCCGGCACCTCCAGTCTGAATGTATGCAATGGCAAAGGGGTGCTGGGGTCAGTGGGATGAGCTGAATAGCCTATTGATGCTGGTTGCTGGGGGATCCATTGTTGCTGGGGTGAATCTATTGTTCTATTGTTGCTGGAGGGCATTTTGTTGTTTGGGGGGGGGGGGGGGGGCTACTGTTGCAGTGGAGGATTTATTGTTGCTTGGGGAAACTATTTGTCACGAACCGGCAGGACTGGTAGTGGATCCTCTGGACCAGAGAGACGATGGCGCGGGTTGTACTAGAGGACCGGTTCTAAGCAGTTACTGGTCTTCACCAGAGCCCGCCGCAAGGCGGGATGGATTTGCTGCGGCGGTAACTACCAGGTCGTGTCCCCTAGTAACAACTCGATCTCTCTGGCAGCTGATATGGCGTGGTACACAGGGAGTAGGCAAGAGCGTAGTCGGACGTAGCAGAGGTCAGGGCAGGCGGCAGAGGTTCAAAGGCGAGATGTCGGTAGCAAGGATTCGGCAACAGGCAAAGCAAACAAACACAGAAGGGAACGCTTTCACAGAGGCACAAGGCACAAAGATCCGGCAGGAAGCTGTGTGAGGAGAAGGTATAAATGAGCAGTGCACAGGTGAAGCCTAATTAAGTCAGCACTGCCTTTCACAAACCTTAACCCTTAATAACCAGTCTGGGCCAGGTACCAATCACCTGTGCACTGGTCCTTTAGATCTAAGAGTCCCGGTGCGCTGTGAGCGCTTCGAGGCCAGCAGGGGGCCCGGAGCGCTGAGCGTAACAGTACCCCCCCCCCTTTGGTCTCCCCCTCTTTTTGGAACCCAAGAACTTGCGGATGAGGCTGCGGTCCAGGATGTTCTCCTCCGGCTCCCAAGATCTCTCCTCAGGGCCGCAGCCCTCCCAATCGACCAAAAAAAATCTTTTCCCCCGGATGACTTTGGTCGCTAGGACTTCTTTGACCGAAAAAATATCAGAGGTACCAGCGACAGGGGTGGGAGAAAGAAGTTTAGGAGAGAAGCGGTTAAAGATAGCAGGTTTGAGAAGGGAGACATGGAAAGAGTTATGGATTCGGAGAGAGGGTGGAAGATGGAGCTGGTAGGACACCTGGTTAATGCGGCTCTTGATTTTAAAGGGACCCAAGTAACGAGGGCCCAACTTGTAACTTGGGACCTTAAATCTGATGAATTTCGAGGAGAGCCACACTTTGTCACCGGGACTGAATTCCGGAGGAGCTCTGCGACTTTTATCGGCCTGGAACTTCATACGGGCCGAGGCCTTGAGGAGGGCTGAGTGGGTCTCTCGCCAAATAGAAGAGAAGTCCTGAAGGAGGTCCTCTACAGCTGGTACAGAAGAGGGAGCAGAGGTCTGAGGCAGAGGTGGCAGAGGATGACGACCATAGACCACAAAAAATGGGGATTTATTGGAGGCAGAAGATTGCTTGAAATTGTAAGAAAACTCTGCCCAAGGGAGTAAATCCGACCAATCATCTTGACGGGAGGACACAAAATGGCGTAGATAATCTCCCAGAATCTGGTTCACCCGTTCCACTTGGCCATTGGACTGAGGGTGATACGAGGAAGAAAAGTCCAGCTTGACTCCGAGCTGACCACAGAGAGCCCTCCAAAATCTGGAAACAAACTGCACCCCACGGTCCGAGACGATGTGTCTGGGAAGGCCGTGGAGGCGGAAGATGTGTAGAAAAAACTGTTTGGCCAACTGAGGCGCGGACGGGAGACCAGGCAGGGACACAAAGTGAGCCATCTTTGAAAATCGGTCCACCACGACCCAGATGACCGTCTTACCATGGGAGGAGGGAAGATCAGTGATAAAGTCCATGGCGATGTGCGACCAAGGGGTCTCAGGAACAGGAAGAGGCAGAAGAAGACCCGCGGGTTTCTGACGAGGAGTTTTGTCACGAGCGCAGATCACACAGGATTGGACGAATTCTGTGACGTCTCTCTCCAGAGTGGGCCACCAATATCTTTGGGAAATTAATTGAAGAGATTTTTTAATTCCAGGATGACCGGCAAAAAGGGAAGCGTGGCCCCACTTGAGAATCTGTAACCGCTGACGAGGAGGAACGTAGGTCTTGCCGGGGGGAAGAAGACGCAGGTCCACAGGATCAACCGAGATGAGACATTCTGGAGGGATAATGTGTTGAGGAGTGGGTATGTCACCCACCACATCTGAAGAGCGAGAAAGGGCATCCGCCCTGATGTTCTTAGCAGCTGGGCAGAAATGAATCTGGAAATTGAAGCGGGCGAAGAAGATGGACCAACGGGCTTGGCGGGGATTTAGTCTTTGAGCTGACTGGAGGTAGGCTAGGTTCTTGTGGTCCGTAAAGATGATCACAGGGTGGGGAGCACCCTCGAGAAGATGTCTCCATTCCTCCAAGGCTAATTTAATTGCCAGCAGTTCTCTGTCCCCAATAGAGTAATTCTTCTCGGCGGAGGAAAAGGTTTTAGAGAAGAAGCCACAAGTTATGGTCTTGCCTCTGGATGACTTCTGAGTTAGCACAGCTCCGGCTCCCACTGAGGATGCATCCACTTCCAGATAGAATGGCTTGGAAGAATCTGGCCGGGACAGAACAGGTGCAGAAGCAAAGGCGGCTTTCAGGGACTGGAAGGCCTCTTCAGCGTGAGGAGGCCAGGTTTTGGGATTTGCACCTTTTCTAGTCAAGGCCACGATGGGGGCCACCAGGGTGGAATAATGAGGAATAAATTGTCTGTAGTAGTTGGCGAAACCCAGGAACCTCTGTATGGCTCGGAGGCCAGAGGGGCGTGGCCAGTCCAGAACCGCTGAGAGCTTGGCAGGATCCATTTGAAGTCCTTGGGCAGAGATGATATATCCCAGGAAGGGCAAGGAGGAACGCTCAAACAGACACTTCTCAATCTTGGCATAGAGGCGATTACTCCTGAGACGGGTGAGAACTTGTTGGACATGGACTCGGTGTTGCTCCAAATTAGAGGAAAAAATAAGGATGTCATCCAGGTATACTACTACACAAGTGTAAAGAAGGTCCCAGAAGATGTCGTTCACGAACTCCTGGAAGACTGCAGGGGCGTTACAGAGCCCAAAGGGCATCACTAAGTATTCAAAATGACCGTCCCTGGTGTTAAAAGCAGTCTTCCACTCGTCTCCCTTTCGAATGCGGATCAGGTTGTAGGCCCCGCGGAGATCCAGCTTGGTGAAAATCTTGGCTCCTCGGAGACGGTCAAACAACTCAGAGATTAGAGGCAGTGGGTAACGGTTTTTAATGGTAATTTTATTGAGTCCTCTATAGTCAATGCAGGGGCGGAGCGAACCATCCTTTTTAGACACAAAGAAAAAACCGGCTCCAGCAGGGGAAGAAGACTTCCTAATAAACCCTCTCTGTAAGTTCTCACGTACATAGTCTGACATGGCCTGAGTCTCTGGAGGTGAGAGAGGATAAATTCTGCCTCGAGGTGGAGTAGAGCCAGGTAATAGGTCAATAGGACAATCATAAGGCCTGTGAGGAGGAAGAGTCTCAGCTTGCTTTTTACAGAAGACATCCGCAAAACGGTGGTAAGTCTTGGGGAGACCTGGTGGCGGAGGAATTAGTGGGTCCCGTTTGATAGGAGCAGGCTTAAGACACCGGTCAGAGCAGGAGGAACCCCAACGCAAAATCTCACCGGTGGACCAATTCAGGACAGGACAATGGCGTTGCAACCACGGTAGACCCAGCAGGAGTTCGGAAGAGCAAAAGGGAAGAACAAAAAATTCCAGAGTCTCTGTGTGAAACACCCCAATGTCCATCCGCAGAGGCTGGGTGCGGTATTGTACCGTAGCAGAGAGTCTCTCCCCGTTGACCGTAGAAATGAGGATCGGCTTGGGAAGACGAATTATAGGAATTCGGTACTTGTCGACCAAGGAGGCGTGAATGAAGTTGCCGGCTGAGCCGGAGTCCAAGAAGGCTGCAGCAGAAAAAAAGGACTTGGACGACAGGAACAACTGCACGGGTATGATGAGACGTGGAGAGGAAGAATCCACACCTAGTAATGCCTCTCCCACATTCACTAGGTGCGAGCGTTTCCCGAACGTTGGGGACGAAGAGGACAGTCCTTAAGGAAGTGCTCGGTACTAGCGCAGTATAAACACAGGTTCTCGTCTCTACGACGGCTTCGTTCTTGCGGGGTCAGGCGAGACCGGTCCACCTGCATGGCCTCCACAGTGGAAGACCCAGAGACAGGTTGAGGTGGACGCTGGAACACAGGGGCCAGACGAGGGTAGTGTTTAGGACGAGCTCTTTCCTTTTCAAGATGGAGTTCCTCTTGTCTCTCGGAGAAACGTTTATCGATCCTGGTGGCCAGCAAGATGAGGTTACTCAGTGTAGTAGGCAGGTCACGTGCAGCAAGGACGTCCTTAATGTCACTATTGAGTCCCTTCTTAAAAGTGGCACAAAGAGCTTCATTGTTCCAGTTCAGCTCGGAGGCAAGGGTACGGAACTGGATGGCATAATCACCCACGGTAGAAGTTCCTTGGGACAAGTTTAGCAAGGCAGTCTCTGCGGAGGTAACTCGGGCAGGTTCCTCGAATACGTTACGAAACTCCTGACAAAAATTCTGGACAGATGCGGTGACTGGATCAGCGCGGTCCCAAAATGGTGTAGCCCAGGCCAGGGCCCTCCCGGAAAGCAGACTGAGGATGAAGGCTACCTTGGCTCGCTCAGACGGAAACTGGTCAGACAGTAGCTCGAGGTGAAGAGAGCACTGAGACAGGAACCCTCGGCATAATTTAGGATCTCCGTCGTACTTGTCCGGCAGAGACAAGCGGATTCTGGACCTGGTGGCAACTGCTTGTGTGGGAGGTGCAGCAGATGCAGACGGAGGAGCTGGCTGTTGCTGAGTTGGCAGGAACTGCTGAAACATAGCGGTCAGCTGAGCCAACTGTTGACCTTGCTGGGCCACAACGGTGGTGAGGTCCGCTAGGCTTGGCAACGGAACATCAGCGGGATCCATGGCCGGATCTTACTGTCACGAACCGGCAGGACTGGTAGTGGATCCTCTGGACCAGAGAGACGATGGCGCGGGTTGTACTAGAGGACCGGTTCTAAGCAGTTACTGGTCTTCACCAGAGCCCGCCGCAAGGCGGGATGGATTTGCTGCGGCGGTAACTACCAGGTCGTGTCCCCTAGTAACAACTCGATCTCTCTGGCAGCTGATATGGCGTGGTACACAGGGAGTAGGCAAGAGCGTAGTCGGACGTAGCAGAGGTCAGGGCAGGCGGCAGAGGTTCAAAGGCGAGATGTCGGTAGCAAGGATTCGGCAACAGGCAAAGCAAACAAACACAGAAGGGAACGCTTTCACAGAGGCACAAGGCACAAAGATCCGGCAGGAAGCTGTGTGAGGAGAAGGTATAAATGAGCAGTGCACAGGTGAAGCCTAATTAAGTCAGCACTGCCTTTCACAAACCTTAACCCTTAATAACCAGTCTGGGCCAGGTACCAATCACCTGTGCACTGGTCCTTTAGATCTAAGAGTCCCGGTGCGCTGTGAGCGCTTCGAGGCCAGCAGGGGGCCCGGAGCGCTGAGCGTAACACTATTGTTATTGGGGGGGGGGTCTATTGTTGCAGGGGAGGATTTATTGGGGGGGGGGTGATTGTTGCAGGGGAGGATTTATTGTTGCTGGGGGATCTATTGTTGGGGGTCTATTGTTTCTTATTCCAGGGAATCTATTTTACTACTTTTCTAGTTATCATTAACAAATTCTATACAAATTTACAAATTACCTAGAACCACAACATGATAATTGGTTCTGTATTCTCTAAAATGGGGGTACTGGGAGGTGGGTAGAGGGTGGAACCAAAGGACAACGCTCGGAGGTGGGTAGGGGGTGGAGACAAGGGGTGACTCAGAAGAGGGGAGTACCTACACCTATTCCCGGAGAAAAAATGCCCTGACTGTACATCTCTGCACGTATCACTGATTTACGAATCTTTGCACATCTGTGTGCATTGCCCAATGGACAACAATGCACCTATGTTTACATCCTAAAATACATGCTAAAAACTTTAACTGGATAGCCACATAAGGAAAGAAAGAAAAACACTACACAGCTACAAATGCAACATTTTTTTTTTCATCGATATACAGAAAGCCTAAACCTGCCTTCTATCTGAAATTTTACCCGAAACCCATTCTTCCTGGAAAATGAAAGAGAAACAAAATATAAGTTGCTGATCAAAAGGAATTTTTTTTTTTTATTCCCCTGCATATTTTCAGGTTAGTTAATTCTATTTTTTGTACTCTGCTTTGGAAAGACAAGTCCTCTAGAATTAAACTTGAGCAACTTCAATGCCCTAAGTATACTGATGTGAATGTGCAATGTATATGTAAAGCGCTGCGTAAATTGACAGCGCTATATAAGAACCTGAAATGAATAAAATATAGAGGGGGAGGGGATGGCTTTGCCCAACCCATGGCTGTACTACCTGGCAACTCAAATGCAACATCTTATCAGTGCCTTTACACCCAGAACAACTGAAGCAACCCCGTTATCCCCTTCTGCACATTCTATTATGTGATATCACATCACATGCAAACTTCAGACATATCAGGCGGCTTAGAATCTTTATGCTTTAATTCCTCCAACAGAACATATCCAACCTACTCTTCTTCTTCTTTCAGAAGATTTGGATGAAGGTGAGGACTCTCCAGAGTGTCAAGGGGTTCACTGCTTACAGCCCTATCTGGCAAAACTCCATCTATGTGGAGCTGGAAAAGTTTTTATGTGCTGGGATGTAAAAACCCTGGGGAATTACCCATTTACACCAGGTCTTAAGGAATGGCTCTCTTTGCTCATTCGCTGACCTACAGGTTGCATTCAATGTATCTCCCACAACATGTTTCTACTATCTCCAACTCAGTCATGCTGTCCACTCTCAAGGCTCTTTGACTGACTGGTCTCTGTCTCTCATGCCTGTTTTTCACTTTGTTCAATCAGTTATCTAGAAGGGCACCCTTGTATAGCTAAAGAACAGTGGGAGCAGGATGTGGGTCCCTTAGAGGAAGATCTGTGGGATAATGCTTGGACTCCGTCTTGCTCTGTTCCCTCAATACTTCCTAAAAACTTTCTCAGTTATACATTATTCTCTGTGCCCATTATACACCATTTAAAATATGCCTTATGGGTATTTTGCAATCTCCTCTATGTGCTAGTTGTGCTGCAGCACAGTGTGACCTCATCCACCTTTTATGTCCCAAGCTCCATTGCTTTTGGTCAGACATTGTTACTACTATTAATGCTGTTCTTCAAATTACCATTCCTGTTTAACCTACTTGATGTATTCTGGGTATACTCGATGACCACCCATTGACTGTGTTTCAGAGGGCAGCCAGTAATCTGGTATTGTTTCAAGCCCGCCGACTCTTTCTGCAACAGTGGAAATCAGATAGGGCCCCCACCCACAAAGTGGGTGACACCCTTAGACTAGGAACAGCTTTCTTCCAGCATAGGGGGTGCCCAGGAAAATTCAACAAACTCTTGAAGGACTGTCTGGCAGTCCCAGGCCTTGTGCATCTCGACCAAGTGGTGAATAGAATTTTGGGTTGAGATATTACCTATGTCTGTTTTGGAAATGACAGAAACTTTATTTTGAATGGTCATGTTTTTGTTGCTACTCCTTTTCTATTACACATACAGTATCTCTTGCGGCCTTGATTTTTAATGATAGGTGTATTTTTGGGGTGAATACTGCTCTCTAGATATGTCATATTCCATGTATCTTTTGAATACTTTGGAACACCACTACTGTTATGTGTATAGGTTGTATGTGCTTTGTTTATTGGTTGTAACTCAATAAACTTTATTTCTGATTTTAAAAAAAAGGAAGTTATTTTTAAAGCAACAAGGATACACTTAAGACAAAGAAGAAAACCCAGTTATTGCATAGGGCATCCTTTACATGGGTGTACTTAACCACTTCTGGACCGAGCCCATTTTTGACACATTTTGTTCAAATGTTAATATCAGTATTTTTTGCTAGAAAACTACTTAGAACCCCCAAACATTGTATATATTTTTTAGCAAAGACTCTGGAGAATAAAATGGCGGTCATTGCAATATTTTTTGTCACGCAATATTTGCGCAGCGGTCTTTCAAACGTAATTTTTTTGAAAAAATTACGAAAAATTACCTTTCACTGCATTTAAAAAACTAAACAGTAAAGTTAGCCCATTTTTTTGTATAATGTGAAAGATGATGTTGCATCGAGTAAATAGATACCCAACATGTTACAGTTTAAAATTGCGCACACCCGCGGAATGGCGACAAACTACGGTCAATAAAAATCATCTTAGGCGACACTTTAACATTTTTTATCGGTTACCAGTTTAGAGTTAGAGTAGCTCTTTTTTTTAAATTATTTCTCTCGTTCTGGCGATCGCGGCGACACCTCACATGTGTGGTTTGAACAACGATTTCATTTGTGGGCAAGAGTTCCGTATACATTTTTTTAGTGCGCAAGCTCACAGCGATGGGGGTGGCTAAAAATGTATTTATTTTTTTTCCTATTTATTTTATTTATTTTTTTAATTTTACCACAGGTTTTTTTTAAAAAAAAAAAGTCTGATCACTTTTATTGCTGTTACAAGCAATGTAAATCCTTTGTGACAGCAATAGGCAGTGACAGGTACTCTTTATGGAGGGATCAGGGGTCTAAAAGACCCTAGACCCCTCCATTACACTTCCATATATTCAAAACGCTGAAAACTGCATTTTTGAATAAGCTCACTTTTTAAATTTGGCACCTTTAGCAGCCGAGTAACCCGGACCTGACGTCATGGACACCGCCTCCGGGTTACATCATCAGAGACCCGATCGAAGCCGCATCTGGCTTTGATTGGGACTCCATCCAGCCGGTGGATGCGCCGGCTGGTTGCTCGGGTCTCCCGGTGGGACGGGAGACCCGGGCAGAGCAACGGAAGGCGGCGGGAGGGGGGTGTCCCCTCCCGCTCGCTGGGGTAACGATCAAGCGGCTCCCGAGCCGCATTGGTCCATACTGCTGGAAAGCCAACCGCCGGCTCTAAAAAAAGGGAATTGGGATGATGCCTCTAACTAGAGGCATCACCCCGGTACAATAACTTAAAGTCAGCCGGCATAGGGATACGTGGATATGCGTTAAGTGGTTAAGCGTAAACCCATGTGAAAGCTGTGTTTTGCCTGTATGGGATGTACATGTGTTCTGTGCATCTGTGTATAAACAATCCCATTCATGTCAATTGGAAAGCAGTGGCTGCTCCCAATTTGGAATCCATGTTAGTGCTGGTGCGTGTCCCAGATTGCACACTATCTACATTCAGGGACACGCACCCGCATGCACCTATACCTATTTGGATGTCAAATTGGGAGCAGTGACTGTGTCCATGCAGCCATGGTGTCCCAATTGACATGAATTGTATTGGTTTGCCCGTGGATGCACGGAACACCTGTGCATCCTGTTTGGGCAAATCATGGCCTTCATATAGGTTTACGCTTAGGTATGCCCGTGTCAACACCTCAGTTCAGGCATAAGGAAACTGTAAAGCAAGTCACAAAAATAATAATGCAGTAAATCTACAATTCTCTAATGACTGCCCACTAGCATTATTTAACCAATTAGGATGCTTCCCAAAGCATCACATTAAAACATAATCTCCCTTCTCCGATATTCAGTTAACACAAGTGACAACAAGTAAGGAAAATAAAAACCTACTAGCTCAGGTCAAACACAACATTCTGTGCAGGCAGTAAAATAGGAGTGTTCAACTTCACACTAGAACTCTACAACGGTTGTATTATACTTGGACGCATTAATGTTGCTGAATATTGATGGTGCTGAACTAGAATTGAAACCTATTATTATTATTTATGCAAAATGTATACTTTCTACCAAGCTGTAGAGCAGAAACATCGCCTTGTTAAAACAGGATCATAGTAACGCAATTAGATGACATGTCATTGTGGCTGGAAAGGTTGCCAGTGGGTGCCTAGAGATATAAAGTTTGGCTGGTTTTCCACTACTTTGTGGAATATTTTTCCATGCAGTGCTCCTATACCAGCACTTCATTTAACTGGAAACTAAACATTACAGGTATAATATTCCAGACAAGCTGATGTTAAAAATAGGCAGCGTAATACAAGCAGTTACAGTATTATTTTAAAGAGAAAATGTAATAATTTGGGGAACAATGTTATTTTACATTTATAAGTTTAAATATTTTTAAACTGAATTTTATATTTGTTGTTTTGTTATGAAATTGGTTTTGTATGTGAACTGGTTACTTTTAGGCTGGGTTCACACTAGCTGCAACCGCAACTCATAGCAGGGGCTCCAGTGTGTCCCTGTTCTCCATTTTAGGTGCTAATCGGGTCCGAATTTTTGCCTGAATTTGGACCTGAAACGGACCAGAAGATGCACAGGAGCCTTTTCCAGTGTGGACGGCCCCATTGAGAGCTAGGTCACACTCTCTTGTCATGTGAAATTGATGTGGGGAAACCCGCATCCAATTTGAATTAGTGTGTGGACCCAGCCTAAAGCGAATGATTGATAGCTATGTGTTGAACAAGATGGTGTACATCCTATCACTGCAATGTACAATATTTTGAAGATGAAATGTTGGCCACATGCATGTGTTTTACCCAGACAATGATCATATATTAACTTTTTCTTCACCTATGCAACAGTAGCCAGTTGTTTTGTTAAATGTGCATCTATTCTGCACTCTCTCACTTGCTCACACTCTTTTTCAATCGCTTTTGTGCTCAGTCAAATTCAAATAAGCTTTAGGCTGGGTTCACACTAGTGTGAATTGGATGCGGATTTCCCCACATCCAATTCACATGACAGGAGAGTGTGCCTGGCTCTCAATAGAGCCAGTTCACTAAGCTCCATGGGAGCGGATTTCACAGGGGTCCAGTGCGTCTTTGGCTCCATTTCAGGTTTAAATTCAGGCAAAAATTCAGGCCCGATTCGTCCCTGATATGGAGAACAGGGACGCATAAAACCCCTGCTGTGAGCCACATCTGAATTAAGTGTGAACCCAGCCTTAATGGCATAATAAAATAAATGTTAGCATTGCCAAAGCAATTGGGGAGTTTTTATAATTTGGAATGTAAGGGTGGGTGATGGAAGGAGTAACTCATAGAACATTATTATAGCTACAGCAAATAGGAAAAGCAATGGAAGGGTAGTCTGGGAATTGCATCAGATTAAGGCATAATATAAAGGAGGATAGGAGATCATCCACAATGTTTTAAATTGTACTTGTGTACTCATTAAAGATAGCTTTTGTTCCTTTTTAGGACAATAACATCCTAAAGTGTGAAGTCATTGCATGTACCATGGAAAGCCTGTTAGCACAGTCTGGAAGCTGGTATCACAGATGTGGTTTTGCTTGTGGTTTATGAAGGAAGCCATCTTGATATCCTCAACTATATCCATTTCCAGAAATTGGATATATTGCGGATGCAGGGAAAAATGGCATCAACGATTTGCGCAAACAAACTGTCATACTGGTGGTAGTTTGAAAGGAGAGCAGCAACCTCACCATCCCTTTCCTGTATGTGGGCAGTGCACAATAGTTTCTCTGCTCAGCCAGAGCCTGCTATAGATATCCAAAAATGTGCGTGTTGGCAAGACAGTGGTTGGCAAGCATCAAGGCCAGATAGGCCTTTTTTATGGTGTTATGGCTTACAATAAACTCTACAACAATTTGAATGTTTGTTTCCTTTTATGTCACCATAGGTTTTCCTACATTTTATGTGTACCATTGCCATTGTTTTTTCCTATTGAATAGAGAAGAGAAAATCTTCCTGAACTTCAGCCTAAAGTTTGGGGAACCCTAGCTTAGTGGCTTTGAGGTTTGCCAAACATGAACTTCACCTGTTTTGCAGTTCATAGGCAAGCTATTGTCAAAAAAAGATACGAAGAACTAGGGACTGTCATGGGGAACATGTACATGTGTACATGCCAAACAGTTATTTAACAAAGCCCATTCAGTGAGGAGAGGGTCTACTTAGTAGGCTTCAAGGTCACCATCTGAAAAAACAGCCCTTTAAATAACATGCTTGGGAGATGCCTTTAAATTGCAATATAGTATAGTTCTTTCAAAGATAAAGAAGAAAAAAAAAACTCGGGCAAAACGGCACAGGTTTCTCCTTACAAATTAAACCATACCTTTGTCCAGACATACAGTCTGGGTGGCCAGGATAGGGAGGGCAACAATGGGAAGGTACCTTACAAGGGAATGGCTAAGCTTCCCCCTTGCAAGGCACCTTGTCCCTATGTTGAGAATACAACGCTCTCATCCCCACATCCTGTTCAACTCATGGGATATGGAGGTATGGGAGGGACTTTGCAGAATTTAGAAACCCCCTTTATAATAATACATCACAGTAAAATGAGTACAGGTACAATATTACCCTTTATTATTCATTTCCAGAAATAATTTATTTGAAAAAACCCCACGGACCCCTAGCTCAAGTTTTTTCAATTAGTTAACTTTTGTCTTACCACTTGTTTACGTGCCTACGGTTTCTTGCTGCACCACCAAATGCTTTTTCAAATCTGGTAATCTGCAACTTCTATAGTAAATTAACCACAGGGTTTTCATGGGGGATCTATTAGGATAGACATATAGGAGCTGTCAAGGTACCCAGATTGATATGGTGTCAAGATGATGGAAGGGCATTATTTCTATTATTTCATTGTAATATAAAATGAAATAGTTCAACTCAACATAATGCAGAATCAGTGGGAGCCTTGTGTGTGTCATTACTACAATATTTTTGTCTGCCTTATTTATATTTACCTATTTGGTTAGCAAGTCACAGGCCAGAATAAAGCTGGCCATGCATGAGTTTTTTTTTTTCATGCAGCCAGCGGGCTAAAAAAAAAAAAAAAACTGAACCCATTCCCCTCATCCACATTTTTGAGGTGGATGGGGGAATCCTCCACGCTGCATGACTGTATTCTGACAGCAGGGAAGAGGGAAGGCTCCCCCTGGCAGAATACACAGATCAGCCATTGGCTGCAACTGCTGATTGAGTGGTAAACCTGACAGGGTTATTGAACAGAAGACAGTTGACCTCTGTTCAAGTGCAGTGAATCAAAATTTGTCCAGTCCCTGCTTAGCAGATCAAATTTTCGATCCATGTATTAGCTTTAATCATGTTCATATCAGCAGTCCTGCACTTGGTATTCACATGCTTGCTTCTGTGGCCAGTGATTCACCAGGTACTGCTTGCACACATCCTATAAAACAAAACAGTAATTGTAGCTCGCAAATTTTGATCCAACATTTTCCTGTGGAGGAATACCTCAGCGAGGTACTGTACATTTTGTTCTTCTGACGACAAAAGTTTGCTCGTATTTTGGAAGTGTGTCATATTTAAACTGCTTCTTAGGAAAATTACACAACTGAAATAAATAATGTACATATACTGTATATATAGTGTATATAGCTTACTGGACAATGAACCATTTTGTTGACCTCAAATTGCATGTTCCAGGTCAATAACTTAGAAAGTATTGAAGCTAGAGCATGGAGGAAAGGTTGACAACGGCAGCCTGCAGATTTCCCTTACAAAGCTGAACTCTTATATGGATTTAAATTAGTAACACGTTTTAGTGTAATAACAATATGGTTTTTAATATCTGATGTATCTAGGCACACAGCAAATTACATATTTTACCTTATTATGTACATTTACAGATGTCCCTATGACATTTGCTGGCTTTTATTGTCTCTTTATTTTTGGAGCCAAGCAGAAAAACACTTTCCCAACTGTGTTTTGGAAGAAGACCTTATTTTATCCTGTTTGCTTTTATGTGTGCAGACAGCTTGGAAACATTTCAGTTTTTTGATATACATAATGTTAGCTCTGCACCATCAATTAGGCTGTAATTATGATTTAATTATTGGTTATCCATAATACAAATAGTGTTTTGGTGGCTTTTATTTTGAATAGGAATAATTTGACTTTCCTCTGATTCTATGCAAATGGAAAATACAAAGATAATGGCATGAGAGATTCTACAATAGTGCTAGTATTACTTACTTTATTGCTCTATTTTAGATTTAAGGGACAGTGGCTCTACAAGTCTTTTTTTTTTTAATCTAAAGTGAACCTGTGACCAGGCTATAGACATTCAGCTATTTACAGCTGCAAGAAAAAGTATGTGAACCCTTTGGAATGATATGGATTTCTGCACAAATTGGTCATAAAATGTGATCTGATCATCATCATCTAAGTCACAACAATAAACAATCACAGTCTGCTTAAACTAATAACACATAAAGAATGAAATGTTGCCATGTTTTTATGGAACACACCATGTAAACCTTCACAGTGCAGGTGGAAAAAGTATGTGAACCCCTAGACTAATGACATCTCTAAGAGCTAATTGGAGTGAGATGTCAGCCAACTTGAGTCCAATCAATGAGATGAGATTGGAGGTGTTGGTTACAGCTGCCCTGCCCTATAAAAAACACATACCAGTTCTGGGTTTGCTTTTCACAAGAAGCATCGCCTGATGTGAATGATGCCTCACGCAAAAAAGCTCTCAGAAGACCTACGATTAAGAATTGTTGACTTGCATAAAGCTGGAAAGGGTTATAAAAGTATATCCAAAAGCCTTGCTGTTGATCAGTCCACGGTACGACAAATTGTCTATAAATGGAGAAAGTTCAGCACTGCTGCTACTCTCCCTAGGAGTGGCCGTCCTGTAAAGATGACTGCAAGAGCACAGCGCAGACTGCTCAATGAGGTGAAGAAGAATCCTAGAGTGTCAGCTAAAGACTTACAAAAGTCACTGGCAAATGCTAACATCCCTGTTAGCGAATCTACAATACGTAAAACACTAAACAAGAATGGATTTCATTGGAGGATACCACAGAGGAAGCCACTGCTGTCTAAACAAAACATTGCTGCACGTTTACAGTTTGCACAAGAGCACTTGGATGTTCCACAGCAGTACTGGCAAAATATTCTGTGGACAGATGAAACCAAATTTGAGTTGTTTGGAAGAAACACACAACACTATGTGTGGCGAAAAAGAGGCACAGCACACCAACATCAAAACCTCATCCCAACTGTGAAGTATGGTGGTGGGGGCATCATGGTTTGGGGCTGCTTTGCTGCGTCAGGGCCTGGATGGATTGCTATCATCGAAGTAAAAATGAATTCCCAAGTTTATCAAGACATTTTGCAGGAGAACTTAAGGCCATCTGTCTACCAGCTGAAGCTCAACAGAAGATGGGTGTTGCAACAGGACAATGACCCAAAGCATAGAAGTAAATCGACAACAGAATGGCTTAAACAGAAGAAAATACGCCTTCTGAAGTGGCCCAGTCAGAGTCCTGACCTCAACCAGATGGAGATGCTGTGGCATGACCTCAAGAAAGCGATTCACACCAGACATCCCAAGAATATTGCTGAACTAAACAGTTCTGTAAAGAGGAATGGACAAGAATTACTCCTGACTGTTGTGCACGTCTGATCTGCAACTACAGGAAACGTTTGGTTGAAGATATTGCTGCCAAAGGAGGTTCAACCAGTTATTAAATCCAAGGGTTCACATACTGTACGTTTTCCACCTGCCACCTGCACTGTGAATGTTTGCATGGTGTGTTCAATAAAAACATGGCAACATTTCATTCTTTGTGTGTTATTAGTTTAGGCAGACTGTGATTGTCTATTGTTGTGACTTAGATGATGATCAGATCACATTTTATGACCAATTTGTGCAGAAATACATATCATTCCAAAGGGTTCACATACTTTTTCTTGCAGCTGTATATATTATTCCCAAAAGCAGGGAGCTCTCACCTTGGGAGTCTATTAGAACAGAGGTCCCCAAACTTTTTGGTCCCGGGCACTGGCTCAGTGAAAATTGTGCCAAGGCCCAGGGGGTGGGGCGTGCAGGGTATGTGATTTTTCGCAAGTGATTTGTTTGGGCAATAGCTGGTGTTAGCCCTTCAATCATCAAGGTACCCAGGTTGATATGGTGTCAGGATGATTGAAGGCCAATATTTCTATTATTTCATTGTAATATAAAATTAAATAGTTCAACTCACCATAATGCAGAATCAGTGGGAGCCCTGTGTGTGTCATTTGCCACTGTCACCTGCCACCAGGTGCAGTTTGTTGCTTGCCACGCTGCCTGCCTTTAGATTCAGCTTGTCACTTGCCACGTCACCTGCCTTCAGATGCAGCTTATCACCTGCCACATTGCCTGCCTTCAGATGCGGATTGTCATTTGCCACGTCGCCTGCCACCAGATGCAGATTGTCACTTGCTACGTTGCCTGCCACCAGATGCCACATCGCCTGCCACCCACTAAATGCGAATTGTTACTTGCCACGCTGCCTGCCACCAGATGTGGATTGTCACTGCATTGGTGGATTGTGTGGATTGTCACTGATATTGTCTCTCTGCTCCCCTCTGCATCTCCAAGCGGCCTGACTCTGAGGAAGAGTGGTGATGCAGGGCAGATGGGGAGAGATGGTCATCTTTCTGCTCCCCACCACACCTCCGACATTAAAGTGGCCCGGGTGTAGCAGTGTGGGGGAGGGGCCGGATGACGCGGACGTGAGAAAGGGGTGAGATCACCGGGCACCAAACGCCAGGTAGAATGGAGCTCTGCACTCCGGTCTCTGGCCCTGCACTGCCCGCTCAGCTCCGCTTCACAATCCCCTTCACAGACCGGTGCGGACACTGAGAGGTTCAGGCAGCCCGGGTAACCATCATGCGCTCTCCACTTTCTTTGCTTGCCTCTGCCTTGCTGACCAAGGCGGGAAAGAGCCGGAATGCCGGAGAAAAAGTTGATCCAGGCGCTGGAACACCCATGCGGCGGCAGTGATTATCGGGACTGTAGACGCTGCGAAGAGGTACAGGGGCAGGTGAGACTGAATGTTGGCTGATGATGATGATGTGAGAGATCCCGAAGTATGGCCTGGAGCTTTAGAGAGCCAGCAGGAGCTAGTGAAAGCTCATACTGAACCCCTCTACTCGAAAAGATATGTACAGCCAGCAACTACTACAGCACTAATAGCATTTTAAGCCTCAGGTCCTATAGCCTGATTTACTATACTATACTTAATATTGGACCTAATATTGGACTCTGATACATTTTTCTTATAGCCTAAGCTGGTGTCCAAGTTATTTCAAGTACTCTCTCCTGCTCCTTAGTGTCTCCTCTGATCTTTTCCAAGCCCTTTTTCTTCCTCGTGGCCCCTTTGCCCCCCTTTTTTTGTGAACTTTGTGCAATGCGGTGAGATCTATACTATAAAAAATTTTCACAGCATCCCCTAGGCCCTAAGGGGACATTAATGGACTGTTTAAGACCTCTCTACAAAAGTGGTGTGGTGTGGCCCTTTTTGGAATCACTCCTCTCACAGTTTGCTTGCTTGTTTGTCGTATCCTCTGTTTATAAGGTAAAGACAAAATATCGAGTTGATAAATATGAGGGGCAGACCAGTAAGCCCCAAAGATCAGTGCCAGCCCCAATACTATAAAAAAGTTTATGATACAGGAAGACAAAGCAGGCAAGGCATCGACTGAGAAATTACAAGGGGCTCAGATAAAACAGAGAGAAACAAAAAAGGATTAAGATAGGTCATCACTTGGCCTAATTAATGGGGAGCAAATCCTTTTAGAACAGACCATAGAAGCTGACGCAGGAACAGAACAAAATGCAGAAAATACACAAAGTGTTCAACTTCTAACTAAGGGAGAAATGGCTATTATGCTTAAGTAATTGGAAATGTCTTTAAAAACAGACTTGACAACAATCAGTAAAGATCTGAGCCATTTATTACACCGTGTGGAGGACCTAGAGAAAAAACAGGAAGGACACCTGAAAATGATAAATGCCTTAAAGGGGGATGTGAAGGAAATAAACACTGCAAATAGTGATTTGGCATATCTACTAGAGCATCAGGAGAATAGGAGCATGAGAAAAAAATCTAAGAATTTGTGGATTACCAGAACAACACAGTGAAGATCTGGCAGAGAAAATGAAAAAAATTTTAAATTCATTGCTGGACAAAGCAGAGAAAGACCAGTTTGGAATTGTGAGAGTACATCATCTTAGGAGACCAGGAAACATCGCAGCTGAAACTCCTAGAGATGTTATCATAAGGTTCCAGAATTATTCAGACAGGGCCCGGATCTGGATATATTTTAAAAAGAAACCACCTGTTAAATATGAAGGTGCAGATGTTCAGGTTTTTGCGGACCTGTCACAAGCTACTTTAAGAAGAAGGAAGATACTGAAACCATTGGTAGAATTAATGCAGAAACAAGGAATCCAATATAATTGGGGCTTTCCAGCCTGTTTGATAGGCAAAAGAAATGGAAGAACAGCAAGATTAAGATTCCCTGAAGAAATCTGTGACTTTTGTGGAAAATTAGATATACCTATCCCTAAGATCCCAGGATGGACTGAGGAATGTGAAGAGGAAGAGACTGACAGTGAAGAACAGTGGCGTTTAGTTATGAAGAAGAAGAAGAACTAATTACATTTTGATTGGGAGTGAGGAGGGGCTGGAGGTGGCTGGGGGGGGGGGGTTGGGGAGGGAGGAAGTGGGTATAGGGTTTTGGGGTAGGAGTAGACGGATCAACAGATTATGTATAGAATTTTGAAATATAATTTGGTTGTCGGGAGGGATCTGATTCCCCTCCACCCTGGTGGGAGGGAGGGAACTACCACAACTGTGCTAGATGAGCATCACCCTAGAGGGAGTAGAGGGGGGGAACCTATAGGTAGGTCCCCACCAATCTCTGCGATAGGGCTATTGATTGGTCACAATAACATTATCAGGAAGAAAGAGGTAGGGGCAGGGGAGGTGAAAGGGGACAGAGGATTAGGTGGGGAGGGAAAGAGGAGGGCGAGGGAGAACCCAGAGAGGTGAAATCCATGGTCCCATTGTATAGAGTTACTTTCCTTTCTGAGTGTTATAGTCGATCCACAGGAAAAGTAGTTGAAGCAGTTCTCCGGTCTTTCTCTCCCTGATTCTGAGGGGCTTGGAAGCGGGGAAAGACATATATGGAGAAGGTTAGAGAGATTAAAATGAAAATGAATGAATTAAAAATGATATCATATAATGTAAGGGGGCTTAATACACCAACTAAAAGATATAAATTATTGGAAGAGCTTAGATGTAATCTTGCTAAAAATGTCTTTCAACAAGAGACATATATTGCTCAGGATACTAATATAAAGATATATTCTAAATATTTTCCAACTTGGTACTACAGAGATTCACCATTAAAAAAAGCAAAGGGAGAGGCAATAGGATTTGCCAAGGATGTGAGGTTCTCCCTAGAAGAGAGATTGGTATACCCAGATGGCAGATATATCTACTTGAAGGGCCAACTACTGGGTGTGGACTGCACTTTGGTAAACGTATGTTAACTGCAAAAATAAGAACCTCAAAAAATATCTAAAAAGAATAATAGATAAACTGTCTGTATTTTAAAAAGGTAACCTACTTTTGGCTGGGGACTTTAATTTTTGCATGGACCTATCTGTGGATTGTACGTCAAGTGCACGGTTGAAAGAGGGATATCAACTAAGAAAGGTTAGAGATAAGCTTTATAAATCTCAACTGGTAGATGCCTGGAGAATACAGCATCCAGGGGAAAGAGATTACTCATTCTACTCTCCTGTGCACTCGACGTACTCAAGATTGGACTATATAATGATAGACTATAGGCTGATAGAGGTGTTAGATAACATATCAATAGGGACTACGACAATTTCTGACCACGCCCCGATAGCTGCAACAATAAAATTCTCGGGGACCTATAGTAAAACAAATGAATGGAGATTAAATGAAGAACTGATGTTGGACGACGAGATGGGAAAAAAAGAAAGAGGAAGAACTAGATCAATATTTTTTAATAAATTAATCCCACCGATGTCTTGTTGGCTACAATATGGGAAGCACATAAAGTCTATATTAGAGGGATATTTATCTCAACAGGATCTAGAAATAAAAAGAGAACGGTAAACATAAATAATATAATAACAGAACAAGCTTTAACAGAAACATAAAGCAAATTTAGAGCCAGAAACACATAAAGCTTTGGTGTTAAAAAAGATAAATTAAGAGAACTACTAGAAGAGGAGACTCAATGTTGTTTTAATAGGGTAGCCAAGGCAAGATACCAGTGGGGAAATAAACCTGGAAAATATCTCTCAGGATTATTAAGGAACAAATAATCTAATAATTATATAGGAAAAATAAAGAACAGTAAAGGAGAACTTGTATTTCCCACTACAGAAATAGCGTGCGCCTTCCATAATTATTATGAAAACCTATATGGAGGTTAGACAAAAAGGTTCCCCTGAGGTTGAACAAAACAGAAAACAAAAGATTATGAGTTACATTCAAGACTCAAAGCTCCTGATAATAGATAGAGAAAGGCTAGCAGCACTAGACGTAACAATCTCACAAGATGAAATAAAAGAGGGAAAAGCCCGGGCCCAGGTGGATTCACATCCAGCTATTATAAAAGATTTAAGGAAATATTGATCCCCAAACTCTGCTCATACATGAATGAAATAGGTAAGCTTGGGAAAATGAGAACAGAATCCCTGCAAGCACATATAATGGTAATTCCTAAAGAAGGTAAAGATCCAACCTTATGTTCCAGTTATAGACCTATTGCCCTGTTAAATACGCATACAAAACTGTACGCAAAAATTCTAGCAGCGTGATTGAAAGATCTGATGGCAGAATGGATCCATCCAGATCAAACAGGATTTGTACCGGGTAGAGAAGCAAAAGACAATGAAATTAGAACGCAATTATTATTACACAGGTCAAAAAAGCATCAGATTCCCGACCCTCTTGCTGTCAATTGATGCTGAAAAAGCATTTGACAGAGTGGACTAGAAATTCATGATGGAAACAATAGAATTCTTGGGGGTTGGCCCTAGGATGAATTGCTAGATTGGAGCCTTATATAGAAGTCCAACGGCCTCAGTAGAGGTAAATGGCACTTTGTCATCTAGCTTTGAGATGCGGAATGGGACTAGACAGGGCTGTCCTCTTTCGCCTTTATTATTCATCTTGTCATTGGAAACCCTATTGGCATCAATCAGGAATAATGGAGATATAAAGGGGGTGAAGATTGGACAAGATGAACATAAAATTGCAGCTTATGCAGATGACATCTTATTTTATGTGAGGAATCCTACAATTCGTTTTCCATACAGTATGTCATTAAAGAGTTGAAATACGGAGAATTATCTAATTTTAAGATAAACCCAATTAAATCGGAAATATTAAATATTGGACTAGGTAAAAAAGAAGAACAGGCCTTGCAGGGGGAATCTCCATTTACCTGGGCAAAGTCCAAATTAAAATATTTAGGGTTAAATATAACATCTTCTCTGGAAAACTTATACTATAGCTAACTATATTCCTCTGCTGGAGGAGATAAAGTCAAATATTAGGAAAATATTGAGTTACCCAATATCTTGGTTGGGTAGATTTAACATGTTCAAGATGACAATTTTACCTAAAATTTTATACAAATTCCAAATGTTACCAATTGCTATTCCATCAGCCTACTTTAAAACATTAAAAACTATGCTAATGAAATATATTTGGCAAGGGAAAAAACCTAGAGTGCAGTGGGCGACTCTCAGCAGGGATAAATTAGTAGGGGGATTAGGGGCACCAGACATTAAGAGATATTACACAGCAACTATACTTTCACGAATGATAATTTGGTCAAAGAAAAATTTAGAAAAAAGATGGGTAGGGTTGGAATTTTTGTTAAGTCAAGCACAATTAGATAGGAATATTTGGATTCCACCAAAGTATAGGGAAATACACAAGGAGACTCACGAAATGACAAGAGTGTTGTATAGGACCTGGGATGCCTTTTATAAGCAGGCCAGGTGGGAATATATCTCCCCGTTATTACCGCTAGAGGGCACAAAATGTTTTTCACCTGGGTTAGAGAAAAATTTTGGGGGAGGGCTAAGAGACCTAAGACTAAAAGATATATTACACAAAGGAAAGATTATGTCTTTAGATGAACTTAACACGAAGAGAAATTTGTCACTGAATGAATGGAGTTATAGACAATTATCACATTTTGTTGGATCCCTGCCACAATCCATCAGATCAGGAAAGGAATTATTCCCCATGAAAAAACTATGCGATCCGGAAAAGAAGGTAAGACATGGTTTGTCTCGGGTGTATAGGGTACTTACTGATCTTGTGGGATTGAGGAGACCTCCATTTATTGAGAAATGGGAAAAAGAAGCTAGAGTTAGTTTGGAGGCTCAGGGAGAGAAAACCGTGCTGAGAGCTGTCCACTGCACTGCTAGAGACGTCAACACCAAAGAGACAAATTACAAAGTCCTAGCGAGATGGTATATAACACCGGTCATTGTGCATCGATATCAATCAGAGAAGTCGGAACTGTGTTGGAGGGGGTGTCAGATGGAGGGTACAATAGTACATATCTGGGGGGAATGCCCTAAGATACGCACATTCTAGTTGAAGATACAATATCTTATTAATCAGATCACCAGAGAAAAAGTTGTAGACGACCCTTGGGTATGTTTATTTAATAGGGTAGATGGTTCCTTAACCACTTAAGCCCTGGAAGATTTTACCCCCTTCCTGACCAGGGGGTATTTTGCGATTCGGCACTGCGTGACTTTAACGGACAATTGCGCGGTCGTGCGACGCTATACCTACACGAATTTGGCGTCCTTTTTTTCCCACAAACAGAGCTTTCTTTTGGTGGTATTTGATCACCTGTGCGATTTTTTGATCACGCGCTATAAACAAAAAAAAAGCGTCAATTTTGAAAAAATAGCAATATTTTTCACATTTTTTTTATATGAAATTCCCCCCCAAAAAAATGTAAAAATCAAGATTTTTTAACATTTTCGGCCAATTTGTTTTATGCTACCTATTTTTGGTAAAAAAATCGCAAAAAGCGTATTTTGATTGGTTTGCGCAAAAGTTATCGCGTTTACTAACAAAGGGAAAGATTTTTGTCATTTTTGTTGTTTTTTTTTAACGCGTAATGGCGGCGATCTGTGATTTTTTTTGCGGTACTGCGACATTGGAGCGGACAGATCGGACCCTTGACTGACATTTGTGACACTTTTGGGGGTCCCAGTGACATTTCTACAGTAATCAGTGCTATACATATGCACTGTTACTGTAAAAATACACTGGTAGTGAAGGGGTTAACTTTATTTGGGAGGGAGGGGCTGTGTGTGTCCCTAGGGGCGTGCTTTCTACTGTGATTGGCTGTGGCTTCAGCTGTAAGGACACTGATCAACGGATCTACATACTAGATCCGTGTGATCAGTGTCTTTACAGCGAGGAGAATGACAGGTGGCTTGTTTACACAAGCTGCCTGACATTCTCCTTCTCCCCCGCCGATCGCCGAGTGACCGGCGGACATCAGGTCCGCTGGTCACATGCGCGGGGGGGTCTGTGACCACGCGGGAGCGGGAGCGCGCCTCCGGCGGCGCGCGCTCGCTCCCTAGACCCTCACAGGCAAGCGACGTAGACCTACGTTAGTTTGCCTGTGAGGGGCTGACCGCCGACGTAGATAGTCGTGCGGCGGTCGGCAAGTGGTTAAAGAAGTATAAAAATACAATCGTTCCAAATCTACTTAATGCTGCTAAGGAAGCAATCCCAAAGAGATGGCTTGAATTAGAGAGAAGTTCCCACTATTAAAGAATGGTGTTATAGAGTGGAATATATTTATAATATGGAATACATGTGTTGCAGAGACGAAGACATGATTGATATCTTTTTAGCTAAGTGGAAAATGTGGAACGACTTTAAAGAAATTGGAGACTTTATACGAATATGGGAAAATAAAGTGTATCATTTATAAGAAATACTAGAAGAGGGGTAAAAATTGATAGAATAGGGGAAATTAGGAGGGAGGAGGAGGGAGGGAATTAGGTTGGGGTTATATATGAAAATGTTATAAGTGCTATGAAAAAAAATTAGGTTTATTTTTCTGCTTTTTTTAATATGGTTTATTTTGTACAACTTGATTAAAACAATAAAAAACATAGTAAAAAAAAAAAAAAAAGCGGCCCGGGTGTGAGAATGGAAGAGCGGTGATGTGGGGCGGGTGGTGAGAGATGATGTAATCTCTCTGCTCGCCTGCCACCGCATATCTGACAGTGCAGCCTTTGCAGCCCGGCTGCCGATGCTGGTCCGCACCCTGGGGGTTGGAGAGCTGCGTACTAGAAGACAATGGTGATTAGGTCCACCAGACATCAATATATTGCTGTACACTGACCCTATAAAATGCTTTTCTGCAGTACCTGATTCTAATACTGTAATTTTACTTGACATGCAACAAAACACTTTAGGTGCTTAACCACTTGACCTCTGAAAGGTTTTACCCCCTTATGACCAGGGAATTTTTTTGCTATTCATTGCTACTTTAACTGGACACTGCTCGTTCATGCAGGACTGTACACAAATTACATTTATATCATTTTTTTCACACAAATAGTGTTTTCCACTTTCCAGAATAAAGTAACTTTGCATATTCTTCTTGTTGTTGATGGCTACACTATCAGTAATACAGTGTTTTATACATTATCCAGTACTACCTCATGCTAATTGCATATCTGCATTTTTGGGTTGGGTACTGATCTGGTATTGATTACTCTATATATAGAGGGTGTTGCAATTTGTTTTTAATGTGTACATTTTTTTTCTTGGAGAAATAAAATACTTTTTTTAAAATAAATGTTGTGCTGATAAAGTCTACCTTGCTTTAACAAATCGGTATCCTATTGTCTTCTGTGTATAGATAATTGGATGTGGCACACTGAAGGTCTACTTAAGTTTTTTAAAGTTGTAATTTTTTTGTCACAATTTTTTGCTAATTAAAGAAATTAAAGAAAATTTGTTTTATTTCATTTTTTTGTTTTTGCACTTTAAGTTTACAACAACTTTTCTCAGCAGCTCAGTTTTCTTTGATCCCTCTCCCAGAGTTCCTGCTCTATGTTTACATTAGAGATTTAAAGGTTGGAAGGCTACTGGGCCACTGCTAAAAGGGGAGCAGAAAGAGATAAGCTTCTAAAAAAACCATTTGAAGGACTTCTGCTTTGAATTTGGAGAATTAATTGCTCCTCGGTGAAGCTGCCAGTTTACACAAACATATTTCAGCTCTAGTGGACTCTGGTGGGTCACCCATTGACATTGTTTTTGGCACTGTCTTTTCTCACTTCAGGGCTTTGCTGTGCCCATCCACTTTGGGATGACCCCACTCTTCCTGTGAATTTCTCAAAAATGTAAAATAAAGTATGAATCCAACAAGGAAAGCAGGAGACCCTTTGATAATTGTTCACACAGAGTGATTAGTAGTGTGGCCTGTGCAGGGCTGTCTTTTACTGGCTCAGGGATACACAGATGTTGTTTGCATCCCTGTGCTGGCAGTCCCTTGGATGTGTATTGGGACAGATGTGCAAATCTGTGTGGGTGCGGGTTCATGGGTCCAAAATCACCCCGGGTTCCAATTACACAAGTATTTACACCCTAGGTATAAATTGCACAAGTCATTAAGAATATTCAGTAGACAGACCTCAAATGTCTGAGGGCCCATTATATTTGATCAAAGAAACCTAAAAACCATTTAAGCGAAATGTCAACCTAAGATTACCCTTAGTTGCTGCTGTGCAATTTTACTGCATAACAAATAATGTTGCTATCCTGTAATAGTGCCCATAGTTCCACATTTACTCTCTCTTATTTGTCCTGGTGACCATTGTCACCAAGACTAAAAATGTGGTGACCACTGTCACAAAGACTAAAAAAGTCCTAATTCTGAGACTTCACCAGTAAAAGAATAGAGGGAAGATCTTCCAATGGAGATGCTTGTTCCTGGGGTAATTGTCTAAAAGGAGAATTTTGCCTAATTATGGAGAAATTTTCTTCTCTGCTGTGTTAAATGGACAGGAAATTAAGAGAAATCTCCCTAGTGGGACACAGTTGGCAAAAACCAAAGCTTGACAGCGGTTTTACATTCTTTACTCTATTCAAAATACATAAGTGCATTTTCAGAATCCATATCCTCCAATTGTCAATTCAAAAAACTATTATTAGAATCCAGAACTAAGAACAGTTAATTTGAAAATGGAGTCTGGCCATTATTCTTCGAGCCAGACCTGGTCTTCCCCATACTCAGCCTAGCATATGTGCCTAATTAAAATAAAGAGCTATGTGGTCCCAAAGCGAGGAAACATTGGCACCGGCTCTATAATGGACGTAGGTTTTCTGCAGGACAGCTTTATGAGTTTCATATATTTGTTGAGGGTTTAGTGTGTCTTTATGTGCTTAATGTCTTTTTTTGGACTATAATTGCACCTATCCTTAAAATCTGTGTTCATTTTTTTTTTTTTTTTTTCGAAACAAGCCCTCTAGTGGCATTGAAATTGCAATTGGTTCAATTTTAAAAACTAATATTTAATTGTGAGAGCTTTTCAACAAATGTTCCTATTTTTGCAATTTTGTCATTTCTCACTTTATTAATATCATACTTATTTGTATTGGACCAGGAGAAAGGACAATGTTAAGTCATCTGCAAGGATTCTTATAGACTTTCTTTGCAGTTAAAAAATGCGTTTTAACATCTGAGGTTTTATTTTAATATCCACTGGCAGTGCTACTTTATGTTTCAAATTAAGAAAATAATTGTATACTTTATAAGAAGTAATGCTTTGTCTTGTTTGACTATGCTGAAACCACAATGAGCAAAAGCCAGACATAACAGTGTAGGTAATTGACAGTTTTACTGAAAACATGAATATGTGGCAACACAATCATGTTTTTTTAAATAAGCCTGTAGAAAGAGGAACAGCAGTATGCACAGTTCAGTAACCCATAGAAACCAATCAAATGCTGAAGTCAGTTCAGTAAAGAATGCACTTAAATAGGGAGGGACTCCGTTTTGCTTAGTGGGGGGTCGATCTGCCGTACCCTGCTGAGCAGGCAGATGACAGGTCCGTCTTCGCTCACTGTACAGAGATGAACCTGTCAAATTCCCGCTCTCCTCTATGGGGAGATTGGATGAAAACGGACCACCTGTTCGTTTTCCTCCGATCCTATCTGATCCAATCCTCCAGACGGATGGAAAATAGAGTTTCCCTCCGTCTGGATTTCACGGAGAGGATCGGATTGGATAGCAGCGGGTGTCAGCAGACATTAGGGTTGCCAACCAGGACACACATTAATTACACAGGTTCTGTGGCTGATTAAGGTGGCAATTAAACTCACCCAGTGCTTATGTGCATTATATTAGCCTCAGAACCTGTGTATTTAATATGTGTCCTGGTTTAAAGGGATGAGGTGGCAACCCTAGCGGACATTGCACCGCTGACATCCGCCACGCCTTAGGGATAGATGGAGCATCCGATCAGGTCCACTTGAAAAACTGACAGACAGACCTGATCGGATATCCCGTGTGAAAGGGGCCTTAGGCTTATGAGATGAAAGATAGAATGTGATTGCTTATGGTGTATTTCTGTCTGGAATACACCAGTTCGTGTCATTCTTTGGTATAGGGACACAAAGTGAGAAGGAATCTCTCCAATGAGAAAACTAAAAACTTAACAGAGGTTCTAACCCTTCCCCACTCTACCCAAAACTGAAGAAAGAAGTGTTGGTTGGCGTTGGTCTTTCAAGCAAATTATCAGTTATTTAAACTAGTCCTAGCAACATATCATATAAAGGACCACCATATTATGAATGTGTACCACATCTTAATATTATATAAACAGAAGAAAAAAAGGAAAAAATTGACTTTATTGGTACATGAGAGATGACACATTTAACACAAAACGTTCTGTTCCATTTTATTTATGTGTTAAAAACCATATTCATAAAAAGAAAGACATATTTCCATAAGGTTCAGTGCAAGTCTCTCAAATTTCATCAATACAGCGTGATATGTACAATTTACATAGCTCATAATATTAAGATCCACAAGGTCAATGCGTTTCTCATAAGTAGCTTATTCAGGACCTTATCTTGGAATCCTAAGTCCCACTTCAGAGCAATGTTGTTGGGACAAATTAAGAAGGCAGCCAGAAGCTAGACACTCCCAAGGTGGACATATGGACAGGGTAGGTCCCACACAAAGAACCGATCACCCCTTCTAAGGTTATAATGTTGAGGTCATATCACAGAAAATTCCATAGAATAGAGCCAGGGATACATCGAGGAAACTCCTTTAAGTGCAGTGTAGACCATCTGTCTGTGACTCATACACATGTGTATGCGTCATACATGTACATGGATCCTAGTGAACAAGAATGACCCAGACGATTGCATAGAGTAGATCAATTTAATAAGGGGATCAGTCCAACAGCTCATCCAAAGCTGGTGAGAGGATTAAAAAACACACAAATCCCATGTGGAGGTGCAATGGTGAGAGAATGTCAAATTTGGAGGACTGATGATGACATAACTGCAGGAGGGACCAGACTGAGTCGGTGGGTGTTATTGTCTGGTGGATGGCATTTTCTCACCATTAATATAGGAAAAGCACAGTGCAATAGACTGCAAAAGGAGAGGCACAGTCCCTTTAAAGTGGTTGTAAAGGCACAAGGTTTTTTACCTTCATGCATTCTTTGCATGAAGGCAAAAAGCCTTCTGTATGCAGCAGCCTCCCCAGCCCTCCCTAATACTTATCTGAGCCCCCTCTCAATTTAGCTATGTCTACGAGAGCCTTGTCTCTCTCCGGGGAGTCGCACTCCTGATTAGCTTTTGGCAGCAACGGGAGCCATTGGCTCCTGCTGCTGTCAATCACAGCCAGTGAGCCAATCAGGAGACAGAGGGGGCGGGCCGAGTCATGACTCTGTGTGTGAATGGGCAAGCAGAGCCACGGGTCGGGAGCACGCTTACTTGGATGCCCCCCACAGCAAGCTGCTTGCTGTGGGGGCACCCGGCAAAAGGGAGGGGCCAGGAGCGCCAGTGAGGGATCCTAAAAGAGGAAGATCCAGACAGCTCTGTGCAAAACCATTGAACAGAGTAGGTAAGTATAACAGGTTTGTTAATTTAAGGAAAAAAATAACAAGACTTTACCATCCCATTAAGGCTTACACACTATAGAATCTGATTGTTTTATTTGATCTACCATCAACTAATTAGTGCAAGAGCATGTATTATTTGCATGGATAGTTTAAATGTGTCCTCATATTGCATAGTTTTGTTAAATCTGAAAAGGATTGCACAGAGATTATACAATCAGACTGTTTAGTGTATAGCAAGCTTAAGCAATTATCATTCTGATGTAAGGCCCCTCTAAGCTAACTACTATTGCCCAAGGTTAGTATTCTATAGGGCGATCAGACAATGTTGCCAACCCCCCCGAAGTGAAATTTACTGGCCGGACACCAAAATTTACAAATGGTGCCAATTTTTGACAGGCAAAAATCATGAAATTTATTGACAGAGCTGCATTTTCTACTGACACTAAAAAAAAAAAAAAAAAAAAAAAAAAACCTAAAATGACAATTTGCAGTGGTAAACAATATCAAATATCAATATTTTAACTATAAACATATATCTAGTGCTATCAGAAATGTGTGACTCTGCACTCTGTACATAATGCACTCTTAGTATTAAATGCTCCTTTGAGACCCTCCCTCAAACACAGAACATCTTATTAAACAGACAGACCCCAGTAGCAGACTGTCCGGCTCCTACATTGAAGTATATGGAATCCACATCTAAGCAATGCTTTGAATATTTAGGAGTCACAGACTTCATGGCAACAGGCTAAAGGTCTCACAGTGTAAAGAGGGATTAAATCTACTTATATTTCTTGAGAGATATTGTTGATAAATATTACCGTCCCATTTGAAGTAATCCAAACCATATTCTCAGTGTCCATTAAGCAGTTGTCCATCATTTTCTTGGTCACCCTGTGCCTCTAATAGACACAGGGTGACTTACACATAAGGGGGGCTAGGGAGCTGAGAGATGGATTTCTCAACCTCTCTAAGGTAAGCTGGGTTCCACAGGCCCATAGTCAGTAGGCAAGAGGCTAGCCCGCAGTCCCCTCCAAAAGCCCCTGTCCTGATTGAGTTTGTCACAAGTACCTTAAATTGGATCAGGGCACACAGCAGGGCACCTTACATGGGATCAAGACACACAGCAGGGCACCTTACATGGGACCTAGGAACACAGCGCAGTCCCTTACATGGGATCAGGGGACACAGCAGGTCACTTTCCATGGGATCGGGGCACACAGCAGAGAAACTGGCATAGGATCAAGGCACGCGGCAGAGCCCCTTACAGTGGGGATCAAAAGTTTGGGCACCCCAGGTAAAAACTTGTATTAATGTGCATAAAGAAGCCAAGGAAAGATGGAAAAATCTCCAAAAGGCATTAAATTACAGATTAGACATTCTTATAATATGTCAACAAAAGTTAGATTTTATTTCCATCATTTACACTTTCAAAATAACAGAAAACAAAAAATGGCGTCTGCAAATGTTTGGGCACCCTGCAGAGTTAATATCTTGTACTGCCCCCTTTGGCAAGTATCACAGCTTGTAAATGCTTTTTGAAGCCAGCCAAGAGTCTTTCAATTCTTGTTTGAGGTATCTTTGCCCATTCTTCCTTACAAAAGTCTTCCGGTTTTTTGAGATTTCTGGGCTGTCTGTCAGGCACTGCTCTTTTAAGGTCTATCCAAAGATGTTCAATTATGTTGAGGTCAGGAGATTGTGAAGGCCATGGCAAAACCTTCAGTTTACATCTCTTGATGTAATCCCCCTTGGATTTTGAGGTGTGTTTAGGATCATTATCCATTTGTAGAAGCCATCCTCTCTTTAACTTCAGCTTTTTCACAGATGGCATCAAGTTACCATCCTAAATTTGCTGAAATTTTATTCAATCCATTTTTCCTTCTACTCGTGAGATGTTCCCTGTGCCCCTGGCTTCAATACAACCCAAAAGCATGATTGAACCACCCCCATGCTTAACAGTTGGACAGAGGTTATTTTCATTAAAGTGGAGTTCCACCCATTTTAGTCACTTTAGATGTATGTAATCCCCTTTAAAACGACTTTTACCAATGGAAAGTTTTTTTTTTTTTGCTAGTAAATACCTGATTTTCTGCTTTATTTATCCTCTTCTCTCTTCCGGGTCCGGTCGGCGATTACGTCATTCGGCGATTCGCAGTGTGTGCTGGGATTTATCTCAGGGCATGAAATCTCACATTATTACACAGGAGATGAGATGTACTGTGTGTTCTGCCCTGCCTCCTCTCAGTGAGCTGTATGTATGTAGTTTATTGAGGCCGTGCTCTGCCCCGCCTCCGCCCCGCCATCCCATCCCGCACACACTGCGAATCGCCAAATGACGTAATCGCTGACCAGACCGGAAGTGAGAAGAGGATAAATAAAGCAGAAAATCAGGTATTTACTAGCAAAAAAAAAAAAAAAAAAACTTCCCATTGGTAAAAGTCGTTTTAAAGGGCATTACATACATCTATGTAATCCAATTTATTAAAAATGGGTGGAACTCCACTTTAAATTCTGTACCCCTTCTTCTCCAAACGTACCTTAGCTCATTCTGGCCAAAAAGTTCAATTTTAACCTCATCGGTCCACAGAACTTGTTTCCAAAATGCATTAGGCTTGTCTATATGTTCATTTGCAAAGTTCAAACGCTGATTTTTGTGGTGAGGACGTAGAAGAGGTTTTCTTCTGATGACTCTTCCACCATGAAGACCATATTTGTACAAGTATCTCTTTATAGTCGAATAGTGTACCACAACTCCAGTGTCTGCCAGATCTTTCTGGAGGGATCGTGCAGTCAAACGTGGGTTTTGAATTGTTTTTCTCACAATCCTGCGAGCTGTTCGGGCTGATATTTTTCTTGGTCTTCCAGATCTTGTTTTAACTTCCACTGTTTCGTGATGACTGCCATTTCTTAATTACATTCTGAACAGAGGATATTGACATCTGAAACGCTTTGCTATCTTCTTATAGCCTTCTCCATGGGTTTAGGGCACACAGCAGAGAACCTTAAATGGAATCAGAGCACAGCACCTTACATGGGAATTGGGCACACAGCAGAGCACCTTACATGGGATCAGGGCGCACAGCAGAGCACCTTAGATGGGATCAGGGCGCACAGCAGAGCACCTTACATGGGATCGGGGCACTCAGCAAAGCACCTTACATGGGATCAAAGCACACAGCAAAGAACCTTACATGGGGTCGGGGCACACAGCAAAGCACCTTACATGAGATCGGGGCACACAGCAGGGCACCTTACATGGGATTAGGGGACACACCAAAGCATCTTACTTGAGATCAGGGCACACAGCAGGGCACCTTACATGGGATTAGGGGACACACCAAAGCATCTTACTTGAGATCAGGGCACACAGGATCAGAGCAAGTTACATGGGATCAAGACACACAGCAGAGCGCCTTACATGGGACCAAGGCATATGGGATCAGAGTACCTTACATGGAATCAAGGCACATGGGATCAGGGCACCTTACATGGGATCAGGGTACACAGTAGGGCATGGGATTGGGGCACACAGTAGAGCACCTTACATGAGATCAGGTGCACAGCAGAGCACCTTACATGGGATCGAGGCACTCAGCAAAGCACCTTACATGGGATAAAAGCATACAGTAAAGCACCTTACATGGGATTGGGGCACACAGCAGGGCACCTTAAATGGGATCAGGGCACGTGTTTTCAGAGCACCTTACATAAGATCAGGGGACACACCAGAGCACCTTACATGGGATTAGGGGAAACACCAAAGCACCTTACATGAGATCAGGGCACAGAGGATCAGAGCAAGTTACAAAGGAGCAGGACACACAGCTGAGCACCTTACATGGGACTAAGGCATATGGGATCAGGGCACATGTGTTTAGAGTACATTACATGGGATCAGAGTACCTTACATGGGATCAGGTCATCTTACATGGGATCAGAGCACCTTACATGGGATTGAAGCGCACAGCGAAGCACCTTACATAGGATTGGGGCACACAACAGGGCACCTTACATGTGACTTCTTATATAGCAGAGGTGACCACACAAGGGAGCGGGTCTCCGGGTTATGTCACCGGGTGGCCACGCCCCATGGCTTTATAGGAAGCCGCAAAGAGTGGAGCTGGCATAATCACGGGAGACATCATCAGAGAAAGACCAGATTGGCAGCGGAGAAGACCAGAGGGAGAAGATCGGAGGAAGAAGACCTAAGGGAGAAGACCGGAGGGAGAACACTGGAGGAAGATTTTTAATAAGGGACTCCTCAAAACCGTCTCTTGTCATTATTTAAACTACACTGCCTTTTTTGGGGGTGAATGGGTAGGTACCCCTATCCATTCACATGGGGGGCCAGGATCTGGGGGGCCCCCTTGTTACAGGGGTCATTCAGATTTCAATAAGCCCCCTGCCCACAGACCCCCACAACCACCGCCCAGGGTTGTCGGGAAGAGGCCCTTGTCCCCATCAATATGGGGACAAGGTGATTTGGGG
The DNA here is from genome assembly GCF_965119305.1 of Pelophylax lessonae. Lineage (NCBI taxonomy): Eukaryota > Metazoa > Chordata > Amphibia > Anura > Ranidae > Pelophylax > Pelophylax lessonae. The sequence continues at coordinate 630,709,633 of NC_138768.1, read as the reverse complement.
TGGGGGGGTGCAGAGCCCCCCCTGCCCCAAAGCACCCACCTCCCCATGTTGCGACCCGAAAGGCCTGGTATGGAACCTGGGGAGGGCCCCCACGCTGGCTTTTTTTTCATTTTGGCATGGAGTTTCCCCTCAAGATCCTCAGAGAGCAATTCACACCACAAGTCGGATAATCATGATCCAACTTGGATGCAACTTCCATTAAAATCAATCATTGATTTTCACATAAAAAACAAAACAAAACGTATGACGTGGCTTAACGCTGTAAAAGCAACGTTTAGCAGCGTCAGACGTTTTTACAGCTGTAACACCGGTCCACAGAACGCACTGGCCCTGGGTTTTTTTTTTTCGCAGCTTGAAAGGTATTTTTTTCTTTTGTCACTTAACTTTTCTTCCACAAGAGTAAAAATCCACTGATGTGATAGCGTGTTCTGAGGGGCAGGTACTCTTTATGAAGACATGAGAAGTCTTTTGGAAACCCTATGCCTGCTACTGCACCTAGGAAACTCTGATCAAAGAAAACAGCAACCTCAATCAGCCGCTTCGCCCAGCTTTCATGGAACTGACAGCTCTGAACCTCAGAGTAGAACACTTCTAGGTACACACTTCATTGGAGAGATGAAGGAAGGCACGTTGCTCTATTTCACTCTGCTTACTATCTAGATGGGTCTTCTTTCGGTCTTAGGCTTTTAGAAGCAGGTGAACCTGGGGACCAAGGAGAAATGTAATGTAAATATGATTGGTAATGTAGAGATGATGACTTGGGTAAACACAAAACTCTCCTCTAAAAAAACGCACTATAGGTAGTATACAAAAAATGTAATAGATTTAACTTTGGTGTTTGCGCTACCTAGTGGTCGCACACAATATATGCTTCTATGGGGAAATTACTGCATTCTAGGGCACACATTTTCAAATATTTTAAGGTTTATCCCAAAGCAAAAAATGTAGCTCTCTAATTCTTGTATTCTTTGCTATTATATTTTGCATAGAGTATTAAGCATACATATCCTTAGATTCTTCCTGCAACTCTTCTTTTTTTTATGTTGTTGGAATATATGAGAGCCCGTGCTCCAACGTGTATTGTTTTTCTGCACTAGGCTCCCATAACTACTGTAATTATACAACATTTTGAAACAAAATGGTTACTTGAATTTGTTCTAAGGCTCCATTCACACTACCCACGACTTGTCAGGCAACTTGTCAGCCTGACAAGTCGCTAGCCCTCACAGTCCATGCAGTGCTACAGGACCCATTCTAATAGGAGCGACACAAGTCACTCCGACTTAGAAAAAGGGTCCTGTACTACTTCGGGGCGACCTCGGAGCGACTTGCATAGACATTCATTATATGAAGTCCGTGCAAGTCGCGCCGAAGTCGCGGTGCACAGGACTTCACAGGTCGCCCCCGAAGTCGTGCCGCTGCAGTGTTAATGCGTCCTCAGTGTGTACCAAAGCCTTACTGTTTACTGCTAATGTAACGTAACTATTTGAAGATCAACGCTCACAAAAGTGTTTGTTTCCCTGCGACTTCAAGAGACCGTTTCTCAGGATCAAGTAGTGTGGGGTTAAGTAGCACAGGCAGCGGGAGAGATGATTAGGTACTTTTTTGGGTTATTTTACAGAGAAGCCTTTACTGAGAACATACAGTATATACTGTAAATTGTATAGCAACAGGGTTGTGTAAATCTCTCTGTTCAACAAGATGAAGGAAAAAAATATAGCGAATGCATTGTTTTTAAGTAAAAGATCAGGTATGACCAGCGCTATGGAGTGCCTAAGTGTAACCTGCCACCAACCTACCCCTGGAGGTCCTGGGGTCCAATAGACAAATAGAAAACAATGTTGGTATATGGCGCTACCTGATCAAGGGAAATGGGGATATGGTGCCAAATTGTACAGTGTATGGGAAGATGTGGACTAGACTTAATAATCCAACATGATCCAAAGATGATAAAATCAATCAATAAACATAATTTATTTATTTCAGGTACTTATATAGCGCTGTCAATTTACGCAGCGCTTTACCTATACATTACGCATTCACATCAGTCCCTGCCCTCGAGGAGCTTACAATCTAAGGTCCCTAACTCACATTCATACATACATAGTAGGGCCAATTTTATACAGGATCCAATTAACCTACCAGCATGTCTTTGGAGTGTGGGAGGAAACCGGAGTACCCGGAGGAAGCCCACACAGGCACAGGGAGAACATGCAAACTCCAGGCAGGTAGTGTTGTGGTTGGGATTTGAACCAGTGACCCTCTTGCTGCTAGGTGAAAGTGCTAACCACTACACCACTGTGCCGCCCTAATACATAATCCTTATGTATTTCATTAATACCATAAAATAAAATAAATTATGAAAGTGCACCGTGCCAAGTGGAAGACTTGCTGGGCATATGATAATACCCTTACAAAGTGCTAAGTGCTAGTGCAGCTGATAAAAAATAGTTAATAGTGCTCAGTATTGTGCTATTTAAAGACTTTATTAACTGATAGATGTGCTCACTGTGGTGAAGATATATATAGATCTACCACCAGTGTATTCAGTAATGCCCCCTACCCTGGGGGTATGATTCCAGTATCTGAGAGTGCTATGGTGCTGAACAAATAAATATTTACAGAGTGGTTAATTAAAAAAAAATAAAAAATTAATAATGGGGAGATCACTCCCAGTGCTGTGTGCCAGGCAGTGAAATACCAATTGCTTCCGGTGATGATAAAAGCGGTTGTATACTCATAAAAAAACAAAACAAAAAAAACCTGCAGGTCAAAGGCATAATGAGCTAGTACGCATCGCATGCTAGCTCATTATGAAATACTTACCTTAGAACGAAACCCCGGCATGGTCGTCTAGACAATGCTGAGGGAGCTGACATGCTCCCTCAGCATATCTTCCTGGTCCGGCGGCTCTGGCGCTGTGAGTGGTAGGAGCAGCGATGACGTCACTCCCGTGCATGCGCGCGGGAGTTTCACTTTCCGGCAAGGAGCTGGACCTTCAGAGTGCATGCACCACAGACGTCAGGTCTCATATCTTTTACAATCATGTTACATGAAATCTATGAATGCTCAATGCTAACAATAATGTACTGTAGTGTATTTCAAAGAGGGTAGTAAATCCGCATATTTTTAAATGAACTGAATGTGCTTAATAATTATGTTTAATATGATTACTTTGATTACAATATTAATTGTATTTTTTTCTAGTAGAAAAAGCAGCTGAGAAGTTTGAGATATCCATGGCCAATGTTGTAGTTGCATAATGCTGCATTGCAAATGTTGGCACTGCTCTGCGTATTTTGGAAGAAATGGCATCTCTTCTCTCAGGTGTGCTGGTCAGATTGCAGTTATGTCAGCCATGCCCTGAGGGATGCCCAGATCAGCAAGACACTGAGGGCTGCAAAGTGCCTTGTGGAACATTTAAAAAGTGAGCTGGCCACTACAAAGCTTAAAGCAAAGCAAAGCAGCAACAAATGGGCACTGAGCTTGCACCAATAAATGATGTATGATGTATCCGTAATTATTACCTAGCTAGCATATATTAATTGTATGTGCTAATTATAGTATTACGTAAAAAGATGGCTCGTCCTTTTGAGGTCGGAGAGCGCCAGGATGTTTTCTTCTGAGGTGCTTGTGTATTGCAGTTGTGCTGCCGTGGTACGCCATTTCGGTTTTGCAAAGGGAACAAAGGACCATTTTATCTGGCCTCTGTTTAAAGAATATATAAGGGGGCACAGTATGTGGCCACTTGTGTGGAATTGTGGCCACCCCACCTGTAAGCAGTTAAGGTTTAGATTCATAGGGTTGCTGTGGTTATTATTAGGCATTTATGTGGTTAAATTATACCTGGCTAGAGGTAACAGGTAATGGCCAATCAGTTATCAAGGAATATTCCAGTGGCTGGAGCAGAGGCTATTTAAGTTTGGTGCAGTCTGGAGTTCTTCCCTTTGCACCGAAGAGCACACCGAGGAAAGTTGTGTCTGCTTACCTGACAGCATGGAGTCCCTTTTGAGGCAGCTCATAGAAAAGGCGGAGAGTGAAGGTGGAGAGGCCTGGCTGAGGCATTGCCTTAATATGCCTGAAGAGGTTCCGCAGCAGGAGCCGGCCACAGCTGTGAATACAGTTTCCCCTACAGTGATGGAGGCTAGAGCTGAGCCGCCTGCGGACGCTCCGGGATGCCTGACCAGAGCTAGAAGAAGCCGGGCCCCGGAGAGGTAGAAGACGCCGGAGAAGCATGTCAGTGAAGCGGCGGGCGGGCCGCCATGTGGCGTCATGGCGGCGAAGACGGCGCAAGGGCGCATGCGCCGAGCATCAAGGAAAAGAAGACGAGCCTCCCTGTCTCCTAGAAAGGGCGGGGGAGGGCGGACTGAGACTGTAACAGCGAACCATGAGGTGGCAAGAGGGCGGCTGCCATCACCACCACAAGCTATCCCTGTGAATGTCAGGGCGACACCTGCTGCTGGCTCGGCTGCAGTACAACAATGGCCAAATGAAACAGCTGCTACAGTGCTGCTGGGAGAGGTGGGACAGCAAGCTGTCTCGCCCCCAGCGGTGGGTGAGTTATCAGAAATGCATAATTTGTCTGCTTTAATTAACTCTTTGTCGTCCATTGTGAAGTCCTTTTCCCATGTTGCTCCTTCTGCTCCTCCTATGTCTGCACAGCAGCTGGCAAACTGTGAACCTGTGTTTTCGCCTGCTGTGTCCACTGTCTCTATTCCCCCTGTTATTAACCGTTTGTGTTCGCATGTTGACCATAATGTTGCTAATGACTCTAAAAAGTTTTCTGTGCAGACACCATTACAGGCGGGTTGTAGTGTACCAGAGGCTTGCATGAAGGATGCGATGCCTTGTGAAATGTCGCCTCTGGGTTACCACCTGAGCTTGGGGGTCAAGGAAAAAATATGGAAGGGGGAATTTGTCGACATATTATCACTTTTGCCTACGCATAAGGATTTGTCGATTAAGTCGGATAGGAGGGAAGAAAAACAGGAGGAAGAGAGGCGCAGGGGGGCCCCCAGGTCATTTCATAACTGGTTGCAAGCATTTTGCATTTTTTCCGGGGTAATGGCGGAAAGGCACCCTGAAAGGTGCGGGGCTTATTTCAACACCTTGATCACGTACTGGAAGCCTATAAGGGTTTTGGGGGATTGGGCTGGTACTACTATGACGAGTTGTTTCGTCAGAAGCTATCTGTCCACCCCTCTCTAAGGTGGGGTATGAAGGACTTGGGCCTTTGGTTGAATTTGATTTCCCCTCAGAGGCAGGCTGTGACTAGACAACCACTACCTAGTAATCAGGCAGTAGCATATCGCAAGGGATGCTGTTTTGCGTTCAACGACAGTCAGTGTCGTTGGAACGCGTCCTGTCGCTATAAGCACGAATGTTCTTTTTGTGCGGGCCCGCATCCAGTAGTTAAATGCTTCAGGAAAAATGCTGCTTCAGGGTCGCAATCACAAAAGGATATTTTTCCAAAAAGCCTGCACGCCTGTGAGGCTGGAAAGAATGCGGCCATGGTTGGACAGTTACCCAAACAGGGAGAAGGCGCGTTTCCTCACTGATAGCTTTGAGAATGGCTTTCCTTTGCCTTCCTTTTCAGGGGAAGGGTGTTTGGAAGTGAGCAATTTGAAGTCTGTTGAGAATTTCCCACAGGTGGTCCGGGATAAAATTGGTAAGGAAATTGAATTGGGTAGGGTGGCAGGCCCTTTTGAGCATCCACCATTTGATAATTTTCGGATTTCCCCCTTGGGAGTAGTCCCTAAGAAAGAGCCGAACGAGTTTCGGGTTATTCATCATCTCTCTTACCCGTTGGGAAGTTCGCATAATGACGATATTGATGAGAATTTGTGTTCCGTATTGTATGCTACGTTTGAGGAAGCTGTGGCGAAAATTAAAACTTTTGGCCGAGGGGCGTTGCTAGCAAAAGCGGACGTGAAGTCCGCTTTTCGGCTGTTACCAATGTCACCATTGGCATTTAATTCCCTGGGTTTTCAGTTGGACGGTTTGTACTATTTCGATAAAAGCCTTCCGATGGGATGCTCGCTGTCCTGTGCGTATTTTGAGGCATTTTCTTCTTTCTTACACTGGGTGGTGTCCTGTAGGTCGGGTAGCGCGGGAGTGATGCACTATTTAGACGACTTTTTGTTTGTCGATCCGAATGGAACGTTTGTTTTTTTTAAATTGTTGCAGAATTTCCGGGAGATTGCGGAGGAATTTGGGGTTCCGTTGGCGGAAGAAAAGACTTGCTTACCTGCCACGGAGATGGTCTTTCTAGGTATCCATATTGATACCAATTGTATGGAGTTTCGTTTGCCAATGGATAAGCTGGAAAGATTGAGATCTCTTACTAGGCTGTTTTTGGCTAGGAAAAAGGTACTGTTGAAGGAAATGCAATCCTTTCTAGGCCTGCTGGCGTTTGCATGCAGGAATATGCCTATGGGCCGGGTTTTTTCACGGCGTCTCTACCTTTCTATGTCAGGCTTGAAATCCCCGTTTGCCCATATCAGGATGAATGGAGCCTTGAAGGAGGACCTATTGGTCTGGGCTGAATTTTTTGACAAATATAATGGTCGTTCGTTTTTTCAAGCAGATTTTGTTTTTGCTCCGGATTTTCACTTGTTTACGGACGCGGCGGGCTCTAAAGGTTTTGGGGCTATATGGCAGACACATTGGTGTTGTGCTGAGTGGCCTGACTCATGGAAACGAGAAGGTTTGACAAAAACGGTGGTTTTGTTGGAACTGTTTCCGATACTGGTGGCTTTAGAGTTATGGGGTGAGTTTTTTGCGAATAGACGACTTTTAGTTGAGACGGATAACAAAGGGGTCTTGTTCGCAGTAAACTGTTTATCCTCAAAATCCGTCTTTGTGATCAAAGTGCTTAGGAGAATTGTTCTTTTATGTTTACAACTTAACATATGGCTGAAGGCTAAGTACACACCGGGAGTGCTGAATAATCTGGCCGACGCATTATCTCGGTTTCAGATGGACCGTTTTCGCCAGCTGTTGCCGGAGGCGGACGTGAGGGGTACAGAATGCCCAAGCCATGTATGGGAGATTGTTGGGATTTGATCAGGAGAGCGATTGAGGGATCGGTGGCTCCTAAAACCTGGGTGACCTATTCTGCTGCCTGGAGGAACTGGTTGACCTTCACGGAAGCAAGGGGTCGGATGGATGGTTGCCCGGAGGAGGTTTTGGTTCTTGAGTTTGTAGCATCATTGATTCAGCAGGAATACTCAGTTATGTGAGGAAAACGCTGGCGGGCATTTCTTTTTTCTGCCGCCTGAAGGGTTTCCGAGCTTGCACAGCATATTTTTCAGTGCAACAGGCACTGAAGGGGTAAAGGAAAGCAGTAGCTGTGGTGGATAGCAGGCGTCCTATTTCAATTGAGCTACTGGCGGATATTTGTAGGGCAACCTCTGCGGTTTGTGTATCGGATTATGAAGCATTGCTTTTCAGAACGGCCTTCGCCTTGGCCTTTTTTGGGGCGCTCCGTATTTCCGAGCTACTACCTTTATCAAAGAAGGCTGATGGCGGCCTGTTATTTGACCAGGTGGTGGTTGGCCACGCAATGATTCATATTTGGTTACACCGCTCGAAGACGGATGCTACGGGGAGAGGAGTGGGAGTTACGCTTAAGGCCCAGCATAACGGGGGAGTGTGCCCTGTGGCATTGGTCAAGCAATATTTGGGAGTACGGCCGGGAGGTAGTAGGCAACTTTTGATTCATGTAGACTCTGTCCCGCTCATGAAGTACCAATTTGATTTCATACTGCATAAATGTTTAATGTATTTGGGTTTGAAAGATTTTAAGTTCTCTTCACACTCTTTCCGGATAGGAGCAGCCTCCGAGGCGGCCAGGAAAGGGTTTTCAGATGGGGTAATAAAGAATATGGGAAGGTGGAGGTCGAATTGTTTTAAATTATATGTGAGACCTAATTTGTTTATTTAATTCTCAGGTTTGCAGCGCACAGTTTGGATTATAGGACACTCCTTCATTTATTGGGCATGGAAGAGAGCAGCGCAACGTATTTACAGTACGAATTTAGCAATGCCTCCGGAATTTAAGTTATATTGGAGAGGAATTAGAGGCCTACAGTGGTACCAGCTTTATTTTCACCTGTCCAGGTTGTTTCAGATATGGCCTCGCCCATCCATATTGATAGTTCACGCTGGGGGTAATGATTTAGGTAGTGTTAAGACTCTGGATTTATTATTTAAAATTAAGCAGGACTTGCATTTATTTTCTCTTTCGTCCCCAGGAACTGTGGTGGTTTTCTCAGAAATAGTTCCTCGTCTTCCCTGGCTGTCCTTGTCAAAGAGGAAAGTTATGGAGAAGATGAGGAAAAGGGTTAATAGGGCCATGGAAAAGTTCATGCCGTCTATGGGTGGGCTATCATACCGACATGTCGATTTGGAGGGAGGTATTCAAGGTCTTTATCGCCAGGATGGAGTTCACCTGTCGGATGTCGGTATTGACATTTTTAATGTGGGACTACAGTCTTGCATAGAGAGGGCCGCGGTGGTGGGGCAGGGCCGTCCTTGATTCTCAAGCCCGGCTGGTGGGGATGTTGTTTTCAGATGGTTATTGATGTTTATTTTGCTTGAGTTGTGTATAACTGAGCAATTACAAGTTTATTTGGTATTTGAGTATTTATACAAGCATTTAAATGTTTATGATTTCAATTATATTAAACCAATAAAGAGTGCCGCGGCCTTTTCTTGCCAAAGAACTGAGAGTCATGGTTATTATTTAATAAGGTTAATAAGTTTTATGTGAGAATGTGGCCTACAATTCCATATATAAGGGGGCACAGTATGTGGCCACTTGTGTGGAATTGTGGCCACCCCACCTGTAAGCAGTTAAGGTTTAGATTCATAGGGTTGCTGTGGTTATTATTAGGCATTTATGTGGTTAAATTATACCTGGCTAGAGGTAACAGGTAATGGCCAATCAGTTATCAAGGAATATTCCAGTGGCTGGAGCAGAGGCTATTTAAGTTTGGTGCAGTCTGGAGTTCTTCCCTTTGCACCGAAGAGCACACCGAGGAAAGTTCCCGCCCCCCCTCCCTTGTCGCGTGCACCTTTATGTGGTCGGGTCACCCTGGTATCTCAGGGGGGATGTTGTTTTCAGATGGTTATTGATGTTTATTTTGCTTGAGTTGTGTATAACTGAGCAATTACAAGTTTATTTGGTATTTGAGTATTTATACAAGCATTTAAATGTTTATGATTTCAATTATATTAAACCAATAAAGAGTGCCGCGGCCTTTTCTTGCCAAAGAACTGAGAGTCATGGTTATTATTTAATAAGGTTAATAAGTTTTATGTGAGAATGTGGCCTACAATTCCATTCCCATACCCTTGATGATCGTAATCTAGCTTTTTGTGGTAGACTGCTGAAACTTTCTCCCCCAGGAGCAGAATACGCCGTTACCGCCATTTACACGCAAGATGAGTGTGACGCGTCGACGCCTTTCACGCATGCCGACGTATTTCCGTAGTCGACGTAATCGATTATGTTGACGCGTCGTTGCAGCACTAAAACATAGCGCTTATGATTTTGTCCATAAAGCTCTTTTTTGGTCTCTTCACTCCAGATTACAGTGTACCAGAAGCTGTAAGGCATGTAAAGGTGTTGTCGGGCAAATTGTAACCAAGCTTTTTTGTTGCATTGGTGTAGTAAAGGCTTCTTTGTGGCAACTCGACCATGCAGATCATATTTGCTCAAGTATTGTGCTCCTTGAAACAACCACACCATCTTTTTCTAGAGCAGCCTGTATTTCTCTTTAGTTTACCTGTGGGTTTTTCTTTGTATCCCAAACAATTCTTCTGGCTGTTGTGGCTGCAATTTTTCTTGATCTACCTGACCTTTGCTTGATTTCATGAGATCTCTGAATTGACTGGGATATTCAAGGCTTTTGATATCTTTTTATATCCTTTTCCATCTTTATAAAGTTCCGTTGCCTTGTTACGCAGTTTTTTTCTACTCCCCATGGCTTAGTATACAGCCTGCTCTGCGCATCCACGTGAGAGCTAACAAACTCATTGCTTATTTATACACGGACACCAATTACAATTTAAAAAGCCACAGATTTGGGGATTGAACCTTGAGTTGCCATTTCAACTTGTGTGTGTCACCTTGCGTGTCTGTACCAAGGACAAACATTCCAGGGTATGTAAACTTTTGATCAGGACCGTTTGGCTGATTTCTGTTATTATGCATTAAAAAGGAGCCAAACAACTATGTGATAATAAATGGCTTCATATGATCACTACCCTTAAATAAAATACAGTTTTTTGCACAAATTCATATTTTCAATATTAAGGCCAATTTCTGCCAGGATATGCAAACTTTTGATCACAACTGTATATGTACAAATACATACACACACAAATACATACACACAAAAGAATTCACCATCTTTACAGAGAAACAAGGTTCTTAAAAACCTACACACAGATCAGTAAGACAATTTAAAGTACACTGCTCAAAAAAAAATAAAGGAACACTTTAATAACACATCAAAGTTCAATGGGTAAAAATATCATGCTGGATATCTATACTAATATGGACTGGGTAATGTGTTAGGAACAAAAGGATGCCACATAGTTTGATGTAAATTAAAATGATCAACCTACAGAAGGCTGGCTTCAAAGACACCCCAAAAATCAAAGTGAAAAATTATGCAGCAGGCTAGTCCATTTTGCTGAAATTTAATTGCAGCAACTCAAAATGGTACTCAGTAGTTTGTATGGCCCCCATATGATTGTATGCATGCCTGACAATATCCAGGCATGCTCCTAATGAGATGATGGATGGTGTTCTGGAGTATTTCCTCCCAGATCTGGACCAGGATATCACGGAGCTCCTGAACAGACTGAGGTGCAACCTGGCGGTGTCGGATGGACCGAAACAAAATGCCTCAGAAGAATTCTATTGGATTTAAGTCAGGTGAGCGCAAGTGCCATTCAATGGTATCAATTTCTTCATCCTCCAGGAACTGGCTTCATACTCTCACCACATGAGGCCAGTGGCCTCCGCCTGTAAAACCATTCCTGTTTTGGAGGTCAACTCATTGTTGCCCATCTAGTTCACCTGTTGTTAATTTCATTAAAAATTAAAGGAACACTTTTTAATCAGAGTATAACATCAAGTCAATTAAACTCCTGGGATATTGATCTGGTCAGTTAAGTAGCAGAGGGGTTGTTAATCAGTTTCAGCTGCTTTGGTGGTAATGAAATGTACAACGGGTGTACTAGATGGGCAACGAGATGACCCCCAAAACAGAAATGGTTTTACAGGTGGAGGCCAATAACATTTTTTTCCTACTCATCTTTTCTGTTTTTAACTAGTTTTGCATTTGGCTAGGGTCAGTGTCACTATTGGTAGCATGAGGTGATACCTGGACCCTTTAGAGGTTGCACAGGCAGTCAAAATCCTCCAAGATGGCACATCAATATGTGTCATTGCCAGAAGGTTTGACAGTCTCAAGAGCATGGAGGAGATTCTAGGAGATAGGCAGTTACTCTAGGAGAACTGGACAGGGCCATAGCAGGTACTTAACCCATCAGCAGGACTGGTATCTACTCCTTTGTGCAAGGAGGAACAGGATGAGCACTGCCAGAACCCTACAAAATGACCTCCAGTAGACCAGTGGTCCTCAGGGCCCACTCACAGGCCAGGTTTGCAAGATAATTGAAATACATCCCAGGTGATATAATTTGCTGCTCAGTGATTGCAGTACTCTAGTCTGCATCTCCCCAAGGTAATACTTAAAATATGGCCTGTTAGTGGGCCCTGAGGACCGGAGTTAAGGACCACTGCAGTAGACCACTAGTGTTAATGTCTCTGACCAAACAATCAGAAACAGACCTCATGAAGGTGGCCTGACGTTCTCTAGTGGGCCCTGTGCTCACAGCCCAGCACCGTGGAGCTTGATTAGCATTTGCCATTGAACACCAGAATTGGCAGGTTCACTACTGGCGCCCTGTGCTTTTCACAGATGAGAGCAGGCTTACTCTGAGCACATGTGACAGACGTGAAAGGGTCTGGAGAAGCCATGGAGAACGGTATGCTGCCTGTTACATCGTTTTAGCATGACTGGTTTGGTAGTGGGTCAGTGATGGTCTGGGGAGGCATATCCATGGAGGGACACACAGACCTCTACAGCCTAGACAATGGCCCCCTGACTGCCATTAGGATGAAATCCTTGGACCCATTGTCAGACCCTACACTGGTGCAGTGGGTTCTGGGTTCCTCCTGGTGCATGACAATGCCTGGCCTCATGTGATGAGAGCATGCAGCCAGTTCTTGGAGGATGAAGGAATTTATACCATTGAATGACTACCACGCTCGCCTGACCTAAATCCAATAGACCACCTATGGGCCATTATGTTTTGGTCCATCTGACACAACCAGGTTGCATCTCAATCTGTTCAGGAGCTCAGTAATGCTCTGGTCCAGATGTGGTTGGAAATACCCCAGGAAAGCATCCGTCGTCTCATTAAGAGTATGCCCTGAGTTTTTTTGAGTTGCTGCAATGAAATTTCAGCAAAGGGGTCTAGCCTGCTGCATCATTTTTTCATTTTGAGTTTTGGGGTGTCTTTGAATTCAGCCTTCTTTAGGTTGATCATTTTAATTTCCATCAAACCATGTGGCATCCTTTTGTTTCTAACATAACAGTTGATATCAGTATAGATATCCAGCATGATATTTTTCCCCTTTGAGATCTGATGTGTTTATATATATATATATATATATATATATATATATATACACACACACACATACACATATACACACACACTGTAAATTTCAACAATTGTATTTCTAATTTAGGTTTCAAGTATACATTACATTTACTATAGATTGCATCTACCTATATCAGTGCTTGACAAATTTGCTTTGAATCTAGGAGCCAGCTAAAAAAGTTAGGAGCCAGTTTATTTTTTTATTTTTTTAGCTTAGCGTGTGCTCTCAGCACCTGAGGCAAGGCAAGAAATTTGCACCCCCTAACCCTAACTTACAGCAGATCAGCCAGTCAATAACTCCAATGTAACACCTTTACCTTAGGGTTATAGGCTAGCCAGAAAGAATGACACCAAAAAACCTGTTATAGGGGGAAACTCCTTATTATTCTGAATGCATCGTGACTGCAGCATGTAAAACACCCTGATCTGCTGCCTTTTGCAGCTTAAGGGTGGCCTTTGGTGGGTGGCAAAAACATGACTCTACTGGACATTTTTACCACCCAACTGCACATCTAAATGAAGCCCTAGTGACACTTTAAATAAAATACAAAAAAGGATGAAAGAAATATCCCTGCATTGCTGATCTGCTGTCTCTTTGCAGCCACTTCCTGCCTACATGTGTGTTCCGGGGGGTGACTCTATTTGTTGCCCTAGTGGGTTTCTGGTCACCATGAAATACTGGAGCCCAGCTGTACATAAAGAGTGGTAATTTTTTATGGTACACGGCTTTATCAGGGGACTTAGAAGGATTCTTCTAATGCAGGGATCTTGAAACTGTGGCCCTCCATTTGTTCAAGAACTACAATTCCCATCATGCCTAGTCATGTCTGTGAACGTCAGAGTTTTACAATGCCTCATTGGATGTGTACTTCCACAACAGCTGGAGGGCAATAGTTTGAGGATCCCTGTTCTAAAGCATACCCACCTGCCTCATCTCCCCTACTCCACCTCACAGCCTACCGTAAACTTTCCAAGGAGAGCCGGCTCAGCGCGTCACAGCATGGGACACAGGAACACACAGCCCAGGCAGCTCCCCTGCTCCATCCTCCACTAGAAACCCTCCCATTCCTGCTAAGTGTACTCACAGTCTGCCCGTTACATCAGATGGATGCTACACAGGGGGCTGGATCCTACTCCACCTCACTGGGGTCTGACCTCCCCCCGCCAACCCCTCCCGCACCGTGTAGGTGAGCTCTGGGGGGAATAGAAGGCAGTTTGGCGGCAATGTGGTACGGGCAGCAGAAGAGAGAACCTGCTCATCCTAGGATGTTGCTCGGGCATTAGGGAGGAGGAGGGGACAGCGGCTGCCTGAGAAGAGGCCGCCGGCCCCCTCCCCTCCCATGTGACTCACAGCCAGACATCGGACTAATGCACGCCTCCGGGGAAACTACAGAGACCATGTGGGGGGGGGGGGGGAGAAGGCTCGGCTGCCCGGGGTATCGGGAGTTGCAGTTAATGGGTTAGCAGCAGCCCAGGCTCCAGGAAGCGGTTTCTGGTGGCCATGGTGACCCGACGCCTAGGGTTTGTCAAGCCCTGACCTAAATTAACCATTTTTACCATGTGGACCTTTCCTGACACCACTGCAGAAGACAGCAAAACAAAATCAGTAAGGTCTAGAAGTCAAGTACTATATTTCACAACATTGTAAAGGTATCTGTTTCCACACTTAATATTTTGGCATATTACAACAGACAAAATAATAGCAATTGCTTACTGGAACTATTGCTTCCTATCATCATTAAGGTCTTAGGGATTTTTCCATTTTCTGTTACAGATGGAAAATGCTAAACAGAACATGCCAGGAAAGAAAATATATGAGCCGAAATATCTAATTTGTTAATGGTTATGGGCCCAATGCTATCATCATTTATGGGTCAGTGACAAAGAAGTAAAGCAAGTTTAGAATAAACAGAGCTGGCACTTGCACCATGTTCAGTGATAAAGGCATACGACAGTTCAGATTGCTTTGTGTTTGTTGGTTTTATCATGTATGCAAATTCAAAACTATTTTTCGAAAGCAGAACTCCAGCCAAGAAGGACATAAAAATGAATAGCCCATTAAAAGAAAAAGTAACAAAACCAGATTTTATTACAATATTCAACTTAAATCCAGGATTGGGATCCTACGAAGCCCACTAGCTGTCTTTGAATGCCAATGTTTCATTGAGGGCACACTGCTGCCTTTCACAGTGTAAATTTAGGGCATTCCTAACACCTGTCAAGAGAAATGTCAGTTTCATACATCTGCCCATATATAATGACACTAATCATCAAGGCCTTGCCCTTGTTATGGGCCATACACACTATAAGATTTTCTGAAGACTTTTTCCTTTAGACTTACCAAAACCATATAATATGAGGTCAAACCTAAACACTTTCAATTTGTATGCAATCTGGCAGTCCCTTGCACTACAAAGAAAAGGTAAATCTGAAGGAAATCTAACCACAAAAGTTGGATAGTGTGTATCCAGCTTTACACCATAGTGCAGAACAACTGATGGAAAAACTGTGCAGATTTGACTTGCAAAGAACATTTTGGTCTTGTACACACCATGTGCAGAGGCACACATGTTCCTCCAGCAACATCCATCTGGAAACATGAACAATCATAGATCAACGTTCATATTTGCCAGCACCCTACGGATCACAAATGTCGTCCGGAAGGCTATTTTTATTAAAGAATCATCACATCACAGAAAGAATTTTTGATGGTGGTTTTGATGCGTTCCAGTGCATTTTTTCCCCTCTTTTTTTCTTCACATTAAATAAGGACATGTACATTCCAGTGCAGTTTCCCCCTCTTTTTTTTTTTTTTTTACCTTAACCACTTAAACCCCGGAAGATTTTACCCCCTTCCTGACCAGGGCCTTTTTTGCGATTCGGCACTGAGTGATTTTAACGGACAATTGCGCGGTCGTGCGACGCTGTACCTAAACGAATTTGACGTCCTTTTATTCCCACAAACAGAGCTTTCTTTTGGTGGTATTTGATCACCTGTGCGATTTTTACTTTTTGCGCTATAAACAAAAAAAGCGTCAATTTTGCAAAAATAACAATATTTTTCACATTTTTTTTATATGAAATTCCCAAAAAAATATGTAAAAATCAAATTTTTTTAACATTTTTGGCCAATTTGTTTTCTGCTACATATGTTTGGTAAAAAAAAAAAAAAAACGCAAAAAGCGTATTTTGATTGGTTTGCGCAAAAGTTATTGCGTTTACTAACTAAGGGAAAGATTTCTGTCATTTTTGGTGTTTTTTTTAACGCGTAATGACGGCGATCTGCGATTTTTTTTTGCGGTACTGCGACATTGTGGCGGACAGATCGGACCCTTGACTGACATTTTTGACACTTTTGGGGTTACCAGTGACATTACTGCAGTAATCAGTGCTATACATATGCACTGTTACTGCAAAATGACACTGGCAGGGAAGGGGTTAACTTTATTGGGGAAGGAGGGGTTAAGTGTGTCCCTAGGGGCATGCTGCTTACTGTGATTGGACATGGCTACTGGTGTAAGAACAGTGATCAATGGTCCTACATAGTAGAACCGTATGATCCCCATTCCTACACAGGGGAGAATGACCGGCGGCTTGTTTACAACAGCCGCCTGCCTTTCTCCCTTCACGGAGAGAAGGGAGAAAGGCAGGCGGCTGCCTTTCTCCCGTCCGCCGGTCACACGCACGGACTTCCCAGGGAACGAGCCGGGGCGGGCGCGCGCCTCCTCGCGCATTCGCCCGCTATTGGCTCACAAGCAAGTGACAGGCTAGTGACGTACCGGTACGTCACTTTGCCTGGCCGGGGCTGACCGCCGCAATATATGTACTTGCGGCGGTCGGCAACCGGTTGAATAAGGATATGTACATTCCAATGCATTTTTGGTGTGTCAGTGCAGAAAAAAAATGCAGCATGTTCTATTTTTTTTTTCTGTAATGCACTGGAACTAACCACACTGGTGTAAATAATGCCATTGAAAACCATATTACCTACTATCCATGCGTTTTTGAAGCAGAAAAAAAATGCACTGGACTGCATGTGGTGTGAACTGGTGCTTACATTTTACAAACATTACAGAACAAGATGCTCTCCAGTTATAAAATCCCCTTTTAGTGTTTGGATGTGTGCAGCTGACCCTGTGATTATCTCTGCATCTGCTTGAAGGACAATGAGAACCAAATGCAGGGCTCTACGCCATGCTTCCAACTTTGGGATCACATTATCATACACCGTGAATCTATGTGATGAGGGAGGTTCTTGACCATCAACTAAAACAAGGTTTTTGACATACTCGTTTAAAATATATGAAGAGGGAGAAGAAAAATCTCTAATGTTCTTTAGTTCATTATTTATGAAAGTCATTGCTTCCAGCTCTGAAGAGTATTTACCCATGTTACAGAGAAGAACAGAGAGGTATTTAGAGAAACCATCAGCAAGGCACTTATATATATAACCTTTGTAATGAATGGCATTAGTAGAAAGCCATGATGAGGGATAAGATCCTTTACTCTCTGAACTGAAAGTTCCAGCCATTTCTTCAAGTTTTCTAAGATGGTTAAGACACAACAGTTCAACTGCGCCTCCACCAGGAAACACCTTTTGGTCATAAAGGGCATGATGTAATCTATAAGCACAGGCCCAAAACTCATCTTCCAGTAATTCCTCTTTTGCCGACCATCTGCAACTTATAACCGCTGTGACAAAATTCAAACCTTTTGCAGTGAGGTTAACAGCAATCCTTTGACCACATTCTAAAATGGAATTCCCCGACATGTATATATTTACATACACATCACAGCCTATGCTGTTGCAATTAATCTGTGCTAGGTATGTCACAGGTTCCGCTCCTGTGCATTTACTGAATGCCTGTAGGACATTTTGGCGTACATGAGGGATAACTAGAATACCTCTACAATTGCACTGTATCATAAACTGTTGACAGACATCACCTCTTACTAAAATTAAATCAATACCAGCATGAATCATTTTCTTACAGACAATATTTACCCATGAGTAATCAAGTTCACGTTTCTCACTACTTTTAAACTCAGCTATTGACCTCACATTTGTGGCCTTGTTAAAGCCTACATGTCGATAATTCTCAGACACTTCTCCATCCACAAGAAGAGCTTTCAAAGATTTGCCTTCTAAGCGTTTGATCAATGCATAATTTTCTGAAGTTACTAAAGTAGTGTACCCCGAAGAAGCATTTGAGAACGCCTCTGATTGACCTTTTAAAAAACAAAGTTCAAGCCACGATGCCTGAAAGAGATTTTTTGTGACAGATTTTGTCTCAGCACTATCACAGAGATGACGAACTGCCTCTTCCACAAGACTCATGGCTTCTAAACTTCCATGACTTAAAGATTGTGTCAAATCCATTAAAGTATGATTATTGGTGGGAAGTGTTGATCCTGAACTGTGAAAACAGCTTCTGTTTGAGATGGAGAAGTGTCTGCTATGAGAGAGCCTATTCATTTGACAAGCTTGGCCTCTTAAGCCTCCTTTTTGAGTATGAGCAAATTGCATCCTGTTTTTAGGCAGGTGATTGGAATGATGAAAACCAGATGTAACAGGTTGATCCGTACAGAAAACTGAGTGATCTTTGCTTCTTGGAATACAAGCATTGCTTTCATCTTTTGTAAGTATCTGGTTGCTTGAATTTAGGTTAGTTACAAGTACACACTCATGTTTAATGTGTAAAGATTCAACTATTTCAATACAAGAGTTCAATCCTTCTAGCATTATTGAAACAATCAGTGAAACGGGAACTCCTTGATGAAGACATTCCAATACGGCTTTGCTCCACGCTCCAACGAGAAAAAATAATGATGTTGTACCGGTTTTGTATGTCTTATGATGGGCTTGAATAGTTTCATAAAGAAGTTGACCAACTGCACCGGTTAAGTCTAGATTCCCCAGAAGTCGAAATGCTGAGCAAGTTAGAGAACTCTCTTGGGTATCTTGGTCATATATAAACTTGTATGATTTAAGAGGTCCAAGAAAAGAATTTACTGAAGATGATAGGTCACATAACTCTTTAAGTCCAATGTGAGCTCTGATTGCCATAGTAGTCACTGAATAGCTTGCAACTTATACCTGTTTAAACATAATATAATTAAAAAAAACACAGCAAATAAACATTTTCAGTATTACAATTGATTTTTACAGTATTCACTATAGGGGTACCAATTACCGATACCGCTCTATGCAATTTGAGCCGATGCAAAATGAATGGGCTCAAATCGCCATTGAAGTCTGAAGTCACTATGACAAGCCTGGGTTCACACAGCAGCAATGCAGGAAACCACATCTGATTCGGACAGCAATCACATTGCATTCCTGTTCATATCGCATGTGATTCTTCGCAGTGTGATTTGAGCCCATTCATTTTGTATGGGCTCAAATTGTGCCGCAAAGGTATCGGTTTTATGTATTGGAGCATCAGTAGGAGTACGAGTAACTAAGACCCCATTCACACTAGCGCGACTTGTCAGGTGACTTGGTCGCCTGACAAGTCGCGGTCGGTCGCCTGCCATCGATTAGCACAGGACCCGTTCTAATAGGAGCGACACAAGTCGCTCCGACTTAGAAAAGGGGTCCTGTACTACTTTGGGGCGACCTGGAGGCGACTTGCATTGACTTCAATTATATGAAGTCCGTGCATGTTGCGCCGAAGTCGCGGTGCATGCTGTGCACCGCGACTTTACAGGTCGCCCCGGCAAGTCGTGTCGCCCCTGTGTGAATGGGCTCTTATGCAAATGCTTAGTATCGGCACCAATACCGGTATCGGTGCAATCCTAGTATTTACTATTACCATCATTATTTTCAGTCCACTGACGCTAAATGATTTTTCAAGATTAGCTAGCTGATTAGTACAGCACAGACTACCATTTACCTAGACCTCAAGCGATTTCTAATGAGTTAAAATGTGTCCCCAGGAAAAAAATGGAGAAAACAGTTCCTTCTTTGTGCACTAGGTCTATCAACTAATAATGTCAGCTCCCACAATACATATAACTAAAGACAAAACTTTTTTTGTAGTTTGGATAGAGTGGAAAGGAACTAGAACACCTAATAGTTTTTATTGCTGTCTGTACCCCCGTTAAAAAGATTCACTCTCCCTTTGTTCTGTTCACCATTATTGAAAATTAAAGTAAAACGAAAATCGCTAATTTTGGGTTCACCCCTAAAAAGTAATAGAGGAGAAATCTTCCAATGGGGACACTAGTTCTGGTAACCTGGGGGTCCCCAAGAATTTCCCTTGTTGGGGATTACCGCTTACTTCCTGTTTAGCTATGGGACAGGAAGTGAAGGGAAATCTCTGCAATGTGATAAGGGTGGAAAACAAAAATCAGACAGGAGTTATAACCTACCCTTACTGTATCCAAAATGAAAAGTTTTAAAGTTAACAAGTTAAACTTTTGCCTGTTGTTCTACTTTAAAGTATATGGAAACCCTAGCTTTGTAAAGCAACCCATCCAGTTTAAAATAGAAACAAAAAAAAACATTATAAAAACTCTTTACCCCCTTTTATATAAGTGATCATGTTCTCTCAGTTCTCCCCCCCCCCCCCCCCTGGGGTAGCTGAAATGACGGGGACAGAAGACCTCCCAATCGAATTGCAGGTGTTGGAGAGCGGTATATTGACTTTACCAATCAATAAAAACCAGGAGAAAACCCCATTCCCCGAAGAGTCTCCCACAGGAAAGGCCACTTCACAGTATCGAACAACTTCTCAATGTCTAAAGAAGTGTATCAGCATTCCCAGCCATTGTGCTGGATGAGGGTCTGCCTGGGTTACCGCTAGCAACAATAGCACATTTAAGCATATTCTCCAAGTGTGAGCACTGAGACAATGACCAGTCCAGTATCTTTGGGTTTTTATATTTATTGAGAACTTGGATGGGAGAAGGGATGAGTGGGATACTACTTTGGCTCAACTATGCACAATTTGCTGGGGAAAACTGAAAAATGCCTGTTGGCGCTGGCTTGATGCCGGTCGACGCTGGTTAACACTGGCCTGCTGCCTGTTAACGCTGAACTGACTTCTGATCACCTCCTTGTGACTCAAAGTCCTTTTGAAGCTCCCTTTGGCACTCCTTGCTGAGGTAGCTACTTTATCACTGCTGAACACTTGTACACTTCAGGGCCCGCACGGCACCCTCTCTCACACACTTATCTTCAGGGCTTAGACTCTGGCACCCCCTTTTCTAAGCCTTCTCTACTGGTTAGCTGGCTCCCTCTGACCTTCTGTTGTGGTCCCCTATCCTAGGCAGACCCCTGGGCAGTTTACAATACTCACGACGCTGCTTTCCTGGAAACCTCTGCCCAGCAGCTCCACTTGGTCCTCAGTACACTGGATCCCTCTCTGCAGCTCAGCTCAACTTTCCATCCTCTAGTCTAGGTTGACTGCCCAGGACACTTTCCTCACGCTGACAGGAGGAGAGACAACTGTCACCCTCCTCCTGGGACTCTGCTTCCCGCCAAAGACGCTCTGTCATGTGTCCCCCTCAGACTTATACCCCCCTCCCAGGATGCATTGCGGCAGATTCTGCCCTCTGGGATAGATACAAGCCCTAGTGTGCTATTGGTCAGGTTTCCTCCACTGTCCAATAAGAGGCCTCATTGGACATAGTGGGGGAGACTCCCCAAGCTCAACATGCACACCTGGAAAACACAATACAGCCTAGCTGAACAATCAGGCCCCCCTGATAAGCAGACAGGGCCTCCCTTATGGTTTTCCTAGCACCTATCTAGGAGGGTGCTACAGAAGCAATTACTCTAGAGACCTGGTTATCGTAATTGGCATGGATATTAGTAAATAATCTATGCAGGTTGATATCTGTAGATTTACAGGCCATAAACCCAGTTTGGTCCAAGTCGATGATTGAGGGCAACAAAGGGTGCGCTAGGGAATCAGGAGTGAAATTTGATGGTAATGTAGTATTGTACAGGCGTAGCATTGAATTTCCTGTAAGATGCCCGTGGAGGAGGAAATGGCCTCACCTATGGGAGAGGTAATTTTAGAGATCAACATGAGAGGAGTATCATGCTAGGACATCGCCAGCAGCCTGCAATTTTTGTCCCCACGTTCCCAAAACCGTTGCTTAGCATTATAAGGTCCTTTCACACGAGTAGTATGCTCAGGGGACTCCGCTTTGCTCAGGGATCGATCCGCTGATCCCTGCTGAGCAGGCATATGACAGGTCCGTCTCTGCTCACTGTGCTGAGACAGACCTGTCAGAGTCTCGCTCTCCTCAATGGGGAGATCAGATGAAAACGGACTGCCTGTCCATTTTCATCCAATCTGATCCTTGAGATGGATGGAAAATAGGGTCACCATCCATTTGGATTTGGCGGACAGGGATCAGATAGCTTTGGGTGTCAGCGGACATGTCACTGCTGACATTCACCGCTCCATTGGGCCAAAGGAGGGTCTGATCAGGTCCGCCTGAAAAACTGACAGACAGACCTGATCAGAAAGTCCATGTGAAAGGTCTCATGTAGTTATAAATGTGTGGATGTAACTCCCGCTTAGAAGCCTGTAATAGGTTAAAATTGGATTCTGATGGGTCTAGACTGTAACAATCAGACTGATCCTTGACTTCAGACTATAAATTTACAGTAGAGGCCGTTTGGTTTGTTTTAACTGCTTTTATGGCAAAAATATAGTGACCCATGGTAAAGGCCTTGAAGACTGAAGTTTCACTCTGCAGAGCTCAGTAAGAGAGTGCTGACAGCTTAATGGAAGGAAGTGGGAGGTCCCTCCCCTGTCACCATCTTCCTCTTGGTGTCAGGAAAACTTGTCAGAAATGATTCATGCTAATGGCAGAGGAACAAAGCAGCAGACAGAAATGACACTCAGTGCTCCTAATTGAGTCAAGTACACACTATAGAGGGATTTGCTTTGTTCATATTTCATGACTGAGGTTTACAACTACTTTAAGACCGGTCACAATCACGTGCCATTTGCAACATGCAAAAGAAACATGCCGCTGCTTAGCAGATGCATGGGGGCACCATCGATTCTCAACAGCACCCCCATGCATCAGCAAAAAGCCCACACTTTTGTGCATGCGCATGGTTCCGTGGCATGATTTAAGAAATAGGTTGTACGACTTTTTCCCTGTGTTTCTGGGGGAAATGCTACGTTCACCCTCTGGCCCTATTCTAGGCTCTCTAACCCACATCTTCAATCTCTCCCTCTCTTCTGGCATCTTCCCCAACTCTCTAAAACATGCACTAGTCACCCCCATAATTAAAAAGCCCTCACTGGACCAAACCAATCTTAACAACATACGCCCTATTTCCTTGTTCCCCTTTTTATCCAAACTCCTTGAATGTCTGGTCTACAACTGACTGTGCGACCACCTTGCCGAGAATAGCCTCCTTGATCCCCTTCAGTCTAGATTTCAGCCTCAACACTCCACTGAAACTGCTCTCCTAAAACTGACAAACGATCTACAAATGGCCAAAACCAATGGACACTATTCTGTACTCCTACTCCTGGACCTTTCTGCTGCCTTTGATACGGATGACCATCCCCTCCTCCTCAAAAAACTCCATGCCTTTGGTCTCCATGACTGTACTCTTCACTGGTTATCTTCCTACTTATCCAACCGCACCTTTAGCGTTATGTACAATTCTATTTCCTCCTCTCCTCTTCTCTTTTGGGGTCCCCCAAGGCTCTGTTCTTGGACCCCTCCTATTTTCACTCTACACCTCCTCTCTGGGTCAGCTGATTGCCTCCCATGGCTTCCAATACCATCTCTACGCTGACGATACCGAAATCTATTTATCCACCCCTCAGCTCTCTCCCTCAGTCTCCTCACGTATCACTAATTTACTATCAGATATATCGGTATGGATGTCACACCCCTTCCTCAAACTCAATCCATCCAAAACCGAACTTGTCATTTTTCCTCCACCACGTGCCCCTTCCCCTAATCTCTCTGTCAGTTTCGATGGCACAACTATCAGCCCATCCCCGCATGCCAAGGTCCTAGGTGTTGTCCTGGACTCTGAACTCTCCTTCAAGCCCCACATCCAATCGCTGTCCAAATCTTGCCGCCTCAACCTCCGCAACATCTCCAAAATACGCCCCTTTTTTAACCAAAGACACAACAAAGCTCTTAGTTCACTTCCTGGTCATCTCGCGCCTCGACTACTGCAATTCCCTTCTCATTGGCTTACCTCTACACAGGCTATCCCCCCTTCAATCCATCATGAATGCTGCCGCCAGACTCATCCACCTTACCAATCGCTCAGTGTCCGCTGCTCCTCTCTGTCAAGCCCTCCACTGGCTTCCGCTCACCCAACAAATTAAATTCAAAATACTAACAACATCTTACAAAGCCATCCACAGCTTAGCCCCCAGCTACATCACCAGCCTAGTCTCAAAATACCAACCTAATCGCTCTCTTCGTTCCTCTCAAAACCTCCTGCTCTCTAGCTCCCTCGTCACCTCCTCCCATGCTCGCCTCCAAGACTTTTCCAGAGCCTCTCCAATCCTATGGAACTCCTTACCCTTATCTGTCCGATTATCTCCCACTCTATTAGCTTTTAGACGATCTCTGAAAACCCTTACAGTTTTATATCTTTATGTTTGAAGCCTGAAATGTGGCAAAAGGTCGCAAAGTTCAAGGGGGCCCAATACTTTTGCAAGGCACTGTATATATATATATATATATACACACACACTGTATATGTCGGCCATTTCCATACAGGACAGCCTGACCTCACATACAGCAGAGGTTCTCTCCTAAATATATGCCGGTGTTCCGTGAGAATTACCTACCCCGTGAGAAAAACCTACCCTGCCAGTGCGCATGCTCACAGCCCCTAGTGCGCATGCGCACTAGTCTGTGTTCCGCGGAAAAAACCTACCATCGCGGCGGGTACATTAAAACAGCTGTACTGCAATATGAGTAAGCTCCGCTCCTTGCCCTGTCACTTCCCTGATCTTGTCTACTAAATATAAAAGTGGCTGGCGGCTCCGAAATTTATGTTGTCATACAGCCGCCGCCGGTTTTATATTTAGTAGACAAGATCAGGGAAGTGACAGGGATAGCAGTGGAGATCACATGATATTTCTGGCGAGCTGTTTTAATGTAATTCCGCGGCGTTACAGACACTTTCGTACACCGGAAGTGACGAGGGGTAGGTTTTTCTCACGGGTAGGTAATTCTCACGGAACACCGGCCATTTCCATACAGGGCAGCCTGACCTCACATACAGCAGAGGTTCTCTCCTAAATACATGCTGGCCATTTCCATACAATAAGTATTATATTGTATTGTACTGCCTAGTCTATCCACCCCACGCTAAGGTTGTCACCTCATCCCTTTAATCCAGGGCACATATTAATTACACAGGTTCTGTGTTTCTGATTAAGGTGGTAATTAAACTAAGTGCCTTATGTGCATTATATCAGCCTCAGAACCTGTGTAATTCATATGTGTCCTGGTTGATAGGGAAGAGGTGACAACCCTACCGCACACTGACCTGTTCAATCAGCACTCTCCAATCCACTCATCCCAACTGCTTCCTCTATGCTCCGACAACACTCCGCCCACAGCCGGCCATCACATGGGCGGGGTCTGCATAAACCTAACATGTGCTTGAGCAAAGATAGGCGTGGTTGACGGCTTAGGCCTGCGCGCTGAGGGGTGAGTGGGCGGAGTGTCGCCATGGATACACTCCAATGAGCGTCTGTTTTGCTAACGTTCTTTTGGTATGGCGGGCACATCGGGCGCCCATTGTTGCTGCACTTAGACGTGAACACGAGGGACGGGGCGGGAGCACAGCTACAGGCGCCTCCCCAGGGCCAGCGTGTGTTGGGGCCGTAACCCAGTAACAGAGTGTCCCTGCAGCCAGTGCGAGGAGGGTCGCCCGATCGTCTGTACGTTGGGAAGATCGCTGATCTCCAGGAAATGGTGAGTCTCATCTCCTGCAATGGAAGTGCTGAGCACTGGTGATGGCCAGCGATGTCAGCAGTCTATGAGATTGCATCGTCACCATGGCTGTGTTCAATCCTGTCCTGTGTACAGGGTCTGCCTCCTCTTCTGCTAATCTGAGATCAATGATTCCATCGATATCTATGAATACATTGACTTCTTTCATTACATTAAAATCGATTGATACATTGTGAGTACATTGAGATCCATGATTACATTAGGGCTACATTGAGATCTGTAGTTCCATTATGATTACACTGGGATCTACAATTACATCAATATCTACGAATTCATTGTGATTACTTTGTATGTGTGATTACATCGAGATCTATGATCACCTTTACGTCCATGGTTACACTGTAATCTATTGTTATCTGTAATTACATTAAGATCTATGTAAACATTTTGGTTACATTGAGATTTTTGATGACACTGGCAGCTATGATTACACCGAGATCCATGATTACATAATGACTACATTGATATCTGTGGTTACATTATGATTACACTGGGATCTTTAGTTACATTGATATCTATGAATAAATTGATCCATGTGATTACATTGAGATCTATGAATACACTATGGTTACCTGTGATTACATTAAGATCTATGAATAAACTGACATCTATGTAAACATTCTTGGATGACACCGGCAGCTATGATTACATAGAGATCTATGGTTACATTGAGATGTATTAATACATTAAATTATAATTAAATAATATGATTACACCATTATTGCATTAAGTTTGGAGATCACACAGGGATCTATGGTTACATTGACATCTATGAATACATTGATATGTGTGATTACATTGAGATCTATGAATACACTGACATCTATGTAAACATTCTGGGATGACACCGGCAGCTATGATTACATAGAGATCTATGGTTACATTGAGATGTATTAATACATTAAATTATAATTAAATAATATGATTACACCATTATTGCATTAAGTTTGGAGATCACACAGGGATCTATGGTTACATTGACATCTATGAATACATTGATATGTGTGATTACATTGAGATCTATGAATACACTGACATCTATGTAAACATTCTGGGATGACACCGGCAGCTATGATTACATAGAGATCTATGGTTACATTAAAATTACATTGAGATATATTAATACATTAAATAATATGATTACACCATTATTGCATTACGTTTGGAGATTACACAGGGATCTATGGTTACATTGATATCTATGATTCCATTGGGATCTAATTACATTGAGCTCCATGATTACATTGGGGTCTATAATTACATTGCCATGTACTGTCTGCTGTATTTTTATGTCAAACTGGGTAGAAAAAATATAAACCTTAATACTTGCATTTCAACTTCTAAATTACATGCATCTGTTTGAAAAAGGTGATGTAACTGGGCGCAGACAGCAGAATATCAGCTGATAGGTTATTATTGCAGGGTATTGATTTTCCCATGTAAACCTGCATCTGCATGCTAGGGACTTCTCCAGCTAAATGACGGCAATCCCTTTCATTATATGCATCTCAATTTTCTAGGGATGTACATGAGTTATTGTCGAATACAGGATGTATTAAAACATTTTAGAATAACAAATAAGCAAATGAACACATACATTATGCTCTCTGTGCTGTAACCCCTTGGATTTTGTATATCTTAGTAGTTACATGCATAGATAACTGTTTTCCTTTAGATCATGGGTGTCCAACCTTTTGGCTTCTCTGGGCCACATTGAGGCTCGGTTCACACTGATGCGATGCGGGAAGGCTGCGAATTCGCAGCCTGTTCCCGCATCGCACACGCACCCCCGGCAGTTCACACTGCCATATGCGATCCGCTGGGGGTGTCAATGTAATCTTAACGACACCCCCAGTTTGATCGCATATCGCAGTGCGATCGTGCAGTTCGCACAGGATCGGATCGCACAAGTGTGAACCGCTGTGCGATCCGATCCTGATGCGGCAGCAAAAATGCCTCCTGTGCGTGTTTGCTGCGGGTGCGATGCGAATTTAGCCATACAAACTGTATGGCTAAACTCGCACCGCACAGCTGATCGCATGTCATGTCGGAGCAGTGCGCTCCGACATGACATGCGAACCCCGCACACGCAGTAGTGTGAACCGGGGCTGAGTGTAGAGAAATTTTCTCGGGCCGCATATAAAATATA